>NW_026562384.1:8497500-9697500 GCF_027474105.1 Poeciliopsis prolifica
GAGACGCTTTGTCATTAAAGCTGGAGGACACTGAAAACTGGCTTTATGAAGACGGAGAGGACCAACCCAAACAAGTTTACATTGACAAGCTCGCTGAGCTGAAGGTAACTACGACTAGGTTAGCGTGCGTTCGCATCGATGGTTTTGTTGAAATATGTTTGTTTTAAACTGATTTGTTTTCTGCAGACACTTGGGCAGCCCATCATGGACCGCTATATGGAGGCTGAAGAGAGACCCAAAGCTTTTGACGAGTTGGGGAAACAAATTCAGATGTACATGAAATTTGTGGAGGCCTTCAAAATGAAGGTACCAGGAGACAAAACAAAACACTATTAATGCTCAACTTTGAATTTTTAAAGGCAGTTGAGAAAGAAAAACTCAAAACATATTTTCTTCGCAAAGCTTTCAATGTATTTCTTTTTTTTCTTTTAATTAAGTTTTACATGCATTTTTGTTTTTTAATTGGTTTTTATTTTAGTTTAAGTGTTAGGTCCTTGTTGCTCTTTCAGTTTGTGAAATATTCTGTTTCTTTAAGAAACTGCAGTTTGTTTCATTTAATTTTATCTTCTCATTTGCCTTTTAACCTGAACAGCTTTATTCAGTGGAAAACGCAGATGTTGACCATTTGTTTAACTTCCTTCTGAGCAGTTAGGAGCTTAAGAAATCTTTTTCTGATTTTGCTGTTTCTGTTGCCTCATCAGTAGCTCCTGGATGTCGTCTTTTCTGCTTATTATGTCTCGCTCTTGTTGCTGTAGTACACAAAAAACTTAACAAATTGCACGTTTGTCTGACAGGTTTGTTTGGAAACTGTTTCTCACATAAGGCCACACATTGAGAGCCGCTACAAAAAAATCTGAAGGAAAACAGGCTTTACTTTTAGAAGAATATGAATACATAGAAAAAGATACATTTTATGAATGTGACATTTAAATTTGCAGATGTTTACAGCAAGTATGAATGATTATAATGAATAGTGACGGCTCTAATTATTTGGAGACTGATTATACACCAGTGAGTATCTTCATTCTTGTTTTGTCCTTCCAGGATGAGCAGTACGACCATTTAGATGAGGCAGACGTCACCAAAGTGGACAAACTGAACAACGATGCAATGATCTGGATGAACAGCACCATGAACCAGCAAAGCAAGCAGAGCCTAGCTGTAGATCCCACTGTTAAAGTGAAAGACATTAAAGCAAAAACAAGGGTGAGTCTTTGCTGTGCCCTTTATTATATTCATGTGAGAATCCATCCTCTCTCTAACACCCTTCTCTTGGTGTTTAGGAGCTGTTCTCTGCTTGTAACCCGGTTGTGACGAAGCCCAAACCAAAGGTGGAGGTCCCCAAGGAGGAAGCACCTGCAGAGCAGAACGGTCCAGTCGACGGCCAGGAGAAGGCCCAGGAGGAAACTACAGACAAGGGAGCAGCTGAGAACACAGGCAACCCAACCTCAGAACCTACAGAGACCAAGCCCGACATGGACCTCGACTAGAACAACCCAAACGCCTCCTGAAGCTACGCTGTACAGGGGCCGGTTGAGTCAGACTGAGATGCGGCCTGGCGGCGTTTATCAGAGCTGGTGACGTGTTTCAGGAACTGCACTTGGACAGTGAAAAAGCAGGCAGGGCGGTGAGCACACCGAGCCCAGCTCATGGTGGCACATCTATCTGACATAGCATGCCCTCTCTTCTTCTGGATGACCTAAATCAAAAGCCAGCTGCAAAATTACTCTGTTTGACAATGAGCGCTGTACACATGATGGTATTTATTTCTGTTGTGTGCTCTGTAACTGTTCTGGTCTGTGTCACAACCTGGTTTTAATAAAGTGGTTGAAAATCTCTCCCAACAGTAGCCCTGTCGTGCTTAAGACAGAAAAATGTTCTGATTTTGCTTGATGCAAAGATAATTATTGTTTCTGTTGAGAACTGCATGTCGGTGTGGCATCTTTAATCTGACAATGTATGATGAACATCAGGTGCACTCTAATAAACATCAAGACCAAGCTAAAGATGAAAGAATATGAACGTGAACTAATACATTTACTGCAAATGGTCTTTGCACCCAGAAGTGGATACTGCACCCAAACATTTGTACTCATCATAGCTCCACTCAAATGTAAAAACTAGCCATTGAAGAAATTACTCAAAAATAAAGTTTTTGATAGTCATTTAATATTTAAAAGTTATGCAATCAAACAGACATACATTTTGTGTAATTTTTTTTTTATTTCAAAGGACAAAAAGGAAAATTATTCATATAACACTAAAATCAGACTAAAGAAACATCACCATTGAATAATCCTCGCCACAGTGAAGCATGGTGAGAATCATGCAGTGGAAAGACTTAGAAAAAACAACAAAAAACTGGTCAGAGTTGGAAAAGAAGGAGAAAACCTTCTTTCCCTTTTTGTTAGGAGGCTGTAAAGGATCTGACACTGGGCTGGAGCTTCACTCTCCAGTAGGACGATGACCACAATCATCCATGCAGAGATAAAACGGAAGGATTTGAATCAAAGCACAGACTTGAAAACTGATTGTCACAGATGCTCTCCATCCAGTCTGACTTGAGGCTCAGCTTCTTTTAACAAGAAGAAAGTCTGTGACGCAAAGCTTCCTCACTGGATCCCGGGGCTCATAGATAAAGCGCTGTTTGGAGAGAGAGGCTGGCTTTTGGTCCGTTTTACACAATCATTCAAATCATTTTATAAAAGTGCCACACAAAAAAAGAAGAAAAAAAGAAGAAGTGACACTTGTTCAAATCACGACGCTTCAGCTTTAAGAGGCTGCTGGTTTGGGGGCGGGCAGCGCCGACGAGGTCATGTGACCCGCTGCTGCTGTTCCGACTGACAGCTGAAGACGCTGGTAATGTGGACTATTTTAACTAATAACTAATGTATGTCTGAAAGTTATCACAGATCTGAGCAAAGGAGTGCGATAGGGTCGTCGCGTCGCACACACACACACGCACACACACACTCTTAAAGAGACACACGGTGATAAATGAAGCAGTGCTGCCGAATGAGGGGGAAATCCTGATGAGTCTAAAGTCTAAAGATTTAGGAGTGTTTGCAGAGCTGTTTTCGATATTGTCGTTGTTTTCTCCTGCAGGAACGATGAAGCTGATCATCCTGAATGACTACGACCAGGCAAGCGAGTGGGCTGCAAAGTACATCAGAAACAAGATTTTGCACTTCCAACCCGGACCCGACAAGTTCTTCACATTAGGACTCCCCACAGGTGAGAGGGAACAGAAAGCGTCCATGTTCTGGCCTTTTTTTGTGTCCTTATTAAAAAAAAATCCTGATATGAAGCACTGAATCAGCCAGGGTGCTGTAGTTGCCTTCTTTTTTTTAACCAACACACATCCGCTGACTCAGTCAGATGAAGGGATTTAGTTTTTCTTTATCAAAATGCTTAGATGGCAAAAACAAAAACAAGAAGAAAAGAAATTCGCTGTAATTTGTATTTTCCATTGGGCAAAATATCCATTTAACATCCACTTATAAGATGGTTTCAGTAAGACGGGGTGAAACAAAGACAGTTCGGCAGCACTGAAAATATGTAGGTTAAAGCAATAATTAAAAAAATATATCAAAGCACATGTTTTGTATTGGATAGGGTCATACAGTAACACTCAGAGATTAATGTTGTGGCTATTATATTAAAAGGAGATGTGATTTTCCTTGTTCACTGTTTTGAAACCATTAAATCTAAACCAGATGCGCTCTGCTGTTCAGCCTCACTAGTATATTCATACTGCGCTAATTTTTCTAAATTTTTATTAACCACAAACTTGTTGGGTTTTATTGGGAAATTTTGGTGGTAGAAGGAGAAAGGAAGAAATTATTAAACCTCCTCCCATGGTCCAAGAGAGGGACAGTTATGGACTTCCTTTTTTTGCTTTTCATTATCAATTTAATAAATTCTCTCCTTTCCTCGCCTCTCCTCAGGAAGCACTCCTTTAGGATGTTACAAGAAGCTGATCGAATACTACAAAAATGGAGAAATCTCCTTCGAGTTTGTGAAAACCTTCAACATGGACGAATATGTTGGTAAGTGCTGATCTCCGTTTGCCTCAGCTTCCAGGACTTCTTTGTGTGATTTTTTTTTTGTTGAGGACGTTTGCACGAACCCACATTGCAGGTCTTCCCAGAAATCACCCTGAGAGCTATCACTCCTTCATGTGGAACAACTTCTTCAAGCACATCAACATAAGAGCGGAAAACGCCCACATTCTTGATGGAAATGCAGCTGACCTTCAAGCGGAGTGCGACTCCTTTGAGAAAAAGATAAAAGAGGCCGGAGGGATCGAGTTGTTTGTTGGAGGTCAGCCTTGGTTGGTTAATCCCTTGTTTAATGGTGTTGCAGTTGAAGACAGATGAAGCTAAGATAAATCCTGACATTTTGTTTCAGGGATTGGACCTGATGGCCACATTGCCTTTAATGAGCCTGGGTCAAGTTTGGTTTCCAGGACCAGAGTGAAAACGCTAGCAAAGGACACAATCATGGCCAACGCTCGCTTCTTTGATGGAGATCTCTCTAAAGTTCCCACCATGGCCTTGACGGTGGGAGTGGGCACCGTCATGGATGCAAAAGAGGTTAAGAGCTAATTTCAACAACATATATTCGTCGTGGTGTTTGGGGTCTTCCTGGTGATCAGCGGCTGAATTCTGTGGCTTCTGCGTCACATTTTCTTTCTGGTCAGGTCATGATCCTTATCACTGGAGCACACAAAGCCTTTGCTTTGTACAAAGCAATAGAAGAAGGCGTCAATCACATGTGGACAGTGTCGGCCTTCCAGCAGCATCCGCAGACTGTTTTCGTATGTGACGAAGATGCCACCTTGGAGCTGCGGGTTAAGACCGTCAAGTACTTCAAAGGTACGCCAAAACCATGTTGCATATTTCGCTTGTCATGCATTAACAGTTTGTATTATGAAATTGGTTGCATTGAAAAAAAAAGAGACTCACTGGATGAACTTTAGATAGTGTGTTGGTCTATCATGTAAAATTCCAGAAAATACAGATTTTAGTTGTAATGTTACTAAAGGTTTTCAAAGATTTTATCACAAAATCTGCTGAATTTTGCTTGTTTTTTTTTTCAGGGATGATGCATGTGCACAACAGGCTGGTGGAAGCACTTCCATCCCAACAGAAGTGAAGATGCCTCTAAAATGGGACAAAATATCACAAAAATACACTCCAATCATTCCTTACAATTTGAACTCCAGCTTGAGATGATGGTGAACTTTTAATGGCGCAGTGCAGACTGTCCGGTTTCAAATGGTTGTCGGCCTCGTGTCATTTTAGTTCTTTGTAATAAAATGCGTGATTTATATGCCTCGTGTGGCTTGGTTGGTTTTTCCCAGCTCCACTTAGATCACATGACTGAATGATGCCTTTCGGTGCTCCTCGTCCATATTTGTGTGGAAGTTGCTTAATTTGCTCAAAATGCAAGTTCGCTGTTGAGTTAGGTTTTTTATTTACAAGAACATTATATCGTACTTTTTTGTTTACAAACATCTGTGTATCTCTTTAATGCCATTTAGCTTTATTCTATAATAATTAAGAATAGAATTTTAGGGAGATGTGGAGAACTACAATTCCCGACAGCCCTTGAACGCATCTTCAAACCTGATTTCGGCTCAGAGGAAGAAGGAAGGAGATGGCCGACTAGTAGAAGGAAATATCATACTTCTCCTTCTTTGTCAGCAAGATTCGTTTCATTCAAGCTCATTTTTTTCACACTCTGAAACCGGAGGGGGACGTTGAAAACATTTAGCTCCTCTTCCAGGATGGCAGAACCAAACAGCAACGTCAGATATCAGGAGGTAGGTAACAGGTTGTTGGCTCGCTGAAACCCTGCTAACAGCTAGCTGTCAGTAAGCGAAACAAGGAGCTCAAGCGACCGAGCGTTTGTTTACGGGCGGAGGCCCCATGTGACGGAAAAATAATTTATATGCGTTTTAAACAAAACTACACCCACTTAGACTCGGGTCTGACTGGGTAAAATGGCCGTAATGTGACTGTTACGGCCAAGTAAAGGTAGCGTGTTTGTTTTAAGCTAATCCGTTAGAACGTTAGCTGGCCTGAAAACTAGTGCAGACCTGATTGTAACGTTGACTTCAGGAAAACCTCATGGCAGTGGTGTAGAAATGCGACAGTAAAGCTAATCAGAATATAAAAAGTTATCACTAAAATGTAGAGGTTGTAAGTCTAGAAGGAGTTAGCCGTTTTAGATCTAAATACATGTCAATGCGAATCCTGTTTTAGAGAAACTGTAATGCAAAGAATACGTTGCATCCTGTGGAGTTGCGTACTGCGTGTTTGCTGTAAAAATCGGCCGGCCTGAGGCATAAACGATCTATGCCTTGTGGCCAGCAGAGAGCACTTGCATATTATGCAAAATATCAGAATGTAAACAATAACACCCAGTAATTTTGTCTGAGAGAGCCCTCACAATTCTGTAAGTTAATATTAATACCTTTACTTTAGGATCCTCATCGATAACGTATGTCATTCAATAGCACCGAACTAATGTTATGTATTAAGTGCTTAAGTAAATAGTTGTGATGGAATAGACTTTTCTGGTTGGGTAAACATTGAGAGGAAAAAAAAACATGAGTCATGCATTAATCAGATGAATTATGACATCAAACTCGACTTGAAGATATCTGCCACCACCTCAACTTAACAGCAGTGTTGAGATATATTTTTTAATGTATTTTATTTGCATTCACAACCAGCCCGTTGCTGAAAATTCTTGCTAATGCAGTTTTAACAATTACAATAAACACCACACGTTATTGCTATCAAATTTTCAGTCCATATAGCTCCACACTATTTGGTATATTAAATAAGAATAGTGATGAGTGTGCATTTGTTTTTGGTAAAGGTATCCTTTTAAGAGAAAGTGTTTCAAGTTTAAATTGCTTTTTGTTTTGCAATTTTTCCTCAAGATGAAGGAACCAGAAAGTGATCCTGACTAATAAACAAACATTTGTCCTTTGCTGCTTAAAGTGAACATATCTTCTCTGGATAGCTACAGTGTTCAGTATAATAAATAATCCTATTTACATTAAATATCACATTACAGGCACCAATAGTGAAGATGTGTTCTCTCAGAATTTCTATATAATTGTTTTTCATTCAGCATGAAAAGCTATATTGTTGTGTGCTTTTATTTCAACAGCTGGTAAATGAGGAGGAGCCCGTCCAGGCCTCCCAGGAGAGCTCTGGACAGGATGCACCACCTCCCTACAGCAGCATCGCTGCAGCTAATGCAGGTTAAGAAAGTCTCTGCTTCACCTCCACCTGTCAGGCAACACCCTTTTTTATTGACTCAGTGCTGTTGACACCACTGTATGACAACTCGCCATCTAAAAGTGAAAGTGTCTTTAATAGCAAACAGCATTAAACAGCAAATGAATCTTTTTCTAACGTGCAATTATTCTCACAAAGGGCATAAAACCCAACTACATCTGGAAGTCAAGAATATTTTACTGAAGCCGTTCTGTGACCAGAAATCAATAGTTTAAGTAAAATGTATTCCATAAAGTTAGTAAATAATACTGCTATAATAAGTGCATATGAATGGAAAATAACTGTGAACGTTCTTCTTGACCCTAGATTATGTATTATCTAAGGATGGGTAGGCTGAGTGGAGCCAGTGTCATGTTTCTAATCTTGCATCTATAGAGGTTATAGGTCAACCAGTGTGTTGCGTAAGTGGGCGCAGCCTGCAGCTCTTCTTGGATGAGTTCATTGATCTGAACTGTTACTCGGTATTTGAAAGGAGCACTCCTGGATGAGAGCCAGACGACCCAGATAAAAGTCTTGGCTTTTATGGGGAGAGCATGAGCATTAATGGACGTGTCTGCCTCTAATGCCGTTCTTCCTGCCGTAACTCATTCCACCGCGTCAGGGTTAGGAATTCTCAGCTGCTGCTTTCGCTTTCAGAGAGAAGTGAGAGAAGATTTCTGCGCGTGTCAGCAGCCAATCCTTAACCACAGGGGTAATCAGTAGTTCTTGGCTTTCGTTTGTCCCCAAAAGCAGATTTAGATTTAAATCATTTTATATTGCCATTCAGACTGTTAGTGTATGTAGTGCATGGCACCTCAGGTCTGAGCTTTCACACACATTTCACCGCTAGTTTGAAAATATCTTTACCGTGACCTTAAATCTTGTCAAATTAACTTCCTATCCAAAATATGATGTTCCTAAACCTTCAGCATGTTAGCGCTGATATACAAAGTTCTCCTCATGCTTATGGTCTGCAAGAGATTCAAGATTTATTTGCCTGGTACTTATTATTAAAAAGTACCAGCCTCTGACAGTACATATAGCAGTTTAACACTGAAGGATTAGTCATTTCTAATTTGTGCTTCTATAAACCACCTGAAGTACTTAAAAATAAGATATTTAGCAAGAGTGCACAGCTGGTCTCCATTGGAAGACAGACTGGGAAGATCAACTAACAGCCAAGAATGGATCATAATCCAAGAGGAGAAGCGAGTCGTTTCCAAGACAGCCAGCAGCCATCAGACAGAAACTAGACGCTCACCGGACCTGGTCTGGTATCAGGCCGGGTCTGCGAGAAGCTGACACCCCCAGTGGTTACTGGCCTTTTATTTTTCTGCACTTTTCTCTCAGATCAAAATTAAGTGCTAGGCAAAAAAAAAAAAAAAAAAAGTAAAGTTAGACATACCTCTAAAATATGCCATGAGAATTTCATTTCTGAGGCAGCAGAAAACAGCTTAAACCATATTTTAAATGTTTATTTAGTCAGTGACATTTCTCTAGGAATTGTATTTATTACTATGCTTATTATGTGTTTCTGAACTAGGACAATGTACAAAAAGGTCTACCAGAATTAGCCAACAGGTTGCTTTTCATCTGTCGCTGCATAGCGATGTCGAGTCCCTCAGTTATTTATTTTAATTATTTGATTGATTAAAAAAATGATAACTATATCCCTGATTAGCAAGGAATTATTTCAGCTGATGTATTATTTGTCCCCAAAGATAAAACTGATTAATATTTAATGAGGCTAATGAAACATGATATTAATTCAATTGAATATATCTTATCATTGCTGAATCCATGTGAACTGATCCAGCCCTCAAAAATAATTTCCTTCTTACAGGAATTGTTCCTGCTGCAAAAGAGACATTAAAATATTAACATATTAATGTTGACAAAAGGGGAAATAAATTTCAACCCTAACCCTTTTTTTTCCTTTAAAGGTGTTTTTATTTATTTTGGGGTAAAAATTCATCATAACAGGCAGAAATTGCAGAAAGCAACAAAAAAAAAAAAAATTACATAGCAAATTTAATGTTTTTTCTCTTCCTGTAAGCATCAGGCTGATCAAAAACCCTCTTCACTCGTTTCGTCCGCAGCGTTCTTTGAGTACAAGGAAGAAGGAGGGAGATTTCCCAACCCTCCGTCGTACAACGTTGCCACCACTTTGCCCTCCTACGACGAGGCCGAGCGAAGCAAAGCCGAGGCCGCCGTCCCCCTGGTCACTGGAAGGGTCTCGGTACGTCTCCTCTCCTCTCCTCTCTGCCGTGTTAGGAGGCAGCAGAGGTAAGCAGGAGTCATTGGAACGCGTGTCCTGCTGTCGTTGCAGGAAGACGACTTCGTGGCCAGAGACGACTTCGAAGACGCCGACCAGCTGCGGATAGGAAACGACGGCATCTTCATGCTCACTTTCTTCAGTAAGACATTTTCAGTGTTTGCTGGCAAACCGGTGTAGAGAGAGGAGACATTTTACATCTAGAGCAGGTCGGTTCTGACGGAATACATATGGGATGTTTTTGACAGAAATGGACCGATGATCAGAGATCTGGATAGGAACAGTTTTAAGTCTTTAAGTGCTTTGAGCTTTGTGATGTTTCTGAGTCTGATTTTTACTGTTTTTTGGGTGACTTTGTTCTACTTAATGAACAAAGTCTTTATTTGAAGTCAGCATGTTGTATTTATTTATGTTATGTGTTAAAATTGATTTGATGAGGAAAAATCTGCAAGAGAACAAATATGTTTTCGCTGTATGTACATCTGGAACATTGTATGATTGCAGTGTTAAGTTTAACATGCTAAACCTCCAAACATAAAGTAGGAACCTTATAATCACTCAACGTTAATTAGTTTTGTTTTCTTTAGCAAGTGTGCATCATTCCAGATTTCGTCAGTTATATTTTAAAAGCCCTTTTTTCGTTTTCACCACAACACCGTATGACATTCCTCGTTCATTCCTGTCTGTTTTCAAACACATGGACAAACATTTCTCCTGCTTGACGTCATTTGGAACATTTTTCTGTCCCCAGTGGCATTCCTCTTCAACTGGATCGGCTTCTTTCTGTCGTTCTGTTTGACCACGTCAGCGGCCGGTCGATACGGAGCCATTTCCGGCTTCGGCCTGTCCCTCATCAAATGGGTTCTCATCGTCAGGGTGAGAGCGCGTTTCCGTCTCTACGCTCAGCAGGAAGGAGTCTCATCGTCACTTGTGCAGCTCCTTACACCGCATCTCTTTCTGGTCCTAGTTTTCCACTTATTTCCCCGGATACTTTGACGGACAGTACTGGTTGTGGTGGGTGTTTCTGGCTCTGGGTGAGTGAGAGGGCTTTTGCATTCATAAAAGTGTTTTCTTTCTAGTTAAAACAAACTTTATTTGTCTCATTTATGATGATATTTTTGAGATCGTCTGTTACGTCATCATTTGTGGATTTCAGGTTTCATGCTGTTCATCAGAGGCTTCGTTAACTACTCCAGAGTGCGCAAACTGGTAGATCCCGCTTACGCCAACCTGCCCAGAACAAGAGTGCTTTTCATCTATTAGAGGTGAGTGGATTTAGCCTCGCTGAGATGATGGTTTACTCTGGTTGCTAAAGTTACAGGCACACCTGGTAAATGTGTTAAAAAAAAACTGAGAATAAATACTTTTTTATGGCAGGAGCATCACTTTAAACACTGAAAGTTTCTGTCATTTTCTTCTCTATAAAGTCTTTGGTGCCATGATTGTTATAAGTCCGTCTGTTTGCAGTTTTTCCACTCTTATACTCTTTCAGGTCTATGGATTAGCTCTCCATCGTCCAAAGTCCAGTTTTTCTCCAGTACACATCTGTAAGAAACAGATCTCTGATCTTTGTCCGGCCTTCTTCTCTTCATGTCAAGCAGATGAAGCGGAACAATGTTCGAGAGTCGCATGAAGAGACTTCACCGGAAATCAGCCAGACGAATTCTAGACGAAGACGACCTCAAGATGGTAACATATTCAGGAAATATATAAAACATGTGTTTTTCTTTTGTTTAGACATTTCATTAATGGAACATGGTAAGCAGTAATAGTTCCTTTAGCTGTTCATTAGTGGCTAATGTTAAGTGCTATTTACATCTGTTGTAATGTAAGAGTATTGCCTTATCGGATTTGATGGTAGCATAAGAGCATGCATCTGCTGCCAGGTTATTAATTAGAGCCAGGCTCATGTTGGCCAACGGGTTTTCTAATTCGCGCAACACTGTAGATTGACCACAGCATGCAGCAACACTTTGTAACATTTGCTTCATCGATCTAATATCCAATTAGACGTTTGTACTTCAATCAGCTATTGGCCTTAAGCTGTGCTGTTCCTTCTTCAACCACTAGGGGGCAGCGATGTCTGCACATGTCCAGACGGGACAAACAAGAGAGCCTGCTTGTAATTTGCTATTCGAACATACCAGGTTGACCTCTGCTTGTCAGAGGTTTCTTTTAATAATTACCGCGGGTTAAATCAGGCGAAACAATCCAAACCTGGAAGAAGAATTCAACGTACCGAGATGCTCTTGAAAGAAACCCAGCGTCTTGTTTTCATTTCACCCAGACAAGCGTCTGAATCTCTGAGCTGCTGCAGTGACGCTGCTGAATTTTGGTGTTTGTCTGAGAAGGTCTCATTTGAACGCTGCAGTCTGACCTGCCGATGACTCCACTGTGAGTCAGGGAGAATCTGCTGCAGGAAAAGCTCAGAGATTTAAAGAAAAAAAAAAAAAGCTGTGTGGATTTCAGCTGTTAATGATCCAGTTTGAACAGCTGCATCACAATAATGAGCACAAAAATAGCTGAAATTCCTCCTCCAGGTGGGATTTTTGCCTTAAGATTTAATTGACAGATGTGGGTTTTTTTTTCCCTCTTAACTTTCTTTGCACAGTGTTAGAAGTTGGTATCAATTAAAGCAAGAACGTTGCTTTTCAGCTGCACTTCTAGAAGTGTTAGCGGTGAAACCCAGATGATGTTATTCCCAGTTCACACTGAACAATTTAAATCATTAACTTCATACTTCTGCCATAGCTTTGATTACACACCAGTTATGCTTGTTTCTATGTGGCGTAGAGCTAAACTTTGGGGTTCTGTTGTTAATGTAACTGTACAGAAATCATGTAGCGTTAAATAAATGTCACTTTCAATGGGTCTTTTGTGTCGTCTGTTTTTATTTTTCTAATTTTCGCCCACCTATTGATACAACTCTTAAAGTATAAAGCTTCAAGTCAAGAAAGACATGAAGCTCTATGGAGTTTTTTTTATCAGCAGAAACTTAAATGTCACTAAATCACCGAACCTACAACACTTTGAATTTACAAGAATAGTTTTATATACCTGTAAACGTCAGAGTTCTGGTTCTTACTCATAAATTCACAGGAAAGTCAGCAGAGTGCTTGGAACCTGGTTAGTGATGAAGTTTCTCTGGTTCTTCCTTTCCACATACAGGCACATCTTTCAGAACCAGAATAGAACCAGCTGATTCATTTCATTAAATACAACAAGGGACATTTATATGTTTCATACATTTATTGCACATGGATAAAATTCAAGTATTAGTTTCTATAGGCTCTGACTATCAGCTTGCATGTGTTGTAAATCAAAATATCATAAAGAGCATTTTCTGCTTCAGAAGTTGCTCAACAGAATTAATCAAATTTTACTTCTACAGCACATTTCAGCAATAAGGCAGTTCAACGTGCTTTACATCATAAAAACACAAAAATCAACATTTGAAACAGTAATTTTTTTTCCCAAGTGTTGTTTGATTATGTTGGTTAGTGTTTCACTAATTATGGTGCAAAAGCAACTCTGAACAGGTCGGTTTCTAGTCTAGATTTAAAGGAACTCGGCTGTTTTACAATTTTCAGGAAGTTTGTTCTAGATTTCTGGTGCATAGAAGCTCCGTGTTTAGAGATTCATGTTTTCTGGGGATCCAGAACCAGAAGACCTGAGTGGGCTGGAAGGTTGGTGCAACAACAGCAGATCTTTTATGTGCTGCGGTGCTAAGGACCGATGTGGTTGTCTTTTATGTCTCGGTTCTGATGGCTCTTGAGGCACTGACTCACATCTTCTGTATCTCTGCACTCTTGAAAGGCTTTGGTTATTCCTAATTTTCTTCTTTTTTTTTTTCTCCCACACTTTTTCCTTCCACTTAACTTTCCTCCAAAACGAACAGCCTGCTTAATTTGTAAGTATGTTTTGTAGTTTATGCCCTTGTGGAGGGGGTCTAAGACTTTCTGCTGGATAATTGCCAAGTCAGCAGTCTTCCTTCCCTCTGAGCATATTAGACTAGTATGCTTCCTCTTCTATGCTCAGACAAAATAAAACACTTCTTAAAGTCCACTTATAATTGGCCTTATCCAATATTCAAATTGTGGTGAAATCAGGATTGTGTTTCGATGAGCTGAGTTAAATAGCTGCTAAGTGAAGGTCGCTCGGACGGGTTAGTTGATAGGAAGGATGCAGCTTCATTTATACAGAAGATAAAACTAGAGGTAAACTTCTCATGCATCAGAGCTCGACATTCCTCACATCCCTCTAATCCCAGGAATCCTCCAGCTGCCTGGGGATGAAGAAGATGGCCTTCTGTCCGATGTGGGTTCTCGGGCCGAGTTTGGTTCTGCCGTTCTTCTTCAGGCCGACGTACCAGCTGGCGTCCTGGTATTTCTGAGACCTGTACGTGTTGTAGTAGTTCTCCTCCAGGATCTCCAGGAAGTGGCACTCATCGGTCACTGTGGACTGACGGGAGACAAAAGGCCGAAGGAATGACGCGTGAAGCTGAGCAGAACGTCAACAAGTCGCTGCGGATACTCACTGAGCCGTACAGACGGCCTTCGCCGCTCATGGCCAGATATCGCTCTGCCGCCACTCCCCGGATGACGACGACGCCTCTGTCCACGGCTATGAGCTTTAGCACAACTGACAGGAAGACAAGGGAGAAATCAAACTAGATACAAACCCTCTACTGCAGCTGGTTCCATTCAGAAAGCTGCAGTTCATAAATAATTTATCCCACAGATTTAACCTTTGACCCACACCATAGAGCTTCAGAAAACGGATATGAGCAGTTAATCGTATTTATGTAAACACTTAGGAGAGCGTTTTCATTTTCAGCTCGTCTAAATGTGCTTTTGTTGAAATAAAAAAATAAATAAATAAATAAACGTCAATATACTCTGAGAGAAAAGGAAACGCGTGTTGATTCCTGTTTGCTGTGTTGGTTTGACAGCAGGGAAACATTTCCTGAGGATCTGATCCATGCAAACATCGTCAGCGCAGCTGGGAGCAATTCACAGCGAGCGCTTCACTTTCTCCACGTTGCGTTAGAGCCTCCAGAACACCAAAAACAAATGAACAAGAGTTCTCCCCTCAAAGCCCTGCACACAGTACGCCATGTTGAGAAAGCGAAAAGGTTCTGTTTGCTATTTAATCTAGAAAATAAAAAAATAATTAAAGCATTTTTGGTATCAAAAATTATTATGCAAGTGATATTTCCTCAGATTTTCTTAAATGGTCAATGAAAATAATGGTCAGTATAATTTTCAAGTCATAAATTATTACACTGTAAATCAAATTTTCCTGTACAAAGCTCCCCATGAGAACAGTATATATTTTTTTTTTCAAAAATAAAAAACTCAAAATGCTCTGTTCCAAATTATTGTGCACAGCAGATTTTCTAAACATTTTATGGATTATAAAGAACTGCAAACGGTCATTCTGTGGATGTGCAGCAATAAGTGGTCACATGCAGTAAAATCAAAATCTATTTCAATCAGAAACATCTCAACAGACAGAGTTACATGTTAACATAAGACCCCTTCTTTGACATCACCTGCACAATTCTTGCAACCATTAAACTTGTGAGTTTGTGGAAAGTTTCAGCTTGAATTTCTTTGCAGGACGTCAGAAAACCTTCCCAGAGCTGCTGTTTGATATGAACTGCAGCCCACCCTCAGATCTTCTGATACTCCAAAGGTTCTCAATAGGGTCAGAGGTCAGAGGAGGATAGTGACTCCACCATGAGTTTCTCCCCTTTTATCCCCACAGCAGCCAATGACACAGTGATATTCCTTGCAGCATGAGATGATGCATCGTCATGCATGAAGATGATTTTGCTACTGAAGGTACGGCTCTTATTTTTGAACCATGAAAGAAAGTTCATATACTTTGCTGAGGTCATTTTCACACCTTCATGGACTCTGAAGGGGCCGACCAATGATTCTCTCCCCATGATTTCAAAGAATGACTTCACCACAGCCATGTTGGGATGTGATGGCCATCCACCACCAATCCACTACTGTGTCCATCTGGACCATCCAGGGTTGCACAGCAGTCATCAGCGGACAAGTCTGTTTGAACTTTAATCTTCATGTACAGCTGGGACCACTGCCACGGTTTCTGCTTGTGAACTGGTTTGGGGTCCAATAGTCGGTTCATGCACCGCAGGCATCTGGAGGATCCTCCACCTTGAGGTTCTAGAGGCACCAGCAGCTTCAAGTAACTGTTTGCTGCTTTGTAAGAACATTTTAACAGCTTCTTTCGTAATCTGATGAATTTGTCTAACAGAAACCTTCCTCGTTATGCCTTTATCTGTACAAACCCATCTTTGCTCTGAATCAGCCGCAAATCTCTTCACAGTACGATAACGCTTCAGTTTTCATTAAATATCTAATGTTTTCATATCTTGTCATACGGCTCCACACTATCTGATGATGTTCGTCAGCAGAGAGATGTTTTCTTTTTCCCATTTTGCTTGAAACCTGTGGCCTGTTAAATAATGTGGAACATCCTTCTGAAGTAGATTTCCTTTAATTGAGCTCATCAGACAAACTAATCAACCAGCTCTCTGAAATTAATTACAGTGATTCAAAGAGCCCTGACTCACAATACCATCTATAAATTTAACAGCACGACAAAAACTCAGCGTAATTTACAATCTCTGGTCTTCTTGAATAAATGCCTGGACGTGTTTTTGTCAAAACCACACATCACTTTCCTTCCAGTTCTCCGCGATGAAGTACTTTCTGTCAGTCTACCGCATAAAGTAAAAGGTACAGTAACACCTGTGGTTGAAATGCAACAAAGTGTGAAAAAAGTTCAAGAGCTCTGATCTGTGTTACCAGGCAGCATTGCTCCTGTCATTTGAAACATTTCTCTCCATCACTGTTTCACTTGTGAAGAGCCAGATCAGGTCTCCTCCTCAATAAGTGAGAGAGAAACATTATACTTTCAAATGTCTCTTTGCAGTAGCTGTAATTTCAGCGCATTTATTCAGTGACATTAAAAAAAAAAAAACAAAAAAAAAAACTGTCTTCAACTAAAACTCCCTCAGCACAAATGAAGCCTAGGCGTAAATTCAATCTGGAAGACTCTTTAGCCCCACCCGCAGCTTTCAGTAGGCGCTTCCCGCTAATCACTGACGACCTATCATCGCTAGACTTAGCCATGTCGCAGCCAATCACCGACCACGCCTCAGTTCATAAGGACGTCCATCCAAAGTGCCCCCCGTTTCGCTGCGCTCAACACGTTCAGTCGCACGTCCCAGCTTCCCAGCAAACCATCCCAGCGGATCCCTTTCTTGGTGATTCCTTGCGTACAGCTGCTTTGCCGTGTCCTCAACCCTTCCTTCCCCATCAGACGCTCCCGAGTCTGCGCTCATCAGTCGCACATCAGCCGCTCCCAGCCGCACACCAGCCGCTCATCAGCCGCTCCCAGCCGCACACCAGCCGCTCATCAGCCGCACACCAGCCGCCCCCCAGCCGCTCATCAGCCGCACACCAGCCGCCCCCCAGCCGCTCATCAGCCGCACACCAGCCGCCCCCCAGCCGCTCATCAGCCGCTCATCAGCCGCACACCAGCCGCTCATCAGCCGCACACCAGCCGCCCCCCAGCCGCACACCAGCCGCTCATCAGCCGCACACCAGCCGCCCCCCAGCCGCTCATCAGCTGCTCCCAGCCACTCATCAGCCGCACACCAGCCGCTCCCATCGGAGTCATCATGCCGCGCCCTCCTCGGGCTTCCGGGGTGAGACGTATCTTCTCATGTTTTGAAATGCTAAGAACGCGAATCGTCCATTTAATCCATCCCTTCCCGATCTAGCGGGTTTTATTCGTATGTGCCACCCTGGCTGCGTTTTGATGCTTTAGGACTTTTGCCTGTATGAACGCTTAAACAGCCCAATAATAGTAGCATCACGCCTAGCGAGAGCCAGGTGGATCACCTAATTCCACAGCGTCCCCACTCCGTAGTAGCCCCGTTTCCTTCCGTCGTCAAGCCTCATAGATTACTTTGAACTTATAGCCCCCACACCGGACCTCTGTTGCTCCCCCGTGCACAAACTCTTAATCGCAGCAAGCAGAAGAGACGGAAGTGATATTTCATTTCCTGGTTTCCGCAGCTTATTCTGTAGCTTGCTCAGTATTTACATCTTTTCCACTCCTGTAACCTGCTTTCCCAAGAGATAATTTCTACAAGCATCCCTCATCGTCTCTCTCCATCAAACTGTCATGCCTGAACCATTGTGCCAAATCTCCTCATCCACCCCATGTCACAAAATGGCATCGATCAACTCATCTTCTCCACAGTTGCGGCCCTAATTGTTTCAACGTCTTGCCGCTAAGGTACTTCTCTTTGTTCAGTCCATTCCAACTCTAGCCTACACCATCTACTTCCATCTCAGCCCCTTGTCATGCATCGTAATGGTATTCCCTATTTTTCAGTTCCCATTCTCACCTATTCTAGCCTTAGCTTTCATGTATATATATATATATTTTTTTTTTTTTTTTTTTTCGGTTCCTGTTGTGCCAAGCCCCTCCTTCCTGCACATCGAAGTTAGAATCTATCTGTCGTCCCTAAGCCCTCTGGATCATGTTTAACCAGTCGTTACTTCTCTCAGTGCCTTTTAAAGCACTGCGCATTACTGGTGGTGGTTGGTCAACCTCATGCAAATGCATGCTCTCACCTGCCAATGTTATACATGTTTCATTTATATATATTTTATTTCCCCCTTTCGTTCTTCACACCCTTCTTGTTGGGCCCATTCCAGAACGGTCTCTTCTCCCGCCCACCTACTCTATCCGTAACCTCGTGCGTCTAATCCCAGCCCTATTACCTCATGTCCAGTAGCAGGCAACCATCTTCCCTCTTTCTAGGCAGTTGCTTTTGTATCCTCTTCTCGTCATCTTAAGTATCGCTCAGCCGGCCTCTTTCCTTTAGCTAAAACCTCTTTAGCCTCTCCATCACTTCAGCTAGCTTTTCCCATAAGCTCTTATCGCTCTATTGCCGCTCCCTCTTACTCAAGTCTTTGCCCATACGCCCCGAGTTACCGGCATCGATCTCTTCTCACTTTCTCTGGCTCTAATTCCAGCTTCAGCTCTGACCTCAGCTGTCTCTTATGGGGGCATGATATCCCCTACCACCTATACTAATTCTTAGCTGGCTCTCTTCTACCAACATTCTATCATCCCTCGTCCTGCTGCGTTCTCAGCTGGCCTTCATCTCCCAGCGTTCTCTCATTCCTCGTCCTGCTGCATTCTCGGCTGGCCTTCATCCACCAGCGTTCTCTCATTCCTCGTTCTGCTACGTTCTTGGCTGGCCTTCTCTACCAGCTTTCCATCATCCCTCGTTCTGCTGCGTTCTCGGCTCCCTTTCATCTACCAGTGTTCTATCATTCCTCGTCCGGCCGCGTTCTCGGCTTGCCTTCATTTTCCAGTGATCTACTATCTCTCGTTCTGCTTCGTTCTCGGCCTTCTCTACCAGCTTTTCATCATCCCTCGTTCTGCCGCGTTCTCAGCTGTCCTTCATCTCCCAGCGTTCCATCATCCCTTGTTCTGCTGCGTTCTCGGCTGGCCTTCATCTCCCAGCGTTCTCTCATTCCTCGCCCTGCTGCATTCTCGGCCGGCCTTCATCTACCAGCGTTCCATCATCCCTCGTTCTGCTGCGTTCTCGGCTGGCCTTCAACTCCCAGCGTTCTCTCATTCCTCGCCCTGCTGCATTCTCGGCTGGCCTTCATCTACCAGCGTTCTCTCATTCCTCGTCCTGCCGCGTTCTCGGCTTGCCTTCATTTTCCAGTGATTTATTATCTCTGGTTCTGCTGCGTTCTCTGCTGTCCTTCATCTCCCAGCGTTCTATCATCCCTTGTACTGCTGCATTCTCAGCTGACCTTCATCTCTCAGCGTTCTGGCACTTTATCATTTCTCGCTACGCACATCCCCGGCTGGCCTTCATCTACCAGCTCCCCATCATCCCTCGCACGCAACATCCCCAGCTGGCCTTCATCTACCAGCTCTCCATCATCCCTTGTTCTGCTGCGTTCTGGGCTGGCCTTCATCTCCCAGCGTTCTCTCATTCCTCGCCCTGCTGCATTCTCGGCTGGCCTTCATCTACCAGCGTTCTCTCATTCCTCGTTCTGCTGTGTTCTCGGCTGGCTTTCATTTACCAGCGTCCTATCATTCCTCGTCCTGCCGCGTTCTCGGATTGCCTTCATTTTCCAATGATCTATTATCTCTGGTTCTGCTGCGTTCTCGCTGTCCTTCATCTCCCAGTGTTCTATCATCCTTTGTTCTGCTGCGTTCTCAGCTGACCTTCATCTCTCAGCGTTCTGGCACTTTATCGTTTCTCGCTACGCACATCCCCGGCTGGCCTTCATCTACCAGCTCCCCATCATCCCTCGCACGCAACATCCCCAGCTGGCCTTCATCTACCAGCTCTCCATCATCCCTCGCACGCAACATCCCCAGCCGGCCTTCATCTACCTGCTCTCCATCATCCCTCGCACGCAACATCCCCAGCTGGCCTTCATCTACCAGTTCCCCATCATCCCTCGCACGCAACATCCCCAGCTGGCCTTCATCTATCAGCTCTCCATCATCCCTCGCACGCAACATCCTCAGCCGGCCTTCATCTACCAGCTCTCCATCATCCCTCGCATGCAACATCCCCAGCTGGCCTTCATCTACCAGCATTTTATCATCCCTCACATGTAACGTCCCCGGCTGGCCTTCTACTTCCAAGCATTTTATCATTTCTAGCTGCGCAACATCCCTAGCTGGCCTTCATCCACCAGCATTTTATCTTCCCTCACACTGCCGTGCCCTCTGCCGCCTTTTATCTAGCAGCAACCTGCGCCCTCCTCGTTCCTAGCTGGCCTTCATCTACCAGTTCCCGGTAGATGAATCAACGGGCCATTCTACGCCCCGTGGTGTCCCCTCACTGGACTTCATCTAAAAGCTTCACATGGTCCCAGCATGTAATCCTGAGTTAGCTTAGCTCATCCCGTTTTCTCTACTTTCCCACTTCCGGCCTCGGCCCCGGCCTCAGCCTCCCTTTTTGGGAGGACGTCATTCCTATCAGCATCAGGAATGCTCATCCGAGCTTATCGCGTCAGCCTGATGTCCTTAGCCGGGGCCCGAGCGCCAAAGACTTAATTAACTTTTCTAATCGCTTTCATTAGCTGGCTTTCCCTAGCTGGCCTTCTTCCACCAGCATTTTATCTTCCCTCACGCTGCCGTGCCCTCTGCCGCCTTTAATCTAGCAGCAACCTGCGCCCTCCTCGTTCCTAGCTGGCCTTCATCTACCAGTTCCCGGTAGATGAATCAACGGGCCATTCTACGCCCCGTGGTGTCCCCTCACTGGCCTTCATCTAAAAGCTTCACATGGTCCCAGCCTGTAATCCTGAGTTAGCTTAGCTCATCCCGTTTTCTCTACTTTCC
This sequence comes from Poeciliopsis prolifica, assembly GCF_027474105.1. NCBI lineage: Eukaryota > Metazoa > Chordata > Actinopteri > Cyprinodontiformes > Poeciliidae > Poeciliopsis > Poeciliopsis prolifica. The sequence goes on from NW_026562384.1 coordinate 8,518,507, forward strand.
CACTTCCGGCCTCGGCCCCGGCCTCAGCCTCCCTTTTTGGGAGGACGTCATTCCTATCAGCATCAGGAATGCTCATCCGAGCTTATCGCGTCAGCCTGATGTCCTTAGCCGGGGCCCGAGCGCCAAAGACTTAATTAACTTTTCTAATCGCTTTCATTAGCTGGCTTTCCCTAGCTGGCCTTCTTCCACCAGCATTTTATCTTCCCTCACGCTGCCGTGCCCTCTGCCGCCTTTTATCTAGCAGCAACCTGCGCCCTCCTCGTTCCTAGCTGGCCTTCATCTACCAGTTCCCGGTAGATGAATCAACGGGCCATTCTACGCCCCGTGGTGTCCCCTCACTGGCCTTCATCTAAAAGCTTCACATGGTCCCAGCCTGTAATCCTGAGTTAGCTTAGCTCATCCCGTTTTCTCTACTTTCCCACTTCCGGCCTCGGCCCCGGCCTCAGCCTCCCTTTTTGGGAGGACGTCATTCCTATCAGCATCAGGAATGCTCATCCGAGCTTATCGCGTCAGCCTGATGTCCTTAGCCGGGGCCCGAGCGCCAAAGACTTAATTAACTTTTCTAATCGCTTTCATTAGCTGGCTTTCCCTAGCTGGCCTTCTTCCACCAGCATTTTATCTTCCCTCACGCTGCCGTGCCCTCTGCCGCCTTTTATCTAGCAGCAACCTGCGCCCTCCTCGTTCCTAGCTGGCCTTCATCTACCAGTTCCCGGTAGATGAATCAACGGGCCATTCTACGCCCCGTGGTGTCCCCTCACTGGCCTTCATCTAAAAGCTTCACATGGTCCCAGCCTGTAATCCTGAGTTAGCTTAGCTCATCCCGTTTTCTCTACTTTCCCACTTCCGGCCTCGGCCCCGGCCTCAGCCTCCCTTTTTGGGGGGATGTCATTCCTATCAGCATCGGGAATGCTCATCCGAGCTTATCGCGTCAGCTCGATGTCCTTAGCCGGGGCCCGAGCGCCAAAGACTTAACTAACTTTTCTAATCGCTTTCATTCTCATCTGAGTCTCTCCCGATTGAAATGAAGCCTAGGCGTAAATTCAATCTGGAAGACTCTTTAGCCCCACCCGCAGCTTTCAGTAGGCGCTTCCCGCTAATCACTGACGACCTATCATCGCTAGACTTAGCCATGTCGCAGCCAATCACCGACCACGCCTCAGTTCATAAGGTCGTCCATCCAAAGTGCCCCCCGTTTCGCTGCTGTGCTCAACACGTTCAGTCGCACGTCCCAGCTTCCCAGCAAACCATCCCAGCGGATCCCTTTCTTGGTGATTCCTTGCGTACAGCTGCTTTGCCGTGTCCTCAACCCTTCCTTCCCCATCAGACGCTCCCGAGTCTGCGCTCAGCCCACCTCCACCCCTTCTCCACCTCCATCGTCCAGGCTCCCAGGCATACTCATTCACCGACCTCCACCACCAGGCCGGGTCCCGGGGGGATGTCATTCCTATCAGCATCGGGAATGCTCATCCGAGCTTATCGCGTCAGCTCGATGTCCTTAGCCGGGGCCCGAGCGCCAAAGACTTAACTAACTTTTCTAATCGCTTTCATTCTCATCTGAGTCTCTCCCGATTGAATTACTGGCACCCCAAAGAAGGCCTTTAAAGATAAATGAGGCTATTCTTCATTTGTTAGTCAGAGCATGTGATCAATGAGCATATATATATATATATATATATAATATATATATATATATATATATATATATATATATATATATATATATATATATACACTGTAAAAAGTCCTACTCACGATTAGTTGACATAAGGTATTTCTATAAGTTAGTTCCAATTAACATAATGAGTTATGAAATGTCAACTTAATTTCATGAGTTATTTTCATTTCAACTCGAGGATGTGAGTCAGTTCAGTGAAACCTAAAATTCAAACGTGTGAACATAACTTGACAATCTGAGTTTTAAAATGTTAACCGGATCTTATAAAAACTGATCACCACAGGCAATATTAATGCGAGATACAAATAGTGCCGGGAATTCGCTCTTTATCTGATAAGGGACTAAATATGAGGTGAAATTTAGTCAGAAGTTCTAAAGTTTTCCATCCCAGTTAGAATCGCATATTAAATGAAGAAGAGGAACACCAGCTGACCACATTGAGGACGTCGAAAACACCTCGCGGATGAATACCATTTTTTCCGAGACCTCGGTCCTAAAGGCGTTCAAGTTCGGCGGGACATTTTTTCCAAATGCGAAGCGAGCTGGAGAGATAAAAATGTAAGGTAAGCTGCATTTTGTCGTTTTTTTGATAATGCCATCCATTTTTCAAATATGTTAAGAGCTAAAAGTTTGTGTTACATATTTAAACACAGGACATAAAACAGCTTGCTAATTGAGGGCGGCAGTTAGTTAATGCAGTTGAGCCTAGCTAAACGCAGTATGCTACTCGCTTCTAGAACTTTTTTAAGGGAAAATACAAGCAGCTTCCACGATTTTTGTATTGTACACTTCCTCAGAAATGCATATGTGGCTCTTGGTCAAAGTTCTGCATCGACGTGCTAACTGCAGACGAGTTAGCGGCTTCGGGAAAGGCTGTGCCAGTAATTAGTCTGTTTCTTGTCAGTAATTAGTCGTATCCTTTCTTTCGTGTGTTCGTGCGCATGCGTGTCCCTTTCTGGTTGCCGGTGAAAAATGCAAACTATCTCCAGCAGCTATTACTGATTAAACTGTATTCTGAATTTTACAGTAATTATTTATCAAGCGTTAGCTCAGGCTGGGCGCGTGCCCAAGACTATCGCATATCAAGGAGCTTTGGTGGCTTCCAAATAGTCAGGACCCCACTGTAGGTCCTGAAACATGGAGGAGGGGTTCTGAAAAATCTTTTTTCGATTTGATTACTGTTTAAAAATGACTATTGATTTAGTTGTTAGTAAAGTGTGTCACCTTACAATGAATTAAACTAGCAAAATTAATTTTGTTGTCCTTCACTTGACCCAATATCAAGGTATATCATTTACAATAAATTGGGGACAGTCTGTGTTACTGTTATTGTGCAGGTCAAATTCTGAAAACTTTGGAACCTCTACTTTGGACAATGAAGCTGATGAAGATAACATTTTAGTCAAGTTATTTTAATTAAGTGGCAAAACTGGAATTTGTATGTATGAATACTTTATATTTTTAAATACCATAATCTGAAATGTATGGGTTTTTTTTGTTTTGTTTTTTGTGCAGGTGTCTGCGAGACCCAGGGTCAGAAAAGGGATGGCACTCATGGTTTCACAGTTTGAAATTTAAAATGGGAAATACAGGCAAAAATTAAGTCAGCACGATACCTGAAGTGGTCTCAAACAAAAGAAAATCTGGAATTTCAAAAGGGGAAACTGTCAAAAAGTCAAAGAAGGGAGAGGTGAACTTCTGTCCTGATCCATCTGAAGGACACAGTCCTGAAAACATGGAGGTGAAGCGCAAGATAATGGAGGCTGAAATGCAGAAGAAAGACCCAAATCATCAGCTGCTTGAGGATTTGATGGTTGCTACATTTTCTCAGTGTAGGAAAGACATTGTAGGAGATCAACCACACATCACAGAGCTCATCTCCCGATGGCCTGCTCTGTTCCATGAGAGACACGTAATCGCATAACTGAATTCGTTCCACCAAGACATTTAGTGATTTAATACTGAGTTAACTGTCCTATTGAGACAAAGTTTATATTCTATGTATTCTATTCCTCAGATTAGGGCAGAATTTACAAGAATCGTCACCACAGACCTTCTGAAATCTTTTCTTGACTGACTTGATGGCCTGGTTCTGAGACTGCTGGAGGTCTACAAAGCAGCAACCAAATCTGGAAAGAAGCAGCCACTCAAAGACATTTTGGACTGCCTTGCAAAAGATGTGAGCAGGACTGAAGATGGCTAGAAAACAAGGCATAATTTGTTAATTTTGTTAAAATATATTAATTTTACTGCATGTCTCATCTCTTGCAGGACACAAATGAAAGGAGAAGGGCTGCTGCTCTGCTTGGTTTGCCTCGCTACATATCTGGCGAAGATCCATCAACTGTCATCAGGATGTGTGATGTAAGACTAACAAAATTTCTTACAAAAACTGTTTACATGTTTACCTATTTCTCTTTCTTGCTATCATTTCTTTAAAATCTTTTTGTAGCATTTGTGTTTGCAAAAACATATTTTTAGTCCTTATTAAGAGACATCACTTCCTGTGTACCACAGCCATGCATAACATCAAATTCCGATGTAATTACTTTGTGTATCCTTATTAATTTTGCTAAAAGCCAGTTGATGGAAACATGCCTGATTTGCATTTTCTTTCATTTCTTTTGACATTTTAAGAATTTGATGATTAAAAAAATGCATTAAAATGGAAACACTGCTGGTGTCCTACATTTTTAGAATAATTTTAACTCTTCACAATGGTGGTTTTTAATCTGGTGAAGTTCTTAATTGGAGCCTTTTAAGTACATTTATTTATTGAGATTTCAATAAAATTCTGTTTTATTTGTCAAATTGATTTCTGTTTTTGTCAATTTTGGTCCTCCAATAAATGTCAACACCTCTGCTTGTCTTGGACAAATGTTTCTTTTACACTTGATTTAAGGCTTGTCTCATATTTGATAGAGCAAGATAAAAATAAATGTATAATATTTGAAATGGAAGTGTATTTGGTGTAATTATTTTTAGGAAAACTGGTGAACTTGGCATTATTAGTGGAGGAAGTGAACAATATTTGGAAATGTTAGTTTACTTAAATTGCAATTTTAAGTTCAATTGCTGCCTTAAACTCTTAAGTTAAATCAACTCAAAAAGGAATTGGTATGAATATAGTTAGTCAGTTTAACTTTAAAATGAGAGTTGAAAGTATATATAATTGTTTGTTACTTTAACAAAATAAACAAGTTTTCTGAATGGATAATGTATCTTTGCAATGTGTTTAAACTCAGAGTATGAAGTTCATACAACAAGTAGTCATTAGTTAGAAAAGTGGTATAATTTAATTATTTGAGTTCAAATAGAATATGATTTTAATTTCACTTGACAAGAGTACTCAATTTTTGAGAATGAATAATGTTCTGTAGTTAGTCATTTCAACTTATGGTATCATATTTAAGCAACAAATTATAAGCAATTGGGCTACTTTTCTAGCTTGCCAACCTAAGTTGGAAAAATACATAATTTCAAGTTGTGCTAAATTGTGTTTTTAAGGCAGCAATTTTACTCAAGTTTTTAAGTTTAACCACCCTAATTATTTTTACAGTGTATATATATATATATATATATATATATATATATATATATATATATATATATATATATATATATATAGGCTATATATAATCATCTTTTGATGATTTACTTCTTGAATCACCATATACTGCACCGGTTTGTTGGCCGCGCTGCAGTCCGCTGCGCCGCCAGAGGGAAGTGACGCTGCGGGCCTGACCCGCATGAAAAAATGCGCAGCGTTTCTGCGGCAGCCTCACTCACTGTGATCGTCCCGCTCATCCCGCTCGCCGCGCACCGTCCCGTCGGCCAGGATCTGGAGGTGGTACCCGCCGTTCATGCAGTACAGCCGCGTCTTCCGCCGGTAGTCGCGCAGCGCGAGGCCGCCGTCAGAAGCCCGCTGCTCGGCCGCGAACGCGTCTTCGTCCGCCATCGCCCTCTGGACGGCGGGGGCTCGGCAGGTGGGTCGCAGGTGGGGGGAGGCCGGGGGTGGTGGTGGTTCTGTATGTTCTGCGGTGGTCTGCTGTTGGTGTCGTCGAGAACGAGCGAGGCGCGCTCCCGATTCCTGCCTCGACATGCACCTTCCGTCATGAATCAACTGGGAGTAAAACTCCCTGAAACGGGTCAGATGTGTGACACCTGTACAAGCATGTTGTGTTGCATTTTAATGCAGTTGTAAATGCAACATGCATGCAGCAGCGGAAGACATGAAGTGAAGCTCATTGCTCTGGTCAGGCTGGATGTAAAATAGACCTGCTGCAGATGTTTAATCCAGATGTTTTCACTAGAACTTGAGTTTCAAAGGACAGTAGTTTTTTTTGTTTTTTTCCATCACTTCTCTTTATTTTGCCACTGCAGTGTCATGTTTATTCTTCGTTTTCACAATCATGCTTATTTGCCGAGTGCTACTCAAATAAAATTGATAACAAAAATCAAGTCCATCTGTCGTATGTTTCCACCGCTGAAGCAACAACTGAACTGTGACCTCCCCACAGCATGACGCCGCCACCACTTTTCACTGCAGGGATGTGGTGCACAGTCCCAGGCCTCCCCAGAACACCTACATTTTGACAGATTAAATTACATAAAATGGGATCAGTGGGACAAATATACTTGCTGTTCTTTCATTTTATTCAGAATCAGATTGATGAACAAAGGAATGCCAAACTTTTCACATTTTTGTCTGTAAAATTGTTGGAAATTCGTGAATCGTTTTCCTTCCACTTTGCAAATAGTTCCACCGCTTCATTTCGGTTTGAAAACTAAAGGAGTCCATTTAATTCTGTGGTTTACGTGGCAGAACTGTGTTGCTCTTCTCACCTGAAGGACGCTGTCTTCATAAAGACATATGTATGTATTTGTCTTTATGCTGGGTGCTCCACTCATTGCTGGTTTATGTGTTCAAAATGTGTTTTTTAAAAACAGACGTGATTCTCACCGGCTCCCTCATCAGGTGTGAGTACCTTTATGCTGCTTCTGCTTCGCATCTTTAAAAAGCGCTGAGGTTCAGTTTCAGGACATCTCGACAATCAATAAACCAGGTGTGAAATGGAGAAAAAATTTTTTATTGGAAGTGCTGTCACCAAAAAAAAAAAAAAAAAAAAAAAAAAAAAAACAAATAAAAAAAAAAAAAAACAAAAAAAAAAAGGGGGGAGTTAAGGGGCTTACAACGAGCTTACCATGTCCAATGTTCAGAATGGAGCTAACGTCAGCATTCGGACGCTTTTATTGGAGAAGTACCACACAAACACGTACGATTTGACCTTTAATCGATGGAGGAGAAAGATCGACAAGAGTCACGCTACAGAGGAGAAATAATACAGAGGGGAAGGTGCTGAAAAACCATCTGAAGACAAATACACCACATGTTCTTTACAATGGATTATATGTACATATTAAACTTTTTAGGCAAAACAAACAAACAAAAGCTCTTTTTTTTTTCTTTTTCTGAGAAAACATACACCAGTGAAACGTGATCCGCCCTTTGTTAGTCTCATAGTTTCTGTCTGCATATGTTTTATACAAAATAGACTTTCAAACAATATTTGGGTAGTGCAATTTCTTAGATTCAAGCTGGTTGATTACTTTCACAAACAGTTTTGTGTATGAAAAAGCCCAAGTCCTATCCTATTCACAGTATCACACAATTTGACCAAAGGCTTGTTTAAAAAACAAAAACAAAGGGAAACAAAAAATGGGTTTGCGGGACCCGCTGAATAGAGCTGTGCGTTTGTCATCTCAGAGCTCTGGAGTTTTACACTGACATTGTGTGTAATGTGTCGCCTTTGGTCACCTTGTACTCAAACATTAAATAGGTCGTTTGTGTGAGTGATTACAATTTTCTGAATATAAGAAAATCTGGCCTGCAGAGACAAAAGTCAGAAGTGAGATCCCCTGTATGAAAGTAGCTTATACCGTGTTAAAAAAACGAGGAAAACAAAAAACGAGGTGAAGTTGATAGATTAGCTGTCTTTTCTATTGCATATTCAGTTGTGCGCAAAAATGTAAACGGGATACATTTTTGGGCAAGATGAGGCAAGTGTGCAATTTCTTACATATATATTTATATGTATATACATATATCTATCTTTCTTTCTCTCTCTCTCTAAATATATATATATACTTGTAAAGATGAAGAGCAGCAGCAGAGATTTGGATACACTGAATGTGAAAGTAACCCTCAAACAGGTAGGTAGCAAGGATGGTTTTCATCTATTCTGGTTGAACCTCAGAGGAAAACAGAACGTTTGTTAGAGTCTACAGACAGTATATGAGCGGCGGAGGCAGATTCCTTACAACTTTGCACATCTGTCAACTGACTTTTAAAAATAACAAAACGTTAAAAATAAAATAAAATAAAACTAAACACAGAAGTAACCACGCATGTGTGAAGCTGTCGGACGCTTTTGGTTCTTCACATCGGAGCAGAAGGTGGACATCAACGCAAGTGTGAATCAGATCATCTGTTTTTGAAACCTGAGCTCTGGAGCAGAGTAAAACATATATAGGTACTTTTTCTTTATGTATTTGGGATAAACATTTAAAAACAGTTCGCTTTGCCATGTTTTATATTTAGATATATATCTCTCTCTCTATATATACTATATATATATAAGTGAGCACTTTGCAGTTGTTTACTTGACATATTTTGTTTCTTTCTGGCAGCTCACGACATATCTACAAATAACAGTTCATATCTAATTTATTGATAACTCTCTAAGTATCACATTCATAGTAAAATCTCGAAGGAACAGACAGATCGGGAGTTAGGAGACAAACAGACGACAAGCTGCGCGGATTAGAAGAAAGACGTTGCAACGCAGCACTCAGAAACACCGGCGCACTCCCCCGTTACCGCATCGGACTGAAGGTCAGGCAGCTCTGGGCTTCTTGCTCCTTCCGCCAGATAAGTGTTTACGCTTTAATGCTTGGATTTGTCTGAGAATTAAAAAAATAAAATAATAATAATAATACAAATACTGACCAACTTTTAGCATCCCTGAAAATAGACAAAAAAAAACAGGAGTTTGGCACTGGAAAAAAAAAAAGCAAACAAAACACAAAAAGAGTTCCCAGAGAATAAAAACAATGAGTTCTGCCTGCCTCTGCAGTCAGAACCTTTTCACTGCGATGTGGTAACTGATGCAAAGAGCGGTAAAAGAAACGCAGCGGGGAAGAGGCGGGGGGTCGTCGGGGCACGGCTGCGTAGCAGACAATCAGAGCACATGCAAAGGGTGCGGCACACACACACACACACACACACACACACACACACACACACACAAACGTTAGGTCAAGTTGGGCCGCAGAGAGAGCACAGTGGGGATACTTATCAGTTATCAGCGTCTGTGGGAGGTTAACATGATCGACCAACGCCTGAACAAAAGTGCTGTTTATTCATTAAGCCGTTGCTTATTCTGTTGAAAAGGATTATATTTGATTTCTGGGGAAAAAAAAACCCCATCATATTTTGTGTTCTTGCTAAGACCTGAGATTAATACACATCATGTCTCTACAGTGATGCGGGATTCTGGGATATATTTGACATGGTGCTGGAAGCCCTTTGCGTTACACGCTGCTCCGAGTTTTGGGTATCTGACAGTATTTTACATCCTGCGGTCTATGAGACACCAGAAAGGATGGCACAGAACTCTATTTTATAAGTTCAAGGCACTGCTTAGCAGTACAGTAATCTACACGCCTGTGACTGGGAAGGTTTATTGATTACTTTGAATCCAAATTGTCATTGCATTTGCATCATACTCAAATTCATATCTTATATTATAAGTGCAATTCTTCATTTAGAATTTTCTCGACAACAAAAACACGACTTATTTATAAAACTCTATCAAATCAGGCATAAAGATAACTTAAGTTTTAATTGATCATATCAATGTTTTTTATTTACAATCATGTAGCTCTCTTGCTTGCAATTGTGCGAGACAGAGACGGATGGTCAGCTGGTGGAGGCCAGACCTCTCGTCTCAGTAAAGAAATGGTCGATAACAAGAGGTAAGAGCTTTCTTTCTTTCAGTCATGATTCACTTTTTCATGTTCTTAACTTGGGCTTATAGCAGAGACATGACAGTAGTACCAACCTGTGTCTTTGCAAAACACTGGTTTCCCCCCCCAAAAAATTGAACTATCCCTTAAAGAAAACAAAACGTACGCAGTTTCAAGAATAAAAGGTACTCATAGCCAATTCTTACAAAGAGCAAAGTTTGTACTGCGGAGGAAGAGTCTTCAGAGGAATCACGACTATTTATTCCAAACGATTGTTTAAAAAAAAAAAAAAAAAAAAAAAAAAAAGAGAAAGGGTGCAGGACGGTTATTCTCTAATCACTTCCAGCAGTAATAAATCTACAGATATTATTAGTACTTCCAAATATCAAAAAACGACAAACTTGCAAGCACAACAATACATGCCCTTTCACTTGTGATTGAGAAACGCACATATCCATCACTTGTTTTCTAAGATTAGACTACTGGGGCAAGATGGAAAAAAACAGTCCACACTTTCCATCTTTTAAGTCTTTCTCCAAAGACCGATATACAACAGCCAAGCCTATCTTCACAGTCTTGTAAAGCCTTTCGCAGAGCGCCGAGTACTCGCCGGGTCGCGCCGACGTGCGCGCCGGGTCGCGCCGACGTGCGCGCCGGGTCGCGGGGAAGGGAAACAGGCTAAATATCATTTCTTAGCAAGAGCAACACTTCTACACACAGAGGATGAAGCGAGCTGCCATTTGTAAAGATAAACAGCCACAAGAACAGAGAAAAGCTGCAACTGCGTGTAATATAAAAAAGTACAATCAACTTATAATGAAGGTAGATGATGAGAGGTTCACGTGTAGCAGGAAAAAAATGGCTTAGATGATATTCGAAGCAAAAAAGGCACATCTTTTTCCCTTTTGTAGTTGACATGTAAACCTGGAAGAGGTCTGCTTGTGGGAGGACTCCATCAGGTAGCGGCCCACACGACTTTATATGTTAATCAAAGCAAATAAAATATGCTTTTGAAAATCACTAGAAAACTGTTGTTGTTGTTGTTGTTGGTTTTTTTTTTTCCTTTTCGTTGTTGTATCTGTGCGGCTGAAAAAACATTTCGTTACAACCTCCTATAAAAACTAAAAGCGGAACACAAAAAGCCTACGTAATAAGAGCGTGTTGTTCCGATTTGTTGCCTCTTTGGGCAACGATGACCTGGAAAAGTGTATAAACTGTTACTTTGAAAATGTAGAAAATACTATCAGAACCTTTACATAGATATTTTGTCATATCTATTTCAGATATCGCTCTGAATTTCAAGGTAAGACACCTGAGACAACATGAATTTTAGCCTATTTCTCTTTGCCGTTAGCTGTACAAACGTTTCCTATTCGTTATCAGACACTACATCTTAGACTACTCAACACAGCGAAACGTCTTGTGCTCACGGTCTGGTTCCTACACAAACATTGCTTCTCCCCCCCCCCATCCACCTCCACCCCATCAGACCCATCAGCCTGCTGCACAGAGATGCTAGAAAAAAACACCGCTCCCTACTGGTGTAAAGTCCTGTCGTTGTTGCTCTTTCCCGAGGGGGCGAAGGGGTGGGGGAGGCTTTGTCGGGCTGGTGAGGTGACATGGTGGGAGTTTAAGGCATTGTTGCTGCTACGGGAAACAGTCACTTCTGGTGGAAGAGGAGAGGCTTGACGCTTCCAGCCTTGAATTTTGGTAGCTGATTGCTGATGATCTCGGCCAGCATCTCGGGGAACTCCACGCTCAGGAATTTGTTCGCGAAGGTGTAGAAGCAGAAGCTGAGCAGTCCGCTGCCCATCTGTGGACGCAGCGCAACAAAAAGGGTTTTGCACGTGTATTGAACTGTTGTCGAGGTTTTGTCAAATTTTATGTATTTTCTTGGCTTTTATGTAACCGACCAACACAAAGCAGTGCATTATTGTCGCGAGAAAGAAAATATACATGGCTTCCAGTATTGTAACTTACAAATAAAATGATGTTTTTTTTTTTTAATTGTGCACTGCGCCTTTTACTTTGATATCCCCAAATAAAATCAAAAGTCTCAATTTGGAAACATAAGTCACCTTGTTAATTCCTAAAAATAAAAATAGATAATTTACATTAAAGAAAACAAACATTAAAACTGGTTGTTAAAAAAAAAAGATAATATGATAGTAATGTTTGTACTGGGTAAACCTTCAATCTGTCCAATCATTACTTCTTTAAGTTTGCCTCTTAATCCCATTTTGGAATAAAGTCTAAAACATAAAGGAGATTGTTTCAAGTCAATATTTTCTAATATTGATGGAAAAAGCGCTACTTCCACTGGAAGATTATTTCTGTCACAGTGAAATAATCTGCCAGAGTAATTTCTTCCTAAACCCAGAAATTATTTACTAAAAATTATTTTAGAAAAGCCTGTTCAATAATAATTAAAAATGGCTGACTCAGGGATAAAATCTCTGTCATCAAACAAGGCAATAATGACCACTTGCTGGTTTTCTCTACAGCTGATGTGAATCCAAATATTCTATGTGTGTGTGTGTGTGTGTGTGTGTGTGTCGCATGCCGCACCTCGTGCATGGAGTCCAACAACTTGGTGAGCTGGTAGAAACGCTGCCAGTTCTGGCTGGAGTTCTCCTCGCGCTTCACTATGGCTTTTCCCAGCTCTTTGATGTACGACATGCGGATCTCGTCGAACACCGTCTGGCTCTTCAGGCCATCCGTGGGCACTGCGGGAGAGGGGACACTCAAGGTGAACACCTGACGCAGGAAAATATGCAAATCCAACCACTTTCGGTGTAGCTCCAGTTTTACTAGACAAGACAAGCTAGAAAGAAAGATGAAACCTTTTCTAGTCAGAAAACTGAAGGAATGTATTGCTCTAATTTATGTTGAATAAAAAACAAAAAAACAAACAAATTCAAAAGCAATTTTGTCATCACAATTTTACATCACGTTGCGCTCGTTTCATAACGAAAACTAAAACATGCCCAAGTTTGTGCTCATAAGATTTCAATGTATTACAAGGGGTACAAATGCTAAATGCACTTTGCATTATTTATTATCAGCAAAAGTCTGACCTGTGCTGAGCAGCAGCAGGACCTTCATGCACAGGTACTCCTCAAGGGACACCTGCAGCCGGACGAACTCACTGGAAATCTTCAGCATCTGCTCAAACTGCTCGGCCATGTAGGGCAGCTTCATCCGCTCCCTGGTGAGTTCAAACGCAAACGGGTAAAAACACGCAAACTTCATTCAGGGGTTGGCTGGCCCCACTGGACCTGAATCTGGGTGATTATTCAATAAATTAAAACTTAAAGCAAAATCAGACATTGCAACTTTGGTGTACTGTAAAAATAAAGGATGACACTTCATGCAGCCTTTGAGCACAACTAAGTGCTTTCTGAGTGTTTCAACATGGAGAGACAGCTGAAAGCTGCATGGACCAAAACAAAACCGTGACGCTTAATTGTTGAAAGAATCACACTGAAAAGCTACATTTATTTGGTTCCTTGAATTACTCAATCATAAAAAAAGGGAATAAACTGAATCAATGCTTCACTTATGTTATATAACCGAGCACTGCCCTTGCACATGCTTTAAATCCGGTGCGGTGGAGCAAAACTGGAGGCATCATGTTGAAAGTCAAGCATTTGTAATGAAAAAGAGAAGTGCACAGAGTCTAGATTCCTGCTACTGTTACATGTGTTTCTGCCTCAACAAAAATGAATCTAATACTGAGACTTTGGGACATCTATGTCACAATAAACGAGCTTAACAGAGCAAGTCAGAACTAACTTCGTGCACGGATGCGTTTCGGGTATTTGAAACGGCATTGCACGTGGACTTAATCTGGGTTTGTTACTGGAGCAACATCATCCTGCATAAACTGGAAACCACAAGTTAATTGGATCAACTTTGCATGACGGCCTGAACTGGAGCCACCCACACACAGAACCATGTGGAGCTCTGAGGATCTCTACACTCAGATTTAAAACATTTTCCAGAGGAAATTTAACGACACCAACGTACTATTTCCACCATAAATCAAGTGAATTTTTAATCTTTCCATGTTAGGTCATCTGTGAGGAGACTTACCACATGCAAAGTGATTCTGTCAGTGAAATGTTATGTTAACAAGACACAGTTGGACTCAGGAAGGATTAAAAAAAATCTTTTCAGAGATTTCTGAACCTCAACAGAATAAACCAAAGTCCTCAACTTGTTGCTACAAACATCCTGACAACTCAAGTCTGGACAGTTATAACAGACCAAGGTGATTGATTCGCTCGTTTATGGAAGGAAAAACAAAAGGCGTCCTGTGGGGCATCCACTCGCCTCCCTCCGGCTCTCATTATTAGCATTTAAAATATCAAATAAGTGTGCAGTCAGTGCTTACTCATTGATGACGAGGTCTGGCGCGAAGCAGAGCACGCTGCCGTCGCACTGCTGGTAAGACCTCCAGCCCAGGCTGAAAGACATGAGGAAGAGCCAGGAGCACTGCAGCAGGGTCATCTGATCGTCCAGGTGCAGGTTCTTGAAACCTGGTGAGACAGAAAAAAAATATGCCCCATAAACCCGGGTTCAGCCTCGGTGTTAAAGTTCTAGCAACGAATCAGTCAAACCGCAGCGGACAACCGTTTTATCCCGAGCAGCTACACCCATCGCTAACCTGGCAGAGCTTTGGCCCACTTCACGGCAGAGATGACCTGTCGCCCACCCAGCCTGTTCAGTGTGGTCATGAGGCGCGTGGACGTGTCGGGGAGCGTGCCGTCGTAGCCGGCGAAGATGGTGTCCGGCTCTATGGCCTTCAGCAGGGACAGCATGGTGGGGATGAGCTGAGGCACGCACGTGGGCACCAGCGAGTGAGCCTCGACCGGCGGCGAAGGCATCATCTCCGGCGGGTTGCTGTTCTGGTTGCCCTTTAAGCGATTCAACTTCTTTGTTTTGCGAGCTTTCGGACAGAAAACGAGGGGAAAGATGCAGGAAGAGGTAAGGTTATGCACTAAAAAAAAAAAAAAAGAACGTACAACCTGCTTCGGAGGCTGTTTGTCTGGTTGTACCTTCCAGGTTCATGCCGGCCATCAGGCATTTGCGGAAGCGGCAGGCCGGGCAGTTCTTTCGCCTGATTTTGTCAATGATGCAGTCGTTCCTCCCAGCGCACAGGTAATTATGCTGGCCTGAGGCACGCAAAATAAGATCAACTTGTTAAATAAATTTGTATCTCAACATCGACATGTTTCGGTCAACATGCACAGCAATCACAAATGCTAATAATTATCAGTGATGTCGTTGTACCTTCCACTGCTCTCTTGAAGAACACCTTGCAGCTGCCACATGTGAGGACTCCATAATGGCACCCCGAGGCCTCATCAGAGCACACCAGACAGATTTTATGAGTCCCGCTCTTTCCCTGGGTGGTGGATGTTGGAGTGCCCCCTTCCTGTCTGGAGATGGAACTGAAACATGAGAAGGAAAACAAAGGTGAATAGATTTAGCATCTGAAAGCGAAGATCTGAAAGGAAACTTCGTTTCGTCTCCGCTTACAGCTCTAAACGCTTCAATGAAAGAGGCAAACTTTTCCTCGCAGAGACAAAGTCCCAGGATACATTTTTGTTTATATAACTGTAATATATTAAGATTTGTGGTACCATTTAAATCCAGCGGTTTCTATAAACCGTCCCGCTCTCCTTTGATTGAACCACAAGCATTTCCAGCTCCAGTCCACACTGGCTGGGGATGCATTCTTCCACACCACCACTAGGAGATGTCAGGCTTTTGCAGCAACCATGCGCCAAATGTCAACACCCCTTTGAAGCCCAGTGGCCACAGCACAAACAGCCACACAGAAAGGATATGGAGTCTCTGACATACAATACTGTGCATGTCTGGGTGGGTGTGCATGCTACCTCAGTGAACGGGTTTAAATGATAAATGTCTCCAAGTCGAGGCTCAACGCACTGACAAACGTCTGCAGGGTTTGAATCAGGGACGTTTTATTCACGTTTAATGAGTCATATCATTAGACAGTTTTCAGTGTGGAATGAAATCAGCTGTGTTGAATTAGTTGCAAAGACATTAAGCAGAATTTAAATTTATTAAAACATTTGCAGCCTCTGTGGTTTCTCTATGCATGACTGAAACTAAAACAGACAGCAGAAGCAGCTAATAGCTAAACTCAAATACACATCCAGCGTATCAAAACAAAGAGAGGTAATGAAAAGGTTTGCAGCTCCAGGAATTCAGGGAAGCCCAGCTCCTTTCGTGGGTTGTATTTCAAGAGGTTACGGCTGAGCGGAGGCTGGAGAATTAATCCTAAGCCTCTTTTGTTTTTCTACTCGGAGAAGTTAGTTCTCGATCCACTTTCACTCTGGACCTGCTGCCCGTCGAAATTTGCCGCTACGCGAGCGCAGAGGCAGATTAGGAGCAGCAAGCCGGTGCATCGTCTGGGCCGGCAGTGAGGGCGGCTATCAGAGACAAATCAACATGTGTGTGCAGGGGGGAGTCATAGATGGCAGGCTGTGAGCACAGGCTGGCACAAACCCACCTCTGTTGGGTCAGCCTGAACAAAGGTGGTCAGTGGGAGAAAAACCATGATGTTTACAGGGCCGGAGGGGTCAGCCACGCAAATAAATGAGCTATAATCTACTTTGCGTGGAACTGAATTAATTAATTGTTTGCAATCAAAGAGAGAAACCGCAAGCATCATCAAAGCCCTTTTAGCTGCTCTGGCCAGGGATCCGCCTCACAGAGATGAAGATGGTGACGGTGGAGGAAATAAAGGGGGAACCAGTTTGTCCTCTCAGACAGGGAGGTGGTGTTGGCTTTGCTGCAGGGCTTTCAGATCCTATTACCTCACTCACAATACGCACCCAACAACAACAACAACAAGTGCACACTAAATGAAGTCACCACCGTGCAGCGCGCGAGCAAACCTCAAATTAAGCAGCTCACATCCAACTATACCATACAGAACTACAAATCTGTTGTGGACCGTCGGAGACAAACCGCTTGAAGCTGCAGCGCTTCTGCGGTGAGACCAAATTTCCTCTTTCAGAACCCATCTGTATGAGTTAATGCCGGCTGTCAACAGGAAGCTCTCGCATTCCCTGAGAGTTTACTATCGGCCAGAAGAGCACAGCCACTCCGAGATGGGCGTCGATTTTGTCAAGACCAGAAACGTGGCTGCTGCAGTTTACAGCAGGGAGATCGATCACAGGTACATGTGGGGGAAAGGCTCGCCAGCAATAATCCCAGTGTCCCAGTGCCCTGCTTACCAGTTCATGATCACCTGTGAGCCCCCAGAGTTACCAGTAAACACAAAACACGTTCGTTCCTTCACTCATTCATTCCTGGAGCCGTCTAGAGATGTTTGCAACCACAAACTTGGACATGTGCTTGAATTTTTCAGGATAGTAAAATAAAGAAGTGGTCAAAAAAAAAAAAAAAATCATACTTTTCATATTTCCTAAGAAATCTAAATCTAAAAAGTGTGGAGTGCATTTACCTCCCTCTGCTCTGAGGAAATCTGTAGAACCACCTTTTGCTACATCAGCAAAATTCTGCAAAGATGCTGAAACACTGAATTATTTTAAATCACATTTAAAATCCCACCTGTTCAGAGCTGCCTTTGGTTAGTAATGCGGAAAACACTGTTCAGAATACTTAAGGTGTATTTACTAGATGATTTTTCATTATAGTATTTGGCAAAATATAATATTTATTCCTTTCAAAAAAAGCACTTTGATCTACATTGTTGCTGGAATGTGCTATCCAAATAAACTTGACCTCAGTGTTTTGGTGTATGTCTCTACATGTTTTCCCATCTTGGGAGAAAATATTTGCCAGTTTTTCTTTCTAAAATATCTCCAGGTCCAATATAAGCCTGCACACAAATAAATGCCACACATTTAGAATTTTTATTAATAAATTATTTAGAGAACCATGTACAATCTGTGTCACCGTCACACAAAACTTTGCTCGTCTACCACATAATAATCTACTGAATATGTGAAAAAACTGTAACCTAACGCTAATGTATGCTTTTCCTGTGCTCACGCTTTCAACCGCACAATTTTTACGTAAAATGGCTTTTTAAGCAGAGGAGACCCAAACATGTCTCCCTCAAACCTCTGTGAGCAAACGGAGGAAAGCAGGGGACGAGCTTAAGGAAGTGCTTCTTTCCCGAGGTCAGACCAACCAAAATAGTGAGGCAGGAACTGGTCTGCACGCTCTGAATCATTCTCACACGCAGAACAACAACACAGCTGCAGGGAGGGCGAGAGGAGACAGCCTGACTCTGTTCCACTCCAGAAACATCTGCAACGTGCGCCTACAAACGCTAAAAGAAATGCGACGGCTGCGCATGCAAGGACCTCCGTGTGCCACCTGGCAAACGTAAACACAGCGTTCACCTTTGTGAAGCTCTTAAGATGTCAAATGTTTTATGGTCGCTGCGTCAGTTAACGACACAGGGCCATTAGGAGGGAAGCATGCGACACTCTGACACTCCAAAGAGCCATTGTGTTTAGAGACTCCATGCAGTCGCTATGCATGGGTCACTATTAATATATTCCTCAACTCTATTGTGTGAGAGCAAGGCTGTGTGCAAGTCATATTTGTCAGCGTTTATTTGCTTGAAGAGAGCTGAGTGAGGCTGGATGAAGTTATGTCATTTCTCTGTTTTCTCGTCACACGAAGGTGAAGAACTGAAATGATTAAACCTGCTGTGAAAACAATTAAATAGCTACTGAACTTTGCACATGTTTATTCTATATTTAGTCTATGTACCAAAAACACTAATAACTCATTTACCATTGGCATGTTCTGCTCATTGTTCATTGAACCACCGAAGTCTTTTTTACACAATACAAGAAATACGTTTCAAATAAGCAAGTAATTCAATCCGTTTTTAAAGAAGAAGAAAAAAAAAACATTTCATCGTCCAAAATGCAATAACAGCATTCCTTTAGTGTTTGTTTGAACAATTTGGAGCGACGGATACATCGGCAGCTAAAAAATAACAATAGAAAATATTAACAGACGAAAGATTTCTCTAATCTTAATGCAAAATATATACACATTAGTACCGTTTTAGCTAAATTATTGTTCTGAGTATGTTATTTTTTCTGGAAATTTCTTTTTTTTTTTTTTTTTTTAGAGAGGTTAAAACTAAATTAGTTGCCAAATCAATTTGTCAAAATTAATAATCTCAGTTCTAATAAAAATGACAAAACAACTTCATAAAGCCATGTTATAAAAGAAGAAGAAACGAGTGAAATGTTATTCACAGATATCAATGTGATAAATAATCATCTTCGTTTTAAAAAATTCTGTTCTGTCCACAGCAGCCCGGCTGTAATTACAACCTTGTTTCGATTACCTATTTTTAAATTTTTTTTTTGTTGCGCAAAGCAGCAGCTTTGACTTCAAAACCACAGGAGGAAACTGAACATGATGAAGCGAAAGAAAAACAACCCCAAAGGATCCGAGTTTCCATATTAGTTTTCCTAAAGGGAGCCGTTAGTAAGAGTGTAGATGGGAACCTGCTTCCTGGTCTGCAAAATGAATTGAATGCTGTCTGCTGAGTGGAAACTTATTGTCCTTAGCTCCCCTCTCTCCCAAGTTTCACTCTGCTGACTCAACAATGACAGGGAAAAAAAAAAAAAAAAAAAAGCAAGGGAGAGAGGCAAAACCAACACAGTTTGCTGCCTCTCCCTAACCTCAACACAGCAAATTTCCAGAGTCCTGCTTATGCTAAACCAAAACAAGAAGTAAACAGAAAAATGAAAGCGGTGGCTGCAGGGGGAATGCTGCACCAGTGTGAAAGCAGCTGGAATGGCTGGCATTTGATCGGGTGCACTCACTCGGCGCCAGATGTGGGGAGGCGGGAAGAAAAGTAGGTCAGAAGAGCGAGAGCTTCGTGCAGACGCACGGACGCTCCTGCCGTCAGCGGCCCTAATGACACGCCCACACGTGCACACCCACACATGAATGCACAAAGCTAACAAGCGAGCATCTCACACACACGCAAACACGCAAGCTGGAGCATGAAGGTGATTTACAGCAGCTCAGGGTTTCTGCTGACAGACGAGCTCTCTGCCCTTAGTTGCAGGGAGTGAAGATGGACAGACACAGAGAGGCCGTCACAGAGCTCCAGTGTTTTCAATTTTCACGAACAAGAGTTGGCTTATGTCAGAGGTCCGGAGGGGGGCTAATGGAGTCCGACTTAACTGGTTAAAATGCATGAAGAACATTTAAGCATCCAGCCAATGTTTCTGTTTGTTGGTTCAACAGGACTTCAATGTTGAATCTGCAGCAGAGAGCAACTATTAGCTCATACCTTTACTCATTTATGTGCGATTTAATGTTGCAACACTGCAAGTGAAATGGAGTTTCAGCAATAAGAAAGTGTTCAGTGCACAAATCCTCTTTAAGGAGGCCTGAAATATTCGACGAGACTGTTCAAAAAACACGTAGCATGTGATCATTTCAGATAGCAGCGTTTTGTAGGCAGAAACTTATGAAGCATTCAAATATTTACTAGAAGAGCCGTTCAAAGGGAGGTATTGACGTGGTTCAGGGGAAGCTCTGGGAGTGTGGAAAAATCAAACCAGCTGAGTGGACCTGAACCAGTTCTGAGCGTACTACAGCAGCAGTAAAACAGCAGGAAAGGGAGAGGAGAGACAGACAGAGAGGAGACGAGGGGTGTGGCACAGAAACATTTGCTCCTCTGACCAAGCGATCAGCAGATAGCGAAAGCTGAGAACGACCAACTCTGTCACGCACGATGTGGGCTTTATATGAAAACGTACGGCTATTTATGAAACTCCTACAGACCAGAAACGGCTCAAACTGGATCAGATCACAGTGCTGCCCAAATCAGCTGAACTGCTTCATTCACAGATTTTTCGACACAGCTACCTTTCATTCGAAGACAAAATAATTAGCAGATAATTACCAGCATTTGGCTCGGTTAGCCGTTATGAAGCATGTATGTTCAAGTCACAGCAAAGTCCTGGAAACGCTACAGCTGTGAAAAACAGCTGCTGGGCCAACAAGCATACCCATAGACATTGCAGCAACAAAAACTGTTTTTGAGATTTTCAGTTTGTTTGTTTTAAAAACTTATGCAACTTCTTTGTGTTCATGCAGGAGCTTATTGATCAAAGGAAGTCAATAGCAGAAGTTGAGACAAATCGCAATATTTCAGCGCTTGGTCGGGGTGTAATCCACTTTATTCTGATTGTTCCCCCCCTCTTTGAAGCTTTGTTAAACAGTGAGTCAGTCAGTTTTTCAGAGCATACTCAGTATTCCCGTGTGAGAAATACCGTGGAGTTCTCCCACCACAGTGAGATCTCCGACTTGTCCAGGCACCTCGTCAGGCAGCCTAATTCCAGACGGCAGCAGGATCTCACTTACTGCGACTCCCTGCTTCTGCATTGCTGCTGCCTTTCAGACACTTCTCAACCATCTGCTGTTTTCTGTCAGTAGTTTTGTTGTCTGAATTCACGTTAGATCTACCCGATCAGTAATGTGATAAAAAAAAGTGCAGTTGCAATATTGTTTCCAATAAATGCATAATAAAAAATACTATGTATAGAAGCAGAAGCTAAACTGCAAATAAAATTCAGACTTAATATTATTTAAGTCTGAATTTATGTGCACCTATTGAATTTTTCATTTTCGTTACTTATCCCATCAATACAGGAGAGCGACAGTGTTATTCCATGTAATTAATAAAAAGATCGACAGAGGGAGGAATATACTAAATCCATGACCTGCTGCAGAAGGACATTATGAAAGTGCTGAGGATACATTTACAGTTTATAGATCAATGGATATAAGTACAAAGTCATGACTCTGTTTGATACAATCACTAAACTCACTTTAAATGTTGATCTTTCTAAATGTTTTAAAGAAGCTTTTGGACAACATTTTTAGTTTTTGGATGTTGAGGATAATGTTGAGAACAAATATTTCCATTTTTGAATTATAGATGATTAAGTCCAAGTCTCTGTCCTGCAGTTAGCTAAAAAGCAGATACGGACTTATGTATCAACTCGGGCTGTTTTCACAGCAGATATAATGGTAGGCCTGGTTCAATATGGAACCGAAATTCCAACATTCATTACATTTTCAACTGGTGTGGTTTGATTTCACAATGTACCGAGTCAAATGAACCGAACCCTTTAAAATACTTGTTCCTGTCCTCGTCTGTGATGGCGTTTCATTAAGAACCATTAAAGAAAATGACCCAATAAACTCAGAAAAAGACACAGAGCCAACTTCCTTCTTCACAAGACATAAAAAATGGATTTTAGCTATAAGAATTCCCTTTTGTCTCTGGCAAAAGATCGCAAGACATTTTCACGCGAGCTCTAGACACGTGTGTGTGTTTTGGTGGCATAGACTCAGCTAACGTACTTATAGCCCTTTTAAAAAGCAACTGTTCATTTAATTTTGTATAAATAATAGACAAAATTTGGAGATGTGTTTGTTAGTTTCATTCGTACAAAAAGTCAAACCAATACTTTTAAAGCAACAGTTTGCTTAAACAGAAAATGGCGTCGTTTACCTTTTAAAGACTGCTGTAGGCTTGTATAATGCATAATATAACTTAGACAATAGCAGACAAGCCTCAAGTTGGTTCAGGTCGGTAGGAGATGTGCTTCAGTTACTTGATCTTGTTGTGTAAAAAACCTGAGGCAACAAGTATTGTGAAGTGAAAACTCTTGTGAATTGCACTGAATGAGTTACCGCACTAACGCAGCACCATACAGGCTGTCTATTCATGTCGCAGTAATACAGAGGTCGTTGTCCTAATTACACCAATGAAAGCAGACGAACAAATAAAACACGAGACTCAGCCACTGCTTCAAGAAATTCAATTAAACCACGAGCAGAAAGGCTGAAACTACGCCATTTAGCTACTGCTAACCCCACCATCAGGACATCACATCCTTACAGATGAGGTTGTTCTTTGTTACGTTTTAACCAGCTGTTCTCCATTTCATTAACAATTTATCACATTGTTTCAGCTCCACTTAAATATTTAGAGCTATTGGCCCTAAAACTGAACTGATGCTGGAAATACAAGATGAACGGACAACATTTCCCCGCTGCCAGGTTCTCCAAATCTACCAAACAGCTTTTATCAGGTGACTCCTCAGATTTTGTGTTAGTTTTACCTCTGGATTCAGCTAAGCCATTGCAAAACCTTAATTTTCTTCTTAAGTCAATGTGTTGTTGAGATGGTTTCATATTTGCATTCCCAGTGATTCTGTAAGCCAAAATCCCTCTTTATCCTCAGGTTACTTGCAGACGGATGAACGTTTGGCGTGAAAAGCTACTGGTATTTTGACCTGCAAATTATTCTACCCACCGAGACAAATCGTCTAGTTTCGGAGCCTGGTTCTAACCATAACCCAGTTTCCCCAAAAGGTTCTGGGCGAACTCTTCCTGGTGTAGAGGTTTTTGTTTTTGGAAGAAAAACAAAAGCAGAGATTACAACAGATTTTGTCCTATCAAGACAATTAGCATTTCTGTATTGTGATGGTGTGTATTGTGATCAGCCCTCCCTGTCGAGTTAATGTCTCAAATCTTCTCCAATTATTGATGATGTGCATGAAATAGCTTTGTACAGCGAGTTTGTTTGGCTTCTCCGTAAACCTTGTAACACCCACATTAAGTCATAAATGTTTTTAAATAATTCTTCATGGACTTAACTTTTTGAGGCTCAAAAAGCTGGTATTTTGGCAGAGGCGTGTAAAGTTTGTGTAAAGCTTTGCATGCTGCTACAACAGGATGCTGAGGCAACACCATGCTGCTTTTGTCTGCACACGCAGGAAACCAGCTTTATAAGAGCTCACCAATATAAAACAATTAATTAAAAAAAAAAAAAAGCCCCCCAAGACCTCCTGAAGACTCATGGTACTGAACAAGCCTGAATTTACAGACCAAATAGCCCACGGCGCTTTGCCTCTTTAATAAATATTCAAAACAGGTCTGCAGGGTCTGGGGAGGAAATGCCTTCCTCACAAACAACGGTTAGCAAACACAGGCCTAATAAAGAGCCGGGATCTTCCAGAGGAATTCGGTTTTGGCGTGTTTTTGCAATTCATTGCAGGTATTTCTTTTCACAACAACTCAGACTCAATCAGATCACCTCACACAGTCGAACCAGTTAGCCCGTGAACGGGGTGGGTGTGTATTCCACCAGAATAGTAACAAAGCTGACATTTCCCAGAGCAAATTATTCTTTATTATATGTAAATAAGAGCTTTGGAAGTCATACTGCTGAAACAGGCCAAAAAATAACTGTGAGAGAAATAATTATTTACGGGGGTAACTTTGAGTCACTCCTTCACACAGAAACCATGTCAGAGTCTGAGGTTATGGCAGGTCGGTTATTTAGTACCAGGCAAGGACATATTTAGTAGGAAGAAGGAGCAGCACTGCTTGTAAAAACTGAAGAAACTACCCTCAAACCATTCCAGCCTTCAAGCCTCAGGATGCAGAAAAATGTCCCAATAAAAACAAACTTCCACACACATAAATGCTGAACTTACACCCTGACATGTTTGACAGGGCAAACAGCCACACGCCCACTGATAATTCAGCCTCACACCACACACAGGCGTAAGCCTAAGCTTAAACACAAACACGCCGACTCAGAACACAAAAGACCGGGTGATCTGAGCAGCGGGTCAGGAGAAGAGGAGGTGTATATTATGTCTCTACCCATCTGCTCCTGGTCATCTTGCAACCATGCAGATGTCAGCGAGTAGTGAAGGTGGAACCGAGAATAAGCAAAGCAAACCACAATGTTAACACGAGGCCCTTTGGCGTGCAAACACTGAGTTGATCTCTCCCTGTCAGATACTAAACCAGACAGGCGTGAATGTGAGAGTGACACAAACATGAGATCTGGTCGTTTCCACACGATGCCTCCTTCCTAACACTTTAAAGGGCAACAAAGTAATAAAGCTATCAAAGATGCATTGATGGGGGTGTGGGGGGCGGTTGTAAATACTGACTATTTGAAAAAACTGCAGCAGAAATGTTAATGCAACGCTTCTGAAACAAGTACAGGAACAATGAGGCACTTTCATCCTTCAATACATTCAAAGAATTTTAATCTTTTAGGACATGCATGAATGATCTTTGAAGGTCATAATTTGTTCATTCTACTTGTTAGACCAAGTGTGGCCATTGCACATGCTTTTGTGATGACACATGGATGTAGAAAAACTCAGGAAAAACAAACTCAAAAAGAGATTTCTTTTAGCTTGCAAATAATAATAAATTACTGTGACAACAGATGACTGCATAATGGAGCAGGGACACACCATAAACAAGCAGACGACCCTTTAGGCTCCTGCAAAAGTTAACAAAGTCGCTCAGATCAAAGTAAAACTCCCCCTTTAAAAAAAGCTCATCTTTTTTAAAGGAACCTCTCACCAAGCAAGTTCACTCGGTTCACCATCTTATCTACGCAGGTTCTTTTCTCTGTGACGACGACTTTATCTGGCATCAAGCTGAAACTCCAAAACAGATATTTCCAGACTTTCAAAATAAGTACAGCAAGCTTTCACATTACATTTCACAAATGTTACAAAATAAACAATTTCTAGTAGGGATGCCCAGAATTTAGAGGCCTGTTAACTATCTCCAGGTTTCCTAAAAGAAAAAAAAAAGTCTTTAACGTTATAGTGAGTTTGAATTGTCATTGCAATGTCAGTGTGCGCAATATTATTACTGCAAAACATTGCTTGGATGAAATATTTGCAAGGATAATACATTCACATTCTATATTTGGCTAGCTAAATATACTTATACGTTTTTCCCCCCATAAATACATTTGTTAAAATGGTCACTATGTTGACAGTACAGTATGTGACAGCTCCTCCACCTTCCCCCTGATCTGATATTGCCATCTGCAAAAATGCACCGCTCCCGATCAAAAACAACCAATCAGAGCCAGGAGGAAGTTTCAAACACTGTCTTATCAACTTTGTGTATTGCTACTCAATGTTCTAATGGCAGAGGAATAACTTACCGTTCCAGGAAAACATCTTATCTGCTGTCATCGGTTAGCCAGGCTAGATAGCCTTAGCATTTGTGACATGCTACTTAAATTTCCCTCAGTAACACTATCAGCACTGAAAATTGTTGTTGCTGCAGCATGGCGGTGCTTCGGCAAGCTGACTGGGATAGGGGCTCTATTCCCTCCTCAGTTTACCACACCAAATTTACTCCAAACATATTGATATAAAATGTTTTTAAGAGATATTTGACTGGAAATTAAGCCATTGACTAACAGAATCTAACTTATTTTCCTTTGCACATATATATTATAGCACAAGCATATTTTAATTCTTGTGCGTTTCTCTAACTTAAGAAAAGTAAAGGTTTAAAATAAAAATAAAAAGAAAGACAGAGAAAGAATATAAGATAAAATGGACAAACAAATAACATGCATTTGATAATCACATTGTGAGTCTGGTTATTCAGCTCCGTCTGGTCTGAACTATTAATAGCATCACTACCAACACAACTAACATTTGTTTTAAACACTTCTATTTTTGCAAGGGCTTCTTATAACGGGAAGAAGCATTTTTTCTTTTCTTGCCTTCGTTTTTCATTTTGAAGCAGCACAAACACTACAACAGCAACAAGCAATTAAAGCTGCAAGCAGCCTCGAACGGCCCTCGCAGCCAAGCGCCGCTCCGGCCTATTGTCCACCGCGGGGTACGAGCAACCGCCGCCTCACGCCAGCCACCACAGAAGCTCTCACGCAGTTTTCAGCTCCTCCGCCCGCACCGCGGAAGCTGTTGCTCAGTTTTCATCAAAGCTGCGCACGTGCTAAGACAGAAGTTGTTGCGCAGTTTCCGCGCCCGTCCACCAGGCGGTACGCATCTATGCGTTCGGCGGCTATCCTTGACGATGCAAAAAAATGTGGTATAGATTCATTGCTTTAGCGAGGAAATATAGCTGGCGGATTAATGTAGGACGCGCAGTGGAGTCAAAATATATTTCAATGCTGTTGTTCTCTTTAGAGGTCAACAAAGGTCATACGTATCCAATTTGGCGTCAGTCGGATGATCCACGTGACATTTACAGCCGATCATATGCACATAGCGAAGTACTACAGTTCGTCATTTTTCATCATTTTCAGCTGTGTTTCTAAAGCACTCTATTTCATTGTTGGAGTAATACTTACTCAGAGTGGCGAATTACTGAAATGGTTTGGAAGAAGTAAGAAAACGCTACATTTACTGCATGATTTAATTCAACAAAAATTATCTGACATTTCTATCCTTTTAGAAATGTCATGGCAACACACTCACAAAGTTTTCACGCCCATCCGCCCGTGGATCTGTTTATCATCGGTGGAGGAACACTGACACCTACTGGCGAAATACTGATATTGTTCTTCATCCTGATTATCTGCTGTTTCATTTGTGGAGCAATACTGACCCCAAGTGGCGAATTACTGAAATGGTTTATAAACGGCAAAAATGGGATCAAAATCTGAACTTCAATCTAAAATGGCCGACTTCCTCTGGGGTTTAGACCATGGCTCCAAGAGACTTTTTTGTAAGTCCTGACATGGTACACATGTGTACAAAGTTTCGTAATTGTAGGTTAAAGCATGGCTTGGGGCTGATCATTTTAAATTTTCTAGGGGGCGCTATAGAGAAATTGGGCCACACCCTACAAATATTGTGATGGATTCCTGTCGGGGAGTGGATGAAGATCCATCCTTGTGAGTTTGGAGCAGCTGCGCCCAAAAATGTGGAATTGAGAGCCAAACGTATGGCGATGGCGTTACAGGACACTTCTCCACGCCGCCACGCCCACCTGCTCCATCGTAGCTGGTCGGGATTAGAATCCTCAACACACCAACATGGCTTCTGTGTCTGGGCACAGTTTCATGTTGATGAGGTCAAAGGGGTCAGATAGCGACCTTTCACAGTAAAACATTACACTTCCTGTTCTCAGGGGGCGTGGCCTAAGTGATGTCATCATTCGACCATACGGTATTGTAGGACACCCGATGATGATCAATCACAGTAACTTTGGTGCCTTTGTGAGTTTCTGTGTAGGAAATATAACAGTTTATGTTTTTATGGCGAGTAGGTGAACTTTGACCCCTGCTAACCCTCCTTCAGCATTCTCAAAAACTCACCGTTTTGATAACTTTAGATGGGACATGCCTTATGAACAGACTGACCGAGTTTGAAGCCGATCAATCGAAATCCCTAGGAGGAGTTCGATCAAATACGGAGGCTGTAAACGGCAAAAATGGGGTCAAAATCTGAACTTCAATCTAAAATGGCCGACTTCCTGTGGGGATTAGACCATGGCTCCAAGAGACTTTTTGTAAGTCCTGACAAGGTACACATGTGTACAACGTTTCGTAATTGTAGGTTAAAGCATGGCTTGGGGCTGATCATTTAAAGTGTTCTAGGGGGCGCTATAGAGAAATTAGGCCACGCCCACCAAATATTGTGATGGATTCCTGTCGGGGAGTGGATGAAGATCCATCCTTGTGAGGTTGGAGCAGCTGGAAAAGAAACTGTGGAATTGAGAGCAAAACGTATGGCGATGGCGTTACAGGTCAATTCGCCATGCCGCCACGCCCACCTGCTCCATCGAAGCTGGTCGGGGTTGGAATCCTCAACACACCAACATGTCTTCTGTGTCTGGGCACAGTTTCATGTTGATGAGGTCAAAGGGGTCAGATAGTGAAAGTTCACAGTAAAACATTACACTTCCTGTTCTCAGGGGGCGTGGCCAAAGTGATGTCATCATTCGACCATAGGGTATTGTAGGACACCCAATGATGATCAATCATAGAAACTTTGGTGCCTCTGTGAGTTTCTGTGTAGGAGATATAGCAGTTTATTTTTTTACGGCGAGTAGGTGAACTTTGACCCCTGCTAACCCCCCTTCAGCATACTCAAAAACTCACCGTTTTGATAACTTTAGATGGGACATGCCTTATGAACAGACTGACCGAGTTTAAAGCCGATCAATCGAAATCCCTAGGAGGAGTTCGATCAAATACGAAGGCTGTAAACGGCAAAAATGGCCTCAAAATTGGACCTTCAATCCAAAATGGCTGTCTTCCTGTGATACTTGCACTATGACATTAATTGTAAATTTTGAGCGTCCTGGGGAGCTCTACAAGTGTACCAAATTTCATGTCTCTAGGATAAAGTAAGTGAATAGCAAAGGGTCCTTTGAAAATTTGTAGGTGGCGCTATTGAGCCATTTTTTATGGGATTTTTGCAATGACCTTAAAATACAAAATTTTGAAACTCCCTTTACGTGTCCGCCAAGTTTGGTGAGTTTTTGAAAATGATAAAGCCCCCAAAAAGGCCCCTCTTTAGGGGGGCAGAATAATAATAATAAGAAACAGTAGGAAAACAATAGGCCTTCGCAGCGCTTAGCTGCTCGGGCCTAATTATGACACATAAACCATTTCACTGCACAGAGGTTATGTAAGCCAAGCAAACAAACAATCAGTAGCCAACGGTTCCAAAGCATGACAACACCCGTCTAGAAGCGTGCAACGAATCTTTCCAGGTGTCATCGGTCTTTCTATAAAAATTAGAAGAATGAAAAAACTGGTATCATGCATGTCAGGACAAAAAGATTCTTGAAATACTGCAAGAATCTTCTCTTATCAAAGTAGTGGCGGGTTTACAAAACAGAGTAAAAGAAGTAAAGTACAACTTTGCAGATGTGGGCTACTATGGATAAAGTTTGACTTGACAGCTGAATGTTTCTTAAAACACCTTTTTGCAGCTTTATTAACAATTTATCAAGTTATTTCACTTCCGCTTAAATATTTAGTGGTACCAACGCCAACATAAGCTCGACTGTCCAATTCAGGAAGGGGCTGATAACCACTAACCGGTTTTAAAATCTCAAGTTGAAATCTTCCATCGTCCCACTCCCACTGTTTGTGCTGAGAAAGTTTTAGAGAGACCAGAGATTTCTCCGGCTGTGAGCCGCATTGAGAGACGCAGAGCCACCTCTCCACCTGGGATACTACTGCGCACTGCCAGTCAGTTGGCTGAAAGAAAGCTGCTAGACTTTTACCATGTTCGCAACAGAAAAGTTACATTGTTGCCAATAGGGCTCAATATACTACCGACAACAGCCGGTCTAACTAAAACTGGACCAATCAACCCATTTCAATTATGATCCTTAATAGGCACTTAAAACCTAAGCTTTATTTTTTTCAAGTTTTTTTTAAGTTATTTTTTCTAAAGCCTTTGTGTCACCATCAATGTCTTATGATCAATAGGTTGCCTTATTTTAGCAGCACTTTGTCCTCTTATGTTTGTCTTTTCCAGCTCTGGCATGACTCCAGTCGTTTCACATCTATGAGTTACATCAATTCAACTCCTTAAAGCACAGCAAGTAGAAAATCCCTGGATTAAGGCCAAACTCTCCTTATATGCACATTTTGATGACAAAGGAGCTGGAGCTAAGACAAACATTTTGATTTCAATTACTTAAACAAACCACAAGAAGCCACTTTTGAGCTATTTTTCTTCCAAAAATTTGCACATAAAAAGGCTAAATATAATTGACAATCCATATTAGTAGTCAGAGCTAAAGCATAAAGAAGTAAATATTTCCTTCAAAAACTAATTAAAAACAGAAAAAAAACAATGAATGAATCATTTTACAAATGTAAGACTGTGAAGGCAATTTAAGACCATGTTTGGAAAGATGTTTTAAGAGTTTCCATAAACTTTTTATTCAATGTAATTATACAACAACATACTCATCCTGACCCATGCTTTGACACAGCTGGGCCTCATTTTAGTCACTATCATGTAAAGTGACTAAAATGACTTTTAGTTCTTCCATTAGAAGAACTAAAAGTTCTTCCATTAGAAGAACTAAAAATTTCTGTTAAAAACATGGCTTTCAACATACTGCAATGACTTGCTGTTAAACGCAAACATGTTATCTTCTAAAGGTTATGGAGGATTAAATCAAACATTTATTTACCTGGCAAAGCTGGAGGAGAAGGAGGAAGAGCTTGAGAAAACCTCACTGGCCCTGCAGATCACTGAGTTGTCGCCCTGGTTCCGGTTCCAGGCTCCACTGATGGTCGTTACTGGGAGGAACAAGCCAGACACGGGTTTCTGGTCCTTCTCCTGCAGAGCGTCGTTGTTTCTGGTGCTGATTCCAAAGTGGAAGCTCTGGCCCCCTGAAGTGCTCACCCCACAGATAGAGATGGGGCTTGAGCTGCTCATTTGACAATACCCCGAAGACGACTTCTCCTTCTTAATCACGCCTGGTGTGCAGAGCTGAATGAAGTCGGTATCTTTTTCTTTCTTCACCACGGCGGGGAAAGTGGTTGCAGGGGTCAAAGAAGGAGACTTGGACTTGGATTCAAGTGGGCTCGATGCCTTGCTGCTGTCGCAGACTCTCGTGGTGCCGACGCTCTCGGCCACGGAGGGTTTCACGTCCCTCTCAGTTGTCCCTCTCATTTCCCCGTCTGCGAGCAACGAATCGTCTGCCAGCGTGGACAAAAAGGCATCATCGTCCCCTACGTAAAAATCGGAGGGGGATGCGGTGAGGTCAAACTCTTGAAGGAGATCCAGACTGGTTTCGTTGAACAGTTTCTGGTTCATGTCCACATCTTTGCCAATGTGGTCAAAGGCATGGTCCAGATCGTTGGGGTCCTGCTCGCCTTTATCCATGGAGAAATCCTCCGTTTTCACAGCAAATAAGTTGGGATCCGACCCCCCGATGAGAGAGTCCATGGAGGACTGGGTGATGTCTGCCATGCTGGCATTCAACTGGGGCAGGACCTGATGCCCAAAAGTGTTGAAAGTCTGCGTCTGGAACAACTGTAGCTCTTCAGGCCTCTGATCTTTGGTCACGCCCCTGGTTTCTGAACTGTCAGCCGAGGAACCGGTCGTGGCAGGGGCTGAGGCTAGCTCCTCTGGAAGTGGGCTGTTGCTGAGGCCGTTGGTCACCTGTCCAGGCTGCATTAATGGGCTGGATGGAAGAACAACAGGAGGAGGAGAGGTGATGGACATGGCACTGTGAGGAGCCACCTTCAGAAGACCTCCCTCCTCAGGGCTTTCAGTGTAGACCAGTTTGCTTAGATGGTCATTTCTTCTGTACGCTATCTTCTTCACTCCACCTTGATCCATCTTTTGATTTAGGGAAGAAAAGACATTGTTAGAATCCCACTTACAGTAATTTGACAATTTAACTATCCAGATAGCAGAAAAATATACAAACAACAACTCCAGACATGATAACATTAATCTCACAGAGATTCTACAAAACAAAGGCAAGCTATAAACATCAAAATCTGCTCAGAAATCAAGTTTGCTGAAATGAATCTGTAAGCTTCTTCTGTTTGCTATCTGGGGGGGAAAAAAATCAAAGGCAAAGCCAGAAGGCTTAGATGCCTTGCTGGACTCAAAAGTATGGCCTGTCAGATAATTTAAGGGTAACAAGAACATGTGTGGACATGCCAAGAATAAACAAACAAGTTCTTACAGACAGATTATGTTGTTTGCTGAAGGTTTGGACATGATTCAGACTGTATTATACAATCCACTATGCGTCCCACAGGGGCACAGATTTTACATCGGTCAGCATTTTTACAAGGCTGAATAATTCCTTTCATCTACCTTTAAAATATATTTTTTAAGTTGCTTTTGGTCACTGGCGTCAAGAGATACTCGGGTTTTTCACAGAGATGTCAGAGAAACTAGATTTATTTACCAGCTATACAGAACATGAAGCAATACAGCTTTCCCCTCCCTCACATGTTGCTGCCAATTCTTGGTCAGGTTGTATTAAAAAACATTCCTACATTTCTCCCACGTTGCCCCTGTTTAAAAACATTCCTTATCACTAAATTAATGACAGCCATGGAGTGGAAACTAAAGGAGCAACATCGTTCGTATTAAGGGGACGCCAAACTAAAATCAGCATGTCGCATAAGCAGCTGCCTGCAGGCTGGGCACCCGAGCAGATAGCCTGACTGACTGACTGAACAGCTATATTGGTTTTCCATACTGTTGCTGCTATATAAAAATCAAAATCGAAAAAACAAGTGATATTCTGCATCATAAAGAATGGTTACCTAAAAATATACTTTGATGGAATGGGTGTTTATTCTACGTTCAGACTTAACGCTCTCTTTTACAAAGTCATATGAAACTAAATGGTTTTGGTAGCATTAATATGACTGTAATAATAACCCATGAGTTATATTTCTTTGCTACAAGTAAAAATAAATAAATTACAATAAACATTTTTGTTTAAAATTTTAGCATCCCTGACAGGATGCCACAAAACAATAATGTTTTTACCTACCAGGTAGGAGGAGGACTATAAACATTAAAATCTCTCCAGTTATCAGATTTTCCAATATTTCCATAGTTTTTTGGGGTGAAAAAAAAAAAAAAAAATCAGCAGCTAAAGCCTAACAAAAGCATCTGTGGAAAGGCTGCAGAGCAAGGTCTCCGAAAAAATTGCCTCCACTGTGTTTTGAAGCGACTTAAACAGTTTGCAGGGTTCTTGTCAACCTCTCTGTGGGCGTAACCTTTGAGCAATGCATATCAGATCTTGTACATTTTATCTGTGGCAGAAGTCAGGACCCCCCCATTCTGGGTCATGGAGGTCTTGAGATGATTAGAACATTTCTTAAACTGGGGAAAAAAAAGGATGTGGTTGATGTATTGAAAAACTAAAAAATATGGGAGTTCTTCATTTTGAGTCATTCAATATATTTTTTTTCCATATGTATTTATTTTTGTCTTTGTGGACCATGTGTGTGTTAAATCAATCAATCAATCAATCAATCAATAGAAACAAAAAGCAATAGGGTCAGCAACTGACCTGATGATCACTAATCAAAACTAATAATGAGGAAACAGGTCAATTTCACTCTATTACAGCATTTTAAAAAAAATAATATTTGAAATATTTTTAAAAGAGTCAAGAGACTAAAAATAGCACATGTAGTGATGTGTGAGCCGTTTGTGTTATTTTGCCCTTGGCTTTTTAGCTTTGCTTAGACACCTTATAGAGCCATATTCAGGAACATAAATCATTGTTAATTATGTTACAGGCCAGAGACCTAATGGTTAACCATAATCTGCTTCATTACGTGTGTTTGGTCGACTACAGTTTTGCGGATATACTGAATTAGCAGCTCGTTGGTTCATTTGCATTTCCTGGCTGTGCAGGAGCCTAGTAGTAAACAATGAGCATCACCGTGCAGTGATGTTTCATATCCATGTTTTTACCTTTCATAGTTTCGAATTTTCTTTCGCGTTTTAGACGGAATTGGTCTCCGTTTTTATTTATTTGCAGCTATGAAACCTTTAATGTTTTTTGTCCCCCTGCCCCCCCAACTACAAAATGTAATCTATGTAAGCATCAGCTCTGCGCCAGATCCCATCTGTTTGTAAATGCATTTCATCCAAACAACTTTCCAGCAGGAGCTTGTGAACCACACCAGACACTGGAGCAAGGCCAGGGGCCTCTGGATCCTTTTGGACCCTCATCCCGCTATGCATATTCAGCGGTCCTTACAACAGCATGGCTGAATGGCTGGGTGAACAGTGGAGACACCCCCCCTCCCATGACGTTTGACAGTTAGCTTAGGCTATTTGACGTTAGTTTGCAAAATAATCACAAACGTCCGGGAGCCCACCCCCATGCATTACACACTAATCATAACAAACATACACAGTGAGGATCCAGCCACCAATTTAACGCAAAGGCCATTAAATGTCACGGAAATCCGAGATGAGTTACTGTTAGCATTTAGCGAGCTGCTAGCACGCTAGGCTGCAGAGTGGCTAAGAGTTAAAGTGGCTACATTTCGAGAGGCTAAAGGCTACCACAGGTATTGTAAATGCATGTCTAGCTATTATTGAGGTATGTTAGTGTATTTAACCAGATGCAATAGACGTAATAAAAACTATCATATTTACCCTTGATATGACAGGCTGCTAATGAGAGTCCACAGGTCATCAGTCAACATTGTTTTGGTTGAAAGTGGCAGTTCACAACACGCTGACTGATTCTGTTACTCCCCACTCGTCGTGTCGTCGCTACATGACTACACCAAGCAGCAGGGCTCGTGATTCTGGGTGTGTTCTGTCTGCTTTTCAGTTTCCCGGGTCCGATTTTGCAGTGAGTAGTCATGCAAAAATGTCACACTGCCTGAGCTGCGCTGCTAGCCGCTGAGAGAGTAGGTGCTAACCTCCAGGAAAAACATCCAAAATGGAGATCAAGGCAAAGGCAGCTCCGGCGCTGACCAGCTTTCAGGGAGCAGCTCCGCCACCTGCTGGTCGGGGACTGGAACTGCGCGAGAAAGATCGATCCAGGGTGAGAGCTGGAAGTGGAAATTAGAGATAATGATCCAAGCAAAAAAAAAAAAAAAAAAAAAACACCAAACACAGCGATGATGGACAGAGACAGAACAATAACGGCAAAACGAACCGATTAATATAGAATATCTCTAAATAGCACTCCACAAGCAGATGGCAACAGTGAAATTAGATCTCAAAACATAAAACTAGCTTTTTGTTGTTTGACAATACCCAAAGACTGACACCCAATGAACAGCTCATAAATGCACCCATTCCTCAAAACCTTTTCGCATAGTTGATTATGTTAAAATTACAAATTTAAACATAATTTATTAGGATTGTAGTACACATATATAACTACACAAAGTGGAGCATAATTGTCAACCTTCAGTACTGGAATCACATCTTTGTTGGCTTGTGTCGCTAACCAGCTTTGCATATCTGCAGACTGAAGTGTTTGCCAGGTCTTCTTTGTGAAGCAGATTGCCAGTTGGAATCAGGCCAAGGCTTTGACTGGGCCATTCCCACTCATGATTATGTCTTTGTCTGAACTAGTGCCTGAAAGGTGAATGTTCACTTTCAGTCTCAGCTTTTTTGGCCGTCTATCATGTTTTCTACAAGGATTTATCTGTTTTTAGACCCATCTTTCCATTCACTCTGCAACCCCTGTGCTGTGCTGAAGAAAAACAGATCAACAGCATGATGCTGTCACCACAGATCAACAGCATGATGCTGTCACCACCATGTTTCACCATGGAGGTTATGTGCTTGTGTGGTTGTTAGAGTTGATGAACAGTGTAAGTCTTCTATTATATAAGCCTAAAGTTTTGATTGGAAATACTTGATTACTGTGGCCCAGCATGGCTGGGAACAGAGAGCAAACATGACGCTGGATGGTTTTAAACAGTGTTCAATAAAAAGAAAAAAAAAAAGCAAAACGTGATATAATTTTGTAAACCAAAACCTGTTTTAAGCTTCTCCAAGACTTTAAGTCAGTCCTGCCCACTGTGTTCCTTTGTCTTTATGAACATGTTTGTTCACTAATGTCCTCTAAACCCCTGAGACCTTCTCAAAAATAGCTATATTCATACTGAGGGCATATTACAATGCAATCGGTTGGACGAGCTCTAACTTTTAGGGCGTCAGAGTAAGGAGGCTAAATGTAAATGCACACCAACCTTTAAGATTTTTATTTGAATGCCATTTATAATTTCTCCTCTGGTTTGCAGTTGTTCACAATTATGTTGGTAACTCTAAAGTAAATGAAATCAAAACAAAATACAACTTTGTAGTTGTGATATAGTAAAATGTGCAAAGTCAATACTTCTGCAAGTCACAAATGTATCTTAAATGTCCTGTGCATGTTGAAGTTCATTTAAGACAAGTTGAAAATCTGTTCAAATTGAATATTTTTTTTTAAAAGTATGAGTTTCCTTGTACTTCAATGTTCTTTAAGGATTGAGTCGTCTGACCACACTGCCCTCTAGGGGTACCAAGCAACACATAAAATTCAAAGCACAATGATAAGTAAATTTATGACTAGCATAGCATTACATAATGCATAATTTAGCAGAAAATGTCATTAAATGTCCCTTTCAATCAGTTTAAACTTTGTCGTCCATCAGAAACAAAAGTCTGTCTGAAAACAGCAAGACTCACTGTGTTTCCCTAAACATGCCAGTTCGCACCTTAGTCTCTTTTGTGTGAAAATATGAGTGGAGTAAAAAGTGAGTGGGAGAGGAGGAAATAGGACAAGAGATGTGTGGATATGAAGAATAACTGCAGAGAGGAGGATCCTGTTTGGATTGTTTGGAGCTTTTGAGGTAGTGCAGCAGCTTTCCACGAGACATTCTCTCATCTGACAACATATTTCTCAATGGAGTACAGCTTAGAGTGGTGATGTTGATCAGAAAGGATGCAAATGTTGCACATTGCAAACATGCAAAAGGACAAGATTTTAAATTTTTCTTCAAAGCTGAACCATTGACAACTTAATGAAAGGACTTGCTAGCCCAAAGCTGCCATTTTAATGTTCCAGCAAATACAAATTTCTTACTTCACGCTCAGCGGGGAGCCATATTGTCGTACATTATTCATGCATGAAATTCAACTCCCTCCAAAATGCAGAAGCCAACACAGAAACCAACCTTCACCGCTTTGCGATGAGCAAATAAGCGACGACCGGATGATGTTTCTAATGGGAGGATGAGTGAGATAAGTAAGTCACAGGATTTATGGGACATCTGGGAGGAGAATCATTTAGAAGCCAAATCTAGGACATGAAATCCTCGTCTGTCACAGCTGTCCTGCATTTTAAACAAGCTGCAGATGTAACGGAGGTACACTTCATATCACGTCTGCTGTAACATTTCAATCACTAAATAGTCAAAACATTACTGTACCAGAGAGACAACTGCGAGAAGCAAAACATCACATCACTGGAGAAAAGAGATCAGAGAGCTTGCTGTAGCTCTAAATCCCTACTGTTTAAATCCCACTCAGTCCCCTGCGGCTGCTTAGCAACCCCTCTCCAGCACAATATACAGTGAATTAACAGGGTGAAGCATGACCGCTGCCTCCTCTCAAACCACGAGTCAAGGGGGCTCTCCCACCATTGATGCCTTCTCTTAGCACAGCAACAATATGATTTTATTATAACTTCAAACACACACAGAAAAGTCAAACAAGCTGCAAACAGGGAATTCGTCAAAGCATTGAGGGTTTTTCTTTTTTTCCCCTGGTGGTTGAAAACAAACCAAAAAAGAAAAAGTTGAATAAACAAAAGAGAAGTCCCCGGCATTCAGGTGATTGTGAAAATTGAATCACGCGTATATGTTCATTTTGTGCCGGCACACATTTGTGACCCACATAAAAATGCATGCGAATGATTGTCAATCTTTTACTTCAGCTGTGCAGCGTTTCTCTTGATCCGAAGTGGATTTTGCACCCAGAGGCTCTTGGCTTCAGATTTGCACTGCTGACTCTGTGACATATTCGTTTAGCAGCGGCTGTGCAATCAGTCCCACACCTCTGCCTGTTTTACTGGGTACATTCTAGAGCAAAGTATTTCAGTAATGAGGCTTATTAAGGAGGTTTTGCCTCCAAAGATACGCAGCATGAGTGAAAGAATGGGACTCACGCAGTGCCTTGCAAAGTTTTACTATCTCTTTGAATTTTTATCAACAAACTTCAGTGTTATTTTATAAGGATTTATTTTATTAGGACCAATAAATAAACCAAATCAAAACAGTGCGTAGTTTGGAGGAAAAAGTAAAAATACACATGACTTTTTCGAACAAAATAAAGCAAAAATATGAAAATCCTGGCTTATCTATATTATCTATATCAGCCCCTTTACAATGGTGCTATAAAACTCAGTGTGGAGGAGTCGCCCTCATCAGAAATCCAGATGTTTTTTGTGAAACAACCTCATGAAGACCAAGGAACACAGCATTTAGGTCAGAGACAAAGTTGTGGAGAAGTTTAAAACCAGGTTTTAAAAATACCAAAAGTCATGAACATCTCACAGAACACTGCTCTGATTCTGATCAAAAAATGGAAAGATTGGAGGAAAGAGGACAAATGTGTCTCTGGAGGAGCCACAGATATCCACAGCTCAGGTTGGACAATGTGTTGACCTGTATAACTTTGTTTTCACTTTATGCAAAATCCCTCCCCCAAAAAAAATACGTTGAAGTCTGTGGCTGTAATGTGACAAAACGTGAAACGAGTGTATCAGTAGATAGATATAGCCTATATGTATATTTTTATTGCAGTTATTAGATGAGCATCGTGAAGCAGAGACGTTCCCAATCTGTACGCCATGATGAACCAAAAAAAATCTACTTTTTGTAAATCAAATCCATGACGACGGGGTCGTTTTTCAGTGACACCTAGGGTCAAAGGTTTCCGTCTCAAGAGTGCACCTGTCAGATTTATTTTTCGTTTGAGCCTATTTATAACTGCTGCATTGCTCGCAGAAGAGGGTAAAGCTGTCCCGTGGATCTGCAGCTTGCGCTTGTCACAGCGGATGAGTTTTGGAGTCACAGACGGTGACACCTAACCTCTCTCGGGATAAGCGCGTCGGCTCAAGGTGTTAAATATGAATGCGCCGCGAAGAACCAAACGCTCGGATTAAAATCCGCGCCGCTGGGATGTCGGAGCCGCGTTATTACAAGCCTGAATCCTCATCGCCAGCTGCGCACCGCGCCGCCCGTGGCCACAGTGGCGCGGCACAGATGCAACCCCCCCATCCATCAGCCCGTTTCGTGTTGACGGACTGCAAGTGACATTTTCCTTTAAGATGATGTAAGACTGTGCTTCATTGGTGGATTTGTTTCCCCTCCTCCATGTCACAGCTTGGAACAACATTATCTTAAATCTAAAGCCGGCTCGGCTGCTTCCGCACTCAGCAGTTTGGAGAGACTGGTGCGCAAAGGAGTCCCGCTTCCTGCCTCCTCCTCATCCTCCTCCTCCTCTTCTTCCTCCTCCTCCTCCTCCTCCTCCCAATGAGCGCGTTTCAGCATCCCAGCAGTTAGGAGGAGAGCGATAGGATGCTCTCGCAATTGCTCTTCCTTTCCATCCTGCATTTAAGAAGGCTGAACTAAGATCCAGGTTTACCGAAACTTTTTTTTAAATTGCATTTTTCTCTGTTGAAAGTTCGCTTTTAATGATTTGAAGTCACTTCCACGACCAAATCGCAGTGGCTGTCTGTAACATGATGCCGATTATGATAATCGATGTCTGACTTTTTACGCACGCACTTGAAGGATGCGCCGTAGACGTACATTTGAAATTGTTCTGTCATAATTTTTTTTTTTTTTAAAAAAGCGCTGGATGCCAGGACTGTGTCTGGGATCGGGACTCCGCTTTGGGTTTGAGCGCCTCGGCTCCATGCAGCTGCGCCCCGCACTCTGAACTTCTGGGACGTTTCGTGCAAGCGAAATGGCACTGAGCGAAAACTGCAAAACGCAGCCCGCCAAAGACCAGGGCTCGGTGCAAAACCCTCCATCGGACGTGGTTGAGCTGAACGTGGGCGGGCAGGTTTATTATACCCGTCACGCCACCCTGACGAGCTTCCCGAATTCCTTACTTGGGAAGCTGTTTTCTAACAAGAAGGGGTCTTCAAATGACTTGTCACGGGATTTCAGAGGGCGGTATTTCATTGACAGAGATGGATTTTTGTTCCGGTATGTGTTGGATTACCTCAGAGACAAGCAGGTTGTCCTCCCTGACCACTTTCCAGAGAGGGGGAGGCTGAAGAGAGAGGCCGAGTACTTCCATCTGCCAGAACTGACCAAACTTCTGTCAGGTGAGGAGCCGAAGCTGTTCCAGGATGACAGTGACTGGGATGAGGAGTCGCAGAGCAGCGACCACAGGCTGTACCCGGCTTACTCCCTGGACAGGAGGTATGGTTACATTACTGTCGCCTTCAGGGGTAGAGAGTACCACACTGACCCCAAGGCCAAAAAGTTACCCAGGATCTTCATCAGCAGCCGGATTGGACTGGCCAAGGAGGTGTTTGGAGACGCCCTGAGTGAGAACAGGGATCTGGACAGACCCCCGGACCGATACACCTGCAGGTTTTACCTCAAGTTCAAGCACCTGGAGAGGGCTTTTGACATGCTGTCAGAGACTGGCTTTCACATTGTGGCCTGCAACACCTCGCTGACCGCGTCCTCCACGGGTCATTACGCGGACGACAGGGTCTGGTCCAACTATACACAGTACATCTTTTACCGTGAGTGAATATCTGATTCTCCACTCTGTTTAAGTGATGTGAGATGACCAGAAGGCTCTGTCAGAGGTGGCCAGATGGGGCTATGCAAGTGCATTATAATTAATTAGAATCCTGTCAAAAAGGTGAATTTATTTCAGTCCATCCATCCAACCGGTGTCCATACCTCCTTGCAAGGCTGCAGGGGGCTGGTGCCTAACTCCAGCAGCGAGAGGCGGGGCACACTCAGCTCATCGCAGGGCATTTATTTCAGTAATCCATTAAAAATAAAAAATGAAACTCACATATTATTAACATTACAGAATGTGTGTAAATCACTTATTTATTCCTATGTAGCTGATAAATTCAGTTTCACTTAAAAATGTTATATTGCATAGTACCCTTGACAAGTATGTACTTGTGCAATGCACTAGATACTCGGTTGGGGTTCCTTTTGCATCATGGCAAGAGGATGATCAGCCTGTGGTTCTGCTGGGGTGTTAAGGAGGGGCCTTCATCTGCTTTGCATTGTTTCTAGTGTCTCATCTGCTTCTTGGCAATACTCCAAAAGATACTCTGTAGGGCATTAGTCAGCGCAGCCGATGACCAGAAAGATTTAGAGCATGCTTCCCTCTTCTGACTGGCTTTGTGAAGATGCTGATTTCATTTTTCATCAAAATGTCTCACCAGCCCACATTGCTTGAAGTACTGTTTCCCGGTTTAACATTTCCTGACAGATAACTGCGTTCATTTAAGATTTGTGAGGGAAAAAAAAGTGAGTGGACCAGGACAGGTAGCTGAAATGGCTCCTCAAGGAATCTGGGTTTTAGACCTGTCAAGACAAGGAGTCTGTTTCATAAGTGAACTGAAATCTTTATCCCAGTTAAGATGCTTTTGGCAATGTCTCTGATTCAGGAGTGAATTAATAAAAGGAATCAAATTGTTTCAGTTTACTTCACGCTAATTTCAGGTGGATCATTAAACTCTGAATATGAGTGCAATTCACAAATTGTGAATCAGTCCAGACCCTTGAATCTATATTGGTCCACTCTTTTTCTGAGGGTTTTGCTTGTCCATTTTCTTTTCCACCACATGTTTTCCTTCCACTAAGAGTTAAACTAAAAGCCTTGGATACAACACTTTTTGAGCAACCAGCTCCTTTTGCAATGACTTTTGTGGTTTGTCCTTCTTACGGAGGGTGTCAATGAGTGTCTGCTGCACAACTGTCAAGTCAGCAGTCTTATTGAAGATTACATAGCTTGCAACATATCATTTTTGTTTTAAAAAATCCCTTTCTATTAATCTTCTACTTTCCCAAAGAACTGAAATGTGGATTTCTGTTACCCTTCAGCCATTTATGTAAAATCAGATAGAAATATATGATATTCTGCTCTGAGTGCAATAAGATATATAAATTTAGCTTTTAATATTACTTAACTAATATTCTAAATTTCTGAGGTGTGCCTGAGGTCTTGCGGTAACACATCAAAAGCTAAGCTATAGCAGAATTTCTGCAATTTAATAAAGGTGGAAATTCTGCACTGATACAAAATAAATCAGGGATTTTAAAAAATAAATATTCTAGAAGTGTGCAGTTTCATAATTTAAAGTACTTACATTATTTTGGAACATACTTTTAGCTCACACAAAATTTAGTGTCCATAATTTTAAAATGTAATATTTTTTCAAAATTTTTGACCTAATGAGCAAGCTAATAGAAACATATTACACTATTTCTATTAATCCTGTTTCCTGTCCTATGTTTAGCAAAACAAATCAATGTATACAAATTTTATTGACATAATTGACAGGTTGATGACAACTGGTGAGTAAATTCGCAATAAATTGAAAAATCCGCCATACAAAATGTGGTGGAAAAAGAAGAAGAAGAAAAAAAGGCAAACTCCTCCTTCCTAAACCCAGTTCCTGTAAATGTTTAAATCCCTTTCAGCGGCTTCCTGCAAACTTCTGTCCAGAGCCCGAGATTAGAGGCAGACTTGTTCACGGCCCCCCAAGGAAGTTGAGTCACAATGCCACCACACTTCAAGTACACATGTGTCATGCGTAAATACAGCTTACTGCTCGGGTCCTGACAGCCTCTGGGTTATGAATAATACAGCGCCAGTGGGCAGCAAAAAAGAGGAGAAAGAGATATTACATGCATGGTTTTGAGCCAGTTTTACTTGGAAACAAAGACTGTGGATCAGCTAATATCTTAATTAGCGGCAAATCTGGCTCGTTCCTTTGAAGAGAAGAGAGACATATGGGCAATTAAAAAGCAATTTGTTCATCTTTCTGAATTAGAAAAGCCTTGAAAAAGTGTACACACATTTTGTCACATCCGCACGACAAACATTTATGTGCTGTTCTGGGATTTAAAGCTGCCGACATAAAAACAAACATGTATTTGTGAAACCATTTTTGAGTATCGCAATTACGATCAACTCATTTTATTCTGACACTTTTCTTCCTTTTTCCTTTATCACAATGTCTTCGCCCCTGATTGTGGCCATTAAAATTATTCATTAAGTATGTGGATTAAAGGCAGCGAAGTCAATCCATACATTTATGCATGCATCTTAGTTATGCATGCATCTTAGTTAAACATGATATACTGCCAAATATTGCATTAAAATTGTCCTACGCTATTGTAAAGTAGCACACATTCAAATTGCAGAGAGGCTCTACAATCAAATATATTTCACAAAGTATAACTGTGGTGAAGGAAGACATTTTTGACTAATGAAATCTTGTAAGTGTGGTTTGCACTTATAGTCAGTGTCCTTTGCTGCGATTCTCCTAGAGAATCCAGTCCAAACAAAAAGCTGTACACCGCAAATTGCACATCTCACTGAAAACACTATCCTTGTGATGAAACATGGTGGTGGCAGTATCATGCTGTGGGGTTGATGATGGATAGAGGTTAGGGTCAGGGTTAGATATTGAGTCGACCTTCTACTTGTGTGGACTTCTTTATGCTTTACAGTGTTCGCCTGTCATAAAATCCAAATAAAAATATTTAAGCTTGTGACAAAATGCGAAACGTTTTGACATGAACAATTTGTAGAGGCTACAGTCGGAGGGTAGGGCTGTTCTTCAAACTGCGCCATTTTTTTCACCACCTGCTTTGCTTTGACTTTCTGAAATAACCCACTCTGTACGGGATTTCCTGAGTCATTCATTGTTCTCAAGCAGAGCACAGAGTGTAGGTGTTCTCCTCTTTCTCTGTTAACAAACATCGCCCTGGGATGAAGTCAGCGGGAGGATGAGAGGGCGCCATGGTCCAGCACGACAAGCGAAGCGGGACGGAGAGGAGACGAGAGCCAAAGAAGGAACCGAGGAGAAGGAGGGAAAAGGCGGTGGAGGAAGTGGAT
Organism: Poeciliopsis prolifica; assembly: GCF_027474105.1. Classification (NCBI taxonomy): domain Eukaryota; kingdom Metazoa; phylum Chordata; class Actinopteri; order Cyprinodontiformes; family Poeciliidae; genus Poeciliopsis; species Poeciliopsis prolifica. The sequence continues at coordinate 8,562,682 of NW_026562384.1, forward strand.
GGCTGGATGAGGGAGTAAAAGTTGCATGAGACTTGGCCACGTGGACAGGGAACTGAGGCAGAAAGAAGCAAGAGGGAGAGGGAACAAAAATAGATGAAAGTAAGGATGAGACAGGAAAGTTCGTGGAGTGTGAGGAAGCGGCGGGAGGAGAATATTTTAGGTGATGGGACGGAACTGTTTTTCATTAGAAGAGGGTTACAGTCGGAGGAAACGTGCATGTTCACAAAAACGGAGACCTTGTCAGCATGATGGACAGACACATCAAAACGCAGACAGGCGTGAGAGGACCTCGCTTCATAGCATCACCGCGGCCTGAATCCACCATCAGAACTAATACCGTAACCTCATGGTGAATGTGGGACACTGGAAGGCCTGGAGCAGGTAGTCCTGATGAAACAATGCAAGCAGACAAATAGAAATATTACGAGGAGGGGGATGAACCAGATCACAAGCCTTATTGTTTTGTTGTTTTCTTTTGGCAGAACATTGACCTGCTTTTTGCTTAACCCCCTTATCTATGCAAACATCCAAACGCCAACTCATCTGGATGGGAAATGATACTCTAAAATGAGCTAAAGTGAGAGAGTTTTCTTCCAGCCTGCCGGTTCCTTTGCATCATTCATGTTGCTCTTCTTGCTAAATGCATCAGAGGTTTACTGCAGCTCCACAGATTCCCCACATTACCGTAAACACTTTGCATGAAGCCGTACAGTAAATGCTCCTTTCTTCCTGGCGTGCTCTCTGTTCAGGCATTCAGGTCTTCACTTTCAAGGTTTTGGCTCATTTCTCAAACCCTGTTGAAAGTATTCTTCTGTTTCAGAAAAAGAGAAAGAAAGGGGAGAATTTGAACAAAATGGCGCTCTCATCAAGGGGTCACAGGAGCATCATAATTTAGGAGCCTGATGGGCAAGATGAATTATAATAATTTAAGCAAGTACTCAGACCAAATTAGAATGAACTGAATAGACAATTTAGAAAATAGTAGAGTATATAATTATAGTATTACGGAAGCTCAGCCTATCATGATTAGAAAATATGGTACTTATTTAGATTGGAGATTTGTTGTGGACCTGGGGCACAGAGACAGGGCTACTCAGAAATGCAAAGATGTCTATTTGTGTTTTTTTCTCTTTGTCATTTATTATTTATTACTCAGAGAACCCAAATAGAGAGAACTCTCGTTTTCAGTGGTGTTGAGGCATTTAATACAATTTAATACAGTACAGTCAAAATGAAGACACTTTAAAACAGCACCAGTCATTAAAATATAAAACTATGTAAGTGGAATCAATGCTGTCTGTGTAAAACCTTGTATGTTCCAGGTGTGTGAGCATGGGACAAAAGAAACCAGGGAATATGTTCACTGATAGAGCAGAAGAGAAGCGAGGGACAGAGGCGAGACGATCAGTGAATGAAGAGAGAAAAAAAGGCCTGGTAACTGAGCTCTTTGCAAACTCCAGAAAATATAACAGCACAGGTGGCTAAGTAAACATAAAAAGATCATTTTGTTTTTTCTACTTGTTGGTTGGTTCAAAACTGACTGTCTGTGGTTCATGTGAAACTGGCCATGCTTCAACCTGTACCCAACAGCTGGATCTTTATAACCTTTTAGACAAGCAACAGTTTAAAGGGATTTTCTAAAATCTACTCAGCATCCTTTACCAAAAAGTAGTTTATTATTTTTTTTCAGGTAGACAAATTAAACATTCGGTGCCGTAAATGTGCATTTGCCCATGTTATATTTTATTTCTAAAAACAGAAGTAAAAACATATCTGCACAGTGAGCAGTTCATAAGGGTAACAGCTTGTGTTTTACATTTTCCTGATAAATCAATATCAAATACACCCGGCAGACGGTACATCGTCAAAGTAACCAATAGACATGCTTTATGGAAGTGAAACAGCTCATGACTGACTTGAGCTGTTTGTGTTACATGAAAGAAAGCATTGAACAGACTGAAGAAAACAAACAAAAACAGATAGTGCACTAAGGCCTCTTGCACCATATCCAGGCTCATTCTTCAGAGAAGATTGAAATAAGGATCTGCTCAAAAACCATCGATTCTTCCATATCTGCTGCTCCATACATTTCCATGGGGGACCATTATCCATTTCCTGCTGTCAATGGGGAAGAGGCAGGGTATACCTGGAACAGGTCGCCAGAGCAACACAGAGACACACAGCAAAAACAACCAGCCAAGCTCACACTCATTTCTCATGGTGATTTACAGTAACTTAAAAGCAACGTGTTTGGACTGTGACATGAAGCTCGGGTACCTAAGACAATCCACACATGTAATGTATTCCAAAGCAATGCTTCACATGTTTTTAGATTTCAAAAGTCCATCTTTGTTGTTGTTATTAACGCATTAAAAGATTCCAGCTGGTATTTAGTTGTGGTTGAAAGCAATCTCTGAGGAAAGATGCGACATGACGGCAATATTCAGCTCCGAGGTTTCCTTCTCCTGCACTCACTGAGACACGACAGAGTGTTGAACCTATTTCTTCTCACTGATTTGAAACTGAAAACCGCCTTGTACAAAAGGAGAACTTTAATTTGGTTCATTGGTTTACAACTAGCTGTCATCTTGCATGAAATAAACTCCATGACCTCGTCTGAACTTACAGACTTCCTTGTCAGAGCGCCAGAAATCATTGTTAGACCCCGAAAACCTGTAACTCCAGAGGCAAAGTCCTCTTGGACTCTGACAGAGTCAGCCGCAGTCAGAGTGGGAGAAATGTACTGTTGGATAGAGAATGGTTCCTGGATGTGCTTGTTAAAATCAATCCAGAGCCTTCAGTTTGGTCCACAATCCGGTGATGTGTGGCCATAATTGCTTCTGAACAGTGATAACAAGACAACAGGGAGGGACAGGGAGAGTAATCTACTGCTTGGGTCCAAAAGAAGAAGAGATTGGCCCATAGCTGAGCTCTCACAGAGCTTGGTTGGAGTGCAGATTGGCAATACCTACAAGAGACGAATGATGTTCCTGTGAATAACTCATTTATGTCCGTAATAGCACCTTTGCAGAGGAATGGTTGGCAGTAGGAGGAGAAATGTGCGTCGACGTCTTTGCACCTCATCGATCTAAAGCAGGCAATCTGGCCCAACTCTGGAAAGAAATCAATTTATTAGAAAGAAACCGATTTAAAAATAATCTAGTTCTTGAAGCTATCCAATTAAATACACGCATGGCTTTACTGCTGCATATTCACATTTGCATAACCCTAAACAATTAGAACTTTAATTGAAATGTAATCATCTGTTTTTTTTAACCCTGAAATACTTAATGATTAATTCATAAGTAGAGTTACAGGAACTAAAGATTAAATATTCCCCCACCTTGAAAAAAGCTCTCCTTATACACTATTTTTAATTGCCTCTTGTCTGACAGTTGACTCTTCATTAAAAGAGCAGTTTTGACAGATTAACAAAGTAAGACGTTTAAAAAGCAACATTTCAAATATGAAAGGGAATAACAGGTTAAACTCTCACTTAATTTCAACCTTCTACCAATTAAAATCTACAGCATGCCTCCCACTTAGTATTATTGTCCCTTCATCTGCTATTTTTGTACCCTGAAGCAATCAGAGGCAGGTATTCTTCCTGGATCTGACACACAATACCATAATAATCACTCCAGATGCACTTAATGGCTGCTTGGATGAGAGTCTTCTTACACGCTGAGTGTTTTCTGAAGACAGCGGGGAGCTACAAAAGGAGACTTTTGTAGATTGGAGCCTTTTTTGGGATGCGGGGACTTCATTAAATAAGTAAATAACAGAACATCTATATAGTGCTTTACAAAAGTATTCAAATACCCACGTCTTTGTCTTGTCACATTTCAGCCACAAGCTGAAATGAATAAATCAATTACAGTGGAAAGTCTTTAGGGTATGCCCCTAGCAGGTCAATAAATTGAAGTCGGTACTTGCAGTAGTTTTTCTGTAAAATAGCTCCAGCTCAGTCAGAACGAGAATATGTCTTGTCATAAATCCAAACCATCTCGCTCTTTGTTCACAGCTCCCTCTGAATGACTGAGTTGTCTCCAAGTGACTACCAAGATAATTGCTTTACTGATTCTCCTCAATATCAGGCAGAAGGTCTGACCTCTACCAGATTTTAATATCAAAAGACTGAAATTATTACCAACATTGTTTTTTTCCCCTGTTGATTCTGCTAAACAGCATCCTCTTTTTAAATAAAAGTCATTATTATTCTTATTAAAATGTCTCCAAAATGTACAGAGAGCACGTCTTGCCACAAATTCTCAACTAGATCTAGTCCTACAACATGCCTGTCAGCGCAGGTGGATGGGCGTAACTTGGCAGTTTCACATGTGAGCGATACTCTTCCCCATTTCACATTTAAATTTCTTCACAGCGGTATCGCTGATCTTTGAACTGTGATCCCTCGTCTTCATGATGCCGTTTGTCCTCTAATGTGCTCCAACACCAGCACCTCTAATGTGCTGGTGGATAATGCAAGTCATCCACTAGATGACTTGCATTATTCAATAAAGTCTTCAAATTGTCCACTTTGCTTCTGGGAGGGAAGACTGACGAGCTGCAGCCTGTGGCGAGCCAGCAGCAGAACCTGGTATGTAAGGAGCACCACTGTGGCCTCAGTTACACGAATGGAAGTTTTATTAATGGTGGCAAAACCTTAAACTACTGCTGTGAAAATTGCTCAACAAGATGTTGTTAGGTGACCGAGGAGAGAGCGAGTTAGGTGACGCCACCCACCTAAAGCATTTCCTCTCGCTACGTCAACCAGAATGCCTGATCTGAGTTCAGTGAAATTGTTGAATATTCTTTCAGACATATTATCTACTTATCTGTCTATTGGATGATATTATTGATTTGTTGTCCAGCCCTATTTTATGTTTTTCTATTCCCCAAAGTTTTGTGCTTCCTGAGGTAAATACTATTGTGGGGTAGTGTAAAAGTTTTCCTATAACGACAGCTCTGAGGAGAACGATTAGTCCTTCTGGGAGGAAGGACTAATCTTGAGGCATCATTTAGGAGGATGATAAGAACCTTTCTTTCCATCTTGATCAGGCCCTGTACAGAGGAGAGGTGTGGCTCAGGGTCAGGAGAGAGAGAGGCCGATACGGACGGGTCAATCTGCTGCGTTGCTTATTCGTCTCACGGTCAGGGTGACACTCATCAGATCGGCACCCTCTCGACAACGTTCGCGTATCATTAATACTCAGCCGGTGGAGCTGTCACTCATACCCTGGAGCGTACAAGACTGGTAACCTTGAGTTGGGGGCACCACGGCACTTTACTTATTTTTCCCCCAGCTCCTTCGCATTGAAGCTCTTCATGGAAGTAATCATTATTGGCAAATTCAAAAACGCATCATTTTGCATGGCAAGAAAACAGCTGTAGTCATCAGTCAGGCTGGACATCGGGTGATGAACCGAGTCTCTGTAAAATGGATTTCCCTCCCGCTGTAGGGACAGTCGCTGCGTTTGCAAGACAAGCCCTTTTTGTGCTGCAAGGGCACACTGGCCTCATTTGTGAGTTAACAAGCATGTAAGCTATTCTTCCCTCGAGGCGGCAGAAGATTAAGGAATATTTGGTCAGCAGCATCAGAATGTACTCGCTGACAGGCTGCATGTATTTTCAATCAACTTGCATTTAGCCTTGATGTGTTGCACATGTAGATTATGCCCCCACCCCCTCCGCCCTCACCCTCAAATGAGGTCAGGAGCTTTCCCTGTGTTTTGTTTATTTCACAAAGTCTTGGCCAGAAAATGATATTGCACCTGGGCCAGGCAGCACCTGAAGCACTTCAAGATAATTCAAACTGCTCAGTCTCACTGGGTTAGGCTGAGTTACAGGCAAACAGACAATAATGAAAAGATATGTCGCTTAGATGTTGTTGTTTTTTTTGGTTTTGTTTTTGTCACACTCAGACAGGATAGATGTAAAATGCTCCTTTTTTTCAGTTTAAAACTTATTCCCCTGAATTCTGACTCGGGTTACAGTTCACAGTTCATCTGAAATCATATTTAGGAAGGCGGCAGCTTTGGGTCACTTGAGTCTACAACAAAATAAAACCTTACAGCTGAAACTGGATAATGACATTCACTTTCTAAAATAAGCATAACTCCTTCCCCCCTGTCAGACAATAAGTCAGACTGCGTGTTTAATGTTTTAGGTCAATTTGGTTCATCAAACATATTTGGTAAATGTCAGAATATGAATATATTTAAACTTCCTGTGAAGTGTACATACATTTTTGTGGTATTTTGCAACATTGTCTTTTAACTTTGATTATCCTTCCAGAACAATAGTTTACTGAAGTTTCGGCCCATTCCTCCTGATGTTTTTTAGATAATCTTTCTTACACAGCTTCGCAGTGCTGCCATCCACATTTCTATTAGACCGAGAACAAGTGATGACCAAACCAAAACAATAACTTTGATGGCCTCAAGCCACTTTTTAACTCATCTGACAGTACGCTTTTGGTCATTGTCTAGGTTTCAGTTTTCTGGCTGATGCCTTGAGCATCTGCTTCAATACATCTGCATAATGCTCTTTCTTTGTCTATTCTGTGTACAACCCCTGCTGCTGCAGCAAAAAACTAAAGAATAATACATTACATATCCTTGCTGTTCTTATTATTTATAAGTTTAGTTTTGTCAGACCACAGTGCATGCCTCCGCAAAAAGCGAGTCTTTGTAAACTGCCTTCACTTTTGAAGACAGTGATATTGGAGTCATGGCCTCTTTGTGACTGAGTGTCGTTCAGTCCATGAGGACACAGGACTCATTTCACCAGTAATAATGACGCTCATCTACCAGTTTCAAACAACATCTTCACAAGGTTCTCTGTTTTTGTTTGTCTTTGGGACGGAAAATTATGAATTTCCATCAGCAGATTGAATTTGTGTCCAAATACTTTTACAGACTTACAAATCCCTTCTTGATGCCTCGACTGATTTCTTTAAAATGTTCCATTGTTAGTATTCTTAACTGAAGACTGTTTATTGATTTAACGCCAGACAGTGAGAATGAATGGATTATGTTTTGCACATATTTATGTATACAAATATCTGGTTTCAGCTTCAAGAGTTAAAAGTCCCTCTAAGATCATCAAAATAAGAAGCTCAAGTTATACAGAAAAATGGACGCTGGGAAATAAACTCAGTGACATTTTACATCTGAATTTGTCAGAGAACTCTGCCTTCAGTCCACATCATGTCCTACTTTCCTGCCAATTAGAGCCTCTAAAATCTACAAGCACTCACATCTATACAAAACTGATCTCTCTGGGGCAAGATGAGGACAAACATCGCCGCTGTCATTGTTGGGTGGAGAGGGGGGGAAGAAGGGGAGTTTTGGGGGATGCCCCGTGAGACATGCTCTGTGCTGAGCTCAACTCCATCTGTGTTATTTATAAGGAGTTCAGACACACAGCCTCAGTCGGGCTTCAGAACCAGCCTCGGTCTGTTAATGTGGAGGAAATCAGATCTCTCAGTCAGGCTGCACGGAGCTGAGAAAAACACATTTCAATCAATAGCTTCCCTGAAAAGATAGTAAAGTGAACACACCCACTTGTTTAAAGAGAAGAATGCAGCTCTTCATCTGTTATTCAGCCACGGATTCAAATTCTGGATGTTTTGATATTTATTCGTTCAAGTTGGATATTATCAACCTTCCTATATTCTTCTTCTTGCTTGGGTTTTAGATTTAGATCAGCAATGGTGGCTACAAATGTTATCATGAAGTCATTAAAAAAAAAAAAGCGCTGTTCAGTATTCTTTGGTCAAAGCTTTTGATTCTGTAAATGAGAAATACAAACCGCTGTCAAATTGTTTGACATAACCTGGTGTGTTATCTTAAGGAGAACAGTGCCTTGCAATTTCTAAAAGTGTTGCCCAAGGACGTGTTGTAGGAATGACATTATTCCCTATTTTTACAAAATGAGTGGGGTAAATGAGTTTCTTATGTTATCATGTGAAAAGGACACTCTTTGCATTATGACACTAAACTCTGACAACATTTTTAGCTCTGATTTGCAGCTCATTTGTAACCTTCTAGTTCACACAGTCACCTTTACATCCTCAAACCAAACACCAACAATAAATAAAGACAAATCAATATATTTATGTATTGGTAGCAGATAGGCTGTTCTCTATTGGGATTTTTAGGTATAAGTCCATTCATCCATTTTTTTTTTGTCCCTAGTTAACGTTCCGGGTGAGAAGCGGGGTATGTTAACCCTGGACAGGTCGCCAGTCTGTCGCAGTGCAACACAGAGACAGACAGGACAAACAACCATACACACTCACACCTAGGGAGAATTTAGAGAGACTAATTAACCTAATAGTTAATGGGAGGAAGCCGGAGTACCCGGAGAGAACCCATGCATGCTCAGGGAGAACAGGCAGAAAGACCCCAGGATGCAATCAAACCCAGAACCTTCTTGCTGCAAGGCAACAGTGCTGCCAACTGCACCACTGTGCAGCCGTCAGGTATAAATATTCATCTTATTTAAAGAGGATGGCGCATAAAAACAGAAAATATCCACAAAGCAGCAGTTGTGTTGCTGAACCTTGGGGATCCAGTGTCTCAATGGGGAGACTGCTTCCAAAATGAAAAACGGTGGCAGTATATCAACAAAATATCTGTAAATGCACTGTGAACTTCAAAGTATATAAACTACAGTATTGAAAACCACTCTGTGGGCAATTTCTTTCAGCTATGAATAGGAAACTGAGGCTATAATTCGCACAGGCTCACCAGTATTGAACAATAATAAATTGGAAAGTGGTTGCCTCTTCTCAATTTGAGCTACAACCTTCAGGTCGTTGGGTCAGAATTTGATGTTAACAACACGAAAGCGTGAATCCAATTTGTTGTGTATCAGTGGTTCAGGATCACAGCGGTGGTTTGATGTTGTTGGGAATTTATTCTCTGCACTCTTTGGGCCTTTTTGTACAAAATAAGCAACTTTGTTATTATATCATTGCTCATTATGTTTGTCACTAATCACAGTGTGCCTATCCAAACCTACTAACAAGACAATACAACACGTCACTAATCCTGAGTCTCACTTTGGTTTCTTGAACATGACAGTGACTTCACCTTGGCGGCTTGCCGTCACCAGATCTGAATCCAATAGAGCACCTTTGGGATGTGGTGTAAATGGTGGATCAACATCATGGATGTGCAGCTGAGGAATATTAATATATTATATCTATGCTACAGAGAATTATTGCGATTCTGAAGAGAAACGGAGGTGGAATAAGCTTCAAACTGTCACTGATCTACTGACTTTCTTTATTTTTTTATAAGGGCTTTACTATGACTGTTCTGACAGAAAGAAATATTTAATTGTTTTATTTAATCCTTCCCTGGAAATAAATTGCGTCAGATTTTTTTTGACACGCTTTTCAAAAGCAAAACCGGATGTATCATATCCGTATTTGCTGCTTTCATTATTTTGGCTCTGCTGATGTTCTGATTTGAAGTTCTTTTAGTCCTTCATGCTGCCATCTGGACCAGGACTAAAAGTTTTAGTTAATGAACCGCAGTTTGCTCTCTGCTTATCAGCTCTTCTCATTTCTTGCTTTGAAATAACTCGTTTGAATATTCAGGGAGTTTGGCAGCTGCTAACAGATGTCAGATCTTATAAAAATTGCTTCATTTGTTTTTTTTCCTAACGATGACTTGCAGAAAGCAGCCCCTAACAGCCGTAAAAACCTCATTAATATCTGAGATTACAGCCAAAGTGATTGCTCTTGGGACTCCTTTTTTTTCCTCAGCTGAAATTACATAACACAAAACTTTGTGTTTTAATATGTGATTTTCCATCGCTAAAATAAGACCTCCAGGTACTTTTCTCTCACTGCCTTGCTAATTACTCAGTCTCTTACATGGCCTGGAAATTTTTTCACTTGCTATTATTGGGTGTTGGCTCGTTTCCTAATCGGGCTGCCCCTCTGGACTACAGCATCCATCCATTTAGAAACAATGCTCTGCCTCCGCCTCCTCCTGCTCCTGATCCCCCTTTACTGAAGCGCCTGCATCCATTTCCCATTTGCGCTGCTCGTCTGCTGCCGGATTCAGCCAGATTCATTTTCTGCGGGGGGAAATTGGTGCGCTGATTGGCCTCTTTACTCATGGATTAGCCATTAAAAAGCTGTTAGCGGCTCTCCGACTATATCAGCTCAATGCAATCATCGCAGCAGAGATAAGGTCATTATTATAGTCTGCGCAGAGAGGTTAAAATCCCCCTTGAACTCTGCCTGTTTTAAATTGGTGCATGTGCTGGAGGGAGGCACTGGACAAATCATTGCGCCACCGCTGAGATATTGAGTTTGAATCATCCCGTTGGGGGAAAAAACAGCTATTAAGAGGTCTTCAGCGTTTGTGTTTTCTGTTTACGTACAATTAACAGATCTACTGCTGCCACAGCACATCTCTGACTGCAAGCAGATCTTAGCTATTTTGGGAAAAGAAAGACAGTGACTTTACTCTAGCTCTTCTCAAGCCAGCAGGCAGCACTGTACTGTACAGTATTTCTGATCTGCAATTAGCCGTGTAGGAGGAAGAGAGATGAGACGAAAGGAAGGTAGAAAAAAAGAGAGAAAAGCAACTGGAATCTTCTGCTTGTACCGATTTATCCAAACTCAAAAGAGACCAGGAGACCCTCAGGGTCAGCTGCTGAATGCATTCGCTTTCTCTCTAACCTGCAAGTTTCTAGCCTGTTATTATTATTATTATTATTATTGTTGTTGTTATTATTATTATTATTATTATTATTGTTGTTGTTGTTATTATTTTTATTATTTTTACCTTGGCGCCTCCCTAAAGGTAGAAAGCACATTACTTTTGGCTCATGTGACTTAGCTAACTGTCTTGGCGGTTAGACTACAGGTCTAATTAGGAACCGTGACAGCAGAGCAGATTGCGCTGCGTCTGAGGCGAGGATTGCCGTGGGAAATGGGAAAGGTCTTCCAGCGAGCCGTGCTGAGCTGTTTGAGCTCCGGATCTTATCACAGGGAGAAATATGCACAGCTCACTAGCTTTTTGTGTGTGGATTAATCACAGAATATCATACGAGAAATCAGATGTTCAAACTGCTGTGAACCCCTTAAATGTCTGCACATACAATCATCTGACATCGTTGTTCCATAAATATCAGGTGAAGCCTTTGCCATTTTATTTTTGCACATTGAAACCTCGACTTTAGATTAACTGTATTGCCATTCAGTGTCATAGACCAACAAGCAATAAGCATAAGTGTGAAGTTGAAAGAAAATACTGATTAATTTATTTCAAAATTGGAGAAATTTGCTCTGCATTTGTATTCTAGGGAGTCAACACAAAAGCAGTCAGTAGCGCATTTATTTGCTGCAATTACAGCTGCAAGTCTTGAAGGATGTGTTGACCTTTATGTCAGATTTTTGTTGCAGTCGAAGGGATTCTGAGCTGGATCAAAGTCTGAACCTTGGGACAAACTCATTATTTATTATTAACCTTTACATCTCTAGGAAAATCCCACTGAGATAAAAAAAAAAAATCTCTTTTGCAAGAGAATCCCGGTCAAGACTAGCAGCAGCTCGTAGAGTTTGCAAAACATTTGCTTACACCAAATAGGCCTTGGTCTAAATCAGGTCAAGACCTTGAGATGTCCTTCAACATGTCGATGCATCGTTTCTCCAACACACCTGAATCAAATAGCTGACAGCTGACGACCTGGCATGAAACTGATTGCAAACGGGATTTTTCATCCTTTTTTGTCTTGTCACATATTCATAGCAGGCAGATATGTGGAGTCAGAGGCTCTCCCTGCAGATTCTTTCACCTGAGCTGCGGGTCTTTGCAGCTCCTCCAGGTTTTGATAGATGACTATATCTTGATAGATTTGCAGCTTCTTACTCTGTCCAGTCTTTTATATTTTTTCTCTGCCTTACTTTGTGTTGGGTTATCAGCTACAATAACAATAAAACATTAGAAATTGTGGTTGTAAAGCCCCGAAATATGGAATGGCTTTCAATATGTGTATTCGCCAGCAATTAAATGAACAAATGTTTTGCGTGCTTTGTCCTAGGTGGGCCCTCGCGGTGGTCGTCCTCTCACTGTGACTGCTGCTGCAAGAGCCACAAAAGTGAGCGCGAGGGTGAGAGTGGCACCTCTTTCAACGACCTCTCCACTTCCTGCTCCGAGACCCAGTCGGAGGCCAGCACCCCCCAGGGAACCGTGATCCACGCCCCCGTGAGCCGTCAGTCCAAAATCCAGACCCTGGACCGACCTGTGCCCAAAGGCCCGGCCCTCATGCTGCAGCAGCAGGCCGAGATGCGCCGCAAGACGGACATGCTGCGCGTGAGGACCTTCGGCGTGCGGGAGCGAGACGCCGCCAAGAGGAAAGCGCACAAAGAGAAGATGACTCCGGAGCAGGAGCTGCAGAAATGCATTCAGGACTTCCGGCGCATTAGGATTCCCGATCACTTCCCGGAGAGGAAGTACATGTGGCAATCCGAGCTCTTAAGAAAGTACAGACTCTGAAAATGAGCGAGACGGGGGGAAGTAAAGACAACAAGATGGTGCTATAGAGTCACATCACCGCCAGTAAAGAGTATTACAATGCATTAGCGATACACTGCACACTCTAAGGCACATATTGTACCAGAGAATACGACTGTCCTGCCAGGATGGATTGCAAAGCACACAAAAATACAAAGCAGTGTGAGTTATTTATCTGTAACCTTTGCACAGTGTTGTGAATGATATGCACACGTGTAACTCAGACTGAGACTTATGCGAAACGTCCTGCCCTCTCCGCGCAGAGACGAGAAAGAAAGGAATACTGCAGGTCATAGCATCACTGACAACAAGCGACCTCAGGGGAAACATCGTTTCAGTTCACCAACCTACCACATTCTGCATGTGCAGTCGCCCACAGTGGCTGCTTTTTTAAGAGGATGTACCCAGATGGTGCTGTGAGCTAGCAACACATTATCACAATACTTCACCAAGCTTTCTCTCTCTCTCTCTCTCTCTCTCTCTCTCTCTCTCTCTCACACACACACCCAAACATGTTAAGTATGCTTCGGCAACAGCACTGCATGTCATCTCACCCTTAGCATAATTATGCAATATCAAACAAAATCTCAATTCACTGTTTTTGTCTGATGGGTGAAAAGAGAGTTGGTGGGTGAGACTAATGTACTGAGGGAAGCACTGCCTTGATCTGTTTGTATTACTTTTTGTCTGATGTTGTCCTGGTGAGAAGATTTTGTGTAGGTAGAGCAAATGGCAATGGGATTGGTGGGTTCGCTGACTGTAAATGTGCTAAAAGACGAAATAAATGGGTTAGAATTCCATGTAAAAATGTAAATCTTCTTGGTCTTTGCAAAAGTGGTTCATTAAGCTTTGCTCCAGTACAGAAACTTGAGGTACAAGAGTCTGCAGGGAAGGTACGATGGCTACTGGGCTATTGGTTTTAGTAACTTTATTCCACTGTAACTATACACCAAGCATTGCATCAAAAGTTATTTTGATGTTGTTTCTGCTTAAAAAGAACCTAAAGTTGAATCTACAGCACAGCTGTTGGCTACTGGAAATCAGAAAAGCAGCTGCTTCTACCACTAAGAGAGTCTTGTAAGTTGCAGGGTTTATGATCCCCTCGGGGGTTTTTTTTGTCACAACCATTCAGTTGGTGCTAACTATGTAATTTCATGCCTTGTTTATTCCCACAATTATTTACACCCCTGAAAGATTCAGATCTAAATTTCTTTTCAATTAACCAAGGAGTTTGTTTCTGATGGGGCGCGCTAGAAGGATTTACAACCTTCTCAACAACAGATGCAAAAATCTTTATTTGCACATTCCCAAGCCCTTCTTGTAACTGCTGTCTGGCTTTTTGAATGTTTCCACTGATGTTCTGAGGATTTATTGTTTGGTGATTATCTCCAAGTCTAATTTTTAGTTTGCTCTACAGATTTTCTACTAGATTAAAGTCAGAACTCTTACTGGTTCTGTCAAGAAAACAAATTAACTGCTTCCAGTTTAAATAAATATGTTGACTGAATGAAAGGATCGCTCAACCAAATTTGCCAGATATATGAATAATTTTGTCATAATCTGACTTTTCGGGATATGAAATGCAGCCGTCTACTGCAACCTTTGAACTCAGTACTAATGTCTGTCAGCAGGTGAGCACTCTGAGTTGTTTTGATTTGATCATCATCTATAATCTCTCACATTTCAGAAGAACCCAAATGTGACTTGAACCAAAATTAAAGGTTCAGGTCGCATATAATAATATGCAAATTAAATAATGAATGACGGACTCAGAGTAAATGAAGTAGGATTCAAATTTCAAAAATGATCCATCGCCGTTTTTCACTTTACATTTATTCGCTGTTTTGTATTGGTTTCACACAAATTCCCAGTAAAATATATTGAATTTTGTGATTGTGACGTCATAAAATCTGGAAACGCTCAAACACCAAAAGTTACTGTTGTAAGATGGTGTGCATGCCTCGAAGGAATAAAATAGGGGATGGAAAAATCTAAAAAAAACAAACAAAAATAAAACAATTCTTTGAAAAGTACATGTTCCTTTACAGAATATTGTTTTCTCCTGTTTTTGCTACTCATCTGTCACATTTCTATTTCACATGTCCACGATCATAACTAAAAGAACAACATAATCCAAGTAAATGCAAAAGAAGCATTTGAATGAAGTCATTAAAGTCTTTGTGTTACTGGAAAGGTGAAATTTGAGTGATTTGAGGAAAGAAGTGAGGGAGGAGTTGGTATTTGCTTGAACATCTGAAGGATTTAAGTGTGACAAAAGGTTAAATTAGAATAATTCTGTAAAGAGAGAATAGATTTTTTCACAGCATTGAAAGTGATTGTATTTTTGCAGAAGAGATTTATTTGCTTAGACATGACAGCAAATGTGAAATAACAAGTGCTGGACGTGAAAAGTAAAATGATGAAAAAACAAAAACGAAACGAATGTGGACGAATCTACATTCCTTATGTGTCTGCGTTTAATGTCAGACTGACTCCATCACCTCAAGATGTACTTCTCTTTGTTCTGTGAGTCAGAAAATTGCTCTCCGTCACTCCCACTTTACATTTCGGGGGTTTCATATCACTTCAGAATGATGACCAATCATTTGCAGCTTGACAGACAAGCATCAGCTTGTGCTCCGTTTGTTGGAAACCAGAAACATGTCTGTGTGAAACCGCCACCTCCGTTCCCATCATTTTTTCACAGCTCCTTCAGCCTTTCCGCCGTGTATTGCCTTCTATCAGATTCAAATATTGTAATTTTTGTGCTCGTCAGCCCGGAGCACCTGCTGCCTCCTTTCAGATCTCTGCTCTGGCTAATGGCACTGCTGGACATTTCAGCCTTTCTTTTTCTGCATGTGATGTTTTCTTAGCTCGTATTGCTCTGTTTCCAGAACTCTGTCTCTTTTATTTCTCTGTGCCTCTGCAGAAGCATTTTGACAGCACGCATGGAGAGACCTGCCAGCTGTGAAATTTGTGCCTGCGACTGAACTTGATGATGCAGGATAATCCATTGGTTGCCATACTATTTCATTTCTGTGTGTGTGTGTCATGGATAAAATTGTCGTCTTTTTTGGAGTCGCTGTCACATATTCTGGTTTATTTCGCCCACGCAGCGGTTTCTTTTTCACCAAAATACCTTATATTTCTCTGCTCCCATGTAAATTTCTTAACACCTGCTTAGTGCAAGCGCTTAATTATCAGGTGTGTGCTAATTAAAATATGAAAGCACACGTTGTTGAAATACAATTGTGATTCAATGGTGTTTTCTGCAAGCAAGAAACTTGTCTGAACATTAATCCAGGCTTCCTGCCCAGTCGCCAGCGAGCCCTTCACCCCATTTAAGTAGCGAAACAGATCCGCTCTTGTTGACATTTTAAATATGCACTTCATCCTCTCAAGAGGACCTCAAGGAAAGAGGAAGAAAAACCATTGCGCACAGAGAGCACTATTTTTAGCCAGCACATTTCTGCAGTGTCCCCACATTGCATCTGTGAGAAGCTCCGATTGGGCGCTGCATCACTGCAACCCCAAAAACAGCTCCTGAGATGATAGATGAAGACCTGCTTCTCCCATGGGGGCTCAAGTGTCCTCCAGCACAAGTTCCAAGGACAAAGAAGCTGTGTCAGGTCTTGTGGATTTTGTTCTGAATGCAGAAAACAATAATCTGGTTTTAAGAGAAAACGTGGCGCACATTCAGCATTTCTGTTGTTATGAGGAAAACCTGCAAACCGAATCAGTCTGTGCCTGAGAGAAAGGCTTCTGGTTTCCTACTGTAAATAAAATAAAATAAAATAAAATCTATTTGAGGTTGTAGTTGACCAGACTAACTACTATCAGCATTATAATAAGACAAGAACAACAAAAGTTGTACAAAGAAGCTAAAATGTAAGCTTTAAGTCCTCTTTTATTAGTTTTCCAACTTGAAAATAAACAATACAATTTTTCAGGCTTTTTGGAAATCCTCTTGGGTTTTGGTCTGGCTAAGATTTTCGAAAACCTTGCGGGAGAAAGTGTTTTGGTCCAAAAGGTTACGTTTAACAACAGCAAAAATCAAAACTGAAGATCTTTAAAACTTCAGGGGTTGGAAGAAAAGGTAAAGATCCAGTGGAATATTTTCATTTTATTTTTTGCAACACAGTGAGTTCAAGCATGCAACAAATTGGCTTCATGAGAAAACAGCTGCACTAAATTTGAAGACAAGAGATGTCTTCACAGATAGAAATGCAGAACTTTGGCAAGTGACAGCTTCCATATATTGACTCAGAAGGATGTAAGACACTGACTGTTGCAGAACATTTTGATAAACTTTCCAGGAGGAGTCAAAGTTACCATTGTCCATTGAGGCAGCGTCTTTATTTTTCCATTTTTCTGCTGAATTTGACAGAATATTAGTCGCATCAAGTGCAGAAAAACTCTTATAACAGTTTGTGGTTTCACATCACAGAAGTCTGCTATTTAAAAGGTGAGTATACTTTTGAGAGCCAGTGTGTTTCAACACAGATTGGGTTGAATGAAGGACTGCCTCCAGGTGTTCGGACTGTGTCAAAAAGGTGAGTTGAAAAGTTTTCTGTATGCATTAAAAGCCATACAAATGCAGATCATAACTTATTTCTGGAATTAATGTCACTATTTTTTACAACTTAAAATTTCCCTTTAGCATCGTGATGAACAGGCTCCATTGAGGCAGCAATGAAGCAAAACAGTAAAACTATTTGAGCAGAATCTTAAATTACAGCGTCGTTTCTGAAAAGCATCTCTTGTCCTTTTTCTCTCAGTCCAGGAACAAATTCAGAGTCTCTCTGCACCTGGATGCGTATCCACTGACATCCAACGCTGCAGCCAGGGCTGAAAATCAATTCATTTACATTAACATATCAAATTTTAACAGCATCTCAGAGCAGCTGGGCGTTGTGCGGCCTGACTCGCATGACCTTGCTGACCCGTAGCACAGAACCACCTGAACTTACTTATCCATTTGGGTACTCTGCCTTCCTTTCAGATCAATTTCCTCAGATCCTGGCACGGGCACTGCAGTCTTTATAGGCGCTCGATTACCGACACCCTCCTTGAGGATGCAAAGCAATGGAAAGTCTGCCATGGAAAAGCTTCACCGTCGCTGCTCATTGGCCTCAGCTCTCCGACTGGAGGCCGAGCCGCACACAGCAGCTTATCTGGACAGTGACACTGCTCTGACAACCCTCTAATAGAAACTGAGCTTACAGAAGTGAAAGTATTCCTGTTTATTTGATATTAGGCAATTAAAACAGGATTGTCATTCAGACCTCATATCATAGAAGTATGGTGTAAGCCCAAACAAATAGGATTATTAGGAGATTAAGCTCTGTATTAAAGAAAGCTTAGCAGAAATGATCCTTTGTTCTTCTTTTTTCTCCTCTATCCGTGATGAAGAGGGCATTTTTTTCAGCCTGAAAGAATGTCATGAAAAAAATTAGGACAGCCCAGACGGGAGGTTAACATGTCAATGCAGAACAATATCTAAAATCAGACAGAAATTTATGTAATATAACTCAATAAAACCTCTCTATTTCAAACATTTCTGTCAAAGAAGCATGGTTATCACACTTGGGCATCCGTCTTAAAATGAAGCTGCATCACATTGGACGCATTTTATCAGAGAATCATCCTGGTTTGCTGTAATTTGCTGAGTGTTGGTGAGCTGTCTGGTTTATTTTACAAATACAAAGTATTTTAAAATAAATAAAATATTTATTTTATTTATTGGCTTACAGTGTAAATCACTGTAAGTCAATGGTTCCCAGAGTGTGGGGTGCTACATAGAGAATTTGATGAAATTACCCTCATGCCAACTACGAAGCACGGCGGTGGTTGTGTCATGGTTTGGGTGTGTTTGTGCTGCAGCAGCAGCCATCCAGCTCTCCACTGTGGAGTCGACCACAAATTCTGCCGTGTGAGACTCTGAGGAAAATCTTGGACCCTGTGTTAAAAATAAAAAAGTGGAAAGTCCTGGGCTGAGTTAAAGTGCAGCTCATGATCCGGTTCACATGCTGCGAGGTGAATTGAAATCCCTCCAGCGTCTTAGAGTCGAAAGTGATCAGTAAGAGAAACTTTCGCCAATGTCAGGGACTGGAGGGTGACTGAAGGTGTTACACTGAGGGGTGTACATACAAGAAAAGAATATCTGTGTTACATATTTCGTCTAACGACTAAAATAAAGTTTATTTCTGTTGCTTAGGAAGAATTAGATCACATTCTTGTTGAGACAAATGAAAACTGAAATCTGAGATCAATGTGTGAATGTCCTAGTTTTTTTCACACAGCTGAACTCCGCACACCGGTGGGCAGGCGATGGTTACTGACAGCACTGGCGTGTACTATAAAGGATTCAAATTATGTAATTTCACTCGTTCTTCTGAAGCGTTTACTGGGACAGGTCTTGTTGCACGTACACAAAAATACCCGGAGCCAGCACATCTCTCTGCTCGCTCTTCTAATTTTAGATGAATGACATCTCACAGAAAGATTCAGAAGCTCGCAGGAGGAGAGTGAAAAATATTTAAAGACACCTCGAATGTTTAAAAGTCTCCCGTTTGCATGTTTGTGATCCGCATATTTCTCCACAGGGGCAAAAGGGGAGGAAGAAAAAAGGAGTTCCCCTGATTGTGCCGCAGCGTTGTCTGAAAAAAGGATCAACGATCAAATGCTGTTGTTCTCCCTTCATATTCAGCAGCTCATTGAGCTGACTGCAAAACAGAAATACAGCATTTACTCTATATCGTCACCCCTCTTGGGCTATGTTTGCTGACTGATGTTCTGTCAATTAACATTTGATACCAACTGAAACAGCTACATCCCCAGTTTTTCTTTCCGTGCAATGTTCTGCTGCAGCTAAGTTAAACCCACATTTCTGCTACACGTTCCTGCAGAGCCTACAGTGACAAAAATAGGAGACTTAGGAGCACTTTTAGGGTCTCAGTTTGGCCTTATTCTGCCACGTCAAGTGTGGGAAACCACCAGGGGAGCATATTTTAAATGCAACGAAGCGCAGAAGTGACAAAGTCAGCTTTATAACCCTTGTAAAACTCTGGAGGTGAAACTCAGAAAAGAAACATTAAAAAAAAGAGAGATCCCACAGCAGTCTCTCTGCTTTATGACCTACCGGTGTCCGTTGTGATCTGCAAGTAAAACAAACCTCTAAGCAGTACTTAAAGTTTTTTTAAAAGATAGTTCAGGATTCTTGAAGTGAATATTAACAATCTTAATGCAGTTTGTCTTGTCTGCAGATCGAAACTACAAGAAGATTAAAAAGTAACAGCTTATAACTAATTAACCTCAAAAATCGTTGACTATTCCTTTAAACGTTGAGCTATTTTGAAGGAAATGTCCAAAAACAAATTGTTACACAAAAATTACAGCATAGGAGTTTACATTGCTGCGAAAAAAGAGTAATTATTTCACTGAAATATTTATTTTTCTATTTTAGGCATAAACCCTGAAGACGGCATAAGCAAAAAACAGACTATAAAATTTTAAGACACAAGACGTCTAAGAGGTAGATATTGGAAGATAAAATGATTTGCATTAAATATTGGAAAATATTTGATAGTATTCAATAAAAAGTCTGTTATGGTTTTCAATATGTAGTATTTCACTTTTAGAAGAGTGGTTTTATTCAGTCAAACTTTTTTGTCTTTTTAATTCTTTGTCTTGTTCTGGTTTTGCTCTGGTCTGAAAGATATATGAAGAGCTACAAAAACCATATTTTCCTCTATTGTAGTAGCAAAATTTCACACTTAAATTATAAATAGTGAGCACAGTTAAAACCCGTTGAGATAGAAAGTAAAAACTTGTAATTTGTAATTCAACGCTTCTTGTTTCTCTGGTATATTTCCATTCTTACCAAAATGGAAACACAGCGTATGTAGTTAAAGGAGTAAAATAATCTCCCAAGCATTAAAGAGGAGTCAATACAAAGTGCCATGTCCTATAACTTTAACTACTTTACACACTCTTTGGGTTTTGACTGTCAAGTCAAATTCCCAGAAACCGCATTAGGATTTTTGGCAAAGGCAGCGAAACGTTTGTGCAAGACTCAATAAGAGCCTGATGTTTCTATGGGCCTTTAGGCTGCACTGTTCCCAATTTCTCGTACTCTCTGCAATGACAGATGTCAGTCAATAACGCTGACTGCAGCAGGCACCGAGTCCATTGTGAGTCTACTTAGGCAGTTCTACGGCGCCAGTTGTATTTTCTCCCTCGGCTCTTTGCTCTGGCGCCAGCACCGAGGTCCAACGACGTACGCGCCATCATTAAGCCCTTTAGACAGCCGCTGTCAGCGTCTCGGCTGCTGTTTGTGTTCCCAGCGTCGTTCAATACAGCTTAGATACCTCATTCATACCTTGTGGCGTGCAGTCAGCGAACCTTTCAGATCCAGCTGCAGAGCTTTTACCGAGCCAGAGGAGGCAGAGGCTGTTGGAGGGCAGAGCAAGAGCAATCGAAGTGCTGCTTACTCAGGCTTACCTGAGCTCCCCGTGGCAAACAACCCACCAGTGGATTATGAGCTGCACAAAATAATGAAGAGGAGCCAGTTTGCAGCTGAAAGTCCACAGCATTGGCAAAAATGTACATGGAGTGCGTTTCCTTGTGAAATAAAATGTGTCCTCTTGGGAGAAGCAAGCGGGCCAAATTGTCTTCCTTCTTGTCACTTTCCCCCTCATTACCTTATCCCTTTCTCAAGGACTGCACTGAACAATATCCAGGCTCAATTAAGATGTTCTGACCGGAAATGCCACTGCTCATAAATCACCTCCAAGGGCTACTGCTCAGCTACAGCAAAGCAGTGTGGTGTGCGCTGCGGGGCCGTGGGGTAATATAAATCAAAAGAGGAGTGCAGAGGAAAGCTCAGGTGAAGAAATACTGGAGGACACTGCATCATAAATCTGGAAAACAAAACAGTGATTGTCTGAGGAGGAGTGATATCAGACAGTGAACGCAGCAGGACAGGTAAACAGCAACGACATTATGGGAAACGAGACAACATCATGTAGCCAATCTGCTAGGAATCATTAAATAATAGAGATGAGTATTTACACACAGTTTCTTGATAGGTTTCATCCCATTTCAGGAAGCAAGAGGCGCCAATGTAGCATCAATTTCAGTGGAAATCTGCTATTCTCAGCCACTGTGTTGCTTTATTAAATAATCAGCAGGGGAACAGCGTCTTAATTCTTACCAACATTTTCCCAGGGCTGCCCAATTATCTTTGCACGCCCCAATCGTAGCCTGAGGTGTCGTTGCTTTAAAAAACACCCATCAAATAGCAATAGAGCACTTTTCCTTCTTTCTTCCCTGCTTTACTGTATAATCAAGATAAAGACCCTGATGGCGGCTAATTTGTCTCACGCCTTTTACAGAGAGCTTAGGGGGGAAATCCTTCTCTGTATTTATTACCACTGTACATGTAAAGTCAGTTTTACAGTTACCATAATGAAGCCAGTGATGATCAAGTCTCTTCAGCATATCCTTGATGGACTGACATTGGAAACTGCCTCCTCTGATGGTTTCTCTGCGTTTGGGTCCATAACAATACAGGACAGAAGCATCACTCTCACCGCTGACAACTACAGCGACATAAACAAGTAGTGAGAGTGTGCAAGGACACCGTGACTCAAGTCTGTTCACCATGGAGGCGATTAAGCGTGGCAGCAGACTGCAAATGACTGCAGTGGGAATGGTTTCCCCTGCCGCCCTATCTGGGCCCGGTGGAGCTGCAGGAGCAGCCATTACTGGGTCCTTCTGTTTTCATTATGCTGTGTCTGTAAGTTCCTGTGTTTTGTCACAATCTAGTCTCTGCCACGCTTCTTCCAAAGTGCTTTCTGCGTTTGGGTCCACCTTATCCACAAACCAACCTTTTAGCAATTTCTCCTTTTAATGTTAAAGCTACGGCTTGTTAATGATGACTTTTTTGAAATCCATTTGAATCCTGTGAACTTTGATAAAAATGTTAATTGATTTGTTGGTTAATTAACTAATCAGCAGGGATTGTTTTTGACAAAAAAAAAAAGAAGCATTCATTTTTTGACTGGAGAAGCAGCGTTAGCTCTGATCCACATTGTTTCTTTTTCCGAATCAGACTGTTATAAAATTGACCTCATTAGTAATAAATAAACCCTCTGATTATGTGTACTCAATTTGATTGACAGGCTATAAATCTCAAATAATACTGCTGTCGAGAAGCCCTGCCTCGTCAGAAATGTTGCTCTTGAGAACATAAAAAATAACTTTTTGCTTATAAATGTACATTTTTACTGTCTGTTTGAAGTGAATTATGCTGGAATTATGCTTGATGCTTTTATCATTGAAACCCGAGACAGATGTGAATGATGATCAACA
This sequence comes from Poeciliopsis prolifica, assembly GCF_027474105.1. Classification (NCBI taxonomy): domain Eukaryota; kingdom Metazoa; phylum Chordata; class Actinopteri; order Cyprinodontiformes; family Poeciliidae; genus Poeciliopsis; species Poeciliopsis prolifica. Next base: position 8,585,601 of record NW_026562384.1, read on the forward strand.
GGTTTGATTTTCATAGGGAAACAGAAATTACTAATAATGGAGGCACAATGTTTTTCAGAACCTTTAAGATATGAGTCACAGAAAGAATCTTCTTGTTTCTATAAGATCGTTCACTGGGGACTAGGAATCCATCCTTCACACAGAGGTTTGATCAAATATCAGACTTCTTATGATATTGATCACATACATACGTCTTTATAGATTAATATAGTTTATTAACAATTACTTGTGAGAGTTTAAAAAAATAATCTTTGATAATGTACATGATTATCAAACATTCTCTGCAATAAGTTTTATAAGGAACGAAATGAATCATAGCTGGAAGGTGGCGATTAACAAACCCACAGTGGGAAATGTTATTTTCCACTACAGCGTGTCACCATTCTTTGAACGCAATCAATTTTATTATTGCAGCTGTGTTATCAGGCCTTTGTTTTTCAGGCTCCACTCATTAAAAAAAACTGTCTTTTATTTTATTCTACTATGATTAAGAACTCATTTTGAGGTTCAGCGGGGGGCAGGTGAGGATGTGTGATATTACACACTGGTTTTACCAATTTGAGAGCATTATGCATGCTAGAAACCACTCACATTACCAGAAGCGCGCCAGTTTAATCCCTCTGTGGATTAAACTGGCGCAGATGGTGGGCATGCTGCATATGCATCACTTGCTCTCCGATTATGAACAGTGCAATAAATATTTCCACCAAGATTACACCCAGCACGGAAACAAAAAATAGAAATAATATGCGCCATTGATATGTGTTTTTTTTTTTTTTTTTAAGGTTTGGAGTAAAATAGTCGGTTTATTTTGCCATGTGATTCACATATTCCTACATGGGTGTGGGAGTCATATTTATGTTGTGGGAAGGTTGCACAAAATATACACAGATCTCTCTTAGAAAACAAGTCTCCATAGCAACTGGTTGAAAAAGCAGTCTGTCCTACCATCACAAACATACCCAGTCTGCTGAGACTGTAAGTGAAATCATATGTTTTGCTGAAATGAGAATAACAGCCAGCTTTTGTCAACAAAAACCGTCAGGCGGGTCCTCAGCGAACCAAAGATTGGATATATATTGAATCACTTCAAGCCCACTGTTGTGGGCCTGCTTCTCCTTTAAAGCCCTTGGACATCTTTTCAAAGTGCATGGCGTCATAATTTCTTTGAAATAAACATGTACCACAATTTGGAACATCCATCCTCACTGGGTTCCACAGGATTATTATTTCAAGCACAGGGTCAACATAGAAGCGGTTCACCAGACACAAAATGCATAAATATCTATCATACCTATTTGTCATCTGCACCTGCTTCAGAGCACAACCTTTTAGATAAGGAACTTATTTCAGAAGCAACATTACCCTCAAGAAACTCTGAGTCCGAAGTTCTTGAGATACTTTTGCTGGCAGTCACTGACTCTGTATGGTAATGGTAAACAGCACACAAGACACAAATAGATTCATAGCATTTGAGCATATTTAAGGCAGCTGAAACTAGAATAACGTCTTTTGCTGTTGATTTTCAATTTGAGTTCAGTTAAGCAGATCTTCATCAATGCTGGTGTGTCACAGAGTCGCAACAAGACCTCAGTGAAATGTTCACCAGGGACCTGAAGAGAGGCTTGCAGCTGGCCCATTACCAGCACTTATGGCCCAGGAGCAATGCAAGATTTGAACCATAAACAAGGATCTGAAGAGGTGACCCAGCTAAGAAACATTATTTATTGTTGAACCTTGAAGCGATGGGCCCTGATGACAGTTATGAGGGCATCAAAGTGGTCTGCATACTCTGCAATGGTTCTTTGGCCGACAAGATAGAGAGAGACAGAGAGAGAAAAACTGAGTTCATTCATTTGTGGCTTTCAGATTTATTTTCCACAGAGCGGTGTGACAGGTTGCTGTGTGTCTGTCTCTCCTCTCATTGCAGGGACAGAAATGCAATGGTGTTTCTTCGCAGATGTGGGAGTAATCAAAAGGTGCATAAAGAGGAGCACTTTCCAATCCACCTGCCTTATTGTTTTGCTCTTATGTGAGGTAATCATGTCTCTTTTCTTCTTCTGTATCTTAACCATCCTCAGACACTTACCTTTGCTGTATTGAACCAGTTCCCAGGTTCGTATTCAGTTCTCAAGTTCCAGTGCCCTGCTTCCTTGCACTTTCTGATTTTTGGAAAAACCTTCTCATGACTCCCACCTTGAATCTCCTCACTGCTCCTCGAGTCATTCCTCCTGATATCAGCTGTCCTGATCACCCTGACAACTTGTTTGTTCACCTGCCTGTCCACCTGTCCATGTTCCCCAGACTCCCAACTCTGAGCCCTTCAGCACCACCTGTCAGCCCCAGACTCTGTGGGTGCACACACCTCCCATTGGACCTCCATCGCCTCCTGGAACAGGAAGACTTCAGACAGTGTTTCAACATATTTCTTCATTTGAAGCCTCAGATTTGAACCACAAACCTCTCCTCCTCAGTTGCAAACCTGGAGGCCCACCAAGTAGGAAGAAGAGCCATCTGTTTTTCCAATTGTCTCAAACTTTAGCATTTATGTCTGACAGCACAAGAGTACTTTTTTTTTTAACAGATATGATATATTAACCAGGTTTGTGTGGACAAAACAATTGGAACTTGGTTTCACATCATCAAAGTATTTTAATTTTAAAGGAGATAAAGAACTAATTGAATATTATGTACATGTACGTCCATTATTTTGTCTTTCAAGAGTTAATATAGTGTGAGTAATAAAACAGGCATATTTCCTGAGCTTGGTATAGTTTTTGCATGTGGCTTCAAGTTGTAATAACCTAACCATTCAATAAGAATCTCACAGAGAGTGGGGGGTTTTATGTGGACTGTGTGGGTGAACTCCCAGGGAGGCATTAAAAAGGGGGCACAGGCTTCAGATACAAAAAGTTACAAATGACCTGCAGCCTTTGCAAATCTTTTATTGCTTTTTTGCTTGTGCAGTCGTTGGAGAGTTGATGTACCTTGCTTGATGCTGAGAGTAGAAAGATTATCTTTAAGTGTTTTGTGTCAACTTGTACTGCATGTTATCTCCCCTACAGAATTTCAGTGTTTTTCTGCCATTTCAGTGGTTGTGGAACAGCAGAAGGAGGCTTTTACTCAGAGTACCATTTAGGAAACACCTCCACTGTTCGTAGACCAAATGCATCATATCTCCAGACCTCATAAATTAGTAGCAAAGAGAAAAAAAGAATTGCAATATTTAAAATATTTCATTTGTAGAGAACTTGAAGGTAAGCTTGAATTTATGCACGATAGTGACATATTTTCATCATTTGTTTGTTCTCTTGGTATATATTCGCCCTTCGGCCAGAAAATGGCCGCCTGCTGCAAGCAAGAGTGTAAACACCACAAAGCTGAGCAGATGTTTCTCCCCTTGAAAGTGTTAAGACCCTTGCGCGCTCATTAATCTCTATTGCCCTGTGTCAGGGCTCAGAAACAAAGGCGAGATTACTCCCATCCTGGCCTCAGACTCTCATTTAGCCACAAACTCCAGGCCATTATTCAGCCATCATAGAAAAGCCACAAAATAAATGGTATTTACCTCAAAGGCCATATTACCTCGGGGCACAGGACGCAGGGAGGCGCCGTGAGGCGGGAGGAGAAAGTCGGGTAAAAGCATCAGTCTGAAGCTCATCATGGAGCTGCGGAGCTCTGATCTCCTCTGCAACGTGTCGGGCTGTCGTCTGTCATCCAAGTACATGACAACCAGCCGAAATGAGCCGGAGAAGGATTTGACACAGATGTCTGACTCCAGTCTGTAATCCTTCACCACACTTTGGAAAATGCTACTGTGGGGTGACTGCCATGGCAACAAACCGAAAAGTAATCCAGCAGCATCTGAGAGGGAGAGTAATTGGGTTTGATTTTTGATGATGCGTTTTAAATGGGAGCCGTGCGACTACTCCAAAAAATGACTGGCGTTTAAATGAAGATGCAGTTAATTATTAAGCCCCATAAAGAGACCCAGTCTGCAGGCTATCAAAGTCCACAATCAGGGAAAGCTGTCTTCTGGTTTCAACCTGCAAGCTCTGACACAGCGGAACCACAGATCAGCCTTAGAAATAATGCTGACTGAATCGGTTCAGCGGCCCTGGCTTTCTTTGCTTTCATTTTTTACCAGCTGAAGAGTCAACAGCTGGCCGGTCATTTATTAGGCCACAGGAGGTCCAGTTTCAGACAGCAAAATGAAGGTGAAGATAGAAACAAGATAGATGCATTAAGGGCAGGGTGAAGGCGAATTGATCTGCTGTGAGAGTGTGTATGTTTGGGAGATGAATCCACAGTTTGGATGTTAGGAAAGGTCGACTCTGTGATTAACTTTAGATAAAGGAGACCACAGGATGGGATGAGGCGGAGCAACTCCAGGAAATAGAAACAGTGAAGAAACCTGCATAATAAAGTTTTCTGCTACAGAAATACTGCAAATTTCAAATCACTGCATGTTTAGGCTTTAATTACACACATTTAAGAGTTGGGATGAAGTCTTGGTGCAGTGGGGCTTAAAGTAATCTCATCATCACTTCAAAAAACAATAAACAACCAGACTACATGATACCGAGGTACTTCTCAATCGATGATTCAAGAGTAGCAACACTTTTACATGACAAACACTGTTGCTAATGATCACCAGTGCAGCATCCTATGCATTACCAGACATATTTGAGAAAATTACCTCAATGATTAGCTGTCAAGACTTCCTGAAGGGAAAATATGAAACACTATAAGTCATCTTGCGACTTTTACTGCAAGGACTAGTGGCAGTTTTAAATAGCTACTCTGCCTTGTTGACTTATCCTATGGAGAAATTAAAAGTGCAAGTTTTCTTTTTTTTTATTGTGTGTGTGATTTTGATCCATCTCTGTAAGAGTTCATCAGTATCTCCAAATGTAAAAAGAAATGCAACAATCTTTTTTTGTCCCTTTTGTAAACCTACTGTGGAGTTGCTCTACGCAGCATTGCAGTGTAAATCAAATCCTTCTCATTGATTAAAATATTTTCCCATTACAGCAACAAATTTCAATGCATTCCAGTGTATTTCTTGGGAAAAAAAAAAACCACATGCTGAGTTTTGAAAATCCTGATTCAGTCTTGTGCTAGACTGTTCAGCGTTGTTGCCGAAACATGGCGAAAAACACTCCGACTGTGAGAAGAAATCAATGTGACATAACAACATTCAGCTGCTGTATCTCTGTGTGTGTGTGTGTGTGTGTGTGTGTGTGTGTGTGTGTGTGTGTGTGTGTGTGGTGTGTGTGGGTGTGTGTGTGTGTGTGTGTGTGGGGGTGTGTGTGTGTGTGCATGGGTGTGTGTGTGTGTGGGGGTGTGTGTGTGTGTGTGTGTGTGTGTGCGTGTGTGTGTGTGTGTGTGTGTGTGTGTGTGTGTGTTTGTGTGTGTGTGTGAGAGAGAGAGACAGAGCCTTGAGTGAATGCTTAAACCCCTCCGGGGCACTGGTGACATTTCTCGGTTTTGTCCGCCATACAAATTATATCCATGGTTTAACAGGAGTCGTGATCTGGCCTCTAGATGTGATTCGGTGTCACATTAATCACCGCTGACACACTTTTTATGACTCAAGTAACAGGTCAGCATTGATGAAAGTATAGGCCAGTGTTTGTGCTGATGTTTCCCGCTCAATTCTCCATTTTTGTGTGTTGCCATAAACTCGGCTGTCACATTACCTTGAATGCGCAGCTGATTTGTTCCCTGCTGGAAGAAACAATCAAGTTTTAACTGTATGGGTGTTTGCAGAGAATGAGCATGAATAACGATGAGCCAAAGGAAGAGAAAGAAGTTTGCATAATCTATTCTGAGTCTTTCTCTGAAACTGATACCAAGCAAACTGTGTGTCATGTGTCTCTGCCTGCTGAATGGGAATTAGACACAGACTAAAGCACATCAAAGGGTGTGATTGGGGGAGTTTGTTGCAGATGAGATGAGTGAAAACCTCAGATGTGAATGACTTTCATCATCTGCACACAGATGGCGAGCCATCATAACCATGTAACTGCGTTTACTTTGGGAAGGAGAACATTTGTATTTGTGAGGTCTTCAAGGATCACAAACAGAGATCAATGCTTTACTTTTTTTTTGAGACTCTGTTTGATCTTACAAATCCACCAGCCCTATGATCAGGGATTCTGAAGGATCTACTATTCCAAAGTCTGCTCTGTATCCAGACCGTCTTTTCCAGTTATTTTGTCTTAGTTGCCTTGCCATTGTGGTTAACCAAATCTTGCTCCCAATTGCTTGCTAAGCTTTTTGCATGTTGCATTAGTATTTCACCAACCTATTTGTGGAGATGAACTCCAAGACTTTGAGGTTAGAGAAGATCTCCATGCATTTGCCCAAATCTTTAACTTTTTTTCAGAGATTCTTTATGAGATTCACATTTGAACTCCAAATATTAATATTACTTCCAGTCAGAAAAAACATCCATAGACAAAAATGACAGCATTGCTTTGAACCTAAATTTGCTTCCTTGGGTGTATTAATAATTTGAGTCTAGTAACTCACCTTCAATCATTTTTCTTTCCCTTTTGTTTCAACAAAAAAACCCCAGCATGTTCGTCCTCCTCTGGGTGCTTTCCGTCTTCTCTGCCCTGTCTTACCCCGAGGCCATTTGTTCAGGCTGAAGATGTAAAAACAGCTTGGGAGTGCAGTTTTCAGTAAACATTTCTATACGTCAGCATCGATATACTGGAGAAAACATCAGAGCAGAGACAGCATTATCACAAATTACACCTGCATTTGATACTAGTGCACCTAGGAGTCTGCTTCCCCTCAGAATGCTCTGCTTAACGTCAATAATACTGCAGATTAATGTACAAACCGAGAGGTGAATGAATCTTAGGAGGAGCCGCAAAAGGAGCATAATATTGGACGCGTATCTGTAAAGTTTAAGGGTTGCTTGAGTGAAAGATTTGATACTTTCAGAACCACAATATTCCAGCAGAACCCACTGGAGGTTAGAAAAGCCTTCAGCTCACTCCTCTCCACTTTCTGCTTTTTTTACAAGCTGCAGCAGGTTATGAACTGGTGCATATTTTGAATCTTAAAAGCATCTTAAAAAGCTGCGATGACAGATAAAAACATCAAAATAACACCAAACAGCTACTTACAATACTGTCTCCATTCTCGTTTCAGGTGCTCTTGTCTTGCTTTGAAATGGAGTTGATGGGCTTAAGAGCTGAAGGGAAGAGCTTTATGCAAATCAGTTTTAAAACTGAGAAGATGTTTCCGGCATTATGGGCTTCAGAATGAGCTGCAGCTACACAGCCAGGAGCCGTCGAAATAAACGAGTTTTGACAAAACCACTATTGATTTTTGTTTTTCCTTCAATCTCTCATTGAATGTTCATTCATTGATTTCCTTGTTTTTAGTCATGTACACACTGCCTTCATTTGAAGACAGAATTTTAATTTTCTCACAAAATACAGAAATGAGTTGTTGTGAAGCACATTTTTAAACCTTTGCTTCCAATCGCTCTTCCTGTTTCTGTTTCTTTTTCTTTTATAATTAAAGCCAGCCACAGCAAATCATCCTTACGCTCCCCGTCCTCGGCTCCATGTCACACCAACCCTCTGATATCCTGCTGTGGATTGAAGTTCAGGTGATGCATGACGTCAGATTTTTCTGCTGCTTATTTGGATTAATTCTTTCCTCTGCCGGAGAAATGTTTTAAATTCCAGGTGAAGTGAAACTGCGACACAGGTTTAGATGTTAATGCAGCAACATGAACAGAGCCGTGGATGTTATTTTTCTGAATTTCTGCATACTAGAGACTAGAGTATTTAAACTTTTGTACCCAAATGTCTGGAATGTCATAAAATATAGACGGAAAACATATCTATAAAGCTGACTCTGGGAAAGTACAGCATTTTTATCTTTAAAATGTGTAGCATCCCGGAGCTCTGGTGCCTGTGGGGTCCAGTCTCGGCTCCTGAGGCTCGCCAGGTTCAGGTGAGCCAACAACTTGGGGGGCAACATCTGTGTCAGGTGGCAGGCAATCATGAGGGCAGCTTAATCTGGCTTTTGGGACGCCAATATGCCCAGCTGCCTTGACGCCTATAAGGATGGAAACATCTTGGGATTCACCTGGAGGAGCTGACCCAAGTGGCTGGAATGGATGGATTAATCCAAGTAACTTTAATTTCCACCCACTCATTCTCTTCACTTAGATTGGACAGAAACTGCCGTGTGCCTATCAATAAACTTGCATCTGGAACTCATGAGACAAAATTTTCATCCTTTAGTTTTTCATGACTTTGCATAATGAACCACTGCGAGGGAAAGCATCCCAGCACCAGACTGGATTCTGGGATTAAGAAAAGTACGAGAGCAGGGGGGGCGGGTTAGACGGAGGAGAGCGGGAAGCGGTGGGAGGAGGGGTGCAAAAGGCAATCCCGCAGGCAGAGAACGACAGCTGGCTCTGAGGTGTGTGCTTCCTATTTTTGGTTTCCCTCATGCGCATCTCAGGCTCAAACAGCTGCTGGAGCGCTTGCAAGCTAAAGAAAAAAAAAAGAGTCTTCAGTACGCTGTCACTGCAAACAGACATCCAGGCAGGAGGGAGACTAAAAGTTTACTCCGGCACAGGTGAGTTCAGCTCGAACCCCAGCCGCCTCTCTCGCCTCGCCCTGCTCTGGTTATGTATTCAGACGGGGCGGGTTCTTTTTGCACATGAACAGAAACACAGGTCACATGACCCCCTGCAGGCGCTGCTGATGCACAGCGCCTGCAGCCTGATAAGTCAGATTGCCGCAGCTATGGTACATTTAATGTACAGAGGGAGATGACAGCCGCAGAGCAGTCAAAGTAGGTCATTAATGACATGGAGAGCTCAGACGTCACTGGTTTTCTCTTGAAAGTCTTGACAAGCATGGCTGCTGTTTTTAACGACAAACAAACAAAAAATTCCAGGTTTTTTTTTTCAAATCAGAAAATATTTAATACATCAAATGCTTTGGTAGATCTAAAAAGAAAAAGAAGAAAAAAAAACTTTGAAAAGGAGGATTTCCAGCACAGTTTCTTTTAAAAAAATTGTAAAAATCTTTTCCTATTTCTGGCAGCAGAGATGATGCATTTGATGCCTTTTTGAAAAATAAATGAAAATGTCCCTGAGCTGCGATAATAAGCTGCTGCAGACGTAGGTAGGGGAGCATCTCAGCGTGCTGCCTTGGAGTAAGAAAAGAGGTTGTTTCATTTATTTAGCGACTCTAAAATATTTACAGGATTCAATGTGCAGGCAGAGGAGCCAGGGAGAACAAACAGTGGGCGAGAAAAAAAAAATGGTCAAGCTGCTTTAAATGGAAGCTTAAAAAAACGGGGGGGAAAAAGGCATCTGATGGAAGACTGCCTGCTGCTCTGTGTATATTTTAGTCCGAAATGACATTCTCAAACTCACAGGCAGTCATGACTGAGTCAGTGGACCCACAGTGACAACACACTGAGGGCCATTATCTTTCCACTCTGTTGTCAGCTGGACTTTCTCATGCAGCAAGAGTGGAAAATTTTTACCTGGAAACAAGGTGAGGTATAAACAGGCCAAAAAAAAACTGCAGAGGCTCCAGTTGAGCCGGTTGGACTGGAATACTGCAATCCTCCTGCAAACACAAGCTGACTCCTTCCCTCAGACATTCTGAATGTCTGTGTTTTTTTTTTTTTTTTTACAGAGAAACAATGCAAATGAGTCACCTGGGAACCACAGCAGCCATATGACCCTCTTACCTTTAGGTGGAGGATTAGTTCCTCCTGAAAGAGAGAAGTTAATTAGGTTTCTCTGACACACCTAATGTGGCTCGTTGTCACGTTAGTTGATTGTGACTAATCCTCACCAGGGCATTGCAGCGTGAGGATTATGGGTCCAAATTGAGCTGCTGCATTCATATCCCTTGAAGTTCTTCTCCTTTTTTTTCGTGTTGCAACCACAAACTTCAAGGTATTTCAGAAGGATTTCGTGTGATAGACCAACATACAGTGATGCTAAATTGTGAGGTGGATGGAAAGATGAAGCACGAAAAAGTTCTCTATCCAGATTGGCACAAGCCATGTCCTGAAAGAAAAAACGTTTCAGTCCGAGCAGATTAAAACTGAACTCTCTCGGCAAAACGCTGTGTGAGATAAAAAACTAATGTTGAACATCACCTGGGACAGGGGCGCCGGCAGGAGTCTTGGGCCCCATGACAAAAAATGTAATTGGGCACCTCCAGTAGCTGCTATTACAATTTCTTGAGTCTATCTGACCCAAAGAAAGCATCACAATTTTAAAGGCTTGGAATGGACTTGCTTTCTTTGGTTCAATACTGATAACTAGCACAATATTTACTGCTTGTGAATTTTACATACAGCAGTCCACGTACAGTATGCAAGTAGGTTACTTACATTTTTTCTATTAGTTTTAATTTACTGAAATGTCTTTCCCCATGAGGAACAGTCATAAGCATTGTACAAAATATACATGAAGCAATCCAGACTTCTCAAAAAATGCGACGTAGTTACATTTTATTCAAGCTGCAGTATAGGACTTTGATAAAACAATATGTTTTCTCCTTATTTGTTCAAGCTGTCACCTTATTGTGACAGTTTGTTATGAGACAGATAATCTGTGAAAACAATCAACCTCCTCCACCTGCTCCTTGAGCTGCTATCACTGGTTAAAGTAATGCAGCGTTCCGACCAAAACAACCAATCAGAACCAGTAGGAGGGTCTTCATGCTGTCAATCAAGCTCATTCACTCACTGCTAAATGTGCTAACGGCGGAGAAGCAACTTATTGTTATTGCTAGCTACAGCGTAGCAGAGAGCAAGGGGAGAGAGGGAGCAGCCACATGAGATTGTGATTGACAGCACTAAAACTCTCCTGCCTCTGATTGGTTGCTTCTAGGTAGCACTGGGAGAAAGCAGATGAAATAGATTTTTTGCAGATTATGTCTCATACCATACTGTCACAACATGATGACAGTTTTAACAAATATGTGAAAAAAAGATGGAGGATGGAGGTTTCTGAGACAGCTGAACACATAAATGACTGAATGGAAACACTTGTGTTTTAGTTACTGTTTATTCTTAAAATAGGTTTTTATATTGTTAACCTCACTTCTTAGTTGACTGCACGGCTGCAGCAGTTTTCGTTGAATAGCATAAATACTCAGTCATACCACTTTTTGACTGTAAACAGAGGGGATGTTTGGTGTTTGCTTGTTCAGTTTTTCTTCTATTTTGGGCAGACAATCCTTACTCAATTGTGTAGATTTTTATAGTAACACTTCAGTCTTGTTTGTTTGCTAGTTTTGTATCATCAGTGCTCTGATCAGCTACTATTTGGGTTCCAAATTATTTTAATTATTTATTCATTGAGGGTTTTATTTCTTCTCTTTTTGACATTTTGGGAAATCAAAGAATATTGAATTTTTACTTCTGGTATTTTCTTAGGCTGGTTTGGATTTAAAGTTCTCTGAGGTACAAGTACCACTGGATGTATTTTGGCACATAACCAGTGAAAGATGAATGTTGAAGTCAAGCCAGCAAACTTACACAGCCAAAGGATTAATGGTTTAACCACATTTGTCTTTTATTATTATTATTATTATTATTATTATTATTATTATTATTATTATTATTATTATTATTATTATTATTATTATTATTATTATTATTATTATCATTCCAACAACTCTTTATAGATTTATTTAGGAAGACCTTTCTGAAACTAAAGTTGATGACGGTGTAACAGAAATTTGCGTCTGTAAATAACATCTCTTGGTAAGTGTGGCCATTGTTCGGGCAAACTAGTCTGATTAGCAACATCAGAAATTGTGAACCATCATGTATTTCGAGTGACTGGATGCGATAAACCCACAATAAGAATAAATAAACAGCTTTGTACTGCAGGTATCAGCAGCCATATTGGATCTTGAGATCTACGTTGTTGACAGGGATCCAGCTGCACCACTGGGCTGGGATCAAATAACAAATTGGAATAGATTAGACTTTTTGCTGTTTTAACAGAAGCTGAGTCATCCAATGATGTAGCATTTCTTATTTTAGATGTCATTATAACATAATATTTAAATCAGTCTATGTTTCACAATTAAGCAGATGACCTAACTATCAGCCCGACGTCGATTATTTTACATTAAACAATCAATTGTTACGTTACAAAAAGACAAGTTGTAAGCATTATATTTGACTGTACAGGACATCTCATCCAGCATAACCCAGGAACAACTGCATCAAACCAATCAAACTAAATTTAAAATATTCTATGGTAACAAACATTTGCCATACACCGAGCTTACAAAGATAAACAACCCAAAGCAAATAATCTAATTCTAGTGATAAGAACTTAAAAGATAAATGAGCTTTAGGCAACATATCGATATGTCAATTCAAGCTCTAATAGCCTTAAGACCTTTCCTGATTTTTATCAGCTGAAAATTGATGTTCACGGACGTTCTCCGTCCAGTTGGACTGAGCTTGAGTTACTTTGTGCAAACCATGTGAAGGCATACCCACAACCAAGTGAAGCTGGAGCTCCAAACAAAGCAGGTTCCATGAATTATTGACTCAGGCGGCAATAAACACAAGTCCAAGCCACACTTTTCAGATTTCATATTTGAAAAGAAAACCTTGAATATCGTTTGTTCTTTTCCTTTCACATTGCAGAGCAAAGTTTGTGTTGCATCATCAAAATGGTAAAACTTTCGGCAGGCGCCATTCCTCACACACACTGGAGCATCTTTTTTTAAAAAAAAAAAAGCACCTAATGATCAAATATAGCAGCAGAGTGAGGGGGTAGAAAGAGTCCCCTTGCCTGACGAAAAAGAGGGAAAGGCGGTGACTTGGCATCTCGCTCTGAGTAAGACAGCACTTTAAATAAAACATGAAAGCAGGAGAAGGAGGCTGTCTTCAATATGCAAAAAAAAAAAGAAAAAGAAAAGAAACTTGTGGCAAGTCATAATATTCTGAAATTGTGCAACCTGCATAGATGTACACCAGGGGACAGCCTTCCCTCTGCATCATATAGGCGTCATATCAGAGCCATCAGACCTGTTTCTTCACCCCACAGCACACGGGGCTTTCCCTGCAGAGGCCAGCCTGACCATCAGACTGTGAGGAGCTGATAAGCACTTATGCGCACACTTCCTCTGCACCCTCTTTATCGCTGAAAGGAAATCAGAGAATCAATTTGCAGCACAGGAAGGCATTACACTGAGTTTCAGTGTGGAAAAATATTTTAAAAGCTTAAATCGGCAGTCGCTGAGGGAGGCCTGCACAGAGGAGGAGGAGTGTCCTGTTCCAGAGCTGATGTGAACATTTGAATAAGTCATCTCTGTTGCTCTCAGACTTGATGTAAAAGCCATGTGTACGTTTTTAGAATCCCCCCACTTCTGCTGACGTGAAGAAAAACATGAAAGATTCATGTTTGCTTGAAAAATTCAAGCCGATGTTCTGAACCTACGGTGCGCAGCCGGCACGGATAAATTATTTAACCCTGGGACTCAAGACTTGCGTTTTGGGATTTGAAGTGTGCAACTGGAAATCCAAAGGAAAACAATAAAAACAGTTGAATTCAAACGAAGGACTTCAACTGGTGGACGTCCCTCTGTCTTTGTGAACTGTCTCCAAGTGAAACTAAAACTTAAATACCGTGTTAGAGGATGAAGAGGTGCTGGAAGAGGTCAGCTTTGATTTCTGACTCTCCAATTGAGATTCGTTTGGAAAGCGGCAGATCAGTGAATTCCCCAGAAGAGGGCGCCATTGTGTCGCACGTCAGTGCTGTCATTGGGTGACTTTTATTTTTTTTATTTTTTTTTAAAAGTCTGTTATGATGTAAAGTTGGCTTTAATCATCATTTGAATGAAACAACTATTAAACATCTTTTATTTTTGAGGTAAAAAAACACAAATTTTTTATTTACTTGAATCACTATCAGTTATTCACAGTATAACAGATAAATTCCTCCAGGATAACAAAAATATTTGTCAGGGTCACTGAACAGTGAAAGTTTTCTTATCATCATCATGTCGCAATCATTTCAAGGAGCTGCTGCACTCACAAAAACAAACTGTGGGAATTTAACTAGCAAAACCAGTGCAACTGCATTTTACACATTTGAATGGTTTTTAGATTGTAATAAGCAGGTCTTGTGTAAATTTAATAACTTAAAAGTCAATGAAATAAATAAACTACTGCTGCCTTTCTGCTGCTGCTGCTACATGCTCTGCTTTCTCTTCCTGTTGACTCTTTCAGGGCATCCAGCTCTCCTGTGGATGCTGACCTCCCGCTGCTTCCAACCTGGTAGTTAGCCTCCCCTGAGGATGGCAGGGGTCCTCCCCCTCTGCTGCTCCATCCAGATGGTCTGCTAAGTCTAGACAGGAACGGTTCATTTATACGTCAAATAATAAAACAGAAACACTCACAGCGTACTCAGATGAGGCTGCGACAACAAAATCCATGCAGGAAAACAGAAAAAAAGCATGCATGCATTGAAAGCTTTGCCCTCCTCCATCCCTAAAATGTTGAACTCAAACTTCCTGACAGCTACGATCCTTTGGTTGTTAGGAAAACAGTTCCCATGCCACCTTGATTGATTTGACGTCAACATTTTGTCACTAATTCGGTGGCATTTCATGCTTCAGCTGCCGTAGCAACAGCATTGATGTTTCAGTCAAAGTTGCCAAAGCTGAACTTGAAGCAGTGGTTGCTGGTGAGCACCACTTTAGCTTCTGTTGTCAGGGAATCATGTCTTCATCTGAGAACAGAATCTGACTTATTGTGTGCATTAGTCACTGTGACTGTGAAACTGTGTGGATACAGAAACTCAAAGTCCAAAGCACACAAAAGCAATCAATAATAGTTATGAAAGTACACTTTACCAATTAAGTGTGTTTAGGAATGACTGATGTAACAGATCTTTCAGTTGTTTTCATTTCCAATTTATTAATAAAATAATACTTTGATAAATGTCCACAGTCTGAGCCAATATAAGAATTTCATAATAGGAATATAACAAATTTATTTAATAAAATTAACCAATATTTGATCAGTGTGGACAAAACTGAGATACGAATTGAAATTCTTGCCTCACCATAGATTCCTTTACGGCCTAAAGTCTTTTGACACTTCTTAACCTTTACTAAACGTCACAAATATAAATGAACCGATCACTCCAGACACAACTCAGGACAAAATGAGAATAACGCTGACTAAACCAATGTTTTCAGTAAATATATACAAATATTCTGATAGTATCTCTCACCAAAGGAAATGGAGAATGTTTTTACGACACAGCCATTACTGAACATTGCTGTTTTCAAACAGTGCAGCCTCTTAATATGAACACATTTAAGTATCATTTTTCCTGAACGGAACGGCACTTGAATTTTACATACAGCAGTCCACGTACAGTATGCAAGTAGGCCCCGTAGATTTTAATTTTCCAATGCGCAGGGCGACTGCAGCCAGCACCTCTGACCTTTGTTTTGCCAGTATGTTTCCAGGTGTTGCACAAGAGCAGTCATCAAAAAAAAAAAAAAAGATCAAGCAAGAGGAAAAAGTGTTTCATGTAAAAGCTAATCTAGTACTGAGTGTCTGATCTATTAGGTAAACACATGCAAGTTTTGAACTGAGTGAACTAGTTATGGTCTATGGTCCTGATGCTCAGACTAAGGTTGTTTTAATTTCACCAACAAGCTTATTTCGAACAGACACGGTAAACGTTTTGACTTCGATCGGACTGAGAATTTGTGGAAGGAGCCAATGATTAGGGTGATGGTAAGGACACTTTCCAGTCTCATTTATTGTATGTTGTCCACGGCCTTGCCCTTCAAATGCCACTGCAGACTCAGCAGACAGGAAATAAAAATACAACTCAGGTAGGCTTTGTTCAAACAGCCAATATGATTTTAGCACAACATGTGGGTGAGGGTGTGAGCATGTTTGGCATAATAAACCCGGGGTGCA
Organism: Poeciliopsis prolifica; assembly: GCF_027474105.1. NCBI lineage: Eukaryota > Metazoa > Chordata > Actinopteri > Cyprinodontiformes > Poeciliidae > Poeciliopsis > Poeciliopsis prolifica. Next base: position 8,601,585 of record NW_026562384.1, read on the forward strand.
TAGAGTGGCTGAAAAAGTGAGAGTAGTTTATTTAAAAAAAAATAATAATAAAAGTAAAAAAGTATGGGCCAACAAGAATGATCCCAGAAGCATTTGATCTCCAGAAGGTTCCTCAGTGAAATTGAAGGGACTCTTCCTCTATAAGCTGCGAGTTCATGCCTGAGAAATAAAAATGTGTGATCAGAGCTCTCAATGGCTACTATTTCAAACCCTGCACAGTTCCTGTTTTACAGTGCAAGGGTTAACCGAGCTCGTCATGACTGCAACCCGACACAGTCCCCCCTGGAGAGTGAGCCTGTCCCGGGGAGACGGTTCTCTCCTCGCCGGCTCGTTTCGGGCGGAAGCTCCACAGGTGGGTCCCGCGTTGACGCGTCGTCCACCAAAAAACCCGCAGACGGGAGGCGAGCTGTCGGTGAGTTCGAGCTCCTCCCTCCCCTTCCCTTCTCTTCCTCCCCGGGGCAGAGAGCCGCACCGCCGCCTCCTCCTCCTGCTCCTCCTGCGGCTTCACACATGGCGGCCGCCGCGAAAAACTATACGCCGTTTTTAAAAGCGGAGTTAAGTGGGGAGGTGATGGTGGTGGTGTGGTGGGGGGGAGTCACCGTGACAGGCCGTAGATGAGCGCGTAAGTAAGAGTCAGAGGTTGTTTTTGTTTCATTTTGCGGATATGTTCGTATGTTTCCTGTTGTTGTCTCACCTGTGCAGCCAGGTGAGGCGATAGGACACCTGAGTACACGCAGTGCTGACGCGATGCAAACTCCTTACACTGAATCCGCCTGATTAAACTTGACCATGTGGCATATTTCGACTTGAAAACTTAATGTTATGTATTTGAGATATTTTAAGTGGCTTATGGTGTCTCCTGTCCCTCCTGTCTCTGCAGCATGGTGGATTACAGTGTTTCAAATGGACCTGGATCCCTGTTCTCATCTGAGCCAGAGGACGTGGCTCTGATATCCCTCCTGGAATGCCCCTTGTGTTTTGAGCAGCTGGACGCTTCTGCCAAGGTGCTGCCCTGCCAGCACACCTTCTGCCTGTACTGCCTGCAGAGGCATGGGGTGGCCCAGTCCCAGCTGTTCTGCCCCGAGTGCGGAGCTCCTGTCCCTGTCAGGACGGTGGAGGAGCTGCCGGAAAACCTGCTGCTGGTCCGGCTCCTGGAGGGGCTTCAGGGGCTCTCTGGTGCTGGGAAAAGCCCAAACAGGGTCCGGTATGCACTGCCAGTAGATAAGGGCAGCTTGGAGGATCAGCAGCAGGAGGGTCAACGCAGAGAGAGGCAAGGATGCGGTGAGGTCAGTGCATGACCCCAGGCTCTACATTTCTTTTGTTTGTTTTTTATTTTATTTTATTTTCAACAATCATGTCATTAAAAGATGAGGTGTTGCAGAAAGTATGTGGATCATAATGTTGTTCACAACTGCAGAAACCTGAACAACATTGTGCAAACTTTAGGTGTGGTTTGGTGGTAGCATACACACATTAGTGGCTGAGTAGAAACTGCATTACCTTCGTTCAACATCTTCAAAAACATATCTGGAATGATGCCTCCAGAGCAAAGGTTGTCAAACATTTTATTTACGACTACCACCTTAGTAACAACAACGTTCTGTAAATATACTGACAAACATAAAACAGTATTGAAACAGGAATTAGGCTTTTAAAGTAGGATTTATTTATTAAATGTCTTTGAAAAATGGTAAAACTAACAAAATATGGGCATATACAATGAGAAAGCGAAACATGGCTCAATAACTTTGTGCTATGCTCCTACTAGATAAAACAATGCAAAATAAGTTGTTTTTTTATTGTAAAACCAAAATGTAATCCTTATTTTAAGGACACAGAGCAAAGTATACATTTGTCAATGGAATTTTTCTTTTTTGTTTTTTGAAAAAGTGAGAAACAAACCATGCACTTAATATTGCGTTAAATATCTAACTTTAACATCTTTTGTTTTTACTTTAACGGCTTAAAAAAAGCTGTGTTAGTTTTAAGTTTTTATTTTTTTCCAAAGATATTAGGACCAACTAATTACTTTAGCACATTTGGCTGCTGAGCTCTCGATAGTTTCAGTAAAAAGGCCTTTAACAAAGCATAAAAGTTGAGTTTGGGCTGATCGCATGGGAAAAACTTGTCACATTTGTAATGATAATGCAGTGCTGCATTTTAATTGGTAATATTTCCCGCAGCACAGTGATGCATTGTGAAGGTTTGGCTGTTTCTCTGCACACAGCAAAAGAAAAATCCTAGTCGGTTGTTTCTACTTGCCCATTGACAAGGTTCCAGGGACGGTACTTTTATGTTGTGTTTCATCTTTTATGCACATTACAGCCTGAAACGGTTGAATTAAATCTGTAATAGTCGCATTAGAGCATAATTCGACCATTAAGATGGCATTCCCTGCTCCCTTGCCTGGAGCAAGGCGGTCCGCTCAGACCTGTGTGTGGATGCTGCTGCTGTTGCTCAGGTGCATGTAAACTCAGAGCTGACGGTTCACTTCCCTCGTCACAAAGAGCCGAACACAAACCCCTGCACGTCCCTGGAGTCCTGCTCTCAAACACAAGTCTCCACTGAGAAAGCCAGTGCAGTGCACAGGCTCCAAGTGCTCATAAGTTATTGAAAAACTCTAAAAGGAATGCATTGATACAGCAAGACTGGGTCAGATAAACTGTGATTCAATCATGAAATATCACATTTCAGTCCTGCCGGAGCACTTTCTGACATCCAACACTCAGATTGTTGTCATGGTTTTAAAAGCGAATAAATTATGAAACACCTTAGAATCATTAGGCTACCTGAAGCTCATTTCAAATTTCCACATTATTTATACCTGGCATTCTGTGAACATACTAAGCAGGTTGGTAATTGAGGTGCATTTTAGCTTGAAATTCACCATAGGGTGGAAAAGTATTGTCATAAAGAGAAAAAAGACTTAGTTTCTCTCATTTGCTCTGCGCAGGAGTTGAGGGTTTATTTCGTCATGAGTTCAAGCAGAGTTCAAAAGGCACTGCTCAGTTCAGGTTATTGAATCTGGGGTCATTTTACAGTTTAGACATGAAGGTATCACTTTGCATGAAGTTGTTCAATTTTAGTCTCTCATTCTAGGATAAAATAAGTACTGCAGTGCAGTGCAAAAGTATTCATACATACTAAGCTTTTTTCACATTTCGCTTTGTAAAAGCCAGAGACTTCTTTGTGTTTCACTGAGATTTTATAGCTGGCAATTTGAAGTTTTTTTGTTTATAAAAAGTGTAAAAGAGTAGCGAGCATTTGAACATTTATCAGAGCTGCATTTAGAGACTCTCTCAAGCTCAGACACATTGGATAGAGAACATCTGTGGACAAAAATTTTTCTGAGTCAAATAATCTGCAGAATATTATGACATTGTGAGAAGGCTTGTTTATGCAACATATGTCCTTCACTGGACTTATACTTAAAGACTAATTGTGCTCTGGTAAACTATTCACTAAGTAGGTGACTTAATGTTTTATAGCAGCCTTGGGCTGAAGGGGTTGAGTAGTAATCATACACACTAATCTTTATTATCTTGACATTCATGATTGAATAAAGAAACAAAAATAACATAAACAGCAACTGCTAATTTGTAGTGCATTTCAAAAGCTAACTGATTTCTAAATTTGCTGGATATCTGTTAAGTCTCCTTGTCGTGACAACATAATATGAGACAGATAATCTGTGAAAAGGTTGAGTTCCTCCGTGTCCTTCCAGTGCTACTTTATCCATCTTAATAAACGCACTGCTCCTGATCAAAAAGGTCTTAACGCTGTCAATCATTCTGAGGTGCGTGCTGCTCAGTGTGCTAATAGCGGAGAAGCAACTCACTGTTTCAGGGGAGCTGCTTATTCGTTATCATCATGGCTTGCTAACTAGTCTGAGCAGTTATGACAGACTCCTTTGTGGTGAACCAGCTATAGCAGAAAGAAAGGGGGAGAGTCTGAGCAGTGTGAACATTGGGATGATTGACAGCACTACGACCTTCCTTCTGGCTCTGATTGGTTGTTCTCAATGTGCAGCAGGCACATTGAGAGAAAGCAGAGAAACTTGATTCTTCTTTTTTTCACCGAATTTTGGACTCTTATTATATTGTCACGATACACAACATTTAAAAAAAAATAAAGTTATACAGCTTTATGTATGCACATACAGCAGGGCTAATAATGGCAGTCGTAGTAATATAATTCAATAACATAATGTTATTATGATATGAAATTATTATTATTTTTGTTTTTTTATCATATTAACCATAATAATAACATTATTCCCACACTAAGAACAGAACATTCAGTCAGTTTTATGTTTTCAGACTTGATGTTTATTTTGCAATGAGTGATTACTGTGGTTGATTAGCTACCGCTGCTATTAGCTATGCTAACACAGTGGTGGTTGATTAGCTAATTTAATCACCTGCTCTGCTGATGATCTGTCAGAGTTGGTGTTTAAATCACCTTTTTTATTTTTAACTGAACCGAACTCACAGAATTCCACACCACATCTACATGTTAAGGTTGTCAAAGTCAAGCTAGCATAACTCAGCTACTTCCCTCTCCCTCGCTATTTCTTTCTTAATTAACTTCTTCCTGACCTATGTACTTCATTAAAGCTCTGCATATCTTATAATATATTTGGTAAAGCGCAGAGTTATTTTGTTATCATTTTAAATAAGCATTTTAATAAATGAATTACAGGTTCATAGAATTTTAAAAACAGCTTTAAGTTTGTGCAAGGGAAACACAATTCAGCAATCTTTGATCATAACAGTCATCAAAACATAGCTCATTTATTTTGTGGTTTATTTTGTGACTTCATACTTTCCTTACAGACAAATTCAGTGTGCATGGTCTTTAAAAGCAATGTCGTCACAGTAATCCGCTGATGTCCGACTCTCTCCTGCTGCTCAGGCGGCCTTCAGATCGTCAGCAAACAACCACCGGGCTGACGTGCCGGGGGAGCTGGTCTTCACACCTGCTGGCAGTGTCCCTCCCAGCCATAAAGCAGAGGACAAGCGGTACTATGAAAACATCAGCGACAGCAGCAGAGCGTCTCTCGGCGCGTTGCAGGCGGGCAGCCAGACGCCTCAGCTGCAGCCCCCGCAGCAGGCCCCGCCGCAGGCTCTCTGCAGGGCGCTCTGTGACTTCAACCCAGAAGAGATGGATGTGGAAGACAGCAAATATTATCTCAGCTTCCTCAAGGTCTGCCACTCAACACAACACGGACACAGCAGGGGAAGCTCATGTTCATCGCCTTTGGTTGTCAGTGTGCGTCGAGTGGAGTCTTCCTGTTTTTAACGGCCTCATTCGACCAGCCTGCCACCAGCATTCAAAACACTTTTGTCATCCAATGTACAGCATCTCAAAATAGGGGAAATGTATACTCGCCCACAAAAGTGAAAGACTGCACAAATAGTAGATTTCGAAGTCTTTTATATTCGTCTTTTTACAGTTTTTGAGTTTATTTTCAGTTCACATTTAGAAATATCTTAACTTCTGCTCTCTGAGATTCAGTGGTCATGTAAAATGACGTTAGACTGACTCAAATTTCACTAAAAAAAACTTTTGACAATTTTAAGAGTTTGTCTTTTTTCCAGGCTCTTATTTTTATTTAAGTTACAGTTACGATTAAGCCTCTTTTCCCCCTTTTGACGCCCTTGCTTTCAGAGTGAAGTAAGATATTTTGTAGCGTTTATTTTCGAGCACTCCCATTCATTGCAGGAAAATATCAGTTTTTTTCATTAGTCGGGTATTTTTGTTCTGCAGACCTGTTTAGCAGGTCTGATAGGATCCCTTTAAAACCTGCTGAACCTTTTAAATCCCTTCACGGTAAAATGGAGGTTTTCACCTTCCTTAGAGTTTTTGTTCAGACCTTGAATTAATCTTCATCGTCTTTTTTTTTTCAGGAGCTTGGACTGAAAGGTTGATGCTTAAAGTGAATCACAGCATCTCGATGTTGAGACAAGTTTAATGGAGTTGAAACTTGAATAAATCCTTTTCCTAATGATGAATGAAAATAGGCCATGAGCTGTGAAGGAAGCTTATTAGAAGTTGATTTATTTTTTTGCTTTTTTGGTAGATGTTATCTACATTTGGTGCCATTTCTTTGTTATTATTATTAATTGGCTTTTTTTTTTTTTTTTAAGTAGATCTAAACAACTAGAAAAAATAGCAGAGAGAAGAATAATATATGTTAAGCCAGTGAAAGTTCATCCCACAGGCCAAATATTTTATTTACATAAAATAATTTATCCCAGGAGTTTACAATTACAGTTCCACATGCCGGTTGTGAAGCTCTGATCTGAAACATTTGTAACAGAATGCGTCTTAGTCACATTTCTTTTATCAACATTTTTTAAAACAACTCTAATTCTTGAGAAACTTTCCACCCCAAATGTCCATGTTGATACTGGCTAAATTAAAGTTTTGTCAGTTTACCTGTTTCCAGGTATCCCAAGTTTTTAAAAAGGCAGAGTTTCAAAGTGGCTGAGATTTACCAGGGTTGAAGACCTTTTGCCAAAGAAAATGCTGGTGTTTTCTCTGGCTGGTTGCCCCTCCCCCACCTCTTGCTGCAAATTGCAGTTGAACAAGAAAGAACTTAAACCTAATCCTAGAAAAACTTACTAATAAGATGAATTGGGACAGATAGCCTATCTAAATAATCTCCTGACATCTTCTTGAACTGCAAAAAAATGTCAAAGCTACGCTAAACAAATTTAGTGAGTGTTATATCTATGTTGTAGCATAAATCCCTACGTCCAATTCAAAATGACAGTAAACATTATGCATATGTAACCGTCATCAGCAGCAGTAGGGATAGTTATTTCAATGATGAATAAAAGTAGTCATGTCATGTTTTACATTTTTGTGTGAATCTCATGATACTGTACTATAGATCTTTTTTATTTAGTTATCAAATTGTACTGTAAAAAATATAAGAAGAGCACTGAGCTGCATTGCAGCATCACCATGACAACAGTCTGTGTTTACTGAGTTTAACTAAAAGGTTACCAGCATTTTCCAAATGCAAAAGTAAAACAGATGAAACTCATTCAGCCTTCCTGTTGTCTGCTGGGAGTTGCTGACCTAGAAAAGACTTTTTCAGTAATTTCTTCTCATTTGGCTTCACTGGAACTCGTTGCTTATTCTAAAAACAGCCAGATGTGAAGTGTCCGCTGATCAAATGCAGATCGGGTCTTTGAGCTTCTGACCGGGCGGTCAGCTGTCGGCGCCGATCAGGCTGAAAATTGTCCTCTCCAGATCAGCAGCTAATTCATTTGCGCCTCTTTCATTTTTTTTTTACTCAAGGTCAGTAATAATGACGGTTTGCTAGAAAACTTATAAAGAGTCAGCAGTTTTGAAAATAGCCGACCCACAACCTCAGCAGATTAGTCTCTCTAACAACGTGCGATCATGAATGTACTGCACAGTAAGTTGACAGTGGTGCCATTATGTAATGGTCACTGCGTTTTGTTCGCTCGCCTGTTTTTCACATAGGGAAAACTGAGACTTACGGAGCTGAGGGCACCGACCTCGGCTGCACTGGTCGTTACTTACCCTGAGGCTTCTCTGAGGCTGTTATATAAGGGCCTCGGTTTCTTGTGCTCTCTCCATTAAAGCACACTTGAGCTGGCCTTTCTCTTTAATGGAGGTGGTCAAATGTCTTTTCCCTTTTTTTTTAAGAGGTTGGCCACAGAAAGCACCAGGCCTGCAGACACAAAGCGAGCTGATGTCACATACGGCAGCAGAAACACGGGGCTCTGAGAGTTTCTGGGCAGAGTGCTCAGTCTCTGGCACGAGCTCCATCTTGTTATCAACCACCTGATGTTTTCCCGCCGCTCTCTCTGCGTCTCTCACTTACTTCGCAGGGAGACATCCTGACAGCCATCAGGCGAGTGGATGAGCACTGGATCGAGGCAAAGCTGGGGGAGAAAGTTGGGATTTGTCCCAGACAGTTTGTAGAGGTGAGCTTCTTTTCTTCTTCTTTTTTTTTCTCGCTCTACTTTTCAACTCGTTCTGTTTTAAGATGCTCGGCTCCCGACGGTGGAAAAAACATGTTCCAGATGTGACTGGATACAGCTCAGCGGCTGGATGCTGCCTTATTCTTCAGTTGAATGGTTGATTCATCAGTAAAGGTCACTGTTATGCTGCAAAGCGCTGAGGCAGAGGGCTCGTCTGTGAAGCTGTGCTGTGTCTGCAGCTGCTCATTAGTGTGCGACTGTGTGCTTTACTCAGGTTTGCTGGGCTTGCTTAGCTTGCTGACTGTCATTTGTTTTCCTCTGTGCTTTCTGCCTTAAGGAATTAACTTCATCCATGCTGGAGAAAATTGCATTTTCTCCCAAAGTGTGTTCACTGCTCCTGGTTAGATTTTCTCCAAAAGTCTCCTCTTGTCACTAATACATCTCCTCGTGCACCTGTTTTTGTTCCCACGTCCTCGCCTCCTCCTTTTCCATCCATCTTAGCCTCAGCTTGTACTTTTCTCCTCTCCAAGCCTGTCTCTCCTCTCATCGTGCAGCCAGGCGTGAAGACTCGGTAATGCTTTCTCTGCCTGGGTGACATAACAGCACATCACAGTGAGGAAAGAGCAGCATCAACCCTGCTATGCCTGTCTGTCTGTCTGCTCCTTTCTCAGCGTCGCTCAGCCCTTCTTGGCTGATTGGCTCATATTTACCCTGTCTGCCTGCCAGTCTGCCCAACAAGTTGTAAGGGAGAACCGAGTTTTTGATAAGTAGGTGTGTTTAAACAGCCGCTTCGCCGATCAGTGGGAGCAGAAGGTTGTCAGGCACTAGCAGCGTGTAGGAGAGGATGTTGCATGAATTCATCCTGATTTTTAGTTACGCTTCTCTGACTATTCCAGCCAAACTCTGCAGCAGCCAAGCTGCTTAAAGGAAAGGGCCGGAGCGGGAGTGACTCAGCAGAACCTCACCATCAGTCCGGCAGCGGGGGCAAAGACAAGGCCGCTGACGCATTCAGCCGCTCTGCCCATTACGGAGTCCCTCAGGTCCAAACCAAGACGCCCGTCATCAATGCTTTTCGGAAGCAGCCCACAGCCAGCTCCTTCCAGTCGGCCGCCAACATCAGCTTCATCCCTCAGGGTCAGCCGCAGCACTTCTCGGTGCCCTCCGCAGCGCGAAGCCAGTCCCACCCTCGCAGAGTGAACTCTCGGCGAAACAGCCGGCGCTCTGACTCCCACAGACACCTGTTACAGGTGAGTCGAACTCTGCAAGCTCTTCACCTTTTCCTTTAGTTGTACTCGCATCACTGTTGGTCTAAGTTATACTTGACTTTGTTTTCTTGTCAGGGATTTATCCGAACAGAAAACATGTGGTTGGCAAAAAAGTGTGCGGCCGATTTTCAATAATAGAAAATAAAGATGTTTTGCTTGAGTCACAAAAAGATCAAGTTGACCTCAGGAATGCAGGGAGGGGAATAATAACACTGAGCTCAAGGAGCGGATAAGAAAGGGGCGTTTGCCTGTGCATTGGCCAGGGTTTGATTAAGAGGTTCTTAAGAGAACACAGATGTGGAAAAGAGCAAGATAAGAAAGATGAGAATGGTTGTAACTTTGAAAAGGTCTTCAATCATCTGATTCTGGGGAGAGAGTCCAGGCTGAATTCCAGCCAAACAGGGAATATGTAAGCATGTGTCCTTTTTTCTTCCTTCAGCTCAAGCAGAGTCTTGCACAAAGTGAGACCTTTGATACAGGATAAGAAGAAATGTTTTTAAAATACCTGTTAAATATGTAACTGCATCATACGACAGAAAGATTAGAGACCGACTGATCAGAGATCAGGTTTGTTTGAATTCTGGTCAACAATTTTATGAAGCACTGACCAATTTCTTACTAAATACTTTTGAAATAATTTCTGAATCAACTGAAAATGTGACTTGTCTTCATAATAAAATGTTTTCTAATAAAATAAAACAGTAGCTTAAAACTAACCACAGTTAGAGAGCATCTCTAAAAGTTCAGAGTTTTTGCATCACTGAAAATCTCCAAATACAGTAATTTGATTCAGGTACCTATACAAATACATACTAACTAAAAATAGTTACAGCTTGTTATTTACAGAAAATATTAAAGCTCATACAAGTATTTTTGCATGGTTCAGGATGTACAATGCTATGGAACTATATATTTTTCTAATTGTGTTTCCAAAATTGCATAAAAGAAAAAAAAAACATTCCAAACCTCCCACAGTCAGTTTTGCTTCTCGTTTTTCGGACACGGTGGTGGTAGTGTGATTACCTTTGCTCTGTTTCATTTTAGTCAGCTGATCTTGATCTAAAATGAAATGCAATATTTTTTTCCCTCTCTGACGTAAATTTTTAAATCAATTGAACATTTTCCAACTTGATATTTCAGAAGACAAAAAACTTTTAATTGAATGTTAATTGTCTGGCTTGAAGGAACATCCCGAGTCTTGTTCTTTAAATAACAACTTCCACACCAAACAGTGTTGCTGTCAAACCAAGCCCCCAAAATAATCTGATTCCTGCTACCTCTTTATTTCTCTTTCTTCTGCATCTCCATAGATAGACTTAGATTTATTTACCTGTCACCAAGTTACAGTGACTGTTTTAAGTTTTATTTGTTTGCCAAATATCAAACAAATAAAAGCATTTCAAATGAAAGGCTGCATATGAGTTTTGACAATCCTAAGGAATAATACAGCAGAACATCCAGTTAGTAGATCATCGAGGCGTTTACATCGACTGCGGCAGTCGCACTCAAACCTGAAAAACCTTCATAATATAATCTGCTGGTCCGCCCCCTCACATAATGGTTTCCCTTGAGTTACCTCAGATTTCAGAGCTCTAACCTGCAATTACATGTGTCAGCGCATAAAAAAAAAAGTAGGGAAGAAAATCTCATTTGTGCCGAAGAAACCAGGAGGGGAAGGAAGTGGAGGACACCTGAGAAGAGCGATAAGAAATAGGGGAAATGGGATAGGTTAGGCAGGAAGAGGGGAAAAATGTGAGAGGAAATACTTGTAAAGAAAGATGTTTTTTGAGCTGGGAAGAGAAACAACCCACAAAAAGGCAATCCACAAGAGGGAGAAGGAAGGAGGTGGACAAATGAGAGAATGATGTGGAAAGTGGGAGGCTTTGAGTGTCCCTCAGTGTGTCTGCTTATTTTGCTCATGCTGCTGCTCCCGATGATGATGATGATGGTGGTGGTGATGATGATGATGAGTCACTTGTGAAGTTGGTTACATAACAGGCCACAATATCCTGCTTCCTCTTCACGAAGCAGGTAACACCTTTACATCAGTCGGCCATAATGGCTGACAGGCATTGGCCTCTCGGTTAGGGCCAGGACCCCAAAGCCGAGGCCGGGTCCGGCCCGGGTGACAGCGCCCAGCTGGGGAGGGGGTTTCTCCGTAAAGCTCACAGGCTCCTCTTACCTCAGGTTCTGCGGGAGAGAGAGCGGCAGCATCCCTCCCACTGTCAGGCAAATGATGTTCATCATTGTGAATATCGGCACGCTTACGTAAGAGCAGAATTTAGGATGGAGATAGAAATGGTGAAACAAAATCAATATAAGATAAGGCTTCCCGTTTTGCAGCAGAATCACACCCGACGTTTACCACAAACTATTTTAATCCATATCAGATGAACTTATTCACCTGTCATATGATTCCTTTTCAAATTAGAATTTTTTTTTTCTCCACGGGACTTTTGGTTTTTAATGTCATATGTATTTGTAATAGGAGAATTTAAATTTTTTCCAACAAAATTATCTGAAGAAGGGACTTTTATTTTCTGATGACACATGCGGCAACTCAGTTTTTCCGGTTTGTATCAGTGTTTGCGAAAACCTTTGATCTACCGCTGACAAAATGGCATATGTGGGAGTGTGTCAGACAGGACATTCCTGAAACATGCATGACGATGTACTCGATTTGTATCTATTTAATAGTGGGTGCATGCAAGTTTGCACTAGGACTGGGGACAGTCCTAAATATGTTATGAACATGATAGTCCTCAGATATTTGCTACTTAAATTTTTCCAAATAATTCTCTATAAATGCAGATGCACACTATTTATTACAGTCTAGAGTTTTAGATAATATTTAAAAATCAATCAAAATGTTATACGATGTCTGTAATCTTAATCTGGCCCTGCTTTTTGAATTTATCAAGATCCCTACATTATCAAAAACTCCCACTAATTAAAATGACTCTCCAAATGTAAGTTTGGAAAGTTAAAAATGTCGTCCCATATGGATATTGTTTGACTTATGGACATTCTGCTGCACGGAGCTCTGAAATATGTTCATTTGTATTTCAATATGTGTGGATCAGTAATTGCTGGTTCAGCTAAGCAAACAGAGCTTTGCTCCCACTTCTTCGCCACAATCCTTGGATCCGGCGCAATGTGGCGTGTCGTGAAGTTGCTCAGCTGACAGAAATACAGAGACATGTTGATGAAAGCAATACCATGGAAACAGGCTTAAGTCCTAAATGGTCTAACGCTCATCTGTCACTAAAAGTCTCTATGGTTGGACTTGCAAGACAGATGCAGACTTTGGTGACCGAGTTGTCTAACACATGCAACATTTGTCGCACAGACAAGTTTTTTCATCGCATATGTGACTGTTTTGTCAAACTGCACAGCACGTCAGTCAATAAGTCGAATGATTTCAAGTTTGTTTTGTCTGACATCTCAAAATACTTCATTATTGTCAGACGTGTTTCCACAAATACTGGGTCTTTGCTGTGGATGATGAAGCCATTTATTTTGCTTTCTAGCAGAAAACCCTGGTGGAGATCATTCGGCCACTTGTTTCTGATCCAAAGCGCACCAGCAAGACAGCAAGTGAATGACTGTCGAAGTTGAACTTACATCCAATGGAAATGTTTTGCCATGACCTGTAAGAGTCTGAGCATGCACATGGTGGCTGAAGTAAAACAATTCTGCACAGAGTCCCTCCACATTAATGTAAATGACTCAAGAGTATTATCACTCAGACATTCAATGAAAGTATCTGCATCACACCTCACAAACCACTTATTAGCTGGACTAAAAAGCTGGACTCCTCATTTCTCTCTCATGCAAACCATAGAGATGACATCAAATGTTGTCAGGGATGACAACGTTTATCACATCCTCTGCACCAAGTGGCAGCGGTTATAGTCTGAATCATATTACGGATTTTTTTTCTCTCTTCATTGAAATGACTGTCTGTGACTGTCTCCATTCAAAACAAAACTGGATTACACTAATCCAGTTTTATTTAGACTGAAGCAGGGTGTGTCTATTTTGGGATTGGTTTTTACAACTTCCTGTGACTTTATTATAGAGGCACATGATACCCATTCAAAGTACTCAACTTCAGCGTTTTAGTTAGTTATTATGGGAAGCTCATTCATAGACAATGTTACTGTGTTGTGACAGCTAGTCTTGAGGGTAAACGGGCCCTGGTCCTGCTGGAAAAAGGCATGATGCTGCTTCCACCATGCTTCACTATGGAGATAGTGTCTTGTGTGGTTTAGACATATGGATATGAGATAGTTTTTTTTTTGAGAGGTCTGAAATAGAAATAGGGATGAAATAGTTAACTTTGATTTTGAGAACAGTTGGTTTTGTCCTTAATAATTGCTGAGCATTCGCTATTAATTTGTGTTTATGTAAAAGCGGATATTATGACAACTTGGTTCATGATGTATTCTCTTCTACATCTCTTTTAAAATGCTTGTTGCATTCAATTTACAAGCTTTTTTTTGGCCTTTATTTCTCCCTCATTTCATCGAGACATGTGGTCTCATTTTCAAGAGCAATCGGTTTTAAACTACCACACAAGTTAACAATACGTTTGTACAAACTCTGCAACAAATTAACAGAAAATAAAATGCAAGATGGGAGCAATCGGGATCAGCCATGCAGTGATTCTTTCACCATTAAGGCCTCTAGTTTTGATGGCTTTGTTGTTGGTTTCAAAATATCGTGCTACATTTATGATGGGACACATTTAAGAAAAATATTTATCCCTCTGTAAAATATTAAATATATTTCTACATTCAAGCTGGCAGTAAACTTGGAGGCAATTAGAAATTAAAGTTCTGACAATAAAAGACTTTAAACAAAGTACTGGTAGAGCATTATTCACTTATTAGAACAGCATGTGTCTTAATGGCCGTTTGTTAGGATGAGCCAAAGACAAAAGGCCGCACTGTTCAGCTTAAGTACTTTCAGAACGTCTTGAGCAAACCCTGATTACGAGTCTATCCTGGTGACACACCCTCACAAAGATTTATTATTTCAGCCGTGAGGAGCCAAGGGTTCAGCAAATTCAAAACAGCTTTGTTTTGCTCTGCCAAAGTGGAACACAGTACAATTTGAAGCAGTTTTAGAGAAGATAGTGACATGAGCTACAGAAATAAACATCCTGAAGGATAATCTTGACCTCACCAAGTGACAGGACAGTCCTTATAACATCCTTTCAGCTTAATCTGAGTTCCAACTTAAACTAAATAGATGCTCCAAAGGAGAAATTGATTAATGCTTGTTATATGTTACTTAATAAAGAAATTAGATATCAATGTTAAAACTTGGTGGACCTGGCCTGATATTTTTTTTGTTTTTTATAAAGGCTGGGTCAGATCAATTTTTTGGGGGTTGGTCAGAAAAATTGACCAACCCAATTTTTCATCACAATGTCATCAAAACCAATGTCAGTTTTGATGACATTGGTTTAATTAAACCTTTGATAAACATGTTCTGCTTCATTCCACAAGTAATGCTAACCCAATGAAACCAATCAAGTCAATAATAGAACCAGCAGATCATCTTGACCCTTCTCCTCATACTGAATTAAAATAATTGAATATACTATTTTTATGTTAAATGTAATTCAGGTCTAGTTTTTATTAAAGTGTTACCTTCACATACAATAAACATTATATCATTTAACAAAACATAATCCCATGTAGTCCTGGCCAAACATTTTCTGCGGACTCATTTAAATGTCATCTGAAAAGTTGTCATTTGAGTCAGGCCTGCAGTCCATAGCCCAGATCTTCTCACAATGGAAAACTTGGGCGCTACTCTTAAAAGCCTGGTTAATACTCAGGAATCAACCAGTTTGAATAAATGTGACCAGTTCTAGTTGTGGTTAAATAAACAGTCAGATTTATGCCTGGGTTTAATTGTCATTACAGTAAACTGGTGGTTGCTGAACAAGTTCTTAACGTTCATTTAACCACATATTTAATGTGTCTGTACATGTATGTATAATTTTGCATGATTCACTTAAAAAAACCCAATTCAGTAAAACATTTATGCCGATGGTGACTCTATCCAAAGTTTCAGTGTGAACAGGATGAATATTGATATCCTCACGCTCCCAGAGTGCTTCATGTTTGCTTAAATCTTTAAGCACAGAGACAAAAAAAAAAAACAATTTAGAAGGAATTTAAACAATTCAAAAGGTGATGAAACTATTTTTGTTGTTGTTGAATAATGTTGCAGAAGAATTTTTGCACAGGAGTTTTGCATAATTGGAAGAAACTGTTGTGATTTTGGTTTTTTGCGTGTTTATTTAGGTTTCTGTGTTCTGTTGAGGCTCGTCTCCTCTTTGATTGTCCCCAGCTGTCCCTTGTTTCTCCTGCTTGTCTCCCTGTGTATTTAAACCCACCTGTGTGCCTTGGTCCTGATTGGGTCCTTGTCTAGTTACGTTCTTTCCTCTGTGTTGTTTTTGAGGCTCACCAGTTGCTACCGGTTTTTTAGCCTTAGTCTTCTGCTCTAGCTTTGCTGACTGGACTTTTGGAATTACTTGTGTGCTATTCATCATTAAAACCATCATTTACATTATCTGCTGCATTTTGCCTCACCACCTTCACCGCACCTCATGACAGAAACTGTGTAAATGAAATGAATCTGCTGCCTTAGAAAGGATATGTAAACTCAACCTTATGAGGTCCTATGATAATGTTTTGATTGTTTTGGGTATAATTTTCTTTCACACATGAAGTAACGTGTGAAAGAAGAAATATCACACATTTCCCTCTGAACGATGGATGATGTTGAAAACTATGCAGCTTCACTTTCTCACACAACTCAGCCATTTCTCATTATTATTATTTAATGTTATTATTTTAATTGTTTAAGTGTCCAGTCCTGGAAGCTTGTGCTACAGCTTAACAATTTTGGACGTTGTGCTTTTAAGTTTTAGTGTGAGTTGAGAGCCTGATGCGAGCTGCATTTAGGAAACAAAATGCCTACAGGCCAGCAGTAATGCTTTAAGTAGAAGATGAGTGGGGGTAAGCTATAAATAGCACCAAAAATCTGTTTTGACGAAAGATAAAGGGCAGCACGAACGTTTCTCCTCCCGCTTTGTAGTGACTGTATTAAAATAACGTGAGCAGGAGACAGTGGCGGAAAGAAAAGCAGAAACGCGTCTAGTCAAAGCCTCGTTAAGACCATCATCAGTCTTCTAACAAGAGAGATTAAACTCTGAACTGGATCTTTGACAGTTGGCTGGCTCGCCTCCGTGTCACTCCCTGTCATTCACCGACAGTGTCATGGCTGACTCACAGCTGGCTGACATCAAGCCTGGAAAAAGTTTCCCAGCTTCTCAGCCTCACACAGAGAAACTATGTTCATAGAATAACTATTCTAAACAAGCTTTCGTTCATTTATATTTCATGGTGCATTCGACATAGTTTTATGCATGTGCATCATAATTGCATCAGCAATCTGAAAGTAAGAGGTTTTTAGCACTTCAGAGAGTAAATCATCAAATCTTAAATGCTACTCAGACAGATGAGAAAGTAAAGGAGCAGAGTGATTATGATACTAGCTGTTTGCAACACAGTTTATATTCGTCCACTTAGTTATGTGCTGTTGTTTTCAAAATGTCTGATCACAGACTTGTGCAGCTGTAAAAGATTATGAGGAGAGATGATGAGCAAAACCTCATTAGGATAGCAGAAAAATTATGCTTTTTATTTTAATTGATATACTTTATGAGAAGTCTCGCAATCTCATTTCTTGTTAAAAATCATACACCGTGTTCCAAATTATTCTGCAAATTGGTGTCAAGATTAAATTTTTTGTTGTGCTATTCAATTTATAGATGGTATTGTGAGTCAGGGCTCTTTGAGTCACTATTATTAATTTCAGAGAGCCGGTTGATTAGTTTGTCTGATGAGCTCAATTAAAGGAAATCTACTTAAGAAGAATGTTCCACATTATTAAGCAGGCCACAGGTTTCAAGCAATATGGGAAAGAGTACACAGTAGTGGATTGGTGGATGGCCATCACATCCCAACACGGCTGTGGTGAAGTCATTCTTTGAAATCATGGGGAGAGAATCATTGGTCGGCCCCTTCAGAGTCCATGAAGGTGTGAAAATGACCTCAGCAAAGTATATGGACTTTCTTTCATGGTTCAAAAAAAGAGGACTGGTGCTAGGACTGTCCTCGGCGCCGCTCACTGCAAACCGACCAGCGACCGACCGAGGGGTTTTTGTTTGGATTACGAACTCTTGAATTTCAGAAACTGTAGATTTTACTTTTACTGAGACATGAAGATGCACGTCATCTTCATGCATGACGATGCATCATCTCATGCTGCAAGGAATATCACTGTGTCATTGGCTGCTGTGGGGATAAAAAGGGAGAAACTCATGGTGGAGTCACCATCCTCCTCTGACCTCTGACCCTATTGAGAACCATTGGAGTATCAGAAGATCTGAGGGTGGGCTGCAGTTCATATCAAACAGCAGCTCTGGGAAGGTTTTCTGACGTCCTGCAAAAAAATTCAAGCTGAAACTTTCCACAAACTCACAAGTTTAATGGTTGCAACAATTGTGCAGGTGATGTCAAAGAAGGGGTCTTATGTTAACATGTAAAACAAATATTATGGGATTATTTTTCAAAGTTTCTGTTTTATGCGCAACTTCTTGAGTGTTTGAAGTTTTCCCCCACGCTTCATATTTACATTCACAGAAAAACAGTAAATTCTTCCAGTTACCAAATCAGTTTTTAGACTTAAGATCTGTGATTTTCCTCCTTCATCTACCAGTTTTGCTCAGGCTGAAGCCGGCGCACAGGCTGGTCCACAGAGGAGTTTTATGGCTGATTCAGTGACTGCAAGATGCCCAGATTCTGTGGCTACAAAACAAACCCAAAGCTTCATCTCTCCACCACCATGCTACCAGCTCTTCAGTCAAACTAGGCTGCTTTTGTTTCTCTTTAATTTTACAGTCGAGAACTGTAACAATAAACTTGCTAACTGAGGCTTACAGAGTCAGATTTTGTGCATCTTTTTAAGCATGACCCCCTTCTGGCTTTGGGCAATTTTACTGTTAAAAAATTCAGAATCTACTGTGTGATTTGGAAACATAGGGTAAATTTGAATATTTTTCCCTTTTGATCTAGAATAAATTGTTTTTTTATGCTACCATTTAAGACCTCGATTTTGAAATACTTAACTTAAGCTCCCCTACTTTAAAACAGTGTCGCACAAAAGTTATTTTTTGTCAGTTTTTGAACTTCCTTTCAGATAATATCATCGGCTTCCCACAGAAATATGTACCATGAGAAGCACAAGTTTGTCTTGTGTCAAAATTCAGATGAAGTTTTGTGCATCATAAATAAAATCATAGAACTTACTGGGTAAAAATAACTTCCCAACTTCGCAATCTTAACTTCCAAACCATAAGAGCTGTACTGAATTTGTTAAAATACCCTGAGAGACACAATGAGACATCAGCTGTCTATGTCAGACAGATCAAAGGAATATCAGCTGTTGTAATAGGTTTTTGCACAGAAATCTCCCACTTTGATCTTTTCTGTGCTGGTGCATGAATTACCATCCAGCTACACCCAGTATAAGTCACGGTGTATGTAGGATGAGGTTTAATGACGCCATTCATACCCACCATCAGGTCTCTTGTTGACTCATGTTGTTAAAAAAAACACATTACATTCCCAGAAATGCAGCTGTGCCCTCATCTCTTATACATGTGCTCTTTCATAATGCGCTGTGCATCATGCTTTCAGTTTCTTATTATACTTTCAAATCGGATTGCCTTTCAGAGTGAGAAGAAAATGACCAGCGAGACCCCGTCCACAATCTCCATGGCTCTGATGAACCCCCAAACGGCCTCCTCCTCTGCAGACGGCAGAAACTCCTCCACGCAGCAGCTCTCGATCAGCGTGTGAGTCATCTTTAAGACATTACATTATTAAGATGATGATGTACAATCATGTGTGCAAGAATGACAGAATTAAGGGTACAATAAGAAAGGCTTGAGTGAAATTTTATGGGCCGTGAACATGTGGTAACAACTTAAGCAAACCCTGGGTGTGCCTCTCCAGGTGCGCTGTCCTGTACTCCTACAAACCTCGACGACCGGAGGAACTGGAGCTGAGGAAAGGAGAGATGGTGGGCGTGTACGGGAAGTTCAAAGATGGCTGGCTGCGTGGGCTGTCGCTCCGAACGGGGAAAGTGGGCATTCTTCCTAGCAACTACATCACCCCTGTGCTCAGGTTAGAGGCTGCCTCTATATATGTGCCAGGAGGCTTTCAGTCATGCATACATTTCAGAAATGTGGTCAAACTCAATGGAACTCAATGCCCAAATAAATGAATAAGAGAAACAATTTAAAGATCTCTCTCTAATCTATTGCAGAAGGACTTGATACACAGTTTATTAGAACCAAACACCACTTTTTAATTTATATATAGAACTAACATAGTAATGCCACGTTGTGACATGAGAGAAAAAGAATTTATGGTTTTCAAAATATTTTCCGAATGAGTTGTTTGATCATCTGGTGTCATGAGTCAGGGCTTTGTGGAACCACCTTCCACTGCGATTGCTGCTACATACCTATCAGGGTGTGTCACAGCTTGGTCAAATTGGATGCAGAGGCTCTGTGAATATCACGTTTCAACTCTTACTGTGGCGTCATGGTTGGAATTAGTTCTGGACTTTGACTGGGCCGTTTCAAAATATGAATATGATTTGATTTGATCGACACCATTCTATTGTAGCAATTTATTGAAGGAAATTGTTCCCTGCTGGAAGCTGAACTGTTGCCTTAGTCTAAAGTCTGTTTTAGTAACTAGTGTCAGCTTTATCTGTCTTATCCGCAGCATTCATGCTTTGAAGTATATGACATTTTTACTCCTCTTTTAAGAAAATTCTTGAAAAGATGTTATTTTGTTTTGGTCTTTCCTTTGGTGTTTTGTTAAGCATTTTTGATTAAATTGTGTATGAATTTATTCAAATTCATCTGCTTGACTTGCCTTGAGCTGTAGATGTCTGCAGGGCCTCCCTGTTGTTTCTCTGACAAATACTTTCTTTTGTCATCATGTTAGTTTAGGTGTATTCCTTGGGATTCATTAATGCTCTCCTAAAAATTTTATCAAAAAGAGGAATATATCCTAATGTTAAATTGTGATTTTGATATCTGTTTAATATGTGTATTTAATTATTTTGTTTGGGAATTTCAGAGCAATACAGCTGTATAAATTGCACATTTTTTATATTTTTTTTAATTAATTAATTTTTTACGTAAGTGAATAATACTGTGTGTTTTGTGCACTACTTTGTGCTGATCCACCACATCACATTAAAGTCACAATAACACAGAGTTGTGTTTGTGGTTAACGTGTGAAAAAATGTGAGAATACCCCTGTAAAGTGAAGTACTGTTTTTAAAATGACATGTGCTTTTGTTATAGAACCTCAGCCAGACTTTTGGAGACCAAAGCAGCTAACACATCCTCGCATTACAACACATTATCTGGGAAGAAACCCACCGCTGCAAAAAATCCCACTGTGGTCCTTGCTCTCGACAAGGTGGGCGGTGATGGAACGAAATTCTCAACAGGACAGGTGTCGGCTGTGCCAAATGGAGCACAGCATGCCGCGTCCTCCAGTGGAGCTGCTAAGCCATCCTTTTATGGGACGTCTCAAGGTTGGGACACTGTGAGACGTGTTTTCAACCCCAGAGGTCAGTGAGAAATAAGTTTTATAATAACGGTGCTGCTTTATCTTGATCAAGCAGTTGTAAAACAAAAATGCACTCTTTACATTTTATTTCAGCCTCAACCGTCCCTCCCATGTGTCCTCCTATAACATCCCGTCCAACTCGCAACCTTTCGCACAAGTTCAGGCGTCGGGCTACTCACCTGCTCTGCAGAGAAAGAGAAATGGCAGCTTCCCATTCTCCAACTCCAAACCTTATGGCTGGATGACTGAGCCAGCAGCGCTCTCTGCTGGTGCGGTCATGAAGGACAGGGACTGTGGTGCCTCACACGAATCAGTATTTCGGCACCACAGGCAGCCTGCTGCAAATGCACCTCAGTCGATTCTAGTCAGACAAGACGCACAGAAAAACAGCCTAGACAAGGTAATGTCTGAATCATGTTTGCTTTTGTTTCACGTTCTCAGGCTTTTGGGAAGGTTAAATGTTTCTTTGCTTTTCCAAAGCCTCCAAAATCAGTTCGGTTCCTGACGGATGAAGAGTCTCCTCCTCCAAGACATCGGACCTCCTCCTGGTCATCTGGGTCTCAGGTTCACCCAAACTGTCGTCCTGGGCCCCTGCCGTTAGAAGTGTGGGCCCCTTCTCTCACCATGGGGAGAGACGGACCGGGGATCCTTCTCAAAGACGGGAAAGGTCCAGTTCTTAGGAAGGGCTTTGAAACGGCCATTTCTGATCCAAATTCTAACCCGCAGAAACCATTCCACTCACAGCCGTCGCTGTCAGCCTTGTCGGCTCAGTTCAGCCCCGTCAGGTAAACTTCACTTTGGAGTCCTCACTCACACAAGTAGAGGCAGACCTGAGCAATTATTCATCTATTTTGTTTGAAATGTTTTGTTTTCCAGGCACAGAATGACCACAACACATTTAGCCCAGACAGACTCAGAGCTCAGTCTGCTGCAAGGAGAGGTGGTCCTCGTCCACAGACCTCGGCCTGACGGACGGGTCCTCCTTACGCAGGAGAGCAGCGGACAAACAGGCATTTTCCACAACACTATTCTCCAAGCCCTTGAGAGGCTTAGCTGACTGTGTATTACTGCTAAATTAATGGTCACTTCTATTAGGGATGCACCGATTGCAGTTTTCTTGCCGATTATATTTAAAACATCCGATTTTGGCCTGATATGTTGCTAAATATAGCATGAAAGTCGCAGAGCTGGCAACAGTGGGGTGACTACTGTTTACTGCAAATGTGCAGACATGACCTGGTGGGCAAGTTTCTCAGTCAAACCTCTCTGACAGCAGAGCAGGAGTGGCTGATTTTTAAATACTTGCTGACGTAGATAAGATAGGTGGACAAGATGTGTTTCACATGTAAGTATCAGTCAATCACCAATCTCCCAAAATTAAGGAAATCAGCCCAGATAAATCGGCTGGCCGTTAAATTGGTGCACCCCTAATTTCTCTCTTATTTGTTTGAACTGCCAAATAACTGAACAAAACAAGTGTTTATGTCCAAAAAACGATCCTGCCACACAACAGTCAAATAACAGGTTTGTACTTTGGACCTGAGTGGATGTGAGAGCGTGGGTAAAGTCTTCAGAGATGTATTTTGCGTCCTGTAATGTGTGCGCATGTTTGTAACACGTGATATTATTCAAATTTTGCACTAAAACCCACTTCAGGTTCCTTGCTTCATCTGTTACACAATGGTGAGTGCCTTTGTCAAAACCCACCAAGAAAACATATTTGTACATATTTAGAGAGATTAGGTAAATTATCTGTACTGCTTTTGTGTTAATAAAGTATAGTTCCAGAACCTGTAGCAATTTGGCTTCTTTCTTCTGAAACCCAACCTTTTGTCAGGCCACTTTAATGAACCTCTAAATATTTTTCATTCCATGATTACGACTGGAAAGCTATGACTGAATTTGCCTCAATTAAGAACAAAGTGAAAGGAAAATGTTACATTGCAGGGACTGCTATGAGCCAGAACAAAAAAAAAGTGCGGTAGAACCAAACGCTGGTCGAGAAAACTAAATTCCTAAACCAGGACCTTTAGGACATTTTTAAAGTGAGTTATTGTACCTGTATACAAGATTTACAAAGGGTAACATTATTCACAAAAGCTGTAACAATCTCCAGTCCTTATTGGTTGTTACTGGCAGGCTGTTGCCTGGACTCTTCACCAACAAATCCTGCTGATTATTTCATAGACAAAATTCTAAGAGTAAGACCTCCGTGGCCTTGGTGGTAATTTGTTCACGTAGTTTAATTTTGAACCATTGAACTATGCGTCTCATCTCAGTTTCACAGGAACTAATCATGACTTAAAAACTGCAACCTGCTGTCTAAACATGGAGCCCACAAGTTTTTTTTTTTTTTACCTCATTTGATTTGTCTCTCAAATATTACAGATTTCAAAGATAATAAATATATTTTAAATAAATCAGATACCTCTGTAATCTAACCTAGCATTTTTTTTGCAAATCTTATTTGAAAGTGAATCTATTTAATCCTTTTTCAGAATGAAAAGACAGAACTTGCTGTTCAGTCAGGATTTCAACCACAGCACAGACATTGATGCATCAAAAACACCTTAGTTTTTAATCAATTTATGATAACATAGTGAATGATAAATAGATGTTGGACCGTGTTCAACAAGTTCCGCTCTAAGCTGGTGGGAAAGGACTAATTTGTCATTTTGTGATTATAAATCTGAGAAATCTTTAAAATACTATTATATTTAATAACATATATGTTGATGACACTTTTTATTACTGTAAGCACATGACATCAGTCTACCATAGATTCTTACACAGTGCATCCATAGTAACCATGACAAAGTGGTTCTAAATTTTCCACTGCTTTATTCAGGAAAGGCAGAAGTTATTATTTAAGGTACCATAAAATTGCAATGTTTGAAGTCAAAGCTCAGCAACAATCAAGGAGCCGAATCGCCACAGTCCATGTATGGCAACTTTGGAGAAGACTAAGTACAGCTTCATTAGTCAGAACAAAGATGGATTCCCTACACAAAGTACAGCAGCAGCAGTAATAATTGCATCTCTAGTTATTTTGTTTGTTCATTGCATGGATTCATCAATAGTACCTATCAATATTCAAATTAAAGGTAGGATTTTTCTGAAATATTAAACAAAAGGAATTTATTTTTTTGTCTGCTTTGGGTTTCAAGTCCAAATTTTTAAAAAAAATCTAGTGAGATCTAGATAGTGAGAAATCAATTTACAGCATTTTACATATATACTATGGAAGGTACTGGATACTGTGTAATGAGGCAATGATTTTTTTATATTGGCTCCTACAATACAAAAAAAAATTGTATTGTAATGTATTAGTCAGATATTTTGCTGACTCATAGCTCAGAGTCCTCGTTTATGTTATTACAATAACAGCTCTATGGTTTAATAAACTGCAGAGTTACTAAATTGATTTCTGCAAAATAGTGCTAATAGACATTACTGTGTGAAAACTGTCCAGTCGAAACCAGTGGACACGCATGCGCACTGGAGCTGACGAGCCAGCGGCCATGAGCTGCTGATGAGAATGACAACATCGCTGGTGCACAAATTCAGCGAGCAGTAACCCAAAATCAAATGAACAGAACTCTCCAAGCGTCTCGAAGCCTCCATATATAGCACATTCCACTTCCTCACTATGCCGGTAAGTCGCCACGCCTTTTTGTATGATTTTTTTTTTTGTAGTTTTGTTTTGTTCGTAAGCAGGGTTCCTCCCTTTCTCTGTTGATGTGATGCTAACCCCGCTTAGCATTAGCATGTCAGTTATCGCAACTGTTTCGGGTTACAGAGATATGTTAAAGGCCTCTGACAACTGTCCGTTTCTTTTTTAAACGTTTTATGCGCTATTGGGTTTTATTTTACCATAATAGCTTTTATTTTAAGTTCGCTTCTTCCATGTAAAAATGTGTGACTATTCACACATTGCGGTTATTACTAGCAAACCAGCTGCGGTCAAAGCAAAGACCGTAATGTCGTTACCTAGCAACATCTTGTAACATTTTGACCCATGGAGGGTTAATTAAAACCTCTCAGATCTGATTGATTTATGCATCCGTCGTGTCTGCTTTAGATTGTTATGGGGTGTTTATGAGACGGTAATTGCAACCCTGATAAAAACGCCTAAAAAAGCTGCAAAATCTTCCATTTTAGCGGAATAATCTCGCAGTGAAAATGTTAGTAATCCAGCCTTTAATTTATGTGCGGACTGAAATCGCATGCTAAGAATTGCTGTAACGAAATCGGTACACAGTTGCTGTCGATGCAACAGTCATTTGCCAATGGAGCAGCACTTCACAGGACTGGAGCATACAGAGGAAAGGATTTTACACCATTTCTCCTTGGAGTCTGTTCCAGCACATGCGAATCAAATGAATGATTAAAAAAAGGGAAATCAAGAGGGGCAAACTTTTTCTCACCACTGTTTTTCCACAATACTTTTTCTGCATATCTCATATTTTCATTATGGATGCCAAAATGTTCCTGTGTGTGCATATGTGCATCCCATGCTATTTGTTAGCTATGCCGATAAGTCCATGTATTTCTTATTTTTATCCATTCCAGAGCAGTAAAGCTGAGAAACAGGAAGTCAGTGATAATGTCAAAGTTGTGGTCAGATGTCGTCCCTTCAACCAGAAGGAGAAGATGATGGCCCACAAGCAGGCCGTCAATGTGGACGAGATCCGTGGCACCATAACGGTGAACAAACTGGAGATCCCCCACGAACCTCCTAAGACATTCACCTTTGACACTGTGTTTGGGCCTGACAGCAAGCAGCTCGACGTCTACAACCTCACAGCCCGCCCAATCGTCGACTCCGTTTTAGAGGGATATAACGGTACAGTTTTTGTCCTTATAGAAACAATTTGTTTAATAAGCTCAGTTAAAGCATTGAAGTAGTTAACTTTCAATCGTTGCAGGGATTACTGTAGTGTAGCTTATAACAAGCACATAACAGTTCTTTTAAAGTAACTTCTACTTGATACTTTGTCATTTTCAATTTTCACAATCCATATTATTGGGAATGATGGAATTATATTCTTTGATTCCCCAATCCAGGCACAATTTTTGCATATGGGCAAACTGGCACAGGAAAAACCTTCACCATGGAGGGGGTGAGGGCGGTACCAGAACTTCGAGGGATTATTCCAAATTCTTTTGCTCATATTTTTGGACACATTGCCAAAGCAGAGGGCGACACAAGGTATGAAATCAGACTGCAGACAACATTTTTATTAGATCCCTTAACACATTCTATACATTACAATCACAAACATGGCCATATTTTATGTCATAAAGTTCTGCATAATTATCAAACTTTAAAAAAAAAGAAACATGGGTTTTTAAGGTTGTGCCAAGTCTTCTGTCCAGTGACTGCTGGACAGAACCCCTCCAATAGTTAGCAGCTATAGACGATGGACGGATGACCTTCAAAAAAAGTGTTAGAGGAAAGTTTTCAAATGAAGAGACCAACTTTATTACACTTTCTTCATTCCAAATTAGCTCAGGCTCGGTCACATTGGCCAGAGAGCATCTGTTAACTTCAGTTTATGTTGAGCCACAGAATGTAAATTGAGAGACTATTTACCTCATTGGGTATTTACCATTGAGGTAAATAGCCAATCTGAGAGTGATGGCTGCAGTCTACAAAATATACAATGCACTCTTCTGTTTTTTTGTAAAAATAAATAAATAAAACATAATAAACTTACCTTGCTGCACTACTACTAAGTGATGCAGCTGTATTTTCACTTTTTATACACTGTTTTGTGTTGGTCTAGCTCATAAAATCCCTGCAAAATACTGTGAATTTTTACTTAACAAGATGCTAAAGTACAGATGTATAAAGCATATCAATGCTTCTGCCAGATACTCTTGGGAAACAAACCTTAGAGCGTGATATAAACATGAACAGGAAACAGGAAATGTTGCTTGCAGAAACTAGGATAGGCATTGATGCCTTTTCTTGTGAACACTGGTTCACACAAACTACATGATTGAACTGAGCTAGGATTTTTTTTGACATAGGTGAACATCTCATATGCTTATTGTGGTCTACCCTCTTTAGATTGCAGCTGATAAAGACAAGAGTTTTTCACTGGTAGATTAACAGCTTTGACAGTCATTTTAGAAATATGACACAACTAAGTGGCTGGCAAGTTTTACAAACCAATACCGTGGAATTGAATCTATTTCTCGTAACTGCACTTAAAGTTGTAAAGTATGTGACAGTTTTGTTTTGAACAGTCGTGTTGTGTAAGTAAAGCATAAACATAAAGCTTTCCTGTTGCTAAGTTCTGAACATAATTTATCCTACTTGCTTGTTATAGTTAAACATGTCATTGTCTTGATGAGCTCAGGAGAAGTAAAGATTTTTCCCACATACTTATTAAATCCTACTAAATATACAGTGACAATACATTCTTGTTATGGGCCAGCTTTATTTCTTCCTCATTGAGATTGTGGGAGCAAAGCGAAAGCATTTATGTACACAGGGCTTTTTGAAAGGTTTCAAATGGGTACAATCCAGCATCAGCCTTTTTAAAATGTAATTTATTTCTATGTTTGTCTTCGACAGGTTTTTAGTTCGTGTTTCATACCTGGAGATTTACAACGAGGAAGTACGGGATTTGCTGGGCAAGGACCAGTTGCAAAGGCTGGAGGTAACAGGATATATAAATTTAGCCACTGATTATAAAGGTTTTGCAAAATGACTTGTCTTAAAAGGCACAGTTGTCTTTGCTAAACTCTAAATTTGGATTTGCAACTATTGCAGCTTTCAATGATAAAGATCTTTCTTTTTTTTGTAGGTCAAAGAAAGACCTGATGTTGGCGTGTACATCAAAGATCTGTCTGGTTATGTTGTAAATAATGCTGACGATATGGACAGGATTATGACACTCGGTCACAAAAACCGTAAGCACAACCACTGAATTGATAAGAAATCATGACAGTGACTGATCAAACACAAAAACCAGATATCAACTCTGTTTCTAAGAGAAATTCTGCTGTGGTCTGAGGTTCACATGGATCCAGACTGGGCATTGACGTCCTTATGCATTTGGTTATTTTTCTTGGGTGGGATAATGCCACTGCATAAAGTCTCAATGGTTATATCTGGCTGAATATCGGGTAATTTTTTCTGATAAAATTGATAGAGTTCCATTAAATTAATTTGTTTGCTGAAACTGACCCAGTTCTTGCAGCTTCTATACAGTCAAAGTCTGGTTCCGGTAAGGCTATTCCAAAAATGGAAACTTAGCCAGCTTTATCCATGCCAAGACCAGTTTCAAGGTGTGGTTAATGTGCTGGAGCACCTAGAACTATTCACGTTTTAACCATAACATCCAAACTGTCACCCTCATACGTTCGCTCCAGAATTCGACCAATGATATGTCGACTGTGGAGAAAAAAAAAATATGTATTTTTCTCAGACTAACTCTCCCTGCAGCTAAAGCTAAGTCTGTTAACCTTTAGCAGTGTGCATTTGGTTTTTAGATCTGCTTGCCTGTTTCACTTTCTTATTAGTAGCTTGACTTTTTTGCCTGAAGTATTCTGGCGTTCTTCTGGCCAATACAATGATGATTGTGCAAATCCATCAACATTATCAATATTATTTTAATTTTGTTTAAATACATTAAATGTATGCAAAACATTATTACAGACTAAAGATAATTCACTAACAGTGAAGCAATCAACATTTTTAATTAGTGTTAGTAATAGTTTAATCTATAGTAGTATGATGTCATGTTAAAAATATAATTTATTTATTTGCTGGGTTAACACATACACCAAATCCAGTTATTGAATTGCTTCGGGGAAAACGTAGAAATTTTATAACATGTCAGTGACAGGAGTGACCCATACTAAATGAGCATTAGGTTCAAAATTTCATGCTATGCTCTGGCACCTACTTTTTTAAAACCATTTCATTGAAAAAAGCCTCCATGATTTTCTCTTCTTGCACACAGCAGTGGTGGTGCAAGAGGGATTTTGTGTTTATTCTTCTGACTGTCATCAAAATTGAAGTTTGCTGCTTGTCGTGAAAAATGCTAAGGCGACATTGTGTGAAATGCACTGCATTCTTCTATTTGTGAAGTTAATGTGCATGAGGCGTCGAATTCCTTGTAATTTTTCCAAGCTGCAACAACAAATCCTGTTTTGCACACATGACATTGTTGATGTCATTTTCAGATATTTAGATATTGGAGGAGCAGTACTTTAAAATTTGAATGTCAAATTGAAATTGACCTTTTATTTTGGTGCAGGATCCGTCGGTGCTACAAACATGAATGAGCACAGCTCCCGCTCTCATGCTATCTTCACCATCACCATTGAGTGCAGTGAGAAGGGTGTGGATGGTAACCAGCATGTGCGCATGGGAAAGCTTCATCTCGTAGATCTGGCAGTAAGTATTAATAATAAAAGCTTTTTAAACTTGAACGAATACTTCTCAATAAGCCTCACTGCACATATTCTGCATAATCTTCACCAACTACCGCTTATTCTCAACAAACACAGGGTTCAGAAAGACAGGGCAAAACTGGAGCCACAGGTCAGCGTTTGAAGGAAGCAACGAAAATTAATCTGTCCCTTTCCACCCTGGGAAACGTCATCTCCGCACTGGTGGACGGCAAGAGCACTCACGTCCCCTACAGAAACTCCAAACTGACCCGTTTGCTTCAGGATTCACTGGGAGGAAACTCCAAGACCATGATGGTACAGCTTCAGTTTGAACACAATATTAGGAGTTTTTTTTTTATGTCATATGTCACATAGATTAATGGTAAGGCTGTGTTACAGTATTCTGATGAGGCTTTTTTGTCTGATTTAAAAGTACCATTTGAAAAAAAGAAACAAACCTTTAGGCAAGTTGTTTTTTCTACAGATATTAAAGGTATATTTCTGGATTGTATTTTTTTTATTGGTCTGATGTGATATTCCAATTTTATATGTATTGTTTTCATTAGTTGTCTGAGGAAAGTCTTTATACCTGTGTCTGCCTTAAAATTTTACACAGCATACCTTTCTCTACCAGTGTGCAAATATAGGTCCTGCAGACTACAACTATGACGAGACCATCAGTACCTTGCGCTATGCTAACAGGGCTAAAAACATCAAAAACAAAGCCAGAATCAACGAAGATCCCAAGGATGCCCTTCTACGGCAGTTTCAGAAAGAAATTGAGGAGCTCAAAAAGAAGCTGGAAGAGGGTAGGGTGCTAAATAATAACATATAGCATGCATGTTTTCTTCAGAGACTAAAATGTTTGTGCAACACTAGGTGAAGAGATTTCTGGCTCAGACGGCAGTGGATCAGAGGAGATGGATGAAGGGGACGATGATGCAGGAGCGGCAGGAGAAGGCAGACGGAGGAGGAGGGGTAAGAGTTGATCATGAATGAGCACAGATTGTGGAAAAAGTTAGACCACTTACATTTTTGTGCGACTAAAACAAAATCTTTTCTTACAGTTTAGTGTGCAGTTTTAGCACAAGAGTAGATAACCATCTACATGATTTGCATGTTACTTGTTTGATCCATTAACCGTGTTTTAATGCTAAGCAAGTATTCAGTTCCTAAGATCTGAATGAAGTCAAAGTTGTTTTGAGGTTTGATACATAGAGTGACTAGAGCTGCAATTATCCTTGTAGTTTGCTCATTCAGGAGTTCCCCTGGTATGCTCAACATGTACCAACTTAGTGGTGTGAAAATGAGCAAGAATTATTTTGTCGTCACAATAGAATTCCAGTTAGTTAGTTTATTTTTATTGCATTTTTTTTTTTTGTTTTAGATTTCTTTTGTGATTGTAGTTTCAAGTTGTTTCTCTGAGCTTATCGAATCTGCTGAGTTAGCAGTTTGCATGTCTGTACCTCCAGCTTTTCCACTTGCAAATTATTTTAGCTTTATTTTTTGTTCTTAAACTTATAATCACATTTTCCTTCAACTGTTTATGGTTTATCTTTCTTTCATGTTTCTGTCTTTGGGCTTTGGGGCTTCTTCTTTTTCAGACAGTTGTGATATCAGCAGAAGTAATAGTTCAGAATTTACCGACACTTCCTCAGTGCCACCGCCCACTGACGCCGACCTGCGGGATAGTAGTGAGTTGGAGTAGCCCTCTGCTCACCAACCAGCCTGCCCACAAATTATAGCCCTTTTCACACATGAAGCTTTTAATATGTTAAATCCAACGTGATATGTTTGCTGCTGGGAATATACATTCATTTGAATGCTTTATTTCTTTTTCTTGATTTTTCTTGACTTATATGGTTGTGTTCTCAAGTAGAAGAGACTTGGAGTAAAAATTTCTAGACTTAGACTTAGACTTAGAGACTTAGACTTAGACTTGACTTTATTGATCCCTTGGGAAGACTTCCTCAGGAAATTATAGTTACCAGCAGCTCACAGGCAAAAATGTGGCACACAGTAAGCATACACAAAAGAATACAAAAAAATACAAATTAAATACAAAACAAAGAATATAAATACAACACAAAAGGAAATTATAGCAAGTTTTGTAGCATGGCAGGTGCATAAAGATCTTTTGGGGAAGTTTAGTATCTTCAATCCCTTAAGTCTGTAGACAACAATCTCTTTAATCCAGTCGGTTGTCATATATGTGAGCTATACTTCTATGTCATTAATGCATGTGGTTCAAGATCTGTTAGATTTTTAGTAATACTCTAATAGCTAAAATGGTCTGGGTGATGAATAAGTAGGTGGTTTTCCTTAGGGGGTTTCCTGTTGCCTTGATGTCAAGTCTACAAGCTGAGTCAGAGACAGTATTTTTTCTTTTGCCATAGATGTCAGATAATATATAAAACTGTGAGCAATGGTACACAATGTTGTCACAGAGTTTTCTTCAAAGACTTTTTAAATTGTGTGACTGAAGCTTGATCTTAACCATATTTAGTCACTTTTTTGAGGATACTGCAACCAAATCAATGTAATAAAGTTCTGATACAGGCAGAAAATTTTAATCTGACCTACAAATAATTTATTTTGATTGATTACAAGTATTTTAAGAGTTGTCAAACATACAGGATAAAATCCAGCCCTGCACAGAGAGCTTTTAAAAAAGGACAGCAGCATTCTTGTTCCACATTGTTCCATGTATTCCTTACTTGTTTGTGGAAGTAATAATCATAATAATGGTTAACAAATACTGTCACAATTAAATAATTGTTTTGTTGAGGTTAGAAAAACAATGCAGCAGCTGCTCTTCGACAATATGTTTCAATAAAGTAAGTGTTGAAATGTAGAATATTATATCAAATACAAATTCAAATAAATTTATTAGTATATCATTCTTCAACAAAATACTAAAAAAATCAAATGGAAAAAAAAAGAATAAAATCTAAAAATATAACTAAATTACAACAAGAAATAAATGTTTATCAGGCTGTCATCAGATTGTCAGATTTTAATATTTCCAAGAGATCTTTGACTTTCTATAAAATATTTTCAATACAATTGTGTTTTAATTGACTTTTGTCTCTTTTAATCCACAGAGTTTCCACACAAATGAGTTGATTATATTTTATGTTTGCTAAGTATTGCAGCTGTCTGATTATTTGGTTCCATTTGCAAAGTGTAACTTTGTCAGTTTAGTTCTTCTGTGTCTATACATTACGGGCAGTAGAAAATCTGGGGCTCAGACACCCTTTGGGGTTTTCCTGCATGCAATTTTAACCCAAGCAGCACAGTAGTAGCTGTTGCAGAGATGAAACACAGAGGTCACTGACAGGCCAACAGTAAAGACAAAGAAGCTCAACTGGGTTGTCTTCATCTTTTTAGTGCAGTTTATGATGTCAGATATGTTGATCACTGTGATTATGTGCAGATGATCTGCAGCCAAATCAGTTGTAAAACATTTTGTTTTAATCACATTTATTTACCTAGACTAAGAAGATAAAATAACAGAAATTAATAAATATTACACAGAATTCATTAATAAGAGGTCAGTTGTAAGTTTTAGTTGAACCTTATTGTGTTTAGTATCTTGAATATTCACAATATCAAATAAAGCATCTGCACAAATATTTTATTTCTTAAATAATAAAAAGTAGAGGGTTGACACTTCATTGATCGGTTTCCATCCTTAAAGGACTTTTTATGATGACTGCAGTAAATGTGAAAGTCTAATTTATTTATTTTAAAAAGTCATTAAAATTATTTTTGCGGAAATTATTTAGGATTTATCCTAATCCCAGAATTATCTAAACTAATGATTACTGGCGGCGTTAGGCCTGGTTCAAATGTAGATAAATACTAGACCATTTGTGCTGTTACTAAAAATGCAGGAGTTTATGAAACTCATATTAAAGAGTTGGGCGGCTAAGACATATCTTTGAGTATTGAACATAAAAATAATTTCTGTCCTTTGTAGGCAGTCTATCAGAGAACATTTTCAAAATCATTTCCAGAGTTAAGAACATGTGTAAAAAGGGCTTTGTCTTTTCCTCCTGTCTTTATCATTCCTGTATTATCACAGCACTGCTCCTCACCTTTCTTTCATTTTTATTACACGGATATTAAAAGTGTCTCCAAGGTTCCTGGAGTGACCCACTTTGCAGATTTCTGTCCGACTTATCTGCTCAGAAGCAGTAAATCTTTCTAAGAATGAATACTTCTGTGAATGCATCACCCAGAACTTTTGTTTCACATTTTATCTAACTGGTTACTCCTTTGACATCATAAAGAGCTTTAGCATGAGCATTGTCTAACCAGATTGTCAGCTCTCATCTCTAACTTGCTCTTTTATGGGTAACGTTTGGCCCTAACCTTAAAAATGCAGTTTGCCCACATCTTGTTTCGTTATGTATAGCTAAATTCATCTCTCTTGACTGGCGTATAGTTGGTTTTGCTGAAAGTTCACGTCAGTATTTGTTTTACTGTTTGACCTCTTATTTGGTGCCCTTCTCCATACACAACTTTCTAAATCACTTTGTAATGCATTGTTTTTTTTTCTCTCTCTCTCTTTCTCTCTCTCTCTCTCTCTGTCTTCCTGTTGCAAATGATGCCCGTTTGACTCACTTTATACCTCTTTATTCAAGGCCAAAGAGGTTGGTGTTGAAAAATAATAAAGCCCAGATGGTTCTAAGTCATGTCGCAAACGATAGCAAACAATTTAAGGAGTTTCAGCTAATGCTGTAGCTTACTCCGATGGAATAAGAGACAATTATAGTAACATTTTTCTGTGATGTAAAACAGGAACCAAAGATCGGTTTTTATTTTCATCTTCATGACAGTCACGTGTTGAATCTCTCACTTAATACACTTCTTTTGGAAAAAAAAGACTTTACACATTATTAACTTGAACTTTGATGTAGTTTATTGAGATTTTATGTGGAAGACCAACATGAATTCCTTCACTTTGAGGTTGAAGGAATTGTTTAGAGGTACACAATATGTCGATTCATAATTGTCATAAGAGTATTAGAGTGAGGAATGTTGCGGTTATGCAGGAATGCATGGATGCAATATTTAGCAGGATGTTATATTTTAAGTGCTATGCATGCAAATTCTGCCTCTCAATAACATTTTGGACCTATTGTGTACACTTTCACTTTCCTTGATTCCCACAATTAATGTATGTCTTTTAGTTGTGCAGATGCTAAAGGTCAGAGTGTCTGAATATTGGGACAAAAGAATGGATATACACCCATTGTGTATATTCAGTTATACATGCAAAAGATTTTTAGTTGTAACTGTAATGAAAGGTGAGCAACAAAATGCACGCCTTAGATTTATTCCTTTGTAAAATATTTTGAAAATCAAGCATGATTTTTCTTCTACTTCACAATTCTGCCCTTTATTTTATCACATAAAATCCCAATGACAGTATTCATAAAGGTTTGTGATTGTAAAATGACATAATGACATTACAAATTTATTATTGCGCATTATCATTCCCCTAAAAGAACAACAAATCCATCCTTTAGCATCCATTACACCACCGTCATTTCATGACGGTGGTGTAAGTAACTGGAACTGTGCAAACTATGAATACTTTCTAAGAAGTGTCTGAGAGACTTTGATTATATTCTCTGTTCTCGTTTTAGGAAGAAAGAAGGTTTCTCCAGACAAGATGGTGGAGATGCAGGCAAAGATCGAGGAAGAAAGAAAGGCTCTGGAGGCCAAGCTGGACATGGAGGAGGAGGAGAGGAACAAGGCAAGAGCAGAGCTGGAGAAAAGGGAGAAGGATCTTCTTAAAGCCCAGTGAGTCACAAAACTTAAAAATCATACATGGTTATTGAGGTCAAATGTGAACCGTTTTTAATATGTTTTAGACAGGAGCATCACCTCCTGCTAGAGAAATTGTCGGCTTTAGAGAAGAAGGTGATTGTAGGTGGAGTGGATCTTCTCGCTAAGGCTGAGGAGCAGGAGCGGCTCCTGGAGGAATCGAACAATGAGCTTGAGGAGCGTCGCAAACGAGCAGAACAGTTACGCAAGGAGCTGGAAGAGAAAGAGGTATGATCTGCTGCAAACCAGCTCACTGGTACCAAACCACTTTGGTTGACAGATGACTTGCATTATGACTAAGATCTTCTCTATCTGATACAATTATTGGATTTATAAATAATTGGTGGTATACAGCTTCTATCTAGCCTGATAGACCGATAAGAACAATCCGATTTTGAATGTTATGGGCAACAAGTACCCAAACAAAATTCTTGCAGCTTTTATGTAAAATCTACTGTTGGTCACCAAGTGCAAGCTGTGCAGGATATGAGACCACAATGCTTACAGCAGACAGAAAAGCTGAATCATTGTGGTTATAAATAAGGTTACCTCTCAGACTCAGATTCTCACATCCTTAATGTACTTGCATTCTGTGTTGGTATTATCCCATCAGCTCACACTGACACGGAATTTGGCTTTCGTTTTCTTTGTAAAAGAATCTTCTTAAACTAAACCGTACGTACCGTGGGTACGGATTGGACTTGATTAGGAAGGGCACACATTTGTCTATATAAGACCTCATAGTGTATGTCAGCACAAATGAGAATCATGAGGATGAAAGAACTGGCCAAGGAGCTCAGTGACAGAAATGTGGCAAGGCACAGATCAGGCCAAGATTACAAAAGAATTTCTGCAACCTTAAATGCAAGAAGTATGGGACGACCAGAACTCTTCCTAGACTTTGCCTTCCAGTTAAACTGAGCAATTGTGGTGAGAGAGGAAGAGAAGAACCCAAAGATCACTGTGAATGAGCTCCAGAGAGGCAATAGAAAGGTCCACAATGTCAACTATCACTGCTGCTCTCCACCAGTCAGGGCTTTATGGCAGAGTGGCTCGATGGAAGCCTCTCCTCAGTGCAAGACATAAGAAAGCTGCATAGTTTGGCAAAAAACACATTAAAGTTTCCCATACTATTAGAAGTAAGATTCTCTGGGTTGATGAGATGAAGATTGAACTTCAAGGATCTGCAAGAAAGAATAACAGAGGATCACCAAATCCAGGTGTGAGAAACTTGTTGCATCATCCCGAAGCAGATTTATTTATGTCGATACTCGCTCGAAAGGGTGATTCTACTCAGTACTGAGAAAAGGGCCTCAATACTTCTGACCATGTGCTATTTCAGTTTTACTTTTTTCATAAATTTGCAAAAATATTCACATTTTTATCTTGTCAAGTTGGGATGCTGAGTGTACATTAATAATATGATCTGTTTTGATTTTATCAAATGGCTGTAGAGTGAAAAATTTAAAGGGGTCTGAATACTTTTCATACCATCACTATATGTTACAATGTATACTATATTGTACTATATGTTTCTGTACAACAAATGACCTTTCTCCCTTTATAAACAGCAAGAACGTTTAGATATAGAAGAGAAGTACACAAGTCTGCAGGAGGAAGCTCAAGGAAAGACCAAAAAGCTGAAGAAAGTGTGGACCATGCTAATGGCTGCCAAATCAGAAGTAAGTCCAATAAATAAAAATAATCTGAAAGTGAATTGAATTGTCTGCATTGGAATAATTTCAATTAATGTAATGTTAAACTTTAGCTCCTATCCTTAGTTAATTTACTCTAGATCCTATTTTAGTACTTTTTTTTCACTTGGGATTACAAGAATGTCAAATTTGTTGTGGAGAAACATCTTTGACGTGACTTGAAATGAGTTTGTTGAGGGCAGATTTTTTTCCCCCTTTTTATGCCTCCTGTGATCTCGAGGTTCATACGTTTGACGTTACTCACATTTACCTTGGTTACTGATCTCCCCTGCCTCTGAAGCAACAAGACACCTCCATAGAGATGGTGACAGAGATGCTATCATCTCAGGCCTGCTGCCACTTGAGCACTTTGCTCATAAAGATACCATTCATCCAGTGGCACACAGAGTTCTGTTCCACTGACTGTTCTTGAAGATCTTTGAAATAGTTTAAGTTTTTAAAAATATGACAAATCCTCATCCAAAATATTGACGGGCCTCTGCTTTGATCACTTTGCAACTTAATTTCTCTGAGCTGGTATAAACTCAGTAAGAGGGAATTTTAACCAAGATAGAAACCCATAAAACTTAGATACTGCAATAATAAGCTGCTGCCTTGTTTGCTGTTCTTTTTGTTTTATGATCATTGTTCACTGTTAGCTCTTCTGTTTTTGAAGCAGATCTTTGTGAATTGACGTGTCAATATTTTATGGGATCTTAAACTCAATTCAAGAAATACCTTTGGTTAGTTATTAATGACTCCTATTTATTGTGAGCTTTATTATTTAAAATATGCTATCTTGAAATTGATAGAAATTAGTGTTTCTTTCAAAAACGTCACTTGCACATAACCATAAATAACAGAAAATACATCAATTCATTTCACAGGGTCTATCCACAGATAAATTCATTTTACTGTCAGTGACAATGGAACATTTTTTCACAATGATATTTTTTTTTCTGATGTATTAATCAGATGGCAGATCTGCAACAAGAGCATAACAGAGAGATTGAAGGCCTCCTGGAAAACATCCGCCAGCTGAGTCGAGAACTGAGGCTCCAGATGCTCATCATAGATAACTTTATTCCCCAGGAGTATCAGGTCTATGTTGTTGTTTTTTTCTTTAAGGTTATCATTTTATACATACTGCAAAAATGTTACATATTCCTGTTCTTCAACTTAAAAATGTTTGCATACCACAAATTAATATGTAGTCCATAATCTGCCATTTAAAGTGTGAAATATATACAGTGTCACTCTGAGCCAGACAAAAAGAAAGGATATTTACAAATGTTATTTAAAAACTTAAGTTATAGTTTTAACAGTTTTTATATTAGCATGTTTTACACCTTTAAATGCGATTAGAGGGGCATGTGTTGATACCAGCCCCAGTCGAGCTTGACTGACGTACGCCGGCACACACACATGAATACACTGCAGCTAGAGGACAATTCTCATGCACAGTGGGCTTGAACCAGAGCAACCTTGAAGTTTGTTAGTTCAAGAAAGTGTAAAAAAGAAAAAGAAACAATCAGAAACTAAAATGATTTATTGTTTCCTACACTATGCGAGGCAGACTGTGGTATTTTACTTTGAGTGAAAATCTGACCTAGTTTCCACTTCCTAAAAATATTCTCTTGTTTTTTTGTAGGCGATGATAGAAAATTATGTCCACTGGAATGAAGATATTGGAGAATGGCAGCTGGTGAGTTGAGATTGCACAGTCGTGCAGTTGGATTAAAATCTTGATTTAATCTTTGTTTGGAATTTATTTTTTCAGAAATGTGTGGCTTACACTGGCAATAATATGAGAAAACAAACCCCAGTGCCAGACAAAAAAGAAAAAGATGTGAGTTCCAGAAGTTTGTCACCAATAACTAATCATCTGGATGTTTAGTTGTCATTGAGGTGCAATATTGACTCTTTTCATACTTGTCTTCACCACTTTTAGCCATTTGAGGTGGATCTGTCCCACGTGTATCTGGCATATACAGAGGAGAGCATGCGGCAATCACTGATGAAACTAGAGAGGCCCAAAGCCTCTAAAGGCAGTAAAAGTGGCAGACCGAAGACCGGCCGAAGGTAAATTTGCCCCAAAGCAGACCTTATGTTTCATGCACCACCAGACTCTACTCTTCAGAAACCTTTGCTATTTTTATTTCTCTAGGCTCGTTGTTTTAAAATACATTTTTGTTCTTTAGGATATTAACAAAAATACACAAATTATAACTTACACAGTACAAAAATTATAAAAGGTTAATTCAGCGTGTATGCTCAAAACTTTTCTCTCCACAAGAATCACCCTTCTGTTTCAACACTGACTTAGAATATGAAGCCTTTTTTCCTGCTGTTTTTTTCAAATCAGAAAGCCATTTCCTGACATGATCGCAGTTTCTGCTTCACTTTTTTTATTTGCACTTGAGCATCTTGTCTATTTTAATTCTTTCTTGAGCATCTTAAACAGTTGAATCCATTCAACTCATGCTGAGACCGAACCAGTTTAACCCCAAGTCTTTATAAACCCAACCATACTCATAAAAAAACAAAACAAAAAGCAGCTGTTCAATAAATTTTCCCATGTCTGCATAATAAAAACTATGTAGTGATAGTGTAATTGAAAACTAATTACAGGGTTAAAATCTTTGTTTGAAGTGATGTTTATACGTCTACTTGCTTGCTTGATTAAGCGATTAACTGTCCAACTGATTTACTGGTAGTGATGAAACCCATCATATCTGATAATAGATAATAACATGCATATGTTGCATCAGTGGTGTTACCAGAATTTCACCCGCCTCATTTTAAACTTTGTTGTAACTCTTCCTGTTTTTGTTTTTTGTTTTGTTTTTTCACCATTTTACAGCATTTTGAATTTAGTATTTTTATGATCTATTTCAAACAAAGCGCTGCTAAATATTATTATAGTTGTTGATGCCTCACATCTTGTTTTTACTTCCATTTTATCTATGTAAATTTCAACTTTTTCTTTCTTTGCTGTTGAATAAGAATTTTTTTTTTTTGTGCAGCTGTTTCGGAAGCCTATACATCCTTACATTTTTTGTGTGCGTTTGTTAAAATTATGCAAAAGCCTGATCAGAATTTGTGATACGGTGCTGTTCTCAGAAATCAGGAAACTTAAAGCGACCCAAGGATGTTTGATAACAATAATCACGCACTCATCTCTCCACAGGAAAAGATCCGCAAAACCCGACACAGTGATCGATTCCCTTCTGCAGTGATAATGTGGAGGTCAACATTTCACTACTGCTTCACCTTGACTTCAGCTTTGATGTAACGTAAAAGACATATTTAGTCCTGCTTATGGTCGAACAGTAATAGATTTTGATTGCACACTGCATAAGATGGTAAGGTTTTAAATGTGATCAAGCAGCACCTTTATTAGGAGAACAACCACTTGAAAATAGGACAATGAAAGACAATATGGTTGAAGCAGTGTCTTGCAACTATTCAGGCCTCTTCTACTTTTTCACATTTTGCCACATTGGAACCAGAAACTTCAATGTATGTTGTTTGGATTTTATGCGATACACCAACAGAGACAAGTGCATAACTGGGAAGCGTAATGGAAGCGACACATTGTTTCTAAGATTCCTCACAAAGAGAAACCTGAAAGTGTGGTGTGCATTTGTATTCAGAGCTTTCAGGGTTATGTCTCAAATGGCTTTGTATGGATTGACACCACTCACCTGGTGCGACTTTGTGAATGGTGTGTTTAAGATTATGAGCAGTATTAGTTTTTCACATAAATTAGCAATTTCCAGGGAGGTCACATAGCTCTCTCCGTTTCTTTTTGTTAGCTGGATCCTCTAAATGGTTTGCGACAAACTGCAACAGGGCTTTATTTCAGCAGTGGTATTCAAAGACCAGACCTGTGAAGTGTGCAAGTAAACGGCATGCATGCCTGACAACAGGGTCTTCCAACTGAGCTGTGGAGCTTTGCAGCTCCTGCAGAGCCACATGAGACTTAATTGTTAACATTGTTCCTTCAGAAAGCAGCTTCATATTAAGTCAGATATAGATGGGCTTCGTTTTATACCGTGGTGACTTCTGTAGTTATGTTGCATTTTATCTTGGGATATCAGAACAAAAGTGGATGAAAACAAATGCACGCCACACTTTTTAGAAACTGTAACATTTCCTTTCCATTTTTAATAGTCAGCATTTTTGGATTGTCTATGAATAATTGAACGTTTTTTGTTATATCGGGACAAAATGAGAACTGGTCCAAGAAGAGTGAAGAGTTTTGCAAGGCACTTCAGTCAGATTGTTTAAAATGAAATTACGACACTGGCCTAGAAACAGCAACACCTTTACAAGTGTCTTGTTAACACAATTATCTCAGAAATTAAACTTTGACTGTTTTGCTTCTCATAAATGGACATATTTCTGTTCAATGAAAAACTGAATACATTCTAATCGAATTCTAATTAGTTAAATTATTCTAATGCAGAAGCAAGAAAGCGCTTTAAGTTCAACTGAAGCGCATAAAACTTTTTAATCTTTTCTTTTTTAGGTCAGAAGCATTAAGGGCATGCATGCCGTTGAGCTCTTATGTCTGTACCATTTCCTCCACTTCAGTCAACTTTATTTTCAACACTTGTTGTGATGCACCATAAATGTATGTATCTGTATCCCGTATGCACTTCTATGACTTTTTTTTATGTTTTGGTCTTTAGTGGATGTAAGCTAGTTTTTTGTGTTGTTAAAATGTGTGTCAAATGTTTACGCCAACAAACATCTGGATTTTATTTAATAAATTATTCATGTCTGATCTCAGGTTGTCGTTGTGTAGTGATGTCACAAAGCAAAGTTGTGCTTCCAGCTTTCTCTATGAAATTATGCCTGTTAATTTAAAGATACTACTCTGGGCTGATTTCAAGATTTTGAAAAAAGGTTTGCATAACACCTTTATTGTCACATTTCAATTTATTTTTGTCAAGGCATTTCATCTACAATAGAAACTCAAAATAAATATAAAAAAAATAAATATTACATTATTATAAATAACTTGGACAAGGTGCATAATACTTCATGGGGTGCCTTCATCTTACAGACTTGTGACAATGTCGGACACGGTTCTCTGCGCACTGGCTCACATTTGTAAGAAAGTCAGGTAGTGGATATCTAGTCTTGAAAATCAGGTTGCAGTGGATCTTGTGTGTCTGAAACAAAGTCAATTTGACAAATTTAGCTCCCAAAAATAAACACACATTCAATTTATCTCAAACCAGAATTAATTTAGGAAAAGGCTATTTAGTTCAGCATTCATATTAAATACACTGTAAAGTCTAATCTATTTAGATTGCATGCAAATTATTCTGTACCATGTTGTTGTAACGCTGCAGGGCCCTCTGTAGGCCTTCAAGATCGTGTGGAGAGACATTCATTAGCTCAGTAATGTTACCAAGAGCCATCTTTGCCAAACAGAAGAACTGGTCCTATAAAGTATAAGAATCAGTGTTAAAAGTAGTCAACAGTTCAGACTTAGAGAATCATTCATGGTCTTTACATCATAACTCATTCAGATCAAAAGAAAAGGAGTGTAGATTTTGGGGGGGGAATGTAAAAATAAGGTACTAAACTCTGAAGTCGATAAAGAAACAGATTCCCATGTTATTTGTTAAATTGAGAATTGTAAAATCTTACATTTAAAGGGCATTAACCTCTTTCTTTCATTTTACCATTAATCTATATGTTGCATCATGACAAAATTTGTAAAAGTTTAAAGATGTCAAAGATCACTGTGACACAAATACCGCCTTCTAAAAAAATTAACAATTTCCACATACCGTACATTTGTCTAAATGAGTGTTTGGCACCCATCCGCTTGGGTTCTAAAATAAAAACAGAATTGCTTATTGTCAATCAGACCTGGAAAAAAAACTCTTAGTAAGTGATTTGTAGTATTCTTACCAGTTTTAACAGATGCTCAGAACGATTCTTAATGTGGCCCAGAATGAGACACTTCTCTTTGTTTGGATCGTTTTG
Organism: Poeciliopsis prolifica; assembly: GCF_027474105.1. Taxonomy (NCBI): domain Eukaryota; kingdom Metazoa; phylum Chordata; class Actinopteri; order Cyprinodontiformes; family Poeciliidae; genus Poeciliopsis; species Poeciliopsis prolifica. The sequence continues at coordinate 8,644,511 of NW_026562384.1, forward strand.
CACAGATGCTGAATAGACCACCACGACCATCACACTAATAAATACGGAGCACTGAAACGCAGAGGTGTTCATGTCTGTCTCTGAAGAAGAAGCTATTGAGTCAGCTCTGTCAGGTTCAGCAGAAGAACTCGATTCTCCTGCATACTGTCAAGACTGCTACTTATATCGGTGTCACGTCACTGTGGTCGATAACGTCAGAAAGGGAAACGCCAAATTGGGACAGGATGATGATGAAGTCTTATCTGGCTTACTTACTTTCCACTATAGACTTTTATATTTACCAAGAAATTTACGCCTCCAATTTCTGCTATTCAGGAATGATTGGCCGCCTTCATTTAGATGTGCAAAATGACTTAAAACTCACTGCTAGTATGAGAAATTAAATGAAGATCCTCTTGAAGCTTTTAACAAAAGCCAGAACACACACCTTGAAACAAACTAATCACGTGACAGTTATTCTAAGAGCACCTTTATTGAAGAGATATTAGTTTACTACTAAACTAAGAAATTCTTTTCCTGTGTGACATGACAAAATGACTGGTGTGTAGGCACATGGAAAATAATTAGAGGCGATCTTTAAACTTGAACCCACGCATTAGTAAAGGGAAAATGTGACAGAAGAAAAAAAATTCCTGTTAGTGTCAGTTTATGCATGCTTCTGAATCTGGGGACCTGCCTTTTGTTAGAGTACAGAAATGTTACTTGATGCTGTGCACAAATTGGTGGTAGATGAAAAATATCCAACAATCAAAGAGAATAAAAACAAATACTTGCAAGTATTCTGATATGATTATTACCCAGCTGAAGTTGCAACACTTCATCGCTTTTTTGTTACGCTGGAAATAGAAGTCAGCCTGAACTGATTGACATCGAAAGCAAAGGGGCCAATCAGTCTGACTTGAGACTATGACCTGAAACTATAAAGACTGATATCTCTGCAGAATCTAACATCCACCTTACCACACTCCACCACTTCTGATAAAGCATACGTGCACTTTTGCAGCACCAAGTGACAACAGTTTGAGCTCCACCTGGAGGCAAATATTAAATTAATCAAGACCTACAGCAGTTTATTTAAAACTATGACGCAGGACAGGCTGGAAAAGCCCTCGAAACATTTAGTGACTGGAGGCTGTGAAATACAGTACATTTACTTTTTCTTTTTTTTTTTTCAAACTTAAATGTTTCTGATCAAGCAATTTTTAATTCCAGACCAGTGTAATCTGAGTAGATAGGATAATTTATTAAGGGAGAAAAGATGTCGTTACGACCCAAGGTCTAGGACTTCAAGGGTTGGCAACGTAAAAATGTTTACAGAGAAAAATATAAGGTGGAATTTAAAATGAAACAAAGAAATGTTTCAAATTACACTTTAACCCAATTAATATTCAAAAACAAGACTGACGAAACTAAATAAGGGAGCGTTCAAGTGTAGCTTCAGCAATTACGCAACCAAGCAAATCAGTCTAAAACTAAAAACAACCCAAAAGAAAACACTAAAGCAACAACAAACTTTCCAAACACAAGCTTCTAGATTGAAATGGAGTCGGCCAGTTTCAGAATCAATCTGCTAGACAAAGTAAAGTGGGTCAGCAGGACAAAAATACTCAAAAGCTGTCCTAAACAGTCTTCAAAAAGGCTAACAAACAAAGCGGCAGTCAGCTGCACAAAGCCTCTTCCTAAAGCTGAGTTCATGAGCATTTTATAGGGTGCAGGTGGACCTCATCATTGTCTGATTGGGTTGGTGATCTTCAGCTGGTCCAAGGGGGTTGCTTTTCTTCAGCCTCCAGCAGCCAGTGTGCAGACTGTGCTGCCACGTCTGAATCTGCAAAAACAAAGAGACTGCACATCCTCTGGAGGCCAGGGGCCTCAACAGGTGTTCACTTCCTTCCCTTTTTAAGTCATGAATTAACTTGGAGGTTCTGTAGTTTCAGGTTCAACTTTTTGTTGTACATTTCCATAACTGAAATTTTCCTTCATCAAAATGAAAGTTGTGGATATCCAGAAGAGTTGTCCTCAGAATTTCAGATCCCTCAAAGTCCTTCTTCCTTGGATGAATGCCATCATTTTCCCTCTCTTGTCTTGGACAGCAACCCAGGTAAAACACTGCTAGCATTGTCTCTGTTTTAGGAGTAGCTTGACACAAGGAATGTGACATGCAGCCTTTTTGTAGGATCGTCTTTACACTCTGGCTCTTGATATGCTGACCCCAACCCCAGTGCACCTAAAGGTTTTCTTCCTCACATTTTTGTTTCCAAACTGTTTGTACAATATACAAGCTTTGTCAGTGGTCTTTCTGTCACTCAGGGTGACCTAAAACCACCATGGTTTAGTTGACACAAATAAAGAAAAAGTAAAAAAAAAAGAAGTAACAAAATAAAATGGGAATGTCCCAGTAATGCTGAAATGAGTGGGCATCCCTCTGATAACATACCATAAAAAATAGACTGTGATTAATATATTTCAAAACTTTTTCCACCTTTAATTTGATATTTTTCCTGTTCAAGCTAACTTAAAAAAACACAAGTGTTAAAGGACAAATGTTAAAAATGAAATAGCTACAGTAACCCGTTTCATAAAGTTTGCAAACATTTAGCAGAACGAATCAAAAGCTTGTGTGCATGCATGTAGAATGTTTTCTGTTTAGAGGGAAACAAGCTCAACTTCTGGGCACCATCTCCACCATTTGGCATATCGAAACAACTCTAAACATCACCAAAAAGACCATGGGGACAGATTGATTTAGGGTCATTTTTCTTCCGATGGAGCAGGTTTAAAATGCAAAACAGTTCTGACCTATACCTTTGTGAATCAGCTTGAAATGTGAAGGTAAAAAAAAAAACCTTCTCATTTTCAGCATGTCTGTGAGTCCCTGCTTCAAAAAATACACTGAAAAACGTCATGAATGTGGCTTGTATCTGTGTATGACCTTCATTAAAAGTGAGTCATTTTTCAGTTCTCCATCAGCAAGGTAAAAATACATGATTTGCTCATGATAGTTTAGCTGGTGTCTTAGCAAGGGGTTTCTCAGATTGAATGGGACTTCCAGCACTTTGAGGATCTCAGATCACTGGGTGCAAGTCTAAAAACAATAGAGGACATGATATGTCCATGAAAGAACGCCTGTTAAGTACGAATGACTGAGAAAAGGACGACTGCGAAACCCGGCTTGATTCGCTACTCTATTGTCAGAGTTTATTGTGTGACAAATGGACTTTCCTTATCCAAACAACACTATCATCTTTGCTCTACTTTCAGTGGGAGCTTTTGCTTCCTTTGGGCTCAGCCAATCACATCCTCAGAGCCCCGGACGCTGCCAGCCAATAGGAACACTCGCGCGGTTGAGACTGGATGCGCCATTTTACTGCGTCCACAGTCATCCGGCAAGATGGTCCCTTGCTTTGTTTCTTCTCAGCGGAGTTATTTCGGCTTTTAGCCCTAAATTTTAGCTTCCACACCATCGAAATTTAGTTCATTGGATTTAGCGGGGTTTGCTGAAGTAAAACAGTACTTCGCTGCGGTACGTCAGGAAATGACGACTGCTGGAAGCAGGTATGGGGGTTGTTTATCCTGTTTGTTTTAGACGAGCCATCTTTGCATTGATTAGTGTGTTGGCTTCGTTAGCAGCAAGCCGGGCCATGGCAGCCTAGATGCTAGTTAGCACGCTAGGCTAACTGTGTGCTAACCGTTAGCTGCGCAGCCGGCAACACTGAAGTCCACAGACATGGAGGCTTGAACGCCTGCGTGCATACACCCGAAATGTAGCTTAATACAGCAAAAAAACGCTTTCACGTCAATTATTAATGAAATGTCTGGGTTTGTATTGCAATGTCGACAGCTTAATGCAGCACAGCTAGTCAGTGTGGATGCTACACGGTAGTTTCAGGCTGCAGGGCGCGGGTTCGTAAGATGTTATGTTCACATAAAGGAAGGGAAGGCCTGGATGCATGCCCATGCAGAGGACCTTGCATGCAGAACCACCAGTGCAACAGGGCCAGTCTCAAATGAGCCGAGGAAATTCTGTGTTCAGTCTCGACCAAGTGCTCAACGCGCAAATTGACTCGACGTCACGACGGTCATGAGTTTCTGGGCTGTCAAAACTGGAAGATGTTTTTAGTTGGAGATGAATACGCTGCAAACGACGGAAGAGCAGAAAACCAGGCCTGAACTTAAATTTTAATCATAACAATTACATTTTCGATCTAGCAATTGATAGTTGCTGTCATCGAATGCCATGCAAAGTAGGTTGATGGTAAACAAAATGCAATCAAGTAGTTTCTACTGTAAGACACTGGATAGAAACTTGACGTACATGTAGAATATAAAATCTTTTTGATTATAGTCAAACTGGGAACGTCCCAGTAATTTGATTTTTGGTTTTTATTGGCAGTTTTTATAAGAACTGGCACGCAAGCGGTCCCTGTAACTTGGGAGTTCATTGTCATTTTTTTTTTACATTTATTTAGTTTGTTTCTAAATAACTTTTAATTGGTCACATAAAACAAGTATCTTTGCTCGCTGCTGATTTTATGTTGGAAATGGATGTTTCTTTGTTAAATTTGGTGAAAATGTAGCCTTTCCTTTGCCTTCTTTCGCAATTCTGCTCAATTCTCATCTCCCAAATCAAAGCTTTGCTCAAGGGGGCAATTTTTTGTTTTTTTTTTTGTTTGTTTACCAGGCTGGGGAAAGTGTAAAACAAACAAGGGATTCAGTAATCAGGTCATTCCTAATCGATACCGATTTCAGTTTTCTTAAAAGCCCGACCTGCCAATTTTGAAGTGATCCAACTTTTATCCAGTTTTTTCATTTTGTCATTAAAATGACGAGTGTGCTGTAAAGTTTAGATTTGTTGCATCTGATGAAGAATATAAAACAGCTACATGTTTTTGGTGACTTGACTGCATTATGTATCATCACTACACACACACAGGGGAAAAAAAAATGTCTGTCTCCCCAGGTAAAATGAGTCTGGCTTCTTCTGAATCAAACCTCGATCAAATGGGAGAGAAAGGAGAGGAGGTGAGTGTGCCATTCGTAAGTTTGAACACTTGTAAACATATTTTTTATTGTTTATAAACCTAAAATGAATCCTGGTTTCTGCGCAGCCTGGGAGCTCATCAGAAAGCATGAAACCATCTTCTTCTCGAAGCAGGAGGTTAGAAACTTGCTTTTTAATTTATGAATATGGCTTTTATTTTGCTGTTGTATTTTGATGCTTAAAGTACTAAAGATGCATGTCTACACACAATTTAGGAAGCCCACCAATGTAACAAAGCACACAGAACAGAAAGTCTCTGATGGCTCGACTAGCAGCGAAAACGAAGGTGCCAGTTCTGACAGTAACACAGGCAGCGGATCTAAAGGTAAGAGTTGTGCAGTGCGAGTTAGACTCATTGTAAGTTCTGCTGCAGGTGGAATGAAGTGGGATCTTTGACTTTTCTGCCGTTTCATTTTCTCAGGCACTTTAGTGATGAAACCGAGTGGGAATGAAAGCAAAGGTGCCATGAAGCTTAGAGTGGATTTCAAACAGAAAAAAACAGGTGATCTTCTGTTTTTATTCAAATGTTTGAGCATAAGTCTGATACATAGATATAAAAAAAATCTGTAACCACTTAATTTGTTGGTCACAGATGATACCCTGGAGAAGAAAGTTAACTGCACAGCCTGCGGAAAACAAGTAAACCAGTTTCAGCGTAACTCGGTGTACGAGCATCCTATGCTCAAAGTACTCATTTGCAAGGTACTACAATTTAACTTTATCTCAATGACCTTCTTAAATATTTGTACTGTTTACGCATTGCTGATCATATTCATTTCTATTTTTGTAGTCATGTTTCAAGTACTACACAAGCGATGACATCGGCCGGGATTCTGATGGGATGGATGAGCAATGCAGGTGGAGGAAAAAAAAATAAATAAAAAGGACTTTCACCTACTTAACTGTCAGTCTTAGTTACCAAGCAGAGATTGGTGAATGCAAGAAGGAGAACAGCAAGCATTATGTGATCAGCTCTGTGTTTAAGTCCATTCTGTTCTAACTTGGCAGTAACTACTTTCTAATACTTGAGGCTTCTTAAAAGGATTTTGATAACCAACATTTCTGGCTCAGATCAGCAGCAGTGTAACTATTCAACAACCTTGGAAATGGGAGCTTTTTCCTTATCTCTAAACTCTCCCTAAATTCCAGCAGAGTAAAATGCAATAACCTGTATATATTCTAACTACAGCTGCAAGAGGCAAAGTAAATACTTTTTTTCAGGCCGTACAAACAAATATACGTTCTAAAATTCCTCTTGCACAGAATTAAACAGATGCGTTACAATGCCTTGCGAAAGTATTTACACCCCTTTTAATTGCAACCACAAACTTCAGTGTATTTAACTGGGAGTTTAATTTGATAGACCAACATAAAGCAGTGCCTACTTGTGAAGAGGAAGTGAAATTAAGTTTTCTGTCTTTTTCCTAATAGCGCTTTAAACTTTTCCACCAGTTTCTCCCTGACCTGTCGGTTGTTCTTTTGTCTTCATATTTCCGCAGCTTTTTAGCAAACCTGTTTTGCCTGAAAGACACACAATATAGATGCTATGTCTATACAGGGTAGATATGCTATATCTATAGATATGTCAACCAGTTGGTAGCACTGGAAACGACACGTTGTTTGAGAAAAGATCTGTATCTGGAGCAGCGAAGTAGTTGGCCTCCTGGATAGTATAAGGTAGTGTGAAAATTAATGCAGAAAAATTAGCATCTGCTGAGAGCTTCATCAGCTACTGGATAGTGAAGAAATAATTTGTGGCTAATAATATAACTGTAGCAATCTAATGTTATTCAAGATGACCAAAAACCAAAACTTTAAACAAAACTGCTGCTGAACATATTTGCATGAGCCAAATCCTTGACTGAGTGTAAAAAATGTTTTAGAATCGAATAATCCTTTATGATTCTGGCTTCTTCCAAATCAAACCTATATCAAATGGGAGAGAAAGGAGTGGAGGTTACTGTTATTTGTAGTCAAGTCATCAATGGACACTGAAATGTGTAATAACAGAAATTTTATTGCACAATTATTTTAACTGTACAAAGCTATATAAATATTAACACCTTTAAGTTTTAAGTTATGTACTTGCCTCCTAGAAAGGCTCAAATGAAGATGGTCAAAATATTTCTATTTTGTATTTTAAAAATTTTTTCTTTTCGTAAGAAAGAACCTCATTCCTTAAAAAGTAGCATTGAAATTGCCACTGAATAGTTATCTTAATACAAGTTTAAAATTTGAGTTAAATTGCTCAGAGGTGAATTAATTGGATGAGTTTTAGATGATTTTAGTTTTGGGAGTATACAGTGCCAAGTCTTTCAGATTGTTCCTTCTAAAAAAAAATTAACTTTTCATCAACTTTACTATTATATACTGCTTGTGGTGGCTTGTCTCATTACCCAATAAAATACATTGAAAGTTTTGGCGGCAAAGTGAGGAAATGTCACCAAGTTTAAGAGGTATAAGAACTTTTGCAGTGGGAAGTTTTAGAAATATTAATTCTGACATGGGGGGTTGAAGTCATGATTGATTCTCTTCTCTGAATTGGTCGTCATGCGGTTAATGTTTTCAAAAAAGTTTTAAAAGCGACATGTAGAAAAATATTCACTATTTACCTTGAAATATTGTTCAAACTTTGTCCTCAGATGGTGTGCTGAGGGTGGAAAGCTAATCTGCTGTGACTACTGCAACAATGCTTTCTGCAAAAAGTGCATACTGCGCAACCTGGGCAGGAAGGAACTGTCCAGCATCACGGATGAGGACTCCAAGTGGCACTGCTACGTGTGCCGGTCCGAGCCCCTCCAGGATCTGGTCTCTAACTGCCACACCATCATGCAGAGGAAAGAGGAAGTGGAAATTAAACAACGAAAATCTGATAAAGCTGAGGAGCGTGAAGGCAAGAAAGAGAAGAAGAAATCCTCCAAGGAACAGAAAGCAATTGCAAATGGAAAAGAACACAATGAAGGCTTGGGGACCATGACTTTCTCCTATAAAAATCTACAGATACCTAAAGATCTAATCAAGAAGACAAAGAAGCTTGTTGAAACTACAACCGGATTAAATAACACTTTCATTCAGTTCATCCAGCAGGCGACCGACGACCAGGCAGACACCACCATCAGGTATCGACATTTGAAAGCCTTCAAGGCTGTGCTCTCAGATCTGAAGAAAGCCCACAATGCCTTGGAGGAAGCTTTGAAGCCAGAGTTCAGAAACGTGGAACTGCAGAATGGTACTGAAGGGCAACATGCGAGAAAAACTGGCGGTGTTGTGGAACCTGCAGAAAACGAGATGGAGTGTTCTGCAGATTCACTTCCTGGTGTTCAGTATAATGAAGTCAAGCCAATTTGTGACACAGAAGAAATGAAGGAAGAGACTAAGCAGCCGCCCGACGAGAATGATTTAGTTTTTAAATCTGGCAAAACCAGAAAGGTGTCAAAGGACCAGGATAGTATAGCAGATTTAGTTTGTAAAATGGAGGAGACGGTTGAAGGGCTGCCTAATGAAATAGAGGTTTCAACAAAAGAGTTGCTAAAAAAGCAGTCTATTGAAAAAGATCTACTTGATGAAGCAGAATCAATGGATGAAGGGGTGAAAGAGTTGGATAACCAGCAAGACATGAAGTCAGAAGTGTCCAATAAGCCTGAAATGGAAGACCAGCAGACAGAAACAAGCGTCCCCAAAAAGATAATTAAAAGCGAGGTCTTTGACAGTGAGCCAGTGTCTACTGCTGAAACATCCCTGGATCATGACATTATGTCTGTTCCTCCTTCAGTCCCTGAGGAGCTTTTCCAGATGGTGGAGAGCCTCGCTGATTCCTCCATGCTGTCACAGACCGATACTAGTTCAGTGAAAGAGGTGGATACAAAGTCGAATGAACATCCTCCAGAAACCCAATGCCCCCAACCCAGAGTTAAGAACCTGATAGTCAAACTCACTCCTGTACCAGTTATCAAGAGCAGCAGTTCTCGGTCAAAGGACAAAGAAAAGAATGCTGAACAGCCGAGCAAGAGTAAGGAAAAAGATAAGAAAGACTCTGATTCTGGTCGAGCAGAAGAAGCAGACAGCCCACCACCAACCCGCCGCTCCAGTAGGGTGAAGACCACTCCTTTAAGGAAGCAAGGAGAAAATAAATGCAAGAAGGACACCTCTGATTCAGAATCTGAAGGAGACAGCAAGGCCAAGCCATCAAAGAAATCCAGTAACATTAAAAAAGAGACCAAAAGTTCAGAGAAAACATCAGAAGACTCTGACTCAGACGAAGTTCCTCCTGTTCTACTGGAGAAAGCTGCAACAGGCAACAGCAGCACAGACGAGGAACAGGAAAGCACAACGGCCAAAAAGTGTCTCTTCAAATCCGTTTCCTTTGACACCGAGAAGCAAACCAAACGCAAACGAAAGTCCGAAAGCTCAGGTTCAGATGCAGAGAGTAAAGACAAGACAACGTCCAAGAAGAAGAAGCAAGATGGTTCGGACAACTCAGACTCTGATTCAGATGGAGAGAGTAAAAACAAGAAGACGTCCAAGAAGAAGAAGAAGAGGCAAGCCAGTTCGGACAACTCAGACTCTGACTCAGATGTGGAGAGTAAGAGCAAAGCGGTCACAGCTCGAAGGAGGTCTAGCCGCGTCAAGAAACAGGAGAACTCCAAGGGCAATGAAAAAGACTCGCCTGATAAGAAGCAGAAGCGATCTTATGAAAAGAAGCGGAAGGGAAAGAGCCCAAAATCTGCCTCCAAGCTACTGTCTTCATCTGAGGAAGAGGAAGAGGCTGGAGGCGACTCCGGAGAGGATAGTGACCAGCAAAAGATCAAGCCCATTGTGGAGGATAATGTACTTGGAGGCAGTGGAGTCTTCAATCAGTCCTCAGGTAAAGTTCTGTGTTTATTGCTGCTTTCAGTTTCCACAGTTTCTTCCAGTCTCTTCGAGGCTCCGGTTTGCACTGAAACTTCATTTTTTACAGAGATGCCATGATCTTAGTTTTTTCCCCCACACAATTTCATGTCATTCCAAAATTTCACTGATACTGAGCTGAAGTACATGTTACTTTTATAGAACTTCATAAAAAAAATGTTGTTGGCTTCATTAGGAAATTATGCTGTTTTTTGTTTCTTTGCTAGGAGACGAGGGAGACACTAAAGACGATTCTCAAGTTTTTGAAGATGACGACGACGACCCTGAAAACAGGTAATGGGGAAATGCAGCAAGAAGAGATGTAATAATTACACACAGGTGACCTCCATTTAGTAATTACGTAAATTGGTCTCAATGGGTTTTATTTATGGGTATCAAAGTAATGGGGCATGTCTTTTTCTACACACTTCGGATACCCTAAATGTTGCTACCTGTGTTGAAAGTTATTTATCTTTTTTCTTTCCATTTCATAATTATGCACCAGTTTGTGTTGGTCTGTTGTATAAAATGCAACGGCTTGAAGTTTCTAGATGTACTGCGACAAAATCAGAGAAATGAAAACAGCAAGGCAGTGCTGGTTCTAATTGAGGGTACAGGTTAACTAGAAATGTTAAACCTATTAGTTGGGTACTCCTACTTAAGATGGCGTATTGCTTTAATTAACCTTAAACACTCATGCCGAAGAATAAAGTTGTTTTATTTCCCTGGACTCCTTCAGTTAGGCAGCTGTAACTGGTGGAACCCAAACAGTTTCTTGTTTTGTTTTAATATATAAGTGGGTCCTCCATTTGTGTACAAATTATCTCGTCATTTAGGGAAATGTTTGCTCATTAAAATTTAATTTAGTAGTTGTTCTAACTTACTTTAAACCAACCGATTAAATATGTTTCAACTTTTGATTGTTTGTGGATCTAAAAACACTTTGCTTGTTTTTGATTGTTAAAATGCATGACATCTTAATGGGGCTTTTGTTTCTCCTCTTCCCTTTTTCCCCAAAGGATTGCAAAGAAAATGCTTCTTGCACAAATAAAGTCCAGTTACTCTTCAGGAGCAGAAAGCTCCTCTGAGAACGAAGAAGAAGACGACACAAAAAAGAAATCCTCCAAGAAAGCTAAAAAAGAAAAAGAGGACGACGAAGAGGAGCAAGGTAGAGTACAAACTGAAATATTCAAGTGCAGAAATATTCAAGAAGACCAATTGCTTCCTATCTTTTAATAATCTTTGTTTCTGTCCTGAAAGAGGATGAATTTACAGAAGACTCTGAGTCTGACGTTGATGTGAAGAAGCGTGGCAGTCGGCACAAATTGCTCCGCCATAAACTCTCCTTGAGCGAGGGTGAATCTGGAGACTCGAGCAAGGAGAAGAAGAGCAAGGGCAGCAAGAAAAAGTCTTCACGTAAAGGTAGACTCTGGCTTTTATTAACAGGACTCCCCAACTGAGAAACCAGTAAGTGACTTTGTTGCCTTGTTATAAATCAGTCGGCAGCGACGACTCCGAAGACTCAGACTTTGAGAAATCGGCATCTGGTTCTGCGTCAGGGATGAGTGAGGAGGTCAGTGACTCAGAGGTGGACAGCAAGCGTCGAAAGACCAGGTGAGAAAGCAGGATCTTGTCCAAGCAATCACTTACTTTCTGTTGATTAGACCCATTTTCTCTTGGTGGACATAAAAGAAAAAAACTCCCCCCGCCCCCATAAAAAAATGCTTCCTGTTTTTATTTCTCTAGATCAGCAAAGAAGAAAGAAGATGAGAGCCAGAGGAGCTACAAGCAGCAGAAAAAGAAGCGACGTCGAATCAAAGTTCAGGACGACTCCTCCAGCAATAATGAGAAGGTATTTTAGATGCAGCTTCTTAAAATTTCTTATTTCTGGAAGGGTAACTTTGTGGTGGAGGCAAAACTCAACTAAAGTTTACTAGTCAAGTCATGCAGAGGTTCTAAACGTTATTTAAACTTCCCCTGCAGTGTGTTTTTGAGTTATTGGACCTATAAATGGACCTTGGGGTTTGCTCCCTCACTTGATATTAAGGACTAGCTCTTTGCACCAGAGGGCTACAGATCAAAGAGCTGAACTCGATATCCTTTTTCACAGAGCGGAGAGGAAGACGGTGAGGATCAAGATGGAGAGGGGCGCAAAGGCCGGAAAAAGATCCGCAAAATCCTCAAGGACGACAGCTTGAGGACAGAGACGAGAGACGCTCTGAAGGAGGAAGAGGAGAGGAGGAAACGTATCGCTGAGAGGGAGGCGCTCAGGGAGAAACTCAGAGAGGTAAGCATGGACATTCCTGCTGTTTTTGGAAAAACAAACCTTACACATAAGATGTGTGCTGTGACATTTACTATAGCAAGTTAACATGGTCAAAAACCCACTTAAACCTGCAATGGTAATATAAGGTGTAATGTCTTTGAATATTACAGCTAAACTCAAAACTCTGGGTGAAACATAGAAATTAATATGGAAAATATTTAAGTTTTTAAATATTTTTCAAAAAGTAAAAAAAGAGAGGGTTTTTTACATTATGTTGAATTTGTTTGTGTGTAATTCTATGCTCATGCAAAAATTAAAACAAGATGCTGTTTTTCGGCCTCTTAATCCTTTTAGATCAGGGTTTCCCAGAGTCGGTCCTCGAGGGCCGGCATCCTGCATGTTTTAGTTCTCTCCCTGGTTTAACGCACCTGGATCCAATGATGGCTCCTTTAGAAGGCCTGAGAAGAACACTGACATGCTGAAAAGGTTGGTACTACCAGGGAGAGAACTAAAACATGCAGGATTCCAGCCCTCGAGGACCCACTTTGGGCACCCCTGTTATAGATCAAGGTTTTTAAACTGGGAAATGGGAGAATCAAGAACTGAAACTCTGATTTATTAAGATTTTTACAAATTAAATATGTTTCACAGAATAAAATTTGTGCTGTAATCTTAATGAGGAAAGCTCAAACTTTTAACAGGCCAACAATCTGTTTCTTGTGGGCATCAATTATTGGAAAAATATTGTAAATATAATGCAGGACTGCTACCACAAGGTGGCGGCAGTGGGAGAGCTGAGTGGTTCAAAATTTACAAGTAAAACCTCACTAAATACAACTCCTGAAAGTACGACCATACTGTCAAGACAACTTTGAAATGCTACTGGAGTAAGAATTAGATTTTATGTTCATCTTTTTTTGTTATTTTCATCAATTTGCACAACATGCTTCAAGGAACAATTTACAAGAACATCCACAGGAGGCGAATATGATAGTTTCTCACCAATATGAAAAAAAATATGTTTGAGATTGTCTCTCTGGGTAAAATTCATTAGGGCAGGATGCTATAGACTTTTATTAACCTAATCTGTGGATACAATAACTGGTACATGAACTTTGCAGTTTTTTAAAACTTGGAACATGGTTAATGTCATCCATGAACTACTGGCCTCTGCACTTTACCTTTAACAGAAAAATGCTTTAAAAGCACCATTCTCGCTTTCATAAGAGGAAGTTATATTTGGTGCTGCCAGCTAATTGTCATTAGTTTTAGCTTGAGCTAAGCTAATGTTTCTAGCTGTATCAATCTACGTGACCAGCTGATTGAGTCCTTTAGTGTTTTTTCTTCTGCAGGTAGGGGAGCCATTAGTGATAACATCACAGAACACGTCTTGGAAAAATATCCAGTCATGTACCATCAATTTCTCAGGATGGTTTAATTAGCCTTTTAAAATGGCTTAGAAATCCTTTCCCCCCCCCCAAATTATTAGATTTTTATCTTCCTGTAATCCGCCTACAGGTGGTTGTAGTAGAAGAAGCCTCCCAGGTGGCCTGCCCCATCACCACCAAGCTGGTCCTGGATGAAGACGAAGAGACCAAGGAGCCGGTGGTTCAGGTGCACAAGAGCCTCGTCACAAAGCTCAAGCCTCATCAGGTGGATGGTGAGTGAATGCCGTTGGGATAAAAATGAGAGTTTCAGGCCACTCTGAAACGATTCCCACTCAATGCTTTGTGCTTGGTTTTAGGTGTTCAGTTTATGTGGGACTGCTGCTGTGAGTCTGTGAAAAAGATTCAGAAGTCTGCAGGCTCTGGCTGCATCCTGGCTCATTGCATGGGTCTAGGAAAAACTCTACAAGTAAGAAATGAATTCATTTGTCTGAGCTGCACTGATGTTAAAAGCTACATTCAAATTTGTATCTTCAAGATGTTTGTTTACATCAAGAAAATTGCATTCGTCTTAATTTGTTCCTCCAACATTAAATGCGATCTTCATTGCATGAGATTGCCGGAGACTTAGTTAATGTCACACTGGATTCAGAAACTTCTCCAAGTAATACCCAGAGTTGCATTTTTCTTACAACATTGTTACATATTGCAAATACCTCTGATAGATGCTTTTTCATGTCCAAAGCTGGGTGATGTGGCCGATTTTAACTGTTCCCGTCTTGGCCTGTAGGTGGTGACGTTCCTCCACACCCTGCTGCTTTGTGAAAAGCTCGACTTTAGCACAGCTCTAGTGGTTTGTCCCCTCAACACTGTTCTTAATTGGCTCAACGAGTTTGAGAAATGGCAGGTGGGACTGAAGGATGAGGAGAGCCTCGAGGTAAGAAATGTTCCTGTTTATTTTTTTTTGCCCCTGTTGTTAGCCCGGCAAAAACCATGTCTATAGTTGATGATTTATGTATTTCTCCCCCCCAGGTAACGGAGCTAGCCACAGTTAAGAGGCCTCAAGAGCGAGCCTACGCTCTCCAGCAGTGGCAGGAGTCGGGTGGCGTTATGATCATAGGTTATGAGATGTACAGAAATCTGACGCAGGGACGAAACATCAAGAGCAAGAAGCTAAAAGAGACATTTCAGAAAACGCTTGTGGATCCAGGTACAATTAAAAAAATATATATTTCTTTATTATGGCTGGAAGGTTGGTGGTTGGGAGTGAGGTGTAAGGTAATCTAAATCCGAGGTTCTCTAAGGTCCAGATTGGATTTAACAATAAGGTCAAAGCAAATTCCTTTGATTTAAAATTACACAAAAAGTGCCATCAGAATTGATGGACCACATTCTGGACCATAATCTGTTCTAATTTTAGACAGCAAAGCACTTGAAATGTTTTAAGGAATCTTTTACCTAAATTTGGTTTAACTTAATTACTTTTCATGGCTAAATAAACTGATTTATTTATGCAAAAGAAGCTGAACTTAACGTACAACAAGATGCAGTCACTTTTTTAGAATGTACTTCACACATTGTTTTAGGAGAAAAAAAATCAGAATTTTGTTAATGCATACATTTTTAGACATTTACTGAGAATAATTGAATGTTTTTGTAAAATAAACTTTAGTATTTTTCCTTTTACTTATGAGTATAAAGTAAAACAAAATGTACTTTATACTGCAAATGTGGCTAACATTAATTTGCTTCCTCTGTTTTGATATGACACATAGAAGTTATGTAAGAATTTTGTTTGAAATCTTTTTCTAACAAATAATTCTGCACAATTCCATATTTTACAGTAATTTTTGAGCCCAATGCCATAGTTTGTTTTGCGGTTTTTAAATAGTTTGTTCTGGGTCAGCATTCAGGATTTGAGGATTTTCTGTTTTACTGTAGCTTAAAGAGAGGTTTCTTTAAACATGTGTGAAGCTGATGATCTATAATTGTCCTATCTTTAGGTCCAGACTTGGTGATCTGCGATGAAGGCCACATTCTGAAGAACGAGGCTTCTGCCGTCTCGAAAGCAATGAACTCGATCAGGACGAGGAGGAGGATTGTCCTGACTGGCACACCTCTGCAAAACAACCTCATTGAATGTGAGACATTTTTGTTTCTTTGAAACCAAAATTGAGATTTAAAAACAAATTTTTCAGCATTTTTTATGAGGATTAAAAGTTAAAATCTGTTGCAGAAGGCAGCGCAACTGAACCGGATGTTTCTATAAATTTCTTCAGCAGTAGCCCCTCATGCTTGCTCAATACTAATGCATTTTAATTGATTTAAGATGTAATGTGTCCTCTTCAGACCACTGCATGGTGAACTTTATCAAGGAAAACTTGCTCGGGTCGGTCAAGGAGTTCAGAAACCGCTTCATTAACCCCATTCAGAACGGCCAGTGTGCCGACTCGACGCTGCATGACGTCCGGATTATGAAGAAGAGGGCGCACATCCTCTATGAGATGCTGGCCGGCTGCGTTCAGGTAAGAAGCTCTCAACCAACGGACTCGGCCTCTGCTCGACCTTTCTCCTTTTCACCTCTTAGAATGACATTTTGTTCCTCCCGACGCTCAGAGAAAAGATTACTCGGCGCTCACCAAGTTCCTGCCTCCCAAATACGAGTACGTGCTGTCGATCAGAATGACCTCGCTCCAGTGCAAACTCTACAGACATTACCTGGAGCACTTCACAGGTGAGAATGTTTGGGAATCTTTTTAATCTTTTGCAGCAGGATCCTGCAGGGCGTCGTGTTTCCAATAAAAGTTCTCTTTACCTGATGTCAGTTCCACAGAGAGGGATTTCAGACGAATACAAAGCTCTTCTGGACTCTCTCTCTTTTGTCAGGCGTTAAGTAGTTTAGTGGACTTCCCTGTCAGATTGTGGACCAGGACGTGTGTGTGTGTGTGTATTAGAGTTGAAGTGGCAGCTGGCACTGTGCCGCAGGCAGGTTTTAAGCCCACTTTCCCACGTTTCTCCCTAATGAAGAGCTCTGGGAGAGAGAGGGGGAACAGAGGAAGGGGTGAGATGTTGGAGCATAAAAAGGAGAGAAATCTAGCTGAAGTAGGGGCCAGAGGTTTTACACCAAAACCAAAAACAAAGAACAGGAGAGCTTGGTATGCGGGGGGTGGGGGGAATTGGTGGTATGCGCCCTGGCTCGTTAGGCTGAGATGTCCACAGTGCTGATGCTGTGGCTGTGGACCCTTCACAGTGGGGTCTTCAGGCCAATTTCAGCTGTAAATGGTAACCTTTCACTTCCTGGGGGCACTGCAGGCCATCTTGTGACGTAGAAGAAATGGGGAAAAATCAGAACAAGAAATTAGAGTTTTAAGTTTTAGGCTGGAAATGAAATAATTATTTTGATTCGTTTGCTTGTGAGCAGATTGAGATCATGCTGCATGTGAGGTGAACACACATTCATCTTGCTGCTTGTGCTTTTTTTTTTCCCTTTTTCTCTTTTTCCCCCCCTTGCGTGCAGGTGTGGGGAATGCTCTGGAAGGGGGCCGGGGCCGAGCGGGAACCAAACTCTTCCAGGATTTCCAGATGCTCAGCAGGATCTGGACCCATCCCTGGTGCCTTCAGCTGGACTACATCAGTAAAGAAAACAGGGTACGACTGGGAAAGAAAAGCATTCAATTTTATATTAAAAACTGGGTACAAATCACACATAGACATGTTGAAAATGTTTTACTGACAGATCAAATTGCCCATGTATTCTTTTACACCAGAACATATAAAAGTTTGACACAAGTCTTGTTTTGGTGCAGGGGTACTTCGATGAAGACAGTATGGATGAATTCATCGCTTCAGAAACTGAGGAATCCTCCATGAGTCTGACCTCAGAGGATGAGAAGGCGAAAAAGTAAAGTTGGATTCACTTTTTCCCCCGTCATGGCTGCATGCCAGCTGTTTTCTGTATGACTTTCAGTCCCTCTTTGTTTATTCATGGTTGTGGCCTTTTGTTTCTGCACAGCACTTTTCAGGTTCCAGAATGAAATTTCAGTCTGCTTTTCTACAAACTAATTTTTTTCCCATTACAGTTTCACATAGAGAAACACATTGTGTCTTTTCATGCACTTGATTTAGATTTGAATGCTTTTAGAACCACAGAAAAAGAAAAGGTCTACTTTTTTTTTTTCTCTTGATTGTAAACCATTTGGACCTCATCTTTCTTAACTTTCTCATGTCTTGGATCAGTAACTCAACCTGACATTTGTCTTCCACAACTCTTTTTTCCCAACAGGAAAAAGAAGCAGGGAAAAGGGAGGAAGAAGGGCTCTGACGACTCGGACAGTGACGAGGTGGAGGTCATCAAGGAGTGGAACAGCAGCTCCCGCGGCAGGAATGGAGAAGGTCGAAGTCAACCTGAGCCTGTTGAAGAACGTAAGTTTTTTTTTTTAATTTTCATCCTTTCTGTGAGATTAGATCTGCAGTATAATGTAATTATTGAGGTGCAAAGAGCATAGCCTTGTCTGAAACTAATATCAAAGATGTCAAATTTATTTATTTTTTGATCATTTGTGTTCCTGAGCTGAGTCCTTGGACAGATGAGACGAGAGCTTCATATAGAAAAAACTGTTGTACGCTGCAGCTGTCTAGTAACACAGATGTTAATGTCTGATTTGCAGTTTGTGATTCGGCACTAAACTAAAGGGGCTAATTCAGAGTGTTTTTTATGTTTTTGTTTGAAGGATTCTGGACTGCTTTTGATAATGTCTTGTTTACCAACTAAAATACTTATGCTACACCTGGTTTTTGTCGTTTTGGCCAGTCATCCACATTCCCATTTATAACACTTTCCACGTGCGGCACAGGTGGCACTCACCAAAAAGGAAGCAAACATTTCGTTTCCAAGCAAATGCGTGGTTGAATTGAGGAATTAATTGCTGCAAAATGTTGCGCTCACACTTCAAAAAAGACAGAAAATATTTCACAAATACAAGTCGGAGTTGTTTTTTAGGGATGCTCTTCCTCGGCAGATAATTCTGCTGTTAGTTGTTGAATACAGGATTATTTTATCTGCAGAAAATGTCCTGCACCTCTAGAAAAGACATAAACTTAAGTAAGAAGTACTTGATGTCCGAATTCTTTTAAGACGTCTGATTTATAGAGTTGTAACCGAGCCATAATCTGCGTTTCTACCCCAAGCAGCCCGGGCAGCCAACTCTACTCCAGGGAGTCCTTGCTCTGCTGACTGGTACAAGGAGTTTGTGACAGAAGCTGACTCTGAAATCCTGGAGCACTCAGGAAAGATGATGCTGCTCTTTGAGATCCTGCGCATGGCTGAGGAAGTGGAAGATAAAGTGTAAGAACTTTGACGCTATGTGGAACATAAAAAGCATGGCTTTATTGAATACCAGTGTTTGGATGTCTAAAATTAACCTTGAGGCCACTTTTGTCGACAGGTTGGTGTTCAGTCAGTCGCTCATCTCTCTGGACCTGATAGAAGATTTTCTAGAACTTTCCTGCAGAACGGAGGAGGATGAAAAACTTTCTCCATACAAAGGTTACCTTTCACTCGTATTTCTGTTGAGTTTTCATAACTGACCGTATGTTTGTCTATGGCTACCTGCTCTATTTAGAAGCTGCTGAAATTACATAATTTTTCTGATAGTAAACTGCTCCTGACGTTGGTTTAAAATAGTGCATTAAACTTAAAAAATAAAGCAAACGTCAGAGGATGCTGAAGCTCTCCAGCATGTATTTTGCTGGTTGTGGTTTGCTTGTTGCCCTTAAACCCACTCAGATACACACACATGCATGTTACTGCTGTTGTTTTAAGGTCATGTTTCTAATTAAACTTCAGCAGCTGTTTTTGCTTTCATTTTGAAAATGATTAGAGCTCGGCTTTTTTTTCTTTTTATTCCGCGAAAAAATGTTTGCTCAAGGGTTTGTAATTTTGTAATGAAAAGATCAGAGTGCCGTAATTGAAAACATGCCGAAACGTTGGTTATTAAGGCTGGTGGGCGGAGTAGGCCATCTTCAAGACAAAACATTGCATTTAACCGACGTAGCCATCTCTTTCCACTCTTATAATCCATGAGATTTTTATTTATTTGGACAAGGAAAAGCCAACGTTGATGTCAGTTTTAAATTGTGCATGCTTGCAAAAGAAAAGCCTAATTTCTAATAATATGTTTGGTTGTTAAGGTGAAGGAAAATGGTTCAGGAACATCGACTATTACCGCCTCGACGGCTCCACCAACGCCCCCACCAGAAAGAAGTGGGCCGAGGACTTTAATGACACCAGTAACACAAGGTGTGGTGCTTTGTTGATCTTTAATAAAAACTAAAACACAAAATACCACGTTACTGTAATATTCTCTCTGCCTCTGTTTCACTCAGGGGGCGCTTGTTTCTTATATCCACCCGAGCCGGTTCTCTTGGCATCAACCTGGTGGCCGCCAACAGGGTCATCATTTTTGACGCCTCCTGGAATCCGTCGTACGACATCCAGAGTATCTTCAGGGTGTATCGCTTTGGCCAGGTCAAACCCGTCTACGTCTACAGGTTCCTTGCTCAGGTGAGCTTTTTTTTTTTTTTTCCTGACTGTTCCGACTGTGTGTGTGATATGGACTTTGTTATTATCACAATATCGGGCATTATTGTTGTGATGTCATTTAAAGTAACAATAAGAACTATTTATTAGATACATGTATGACTGTGTAAATCCACAATCAAGATAAATGACAAACATTAGGAAAAATTCCCCCCCTGTTCAAGTTGCCAGTAAATTTTTCCATCAGTTTTGCCAACGTAGATATTTTCACAACTGTCATCAATATTGTCTGATTTATTTGTTCTCCCTACTTTTTATTCCCCTCTTTCAGGGCACAATGGAGGAGAAGATTTATGAGCGGCAAGTGACCAAGCAGTCTCTGTCGTACCGAGTTGTGGATCAGCAGCAGATCGAGAGACACTTCACGATGAACGAGCTGGCTGAGCTCTACACCTTTGAACCGGACATGCTGGATGATCCTTCAGAGAAGAAGAGCAAGAGAGCAACTCCGATGCTTCCAAAGGTTGGCATGCTTTCACTTTACACTTCACGTCTGAGGAAAACGTGTCATTTTTAATTAGATCAGCTTTTATAAGGTCAAACTTGATCATTTCTTTCCAGCTTGTCCAAGAATAAAATTAGTTTTCTTTTCTTTTTTTTTTTTTTTTTTTAAACCAGGAGACAGAAGTTTTTTCAGACCCACAGCTAATGGCACGGTTTCTCTTTTGAAGTTGAGCATTTAAGTTATAAACTAAACTATTACTTAAACTCTGCCAGCTTGTATCGTAATCAACCTTTCTGGAGATTTCTGCTGCTTTTTTGTTTCTTTTCACACCCCTGCACTCGCCTCCTCTCATTGTAGCGCAGGTGCTGTGTCACTACTTAGGTCTCCTGCGGTTTAATAGGAACACACAAATCTAACGTGGGTCATGCAGGCCAGCACAGCTGCATAGATCTGTGTGTTTACTGTTATTTACTAAATAGTCGTCTCATTGCAACACGGCTGCTTCCCTGCTATAAACTTGCAGTCCTCGCTCTCTATTTTTTAAAAATCTTTTTATTCATTCCTTGAGGTCTTTACCTTCCGCTGATCCTTGAGTGCGTTCCATCTATTTCCACCCATTACCTTTCGCAGTCTGGTTTATTCAGGTCTGTTTTTGAAGTGGTTTTACCTCTGAAGTCTGTAAACAGAACGGATAAAAGAAACACTATATCCAGCTTGCTGGCGTTTTAAATGGATTGTAAAACAGTCAGTCTTTGCAGGAAATTTGTTTTCCATTTAGATGATCAAAAGATTCTTGCTGTGGCCTTTTACTAGATCTGCTGAGTAGCCCAACCTGTTTTCTACTGTCTTCACAACAGTCCAGATGACCATATTTGAACCTGTCATAGTTGTTGCAGGGGAGGCCAGGGTCATTCATTTCATTCCTTTAAATAGGCCAGTTTCATATTTGGACTAAAAGTTGTTTTAAGGTTCCACATGAAAGCTTCTCCATCACGGTGTCAACACACTCATAACAGTTTACACGTTGCTTCTCAGTCATACATTTATCTGTGACGGTTTCCTGAAATGTTCAATTCAGTTTTCAACAGCGAGTGAAATAAGGAGTTCAGAGGAACCACTTTGTGAAATTTCCCAAAATATTTGCCTATTTGTTGTTCATTAAAAAGGTAAATTGTTTTCTATAGAGTCAACCTTTTCTTCAAGAAGAGCAGTAGGAGTACATCGTTGTCTCTGCAGGATGTTCCAGTGTTTTCATGTGATTGCTGGGGCGTAAAATTGCTTTTCAAAAAGTTGACATTGCAAAACATTTTTTTGTTTTTGTCATAACATGGCATTACAAAAAATATAAATATTTCTGCAGATAGCCTTCTGAAAAATGATTGACGATTCATATTTTAATTTTTCATTCATTTTCAAGCAACTTCTTGAAATGGCACTCTTTTATTCAAATAAACTCGTATGCTGATGAGCTGTCAAAATGCAAAAGAAGGTTTTCATATTGGTCATTCAAGTTAACATGAACTGTTCACACAGGACAAGCAAATACTGAAATTCTTTTTACAAAAAAAGGCAAATGTTACATAAAAGGCATAGTCGGATTGTGGCTTCATCTGCAGTAGTGGGGTTGGTTCTCTGGTCTGTTATGGTAAATAATGAGTTTAGCCAAAAAGTGAAGTTCTTGATTCACAGGCAGGTCTTCATTCCCTCGACTCTCAGCCATCACTATTGAAACAGCAAGATCCCGGATACAAAGGTATAAATGTAATGTTTTCCATAAAAATGTCACCAATTTGACTGCATTTGAACATGATGTCTATAATTGTGGGATGCAGACGTGTTCGCCCAGTTTCTGATGAGAGTTCATTAAACGGCTGCATGCTGGAAGCCTGTAGTCCTTAATGAGCCAGTTGATCTTTATGTGCAGTTGTACTGAAGACACAGGCTAGTGAACCTATTAACAGACTGACCTGTTATTGCCAGTGGGGTAACTGTAGTGTGGCAGCATGACTGCAGCACAATGGAAGGAATTTGCTATTTGGGATGATGTGAAGATGAGTCAGACACTCTTCTTCACTTTGAGCGAACAAAGTTCAGAAGGAGAAACGGTTTGAGCCACAACAGTTTTTCCCCCTTTCCACAAAAAATAGAGATTTTATTCACAATCCCACCACACAGACAACTCACAACCAATTTTTTGTTGTTGTTTTATTCCAACTTGAATCAAGCAGAAAATCTCACTAAAGGTTAATATTTCCCCTCTGTCGCTGTTTGTTTTCTGCTGTGGTTATTGTAGCACCTGTTATCCCTCCTTTTTTACTCATGTTGCCTCTCTTTTTGCCAGTACCCCACGGCATCGTTTCCCCATCATCTTCAAGAGCATCTGTTGTTATGACTTTGCACTTTACAGCACTCACTTTGAACACTATCTGCCTCTGGCCTTCCCTGCATGATGAAGGGTCATTATTTTAAACCCCCTCTTAAACATGTCTGTGTGCTCCTCCAAAAAATC
Source organism: Poeciliopsis prolifica (assembly GCF_027474105.1). Classification (NCBI taxonomy): domain Eukaryota; kingdom Metazoa; phylum Chordata; class Actinopteri; order Cyprinodontiformes; family Poeciliidae; genus Poeciliopsis; species Poeciliopsis prolifica. The sequence continues at coordinate 8,667,639 of NW_026562384.1, forward strand.
TAATTGGAGACAAAGGAAGCAAGCGCACTTCCCCTTAATGACAAAGAAGGTACTAGTAGCCCAGACATGAGTTTGACAATCCCTGCCCACCCTCTCTGAGATTATATTCCACCTCTTCGTGTTTGTCGTACTTGTCTTTTCTCATCTGACATGCCGCCACATGCACAGCGAGAAGGTGCAGGAGGCTCCCTCCTGAGAATTTTAATCCAGATCTCCCAGCCTCTGCAGATGTTGCTGTGTCGCATGCCGTCAGGAGGCTGGGAGCATGCCCATGTCCTGCTCTCAGCAGGTAATGGCTGCAGTGGTCGTTAGGCTGCGACAGGAACACTTAAATGCTGTGGGCAAGCTGAAGTCGAGCAGCGGTGCAGACCGGAGCAATAAAGCATGCCGTGCTTGGCTCATTATATGTAGGAAGCCATCATTGGTTGGAAAAATCTCATTATATACAATTGATCAGTGGTTCATGGGAGTTTTTATTTTAATGATGACCGTATTAGAAATTATTTTTGGATCTACTCGACAGTTGTTTGTTCTTAACTGCATTTTGTCACCTCTGAAAAGACATGCCTGATCTTGCCGGGTTGCCGGTGGAAAGAAAGAACTAATGATGGCGAGAGCCAAACTCAGAGCTGTTGTGGGTGAGAAAAACCAAGAGGTGTTGGCTCATTTTCAGTTTTCTGGTCTCTTGGGAAATCTGTGGAGACACTGGTGTGGCTCGACAGATTTGATGCTGGTTCTTGTTCTGAATTTGGGCTTAAATCAAACCTGTAGTTCTTCCTCATGGTTTTCTCACAAAACAGTGGTTTAATTTTGCATTTGTGCAATCTTTTTTGATTGTACAGGTGTGCACTTTTCATATAAAAAACAGTAAAATCGCTCTGTATTATCCATAATGACATTTTTACAGATTTCCTTTAGCACTTCATGTGAAAATTGTAACTCTTTGGTTCTTAGTAAACACCCAGAAATGTGGGTGTTTGAAACCTGCTTAAATGGGAACAACAAAGTTGAGGACATCTTGATGCAAGTTGTCATTTGTTTGTCTGAGGAGCAAAGGGAAAGTTATATTGAGCTGTAGTATTTTAAAACAAAGATGGGGTCATTTCAGAATAGCAAAAGATGACATTTTCTTACTTTTAGCTCACTTTTAATTGATTTGTCTGGTAATCGGTGCACAAAACTTTCCTTTCTCGGCATGTCTTTTTATTTGTGTAGATTAAAATTGATTTGTGCGAAATGAATGTTCGTGTTCCACCTTTGTCTTTATCCTTAATTTTTTTTCCACAAGCAAGAAAAAACACCAGAAGTACCTTTCTGTATTTAACAACTTTGCATTAAGTTATAAACGCCAATTACCAGACATTAACATTTAGCTAACCTCTAAATGGTAGTTGAGTCTAAAAAAAAAGTTTTTGTTAAAAAAAAAAAATTGCCACCCAGTCTTGTTAAATCCTTCCTGAATCCCTCCTGACCTACCAGTTACTTCATCTGGCTGTCTGTTGTGATGAGCTTTTAGAGAAGTAGACCCCCATAATGCTGCTAGCCGAGGCTTGTTTTCATGAAAAAGTGGTATGTGTGTCGTTTTTAGGGGATTGTGAAATGCATGATTTTGTGTCTTTGTTAACTGACTGACAGGCGGATAAACCGGTGGACTTGTACCGTGGGCCTGGAGGGTGTGAAAACATTGTGGCTTTGAGTTGAGGGTTGTCCTGAAGCTACAAACATACCTAAAGCATCAGAGGATTTTCCCTGAGAAAATGTTAGCAGCAGCCACGTAGAAAGTGCATATATTACTGGTTTGCTGCTGTTGTGTCGTTTTACTGGTCGCTACAGATGATGGACATTTTCATTAAACCTGTCTAGTCGTCATCCCTTGATATATAAAACAAATTTAAAGTCATTTATTATGGTCTGAAGACAATTGTTGTTAAACTTATGATAGACTAAAGTTACTTTCCAGAGTGACTTTAGTCAAGAATGAAAAATGTTTAAGACATATCAAAGTGCAGACATCCTGTTGAATACAAACTTCAAAGCAACTCAAAGGAAATGGCTGAAGTCTTTGCTATCCACGGTTAGTTTTACGTCAAGTTTGCCTCCATTACTGCCCTCTTCACTTTGGATTGTTCATTTAAAAGCTCCTCTGTAAAATTTTTCCATTTTAAGATGAACTTTATTGTTGTTGTAATGGGAGGTATAAATCGCAAAACGCCTGATTTCTTCATTTGTTACACATTAAATGGTTATTTTGTCTTAATGGGGTCAACATGTTTTAGACAAAATGCTTAATAATGGAGGGGGAAAAATGCTAGTTTTTTATTTATTTATTTAATCTGTATCATGTATTTTCCAGTAAAGAGGGACGTATGTTCTGTTAACGTACTCGTCAGATGCCTGTGCCAAGCCGTAAAGTCTACATGAGGCCCACTTATGTTTATTTGCAAGTTTTTTGTCTTTGTTACGCGAGAGCTGTTGTGTTTAGATCAACAGTTTTGTTTTTTGCCTTTTTGGGTTGGCTCACAGGATTCCCCCAAGAGAAATGCCTTCTATTGGGAGATCATTTTCATGTTCAAAAATTTATGTTTTTGGGGAGTGTGGGGAGTTTCCAGCAGCAAAATAACTCCTCTAGCGTTTAACAAGTCATACGGACAAAAATTAGCTTAAACAAGTGAAGCTGCATGGTCTGCTGCCTAACAACCTGGTTTGTTTATTGCTTTAAGCTCTAAAGTCGGTATAAATTTGACAGAACGTACTAAATAAATAAACTGAATCCATGGGCTGCATCACTTCATATGAACCAGGGTGTATTTTCTGATGCCAAATGTGGCGACGTCATGTATAAGCAGGTGAAAGTTGACTTGAATGTGAGGTCTTGACGCCTCTGCTCTATGCATCTGCCCACCCACTGTCTGTGACCCCTCCTCCCCCCACACAGCAAATTGATAGGCTTCCCTTTGCATGTTCATGAAGATGACAATGGTACAGGTCAGGTTACCTACATCATTAGTTCTGCCTCAGGACACACACACACGTAGCGCTCCAGGAGAGAAGATGGACCGGACCACCCCAGAGCCATCGCCGGTGGGGATGACTTGAGTATCCCAGAATGCACTGTTTACCAGCAGGAGTGTCTGTACTGTCATTTGACCTGCAGCTCCACTGACCCATTAACAGCCAGAAACTCTTCTCTTTCATGACTTTGGAGGAAAACGTTCTTTTTGTTTTAGCGATAAAAAGTAGTTGCGTTTCCCGTCTGGTTTCGGTGTAGATTTCAATGTCCCCTTGGTCAAAATGCTGCACTTAAAGAAATCTGGACACCAAATGCCACCAAATGTTTTCATCTCATTCATCTTCATACTCCTAAACTAAATCTACTGCAACAAATATTATCTTCAGACATTGTATAATTATTAATGGAAATGTGTGTAATGTTACTACCTATGGAAACATGCAGCTGTGCTGTAAAGGTACAGGTTTGATCAGAAAGATTAGTGAACAAACGACATTCTGAGGAGCAAAGCAGACGGGTTAGGGTAAAATATGTGGGGAGGTTTAAAGCAAGGTTAGGTTATAAGACATCCCAAGCTTTGCACATCTCATAGAGAAATGTTCAGGCATAATCTGAAAGTTAAGAGTATGGCACAAACTGCAAACCTAGAAAGCAATGACAGCCACCTGAACTTGACAGGTCATTAATCCAGGTGGTTAACTTTGGTTGAACTGCAGACATCACCCAATAGTTCTGTACATCAATCTGGACTTTATGGAAGAGTGATGATGACAGCCATTTTTGAAGAAAGCCAGAATATGTTCTATCTGGGGTTTGCTACAAGCCCTGTTGGAGATGGACATGAATGCATATGGAAACAGATGAGACCAAAGCGGACCCAAATCTGTGGTGGAACTTGTAAATTGTTGTTTGGATGTTTTCAATCCAATTTGACTGAGTTTGAGTTTTAGTTACTTTAGTTTTAGTTTTTCAAAGAATGGGCAAAATGTTCAGTCTCAAGATTTGCAGAGATGGAGTCCCAAAAGACTAGCAGCTGGAGTCGCAGTCATACATGGTTCTATAAAGTACTGCCACACTTTCCAGTTTTTTTTTTTTTCTTAAAAACATGTTTTTTTTTTTTTCGTTCTTTTTTTCAGTCCACTGTTAGACACAGACTTGTTGTTCTACAACCTTTTACAACCTAAAAAGCCATTTTTTCTTTCAGGCCAGTTAAATATAATTAGTTTAGAGCCACTACAGTCACATGATGGCTTACTCAATGTGGTGTCATTTTTAAAGAACCACAATTTTATGCATATTTTTTAGGATTTAAATTAGATGAAAACTGTAATTTTGCAAGAAAAGGATGGATCTTTTTTATGTAGGATGGAAAGCCTATAGATCCTAATCTGACTAGAAAAAACTGATCTAAAAACATATTATTGGTACTTTTAATGTCATTCTTTGCAAAAATTAAATGGAATTATTGCTTACTGCTAAAACCTACATTTGTTACATCTGGATTTAAAAACATTAGTTGGTTCTTTGTCACTTTTAGCCAGGTACTAAGAGCTGTTGTAGAATGTCCAAAGAACCAGTTTGTGGTTACGGAGCCGCAGGTTGAACACCTGTGGTTTAATCATCTCGACTCGCACTAAAATCAATTGAAGCTGGTTGCAAAGTGATAAAATACGCTATAATTCATAGGGTGTGAGTATTTTCATAATTATGTAGTCTGTTGGCCTTATTCTCAGGGGTAAAATGGGGCCCCACTACCTGTTCAGTGTTCCATCACTCCCACTGCTGGTGGCACTGGCTGCATTTATTTGACCTTTTCTTCCCCTTTCTTTGAGAAAACAAGCCTGGCCTTTTATCCTAATCGGGCCATCAAACCCCTCTGTGCTTTTATGTCCTAATTAGAGGGTAAAGCTGCGGTGGAGTCGCTCGCTGCGTGCCGCTTCCAAATGTTTGGTTGTTTAAGGGTGGCCCGGTTCTGTCCTGATTGAGAGCGATGGCCAGGAAACATAAACACACGTGGCTGAGAAGCACCAGTGGGTTCAAGATCCAGGTCCACGAGTCGCTGCAGCGTGTGTGGGTGAGAAGCTCTGCACAGAGTCCCAAGAGATAGCTCTGAAGTCGTCCTGCCGATCGCCCAGCTCCCCCCGTCCCCCTCCGCGCTTTGGAGGGTCCGGTTTCACTCTGTCTGGTCTGGTGTTTATTTTAAATTTATTCACCACAGGTTTGCAATCACTGCTTAATTTCATGGCTTGATGTTTCAGTTTTACCTAATGCCAATAGCATTCATGGCTTTTGTTTTTTAAACTAAGTTCACACGCATTTTATTCAGGGAAGGGTGGTGAACGAGCGCTGAAGCCCCATTTGAATGCTCTGGTAAATGAGCCAACCTGACATTGACGGAGTTTCAGATTAAAGCAAAGCTAACTTGAGCGAAGGGAATGCAGCACTGAGCGTAATTTAAACCATGTTGTCTTAATTTCACTCTGCTGTTGTTTTCAATAACAATGCAGGCATGGAAACCAGAAAACTACAATCCAATTTGTGTCTGGAATTGACTGAACAGATTGTTTTGCTTTATAATGAACTCACAGGGATTATCTGACACTGGACACGCTGATGTCTGCTTCTGCTTCTGCGTCCTCTCTAGGATCCCATCCTCGCCGAGATGCTGCAGAACAACAAGGACCAGCTCGTGTGTTATCACGAACATGACTCCCTGCTGGACCACAAGGAGGAGGAAGCCCTCAGCGAGGAGGACCGCAAGGCGGCCTGGGCAGAGTATGAAGCAGAGAAGAAGGTGAGAAACATCAGCTCACAGATAGCATGGTCAAGAATTTAATTTGTTTTGGTGTTTTCCTGGTCTGGAGAAATAATATGCAGCATCTCTTTCTATGCTCCAAAACAAAGTGTAGATTTTTAGTTTTTACTTCTTAAGTTGTCTAGAAAGGACAGAACTCTGCCAACAAATGTGTAATTTTAAAGCCACAGTCGTCATCCCTTCCGTTGTTGAAAACCCTGACGTCAAAGCGTGAAGTGGAGTCATGGAGAACCTGTTTTTGTTTGCGAATGTTGGATTGCTAGATCCGTCATCACCTAGATCAAGCAGACGACAGGAACTGCTGCTACTGGTTTGGGTTCAGCTTTTTAAATCTCTAAAGTTGGCTAAGCAGTGTCAAAGCTTGTCAAAGTGAGGATGTCGGTTCACAGAAGGTTAGAAACTCCTCGCTCTCCGTCTCCATTGTTCTCTTCTCCTTTCCTGTGGGGCAATTAGTGGGGGTTTATTTGGAGAAGTGCAGAAAGGGGCTAATGTTGTACAAGGGCAAATCTTCTCTTTCCTCGTAATCCTAGATTCTAATTCACCCTAATGATTATTTTTCCAACACTCTGCTCTCTCTCTTTCCTGTCCTGTGTGCAAAAGCAGCTTTTCCCTCAGAGTTTTTGTACATGCCAGTAAACTGGAGAGTTCCCATCTGCTGGAGGAACATGGATTCTGAGGTCAAATCATGATTGTTCATACCTCTACAATCTCTCACAGTAAAGATCCATATATTGGTTCCTGCAAAAACCAATCACGTTTATGCTGTGGAAACCTGCTTATTGTATATCTAGGCAGCTATCCAGAAGTCGTTCCTCTGTCATAGGAAAGAACATACTTAACGAGGGCTGATTTGAAAACGGTACCCTTATTTGGCTATTTCGCTGTTGCTCACTGCAACATTGTTGGATGGTGTTGAAGCTTAGCATAGGGATAAAGGCATTGGGTGAAAGAAGATTAACTTGTAATATTTAATTTATTTAAATTATTGAGAAGTTTCTTGAAGAAATCCTGGAATAAAGCCATCTCTGATCCCAGCTTGTGCTTAATGAATCTGCTTTTAGTGTAGGGTGATTCAGTCCAGGTTTGCCAAGTCGTGGTTCTATAAATATTAAAACGTAGCTGATCTGAGTTGGTCCAGATGCTTAAAAAAAAAAAAAAAAAAGAAACCATGTAACAGCCCTTTACCACTTTGCTGAATCAAAAGCCAAATTAAGCATCATGTTGTTTTTATGACCTGTGAAACATATAGCTAATAAATTCCTGCTAGGTAAACATTTTCTTATTACATTTCTAGAATGTAGTAAAAACTCAGTGAAAACGTAGAAACGTGTGACTAGAAGAGTGACATTTTGAAGTAGGAGGTGTAGAAGCCCGGAAAAGTGTTTGCTCCCCATCTACTGCAGGCTGTTCATCGGAGGTTCATTCAGTTTTTGGTTTTGAATTTACGAGAGCAACAACTGTAAAGAAACCCAACCTCTGTTATAATGTCTTCTCAGTGTAACGTTCGACTGGTGCTGGCGAGAAAAAGACAAGTGTATAAGATCGGATTTACAATGAACAGAAGAGGGGAGGGGAGGGCAAGAATGTGATCTAGCGCTTGAAATAAAATTGAAGCTGTGTTCTTTGTTCCTCTAATGCACACACCGAAGAGGATTTTAAAATAATCTGAGCCCAATTTGAAAATTGAGTCTAGATTATTTCTTACACTTCATTGACGTGATCTCCATCCTGAACCTCTCGAATGGCTGCGTGTTAAAAGTGAAGAGTGTGTATTGTGGTTGTTTGGAGGGTTTGTACTGTTTGGATTTGCACACCTGTCTCTGACCAGGTCCAAAGACCCCGTTATCCCCCCCTTCACACACATATATATACACACACACACACACACACACACACACACACACACGCATCCTTCTACATACCGGATGGCCAGATTACAGGGCATGGGGAAACCATCTGCAGCTGAGACTCAATTACATACAAACATCGGCATTCTGCTGGCCTTTACTGAGACAAGACTGTTTACTTCAGGTCATTATACACACACACACACACACACACACACATTTAATACAGCAGGAGCTGCTTGATACTGGGAAACATGTTGCTCTCACCGAATGAATGTTCAGAATTTTATCCTGTAACTTTTTTTTTTTTTTTTTTGTCTCCAGATGGATTTTAGAAAAGTTTTGAAAGACGTGAGGAAAAACATGAACTCGGATCTTTTATGTTATGTTTAGTTTAAGGCAAGAAGCAGAGCCCAGTCCTTTGAATCTCACCTGAGATTCTGTATCCTAGTCATTAAGGTTATCTTAATGGCAGATCTTAATTTGATTCTCTTTCTGTTCTACTAGCAATAAAATAAATGGCAGTCCGCATTGAATCAGAATTGCATGGTTGAAGTAGTGATTTTTATCCCACTGCTTTTATTGGCTGTTGTAAATAGCTTTTTTTGAGACGTACCTCGACAGATACAGGTTCAGTCTCCTGACGTCTTTTTATACAAAGCAGTTTTCTGAACTTCTAAACTAAACGTGCTGTTTTTATTGCTCTGTTTTGATATGACTTATTGATAACGCATTTCTCTAGTTTTAGGTAATTGTGTGTAAACAAACCTTAATGTTTTCTTTTGGCATTAGCGTCCTCTTCTGCCTGCCTAAGCACAGGCAGAAGAGGTCACATGACACAGAGACCAGCAGCTGCAGCAGCCTACACGGTCTCTTTCACTGTGAATGTGATTTTGAAGGATGGAAAATGCTTGAATTGTTGGGGAAAACCTTTAATTTTAATATTTGTGTACACAAAAACTGGCCATGAAAGTGCTATGTCTTTGTTGGAAGCTTAATAGCCACTTTTTCAATCAAGCAACAAATTTGTTTGGTTCTACTGGTGACATTTGAAGACCGGTGCTGACTTTTTTTCATCCCAACTTTTGTCCAGCTGTGGGCCAAACCCCGTTTCTAAATCCCTCACACTTGACCCTGTGATCACAAAGCAGTCATGCCATCTGTAGACTGCGCAACAGAAAAGTAACATTTTCCCTAAAATAACTCGCTATTTCCATTGTCTTCTAAACATGTCCAGGTTTTTATTGTAGATAGTAAAAAGAAAACGATGTTTAAAATGACTGCTTGTTAGCTCAGAAGTGGCCCATAAAGTTAACAGCTAAATTACACTGAAGGAAATTCAAATGTATAACAAAACGATTATTAAATACCTTGAGGGCTGGTTTTCAGCCACTTTACCTGTATTCAGGCCTGAATGCAGGTGAAGGGTTTGAATTGGCAGATGAAACCACATTCATAGTTCTCAACACTCGGGTATTGATCTCATCATCAGTGCTAATACAAAGCCTTATTAGTGGTCAGCTAAGGGTTAAAATGGACTCCCTGAACCAGAAAGCCCTGATCAGGCATCTCCAATCTGATCAGATTTGTAATATTTTGTGAGATACCTTGTCTCTCATCAACCACAGGACTCGATAAACGGTTGTTCTCTAAAGCTCAGTCTAATTGATGGCTACCTCCTCCACCCCCTCCCCTGCCTGTTTCTCGACCTTGTTTTTCTCAGGGCCTGTCGATGAGGACCAACTACGCTTCAAACTATGCTCAGCCAGACATGGGCACATCTAACTACTTCTCCTTCAATATGGCAGCTTTGGCCACCATGTCCAACCAGCAGCTGGAGGTAAGTAATGAGCCCCATATGCCTCCCCCACAGCACGGCGCCCCACATTCCTCGTCCCTCCCCTCCACCACCCCTCCACCACCCCTCTCGCTCCTAATTGTGACACCAGTCTAGCAGCGGCTGACCAGTTCATAATGTCTGGGGTGGCTATTAATACACAGTCACTGAGGGAGGAGAGATGCACTCCGCAAGAGGCAGCTTGGTGTTTAATGCAAGTCAAAAGTACTTCAAACTTCAACCAATTTTCATGTTTATAGAAGCTCTTTTTATTTGGAATTGCTGGAAGTGTTGAGAACAATAAAAATACAGAACTCCATAGGAGACATTTACTATTGGTTTGTCACTGCAGGGAGTCTTTGTACTATTTTTATTCACTGTATATAAAAAAATGAAAAAAGTCCATGGACTCCATGATTGTCTTCACCCCCTGAGACGTCCACTCTTTGCTGCAGTGAAAATCTCGCCTGTTTCTAATTGAATGTTTCATTTCTCTTCTACATTTCATCCAGGACCTCATAAACCAGGGACGGCAGAAAGTCATTGAAGCAACAAACGCTTTGAAAGCCTTAGCTCGGGAGTCGATGGAAGACATCATTGCCAGAATAGTGAGTTTTAAAAGCTGCCCAAGCCGGGCTTTAAATCGGTGTGGATCATGGCTCCTAATCTTGAACAAACCTTCTCCCTGCAGTGGAAGGACAACCCAACGCTCACAGAGAGCCAGGTCCAGGCGCTCTCGCTGAGGCACCAAGCCACTGTGGAGATGGAGCTCAAGCGCAGGGAAGGCATTTACAGAGAGGTCCTCAACAGGCAGCAAACGGTGAGAGAACGGCTGAGAAAACACTGTTGTAGTTTTGAATCTCATACCTTTGCATTTTTGCATTTGTAGATTGATCTGAGTCCATTTTACCTTGGAATAATAATGATACTTTTGAACTCTCAAATTATTGTACAAAATTGTGTAGCTCTTTCACATGTACATTATAATGCCATGCAAAATAGATGACAGGCTAAGAACACTTCAAAATGACATGCTTACAGTAGTAACCATGTAGTTTCATATTAAAATTGCAAACTTAACATGTTTTGGCCCTTTTTGAATTATTTTATAATTGTATTTAAAAAAATCAACAAATATTTTGCGTTCTTCACCCAGACTCCCTTAAATCTAGTGGATCATGCTTTTGTTTCAGGCCACATCAAGATCACAAATGTTTGTGGCAGAATGTAGATAAAACCATAACCTCAATCAATTTGTACTTAAAATTAAATAATTGAAAATATTATCACACTGATGTAATTTGGCTTTATACAGATAGGAACTTGGTGTTTCAGCATCTTTGCAATTTTCTGGAAGTGTTTTCCAGGTTTGTGGTGTGTAGAAACTGAATTGTCCTTGTCCATGGATCACCTTGTTCTGGATTATAACAACCCTACACAAACAGCCTGGACGCTCCCTCTAGAGCTGTGCAAAGCTGAGAGGCTTACTTCAAAAGACTTGGAGATGCACTAATGGCAAAATATTTATTCATGGCGCTGACTATAAATATATATAATAAATAAATGTGTGTCACATCAAAACCCACCAAACAAAATGTGATGCCTTTATTATCTGTATACATTTCATATCTGTGTGTCTGACTTACGATCATCTTCATATATTTTTGTTGTGAACACTGCCGTCTCTGTCTGCGGCTCCCCAGCTGATGGTGTACGTTCAGAAGCTGATCACCAACAGGAAGGTGCAGGAGCAGCAGTTGGCCATGGCCAACCAGGCCACCTACCTGAACCAGCTGGCCCTGCAGAACGGCATGATGGCAGGCGGGATGAGCCAAATGAATCTGCTCGGGCTTTACCAGCGCCTCCACGGCATGGGCGGCAATCAAGGCGGCGGCAAGAACCCGGGCCCCTCACAGGGCATGTAGGGTCAGCTCGGGGCCTCTTTCATCCCACTAATGGACAATCTGGTTCCCAGCAGCCCCCCCTGCTGTCTGTGACAAACTGGCTGTGAGACCACTCAGAGCTCAAACGTAACCAAGCAGAGACTGCTGTCTGCTGGGGCCTCTGATTGAATAGTGTTGTGCTGTGATTCACTGAGAGACAGTAAATATAATGTATACATGACTGTGTTAAAGGTTTGTCCAGAAGGTTGACGGGGGGGGGAATGTATATACCACCTTTATGTTATTCAAAATCTGTAGAATCACTTTTCATGTAGTTAACAAAAACAAACCTGTTTTACCCCCAATGCTTTTTAGCATTGTATTGTTTTTCCCCTTCAAAAAGGGTTTCCTTGTTATTTAAACTCAGTTTTTTATACGGTTTTAAATGCCTACCAACATCCAAGTGGGACCACAACCATTGGTTACAGAACTACAGGACAAGATAAGCTCTGATCATTAGTGATTCCTCATCAAATATCTAAGAAACTAGAACAGCTTTCGGTGCTGCAAAGTCCTGCTTATTTCAGGAGGTAGACGAAGCTAAAAACATCCAAGAAAAAGAGAAAAAAAAATGGCCTTATATAATTTCCTAAAAAAAAAAAAATCTCTGTAAAAACTTGAGATTTGTTGTGAATATTTTCTATTCTGCTTTTAAGTGTTTACATTAGTTGTCGCTGAAAATGTTAATGGAATGCTTGTGTCGTCCAGAACTGCCTGCTGGCTCCGATCTTTTTGTAACATCATTCTTATTGTTGCGTGTTGCCTAGCATAGCACTGCGTGTTCCTGCTCATTCATTTACTTTTCGTTTTGTTTTCTTTTGTTCATTTGTTTCACTCGTGTTGATTTTCCCCCCTGATTGGGTGGGTGTGCAAAGCTCGGGCCTCTTCAGCTGGGTGTCACAGGGCCCAAACTTTGCTCCGAATCTGTCTTTGACATTTCGAAATATCCCTTTCAGAATGGACTGGACAGGAGGAGCGAGCGACTGGATTTCTTATTATACGCGGCTGATTTCGTCCGGTGCTTTGTGAGTAATGCTCTCCTGGACGCTGATGTTTCACCAGGCAGGGTCCCTGGACGACTTGTATTCTACTTTGGCACATTCTTTCTTCTAAGAGCTTAAACCGGTGTCGCCATTTAGAAAGAGGAAGGTGGATTGTTCTCACCAAGAGTTGACTTCTATGTTTGCACAAGCTGTGTTTTTTAAATGTAGAATAAGTTACTTCGCCCATTATCGAAGAATGTTCTTGCGTTAGCAGATACACCGATGTGTTTTGCCATTAATGAACTGCTATAATCTTCATAAGTATTTAATATAACATTTAATAAAGTGACCAACACAATGAACAGCGAGTGTGGGAGTCCTGCTTATAGACAGCTGTTTGCAGTTTCCTTGGAGGAATGTTGGAGTTTGAGTTACTCCTTGGTCATTTCTGCTCTTCCATTTAATCATTTATTTCAAATGGAAAAAAAAAAATCAATCAGGAAACTCCAAGGGATCACTCCCAATCTCGAAATGTCTGTTTGCTTTCCTTAAAGTCTGGATCAGTGCGGGGCGTGGCAAAGAAAATAAAAAAATCTAGACTCATGATTCTAAAAGATTTTGAAGCTTAAACCAGCTTTCACAACTTAAATTTACATCTTTGGTCTTTTGAAATGCCACATTTAACAATAAACATTTGTTAAAACAGTAAAGATGGCATTTTTTTTTTTAATTTTTTTTGCTTTTTGTCATTTTGACCTTAGTTTGGAGTTTGGGTCTGGAGCCGAAGGCGGTTTGAAACTGGGTCTGGTGTAGATTTCAAACGGCTCTAAGATGGTTTAGTTTTATGCACAGAACAAGGATATGGAAAATTCACGAAGGTTGCTTTAAGGAATTGAAATTTAGTGCGGCATTATTCATTCCATATTTGACAAACGTGTTGGTGATTTTGAAGGTGACGTACCGTGCCAGAAAACATAAAAATAAGTAGCCAGTACCATTTTACCATGCTGCTGGATCGGAAGCCGTTCCTGGCATCCTCTTGTAACTTTAAGCTTTATAGAGCACGAAAATAATAAAACCCAAATGGCTACCTCTTTTCCTGTTCTTAAATGCGCCTTAATCTCACCTTCTGAAGCCACTAACAGTTTTTTTTCCAGAGTTTTTTTCCTATGGATCTCTTTAGCTCCTGATTGTTTTCCTCGCCCGGCCTGTTCTCCAACGCACCTGAATCAAATGAAAGCCAAATCACCAGGGATGGGAAGTAACGAAGTACAAGTACTTCTCATGTAACTGTACTTAAAGTGGGTTTTTACCTTGGACTTTGATTTTTCAGCTGGTGCAGTTTGACTTCACACAGCACCGTCAAACCATCCAAAGCCTTGAAAGACTTGTTCCCCTCCTCGCCTGCGGGCGGCACTGCGCCAAGAACAATCGAAGGGAACGACGTGGAGTGGATTTTGCGGTTGTAATATTTCTCTATTGTCCACTGGCTGTTTGTCCCATAAGTGTGTTTTGTTCTGTTTTTTTTTATCCAGAATTGAGCGATTTATTTGTATAGCACCTTTCACAGATAAAATCACAAAGTTCTTCACAAAACATTTTGGAAAAGCACATCAAGCATAACATGAAAGTAAATTAGTTAACTCCTTTCAAAATTAGCAACACGGTGTGCAGCAACAAGTTGTCTCCTTTGTGCCGCACACCTGATGGAAGTAATGAGTGATTTCTGTGCTTCAGCAACACGAGACGGCGTACAGAGAAGGTCAAGCAGTCGGTGGAATCGGGGTGTGCTGGACCAGAGATGGATCTAAAGGCTGTATGATGGGGAAGCCAGGATGGAGAAACACCTGACAGACACATTATGAGCAACTGTCTAGTTCGCTTATGCCTTGGACTGGCCCTGCCTCAGAGATGGAATCCCCAGCTGTTTCTCTTCCTCTACCAATTAGAGCAAAGAGTTTTAAAGGGATTTAACAAGGTTTGAGACGGAAATTGACAAGACGTGCATTTTGAAACACTGCAGCATGTAAGCCTGTTTTATCGGACACGCCCTACATCTTGACACATTGTCCACTTATTTTACATTTCATACTCGAACCTCTCTGTCCCACTCTCTCCTCCTGTCCATCTTTCATCTATTTTTCCCCCTCGCCCGGTATTGTTTTCATTTCTGACTCTGCCAGGGTTTTCCCCCTGCATGTCTTTGACTTTTCCATTCCCTCCCCCCTGGGAGAGCTTGCTCTCACAGTGTACTCATATCTGCCAGTAAAGAGAAACATTACAACTATTGCAGATGTTGAAATGTTGATCCCATCCTATCGCAAGCCCCAGATCACCACCACCAGCTCAGGTCTGTGGCACATCCCCACTGGCTGTCGGCGCGGCGGGCAGCTGCTTCTGTCCATTCAGAATAAAAAAAAATAAAAATCTGCAGCAGAGGCCCCGGCAGTGAACAGCCAATCACTTCGCCTAATCCACCCTGATGTGTAAAGCCAATTAGAAGCTGGGATCCAGTTGCAAAAGGAATCTGATTTTGTACGGTGGATGTATGTGGGCCAAAGCCTGTGGAGACAGAAGGAGCCTGTGTGTATCGCTTCACAATACGAATCTGACGTCTTAAGGGGTTTATGAGGGTAAACGAGCATTGTAGTGGTTTTCGCAACTGGAAAACTAATGCATGTGCTTTGGCTTTTAAATACACTTAGTTTGATGTTTTTAAATATGAACACCACAACCAGATGTTGCTCATAGCACCAGATAACAGGATTCATTTGCAGTTTTGAAAGGCTTGGAAATGTGCAACATTTCATTTCAGTATCTTTATGCTCCAGATAAGAATGAAAGACAATCGCATGGTCCTGGAAAGAGTTGGTGCAACCAAACTAGTTGTCTGAGAAGTTTACCTCTAGTTTGGACATAATTAACCTAATGTCAGCGTTCTTTGTATACCATATCAAATCTTGAATTTAAGAGGCTTAGCCATCTTGGGAACCATACATTTGACCTGATGGTCACTGACAGATGTTACACAGAGAGATGAAAATGAGGGAGAAGTATTGATTCCTCTTTTACGTTTCTTACAAATAGAAATAGTGAAAATATATTTGCCCCTTTACAAATGTTTTTGTATTTCTTCCCTTTTGACTTTTTTGCTGTGTAAAACAAAATATTTTCAAAAAAGTAAATGCAAAATGCAGTTTTGAAAATCGTTTTATATTGGAAAGCATAATTCATGGTTTTGTTAATGACTCCACTCCACATCATCTTGAAGTAGCAAAGCAGCCCCAGACCATCACTCTTCCACCACCAGCCTGAGTCTTTATGATGTCTAGATGCAACAAGACTTGCAACATCCAGTCTTAAATATTTTGTCTCAGTCAACAGAAAAAAAAACATTTCCTCAATTCTTAGAGACCATCAGTATGCTTTTTACCAAATGTCGGATGGACCTTTGTGTTCTTTGCAGTCAGCAGTTTTTTTTACCTTGGAACTTTCCCATGGAGGCCATTTTAGCCCACTCTTTTTTTTTCTTGTTGAAATGTGAATTTTGATATGCTGGCTGCACCTAAGAGGGTTCACCGCTGTCCCATGTTTTCTCCATTTGTGCAGAATGGGTCTCACTGTGGCTTTATTGAGGGTTTGGAAATGGCTTTTCAGGCTGATGGACCTTTAATTTCTGTAGGCCAGCAGAATGACATGATGCGTTACTTTTTGATATTATTAAACCTTATAATAATATCTTATCTGACAGATCTTGTTGGGTTCTTGTTAAGTCACTTCTTAACTTTACAGATCTTAGACGGTCGGCGAAAAAATTAAATGATTTGAGAACAGCTTTTCAGATTTACTCACATTCTGTTTGGCCATGACAATTTGTTTCATGATCTAAAACATTTTAGTGTTGAAGAAATCACAGAATTGCAGTCTGTGGTTTTCCACTTGCATATTTAAAACCGGAGCAGATTAGAAGCATTTGGTGTAATTTTAAATAGATTTTTTGTATTTATGTTGGAAAAGGTGACCAAAAATAGAGAAACCAACTTTAAAAAAAAAAAACATAATGGATGAAAACCCTGTTTGAAAATACAATGAAAAACACTTCATACATAATATATCTGGTTTTAATTAGTACATCACACTTTAATCCAAGCAAAAATGGTCTCTCACAGTAAGTTCTCGATAGCAGGACAATTTTATT
Source organism: Poeciliopsis prolifica (assembly GCF_027474105.1). Lineage (NCBI taxonomy): Eukaryota > Metazoa > Chordata > Actinopteri > Cyprinodontiformes > Poeciliidae > Poeciliopsis > Poeciliopsis prolifica. Next base: position 8,684,272 of record NW_026562384.1, read on the forward strand.
GTCATGTCTGTTGCAGTTCTTCTCTTTTTTTTCTTTTTTTTTTGCCTCATTTCAGTAGAATCTGCAGTCCAAATATCTTCACGTTCATTACAAAATAAACTCTTTGCAATAAATAAATATATAGATTTACATTTATACTTTATATGTAGAAAATAAATATTTTGTACATTTCATAAATAGGAACACCCATATGTACACCTCAAGACGCTTGCGTGTTTTTGTTTTTCTTTTCTTTAATAATGTTCGCCGCACTCTGAATATTACAAGTCGCCACTCTTTAACCAAACGTATCTGTTATTCCTTTAAACCGCAGTCGGTGAAGTGCTTACGTCCCGAGCCTACTGAATTTACGCTTTCATTTAAATGTGATGAATGTGATGTTTAGGTTCAAACCAGACACACAGCTGGGACTTTGGATGTTTAGGTAAGTGCTTCATCAGTCCTACAGTCATTGCAAAGATGTTGCCCTCTTTTTCCATCTGAGACGTTCGCCTTTTGGTAGTTTTTAATCTGCGTACAGATTGTGAAGTACCTGATTACACCAAACTTAGCAAGCCAAACCCTTCTTGCATGTCATATCAGAAATGTCTGCAGCACTCCTAAAAAGGGAACTTCCTGGAGCTTTACTAGCCACGAGATTTAGTTTTTTAAGTTTTTTTTTTTTTTTTTTTTTTTTGCTTTAACACGCAAGAAGCTCCCACACCGTGTGCTGTTGCATGTCACTCAAGTGTCTGTGCGAGAGAGAGAAAAAAAAAACCCTGGCATCTTGGTTTGGTTTTCCTGATTCACCCCCAGCTGCTTAGTCCTCCACAGAGGAAGCGGTTTCCTCTTCGCTGAAGTCCAAAGCCCAGGCAGACGAAAGACATCCAGGATCGAGCTGAATGTTTATGTCCTGGTCACTTGTGACCTCCGTGAGAGCTCAGGGGTAAACAGTTCTCCACAAGATCCAGAATATCCACAACACCCCCACTCTCTAGTCTTCCGCCTCTTCGACTTTGTTTATCTCTGGGGCTCCAGATGTAACCAGTTCTCCCAGTGTGAGCGCTGGTCACCTGTCCTGGAGCAGATCTCTGTACGCCCGAGGCATCTTCCCCATCTACACCGACCGTGGCAAGAAGTGGGTGAGTTTCTGGTGTTTCTTAGTCCTGCCACCCTCCCTGGGCGATCCGTCCTTGTTTAATGCCACGTAGTAGAAGCGTCCCGTGTCCGTGTGCTTGTACAGTGTCGACGCGTAGGTGTTGTACCAGTTCTCCTCAAAATGCTCCCTGAACACGCACTCTGCTGTAAGCTTACTCTGCAGAACAGGAAACATGAAGTTAGCTCAGGAGGACAGACAGAAATTCACAGTTTTCACTTCTTCACCTTGCAGTCATTAGGTTTAATGTATTTTGCTGGGATTTTATTTGTCAGAGCAACACACGGTGGAGCATAACTGAGAAAAAAAAAGTTGTGCATTTCCTTTACTTTAACTGGGCTAGTCTAACATATAAACATGCTTCAGTGTAAAACCGGGGTCTTCAATCCAGATCTCGAGAGCCAATGTCCTGCAACTTAGACCCGTCTTTGCTTCATCACACCCGAGTCAAACAATCAAGTTATTAGAAGGATCTCAGCAAGATATGGAGAGCTTAAATAAAGACTGAGGAGGCAATTCAGTCATTTGCTTCAGGTGAGTTGGACCAGAGGTTAAAAGTCGCTGAGTTCTGGATTTGAAGTCCCCTTATTTAAAGCATTTAATATTAGCCCTTACTAAATGTGTAGACATTGTTCTGCTAGATGGTGAACCTTTTCCTTGGTTTCAAGTATTTCGCAACCTCAAAATTTTTTTACCCCAAATGTCCGTGTATTTAACTGCATTCATTTATACATCAACTCTGTCTTCGCTGAAGAAAAGCTTCCCCACAGCATGATGCTTCCAACTATTACTGAGGGGATGGTGTCCCCATGGCACTGAAAACTAACATGTGGTTTTAAGTCACTCAATCAAGTCCACCAAAATCTTCAACCTTAGCCTTACTTATGGTAGATGACTGCCAACCAGACTTCATATAACTTTCTTTTCTAAAAGCTAAAGGCTGTCTGGTTTTCAGACACTTCAACTGAGGTCATTTTTCAACTTTATCTATTTTCTGATTATTCCTTTCCTTTGTATGGCCACATCTTGGTAAGACTGAATTTGTACCATTACCTTCAGATTTCCAGACAATTGATGGAGCAGGGTTTTGTGAAACAATCAAACTTCAGAACATTGATTTATAACTTAATCCTGCCTTGATCATCTCTGCTGTGCTCCTCAGTCTTCATGATGCTGCTTGTTCCCTGTTTTTTTCTGAGGCCTTCACATACCGAGTATTAAATTGTTAGTCGTTTGCAGTCGATCTTGTTAAAAGTTATTGGAGAAAAAAAAAAAGAGCTGCTCTAAACATGTGCTGCATTTACAGATTTTTTGTTCATAAAAAGTCAAAATAAATTTAGAGTTTTTCTTCTAAATCACTGACATGCAATGAAGTTTTGTAGTAATGAGCTAAGATGAGAAGATTCAAGGTGTGTGAGATCCCCACAGTCTCCACTCCTGATATGAACTCATTGAAAAGCTTAACGGAGCAGCACAAGCTCATTTGGGCTGGAGCTCATTATGAAAGAAGAGGGGAAATCATTACATGCAGCGTTTCACTTTACGCTCCACTCTCACTCCTCAGACCTGCTGACCTCTTGCTGTGGATGGAGAATCATTTCCCTCCCTGTGATGCAACGAGAGCAGTCGGCATACCAACACACTGAAAGCTTTTGTGTTCACTGACAGAGCAATATGAACAATGGCTGCAGGTTCAGCAGGGGAGAGGGAGCAGGCTGGATTTAAAGCACGAGGAACATGACAGTCATCGGAGCTTCCTGTCTTTGCGGCCCTCTCTTTCTTTCCCACCAGGCTTGCCTGTGCTGCTTCTATGACTCTTCACTTCTACGAAACTGCTGAAGCAATCTCGATGATTGGCTTTCAGGCTGTGCTTGGCTGCTCTGTGCAGGAAGGCTGTTGTCTGTAAACACAGCCTGAAGGGCACATGACTGGGCCGGCTCCATGCTGACACACATCCTCATGCACACACACACACCTCATCGGATCAAAAGCTCGTCGAGGTCTGCTGCTTGAGGGACGGAAGCGCCCCTCTACCTGTTCAGCTTCCCCTCCCCCCCCCCTTCTGGACTCTCGCATCCAGACAGACATGTCGACATCTCCCCTTCTGTCAGTCAGGTGACTCAGTCAGGTGTGCAATTTCCCCTCCACACAACCACCTCTGACCTGCACCCACACCCTCCTCTCGGGGCCAACCCCCCCACCCCCCAGGATGCCAGACTCCGATAACGTGCAGTAACAATATCTGCACTTCCAGCATAATGGCCTACTTAAAGGTAGCCTCTTTTCAAAAACGATGAGAGCAGGGGCCGGCCCGCGAGAGGCCCCCAGGTAATGCCCCGGGACACCTGATACAGGATTGCCCTAGCGTACTTCCCCTTCCACTGCTTTTATCTCTTCCCTTCCCTATGTCCCTGTCTCAAGGTGTGTGTGAGACCTGAGGATGTACACTGACCAGAGGAGGAAGCCACATTTACATCCAAAGTGATTCTGGAACCTTCTCTCTCCTCTTTGTGGCATATTTAAAAACCACAGGAAGACACAGGGTCCGTATCCTCCTTGAACCCTTGCAGACAAAGAACAAGCATGAAGAGAAAAGAGCACGCTTGTTTTGTCTCGTAGTTTTACCACTAGCCACAAGAGAGCTTTGATTAAGATACAAATAAGCTATGATTCTGGATAGAAAACTGGACCCAAGAAATGAAGAAAAGAGCATTTTCAAAGCGTGACAAGAACATGGTGTGTTTAACTCCACACGGGTCCTAGACAGCCTTGAAAGTATCTTAGATAAGAATGAAAAAACAAAATAGAAAATGAAAACAATTTTCAGGCTTTTTTTTTCTATCTCCCATCGTGCCCATCCAGTTTACATATTTTAAAACATAACATTTGTGCCTTAAAACTGCTTTACAAGTACCAATAGGTGGAGATTTTTATTATTCATCCATACATCCCCCCGCCCCTCTCCTGCAATGGCTCTGCGTGCCCCACACTTTGGGAATCACTGGTATGGAGTGAGATACCGTTTTCATCAGCAGAAACTCACCGATCCATAGAGCTCTCCTTTCTCATTCATGCCCAGGTAGAGTCCAGCATCCACCCCTCTGATGCTGACCAGCCCCACCGCCAGGCTGATGAATTCCAGGATACCTGAGGTCAAAAACACACACTGAGACGTCAACAGAAGCCCACAGAACCAATGTAATAATTTTAGGAATCTCCTCCCATTAGCACAAGTCGTTTCTGTCTGTTGCACTATAACACTGGTTATTTAAGTTTAATTGAGGACATTAGCTTGGTTGAAAATGGTTTAGTGTCAGTGTTAATGATAAAGTTAAACTTACCAAGTTGGCTTTTCAAACTAAAGGCAGACATTGCCAAAGAAAAGCTATTGTCATCTGAAACAAGAATGTTTTACATTCAGCTTTGTTGGAATAGATTTCCCGTTACATGCTTTAAGACCAAATCAGTTCTTATTTTTTTGTTTTCTGTAAACTTTGAAGGAAATCCAAACAGCCTCTTTGAAAATCAAGAGATTCTGAACTTTCTCAGTATGGAGCTATCATTCAATACTTGTTTGTTGTATTTAGGTAGTAAAGCATAACTTGAGAAATATTGTAAAGCACACATGTATTTAGAACTTAATATTTAGAAACTAATTAATTTATCAAACAATATTAAAATGTGATCAAATTTAACTAACTTTGTTTGGGAAATACACTTTAAATACTGGTTTGAATTTGTCTTCAAAAGTTTCAACTTTCCCTCAAATACTGATAAAAATCTACCTCAATAAAACAGATGTTCAAATTGTTACAATCACGTTACTGACTAAATGTTGACCCCCAATAACAGTTCCTGTCATCAGTGTGAACTGTTAGAATAATAGCGTTCAGAGGAAATGAGGAACCCATTTTCAAAATTCAGTCATCGGAAGCAGACCAGCTTATATTGTGATAATCGCTCGGTTTGAAAGTCATGACTGAGAAAATAAGCTGGAAAAACACGATGGCGAGTAAGTAAGACTGTCATATTTCAACTAGTAACACCATAAATATGTAACTTGCTCTCCGTTGATTGCAGCACATTTCCCTTAACTGCGATGACTAACCAGCTTCTTGCTAGTCTGTCATAATGACGTGAGGTTTTCTGCAAAGTTCCCCAGGGACTTCTGGCACAGCCTGGGAAGACACTTTAATGAAGCTGGTAGATGGTTACAGTGAAGGCAACTTCAAAGGCAGGGAGACAAGTGGTGAAATTAAAAGCCACTGGGTGTTGTGATGCAGAGGTTTCTCAGAGAGGATCCAGCTGGCTGCTGTGACTGGCAGGGGCCAGCTCATCCAGCCACCTGGCCTCCATCTCCACCGACCTCATCAGATGACAGAGATCATCCCTCTAATTTTTTTTTTAAGAGAGTGTGTTTCATATCCTCTAATCAAAGTCTCCTCTCGCTTGGCGCAGCGAGGACGACCTTGCATTTTCTTTCATTCTTTCCTCTCTTCTTTCTTCCTTTCTCTCTCTCTCTCTCTCTGTCTCTCTCTCTCTCTCTCTCTCTCTCTCTCTGTCTCTCTCTCTCTCTCTCCAACTTTAAGTGAAGCCAGACAGAGACAAACACGCGGACCACCCATCCCCTGTAAAACACCGACTTATTTTTTTGGCTCAAGCGTGAACATTAAACCGCGGCGTGGATTCCGCGGTGGTCACGCTTTAACTCGGAGTTATTTCGTCCCGCAGCGAGCGAGCCGCGCGGCCCGCACCTGTGACACACGCGGCGCCTGGACATGTGCGCGTCTCTGCCCTGTGACCCCCCCCCCCCCCCCCCTCTCACCCTCCGCCCTCAGCGCCCGAGACAGACTTTATTTCACAGGTGACACCGGCGAGAAAACAACAGCTGAGGCTCAAAACATGGGAGATGGAGAGTCTGCCTATTAACGGAACGGGCTTATCAGCCGGGGAGGGGGACTGGCACGCGCACGCGTTGAAGCTGGTCGTCACGGAGACGCGCACGCGCACGCTTTATTTAAAGCGGCGAGGGGGGGGGGGGGGACACCTGCTGCCCGGGTGCCCGCGAGCGCAGAGGTTTCCAGAAGAGCCGCGCGGCTGTTGAGCACGAGCGAGTTGACCGAGGAGGAGGGATGGATGCGCCGCCGGTGAAAAACAAACTCACTTTGTTTTACAGGAAGAAACTCGTGAACCCAGACGTTTCGAACCGCATTCAAATGTGTACAAATACAATAATAAATGCGCCTAAAGTTAAGGAGATCAATAAAGACATAAGCACGCCAAAACAGAAACGAGGGGGAAACATTTAAAACAATAAATTAAATGAAATGAAACTTGTGCCAAAGAAACTCACCAAATCTGCTGTGGTCCTGCCGTGTCCCGTGCACGGTGCCGTTGGGGAATATCTCCAGCTGAAAGCCAGTCCTGCAGTAGAGCTGACGCCGCCTCAGGATCCCCTTAAGGTGGCCGAAGTCTGTGGGCGACCCCTGCTGCAGCCTGCCTTCGATCTGCCCCAGCCGCTCGCTCAGCCCCGCCGGAGACTCCGACAAGGGCGCGCTGGCGAGCGCCGGGAAGCTCTGTAAATCCAAGTCGAGCGTCCCCAGAAAACTCCCGACCTCTGCCATCGTTTGCACAGCTGTCACATTAAGCGAAGGCATTTGAGATGTATGTATGTGCGGCGACTTGTGGAGGGAGAAAAGTTTACACACAAGTCCGGTCCATGCACGCAAGGGGAAAAAAAAAAAAAAAAAAAAAAGAGAGCGTCCCCGGCGCGCCGTGCTCCTCCAAAGTCAAGGAAATCCTCTCAGTTTATTGATAGTCCTTTGCTTTAATCATGAGTTTGATATCTGTGTTTATCAAATGGAAAGACTCTGATATATACATACTCCCCACGCATTCTCACATTGGACACTCAGATTCAAGCCACGCCTGGCTGGCATCCCTTCTTACGCGCATCAGTTTGCTTTACTTAATCTTCACTTTTTGACCAACTTTTTGGAACTCATGACACAAATTAGTTCAACGCTCTTCTTATAGAAAGTTCTCCTCTTTTTCTTTTTTGTTTTTAATGATCCGATCACTTCAATCCATGTGCAAAAGTGCCTCCAGAATGCGTCCTCTTCCCTCTTTGCGGTTTTCCGCTGTCTGTCAAAACCGCAGCGCCCGTCCAGTGGCAGAAGAACCTGGCAACGCGCGGCGGTCCATTAAACTGCGGCGCAGATGCAGAAGTGGAAACTATCATGATGAAAACGCACACATATCAGCTGACTGCGCCTATTTAACCGCTAACCCCAGCAGCCCCTGCAACCACTGAAGCCAAGCCTTCTTTATGTCGGCTTTTGGGTCAGAATCCTGGCTTCATGGGGGGGGGGGGGGAACCGCAAGAGAAACATTTACATAAAAGGATTATCAAAGTAACCTGTGCACACGCTCACAGTAATCCAACCTCCTGCACGTTTGAGGGACCAAGCACTGCAAGTTGGAGCTTTTTCACGGGAGCATTTTCCCCCCCCACCTCCTCGCTGGAAGCAGGTGCTTTCTTACCCTCTCTGCAAGCGGTTTGCAGTAAGCTCCTGCAAGCCAGCAGCTTAAACCACTGTCTTCTGCGAGGAGGTGGGTGGAGGGGAGGCAAATCCAGATGATGTGCGGAATTTAGTCTGACTGCACAGAGATTTCTTTTAGTAATTTTCAATTTTTTTAAAAAAAAAGAGATGGTTTTCAGATGTTTTTTTTTCTATGATTGGCATAAACTGACCTCCGTCCATTTTTAACTCTCGTCACATTTTCTGTCCCTGCTGGACAAAAAAAAAAAAAGAAATGCATGTCCACAGCCTAATACTGCCACCACCATGTTTCACAGTGAACATTGTGTCGTCAGAGTGAGATGTAGAGTCAGTTTTCTGCCAGAAAGTTCAGCTTTTGGTCTTATTGATCCTCATGTCCCTGGTTTGTGACAAAACTACTAACATGGCTTCTCTTAAGATTTCTTCCTCCCTAACCTGTCTGCTGTATTTGTTTTTTTTTTGTGTGTGTGTGTTTTTTTGTCTCCATGATGCCATTGTTCACTAATGCTCAAAACTCCAGTGCTTTAACAAAACAGCTGTAATCATCCTGAGATTAAACTATAAACAGGTGGACTCTTACTTAATTTTTATTGCACTTATTTGGGATATTGGAGTAACGCTGGCTCATGAAATACATTCAAATGTGTGTTTGTAACATGGCAAAATGTTCTTGAATACTTTTAAGATGAAATTTAGAGCACTGATTTTAAATGAGCTTTGAAAAAGGGTCAAACACATGAAAACTGAGAACACAAGTTTTTTTTTTTTTATACAAAATTAGAGTTAGTGTTGTTGGATAAGAATGTTTGATCTGTGCCATCATGCACATGAAAGAGAGCACCAAGAAACCCATAACAGGACTAATATAATAATCATAATTTATGACTGATTGGGGATTTTTGCACTTCTTCTGTGCACAATGGGACAACAAGTTCCAACTTGTGTTTGTGAAGTTTCAAAAAAAAAAAAAAAAAAAAAAAGAAGAAGAAAAACACAGCTGTTTTGTCGAGGCCTTTATTTCTGTGTGATGATCCAAACGAAAACAAACTCCAGGAGTGTTTTAATTAGTTCGCCGCTCCTCTGGATATCAGTGACAGCGGGTCCTGATGGGAGGAGGGCGTGATTACATCAACAGCACCATTTAACTATTAGCGTGTTATTTCAGACCTCCTTCGAGCTGCTTTCTGAAACCCCCGTCCTGAGGGGGAGTTCTCACCTCGGGGCTGCTGCTCATCGCGGGCTGCTGCGGCTTCCCTGCAGAGAAACGTGGATTTATGACGGAGCCTCGCTGCCTGAGAAGGCTGACAAATAGCCAGCTTTAAGTGTGTGTGTGTGTGTGTGTGATTGTTTTGATGTCACCGTCAGGATTTAGATGAATTTCCTGACTTCTTGTTTAGGGCTAATTTATCAACTTTTGTGGAGGTGCTGCAGTCTATTCTCAAGCAGATGTTAGTGGCTGAGAGTGGAATACACAGTGATGGACCCTCCAAAGCACGCAGGCCTTTTTTCACTGCTACTAATTATGCCACTATAAATCTTAGGGGTGTGTCACGGCTGCATTGAAGTCAGAGGAGTGACGGTGGCTTTCAGCTGGTGCAGTATATGAAAGGTGGTGGGGGTGATGGATGCCCCGTGGGCCTCACGGTTGATGAATTGGGCAAGGGGTTGACGAGGAGTCACCGATGGTCAGGCTTTGTGCGAAAAGACACCAGGGTCCTCGCTGCTGAGGAGGATGAAAGGAGGATTCGTCTCAGCTGTAGGTTGGGAGGATTAGAGAAAGCAGATGAGAGGGGCAAAGAAAGAGCAAAGTGAAGCAAAAAATGGGGGGAAGGAAACTCGTCTTCCTTCTGACTTTTGCTCACTGTCCATCAAGTTCATGCAAAACTTAAATCCCACCTCACAGTGGCATGCTGAACTTTTATTTCTTTATCATTGTGGCTATTACAACTACATCTGTTACTGGTCAGTCACATTTAATAGATGACACGGCAGATATATAACTGCGAATTAAAAAAAAAAAGCAACCAAGAGTTAAAATGTTCCCATATGCTGAGAACCTGCAGAGGATACGGAGAAGAAGAGAATAACCTCAAGCGCACGGCCGCGGCTTTGAAGTTACTCTCTCATGAGTCACTGAGAGTGAGTTCACACTGAAAATGAAGTTACACTCGCATTGGGAACTGGGGACTAATAGGAGCCTCACCTGTTTGTTTGGATTAGACAAACTTCACATGTGTCCTGCTCGGAGAGGGGAGCCAAGGTCTGCCTGGAGAAACCGAGCCGGGATTCAGTTGACTCAATTATGAAGCCTTGGGTAGGAGTTGGTTACAGAGGTAAAGAAACCTCTCAGCAGGTTGGAAACAAAACCTAAGCAACTGTGGCAGTGCCTTTAAAAGTTAGCACACCCCTCCCTCATTTTTGGTTTTTCTTTTGCCAAACGTTGATGTGATTTATTAGGACGTTCCAACTCTGTGTCTAGAAGGGTAAGAAAAAGGATTCAAGCACTCCAATATTTCAAGAACAAATAACAAAAATTGGAAAAATGTCTGTGTGCATTTATATTTAACCCCTTTATGCTTCCTTTAGAAGCCACATAATGAGTAAGTGAGTCCGCCTGTGTTTAATTTACTCTCTGGGCTGAATAGAGACAAAACCACAAGATCTTTGGTTTTTCAGTTTGTCACTAACGAGATCCACCAAACGTGGAACAAGGTGCTCTTGTCAGATATAGTCAAAATGTAACTTTCGGACCGACAATTTATTTAACTAACTTTGCATGTCCATCTAAACCACCCCTTCATTTTAAACATGACGTTGGCAGCATGATGCTGCGGAGAGGCTGTTCTTCGGCAGAGACGAGGAAGCGGGTATGAGTGGATTTGGAAACAAAATACTTTAAATTGGATGAAGGTTCACTTCCCCGCAGGACAACTACGCTAAACGTGCAGCCAGAACTACAGTGGAAAAGTTTTTGTTCAAAAGGAATATTCATCCGTTAGACAGTCAAAGTGCAAAACCAAACTAAAAGTACGTGGCAACATGTGAAATATGTTCACTTTCCAACTAATCTCATAAATGTTTTGGTCAAGAGTGGGCAAAAGAAAAAAAAAAGCAGTCTCTAGATGGACACAGCAGGAAGACAGGGGTTGAATAAATATCCATGCCGTTTTTCGAACTTTTACTTCTAGTAGATTTTAAAAACCATGTGTCCTGTTCCGTCTGTGATGCAAAACTATTCCCACAACATATAGGGCAATATTTGCACCTGTAAACAAACCCCTGCTCTTTTTCAGCACTTTTGAGCAGACGATATAAAGTGCTACACAAGTACAGGTCATTTATCATGATTCTTCCACTACCATGTTTTACAATTGAAATGTGTGCCTATGGCAGTACTGTCTTTTTTAATTATTTCTTTAACTTTTTTTCCCCATAAATATCAAATATTCAACTCTATTTTTTTTATTCGCTAGTATTCCCTAAAAAAACAACAACAACAAAGAAAACAGGACTGAGTCTGAATTAGACTCAGAGCTCCATTCCCAGTGATTTATGAGGACAGTCAGTGGTACTGGACAGTCAACCAATGGTGTAAATGGGGCTGAGTACAAATGAGACAAAGTCCAGATATTTCTTTGGAATATGTGTAGAAGTCTTTTATCATTTTCTCTCAATTTCCTGACGACATATTCACGACTTTGTGTTGGTCCGTTTCATAAAATCTCAGTTAAATGAAATGAAGTTTGTCGCAACTTGACAAAATGTGAAAAAGTTCAAGTGTAGTGAACGCTCTCTTAAACTTTATCAGAACGCATGACACAAGGTAACTGAGGGGCAAACTGAGAGGTTAAAGTTCAACTTTTCACGTCAAGATGAAGAATAAAACATCCAGAGTGACTGCAGCTGCAGGAGTTTACAATAGTCTTTACGGTTTAGACGCTCAATTTTCCTTCTCATTTGCTCCAAAAGGTGAAAAATGTCCAGATTCCAACATCTGCCATAATAGCAACAGAAGAGTCAGTGTTTGCCATTAATCTTTAATGAATGCCCAGTTTAGAAGACGGACCCCCGCTTTTCCTAATCCGTCTCTTCTAATCATCAGATCTGGGATCAGGTCCTCAAACCCCTCTTGACCTCAGCCTTAAGAAGAAGAAAAAAAGAGCTGACTCAGTGTTAGCAGCTACCACCAGGTTAACAAGGCTACTAAAGGGGTCAGAGCCCCTCCGCCCCTCCCTCCGCGTCCGCCGGCCAGCAGAGCTGCGCCGCTTTACATTAAGACAGTTAGCTGCAGACCGGTGGGAAAGGCAGAATATCATCTGTTCTTATTTTACCTTTTGTCAAGCAGCATGTGGAAAATGATCTTCGCTGTGAGTTATTTGCAGAGCTGGATTCCGTGTTATTTCATTCCCAAGCAGAGACATAACAGAGAGGGTCTCTACTTTCACGCAGGTGGTCCTCCGGCCTTGTTCAAGGGCGCCGTGTGCGTTGGGGCGGGGGCTGGGAGAGGGGACACACAGACAGATGCATGCGAATTTAGGTAATGGTGTTACATTTCAGCGCTTGCTTTACTTGGCCGGCCCATGTAAAGATAGTGTTAATTAATTTGTTTGCTTTGCTTTCAAGCACCAACAAATGGAGCCCTCCAGGTTCAGCGAAGCCACTTGTATGCAAAGAACAGCGTCTAAAACCAACATTTGTTGTACAAATTGCTTGCATATGTCCTTGGAATAGAGGGGGGAAAAGACTCCTTGTCATGACACCAACAAAGATGCTCTCTTTTTTTTTTTAACTCGAAGGGAAAAATCGTAGCAGGAACATTTGAACTCTGTTTCGAAGATTTTGGTTTAGCAGCTAATTATCCGTACTCCAAACTTGCGGCTTTGCTCTTCTCATCAGACAGCTGACTGAAGCACCACAAGTCATATTTTTTAGCTTGAACTTCCCCCTCCGGTGTTTCTTTTCTTTTTTTACGATGCTTTTCCTTTTATGGAAGCCACATTTGGAGTGGCGAATGCACATCTGTAAGGCCGTACAGGGTGTGGACCGGGCGTATGACTCTCACCGGTTGGTGATTTTTGAGCGAGGGGTCACAGATGAGCGGTCGGAGTGACGTTCCACCTGTCTGTCTGCCCACTGGTGCAACGACGGCTCAACTTTCTCAGCTCTGCAGGGCTGCAGTCTGAAGTTTCAGAGTGTATATGCGTGATCATGATCCCGTCTGATGAGGGAACAGGCCCGCAGAGCAAGACTATTTTTCTTACTACAACACAGAGCAGGAATCTACCCTCAAACAGATGTTAGGAGCCCTTTGTAGAGGCTTTGGCATGGAGCCCAACTCTACCTATCTGCACAGCTATTTACATGGCAATCCAGCTGCTCAGCCTTTTTACTCTTCCCTCCGCCCTTCTTTGCTCGCACTGCCTGTGCCTTTAACCCCCCTAGCCCCTGCCCCTGCCCCAAACCTCGCCTTTTGAAATCAAATACCTGCTCTTATATAAACTTTGATCAATCAAAGGCAGTAATTTGTTTAGCTGGCGAGACAGTGACATACTGGTGCAGGTTCGGTTACTCACAGAAGAAAAAGGCCAGGCTTCCCGTATCTGAGAATATCTCAGGGCTGATGCAAACTTTTACCCCACACTTTTTATATTTAGCTGGTTTCTTTCTGCAGAAGAGACAAATATATCCGAAATATTTTAGCTTCGCTAATTTGATTTATTGTCAGATGTAGTTCAAGCAGATGTGGGAGAGAGGGATTTATAATTAGACCGATTCCAGGAATGAGGGTTTATATTTGCTTGCTTACTAACAGGGGTATTAAGGGATTTACAGCAGAGGTAAAGGGTTCTCAGCAGTAAAGACTGACTAATGGCATTTAAATGCTTCACTAGCTACTTATGTAGCACTATTGCCTTGCAGCAAGAAGGTTCTGCGTTCCTGGAGTTTGCATGTTCTTCCTGTGCATGCATGGGTTCTCCCTGGGTTCTCCTTGTTCCTCCCATACTCCAAAGCTAGGACTGTTGGGTTTAATAGTTACTCATCATTGCCATCAGATTGTGTGCTTTGGTGTTTATTCTCCTCTGTTGACCTGTGACGGACTGGTGACCTGTCCAAGGTAAACGCCTCCTGTTACCCAATGATCGCTGGAGATAGATGCCGGCCCTCGATAGATGCCGGCCCTCGATAGATGAATTTTTCTGTCTTCTAGAAAAATTAATGCATAAGAATTTAGAAAAAGCAAACTCAATCATTTACTAACTTGTCAAATTGATTGCAATTCTCAGATCCTTCCTTAATTTCCCCAAATCTCAGAAACAGTGTTTTCTTCTTCTGTGTGTTTACCAGGTCCAAGCATTGAACCGGCTTTCTTTCATCACTTTCTTCTCGTCTCTCTCCCATAACGACCATATTTGTTGAGTGAACAACTAATTTTCTTCTGTCTACAGATTCTCCCACCTGAGCTGCGGATCTCTGCAGTTCCTCCTGAGATACCATGAGACTCCTGACTTTTCCTGCCACCGTACAAAAATGTGCTGCTTTGTATCAGTCCTTCAAATGAAATCTCAAGAAAATAGACCGAAGTTTCTGTACCAAAATGGGGAAAATGCCATATTTTACCTCCCTTAAATAGTGGTCACCATGCCATTCTCTATGAACCAGAGCACAGCTCCAGCATGCTGACACTCGGCCTCATTTGTCTGTGATTTATCAAGCTTCCTATGATCTGTGCCAGTAGATAATCTGTTGACAGAAGCGTTGTCAGATTGTGGAGAGAACTTTAAAAGCTTAATTTGCAGGATAATCTCACAAGCGTCAAATAAAATAAAGAGCTGCTTCTACAAAGTCACAGTAAACAATTTATGACCTCGTCTCATATGTTCTCTAGCACATATTGAACAACAGAGCTATGCGCGCAGAAAACGGTAAAAATACTAGGCATAGATGCTATTTATTAACTGATTTATGAAAGTTTTATAAGCCCTGGAAAAACAGCCATATTGAGTTTTACGATCCAGAAGAACACAGTCTTCTCACTCTGCTATGGATCTGTTCCTTATTAAGACGCGGCCCAGTGGCTGCATCATCATAAGAAGATAATTAGACAAGCAACCTTCATGCAAATGAAAGGAAATGAAATCAAAGTCCACTGGGGCCCTGAAGCTGGCCGGCTCGTCAGTAGAGGGTGCTGATGTGTTTTCCCCTCATGGAGCTTCAGCCAACATCTCAGATTGCCTCAGAATCATGCGATGTCACGCCATGACAAATGGAGACACATTAGTTAATTAAAATGGGGAGTTCAAAACGGGGTGACGCAGGTTGTCATTTTTCATCCCGCCCCACATTCCTCAGAGTCACGATGTAAAAGCAGAGCCAGGTCGAGCTCTGACTCTCCTGGCGTGATTGGTCGACTTCTTTTCTCCGTCTCTGTAATCAAGGCCGCCACAGCTTCTGACGTCGTTTTTTTTTTTTTTTCTTGGTGTTTTTCCTCCTTGCTTTTCCCAGGTTGGTTGTTGGCTTAAGTGGACACTCATTTAATATGTTCACGGAGATCATTTATTGTCTGAAAAGATTAATAGTGTAGGTTTGTGTAGGCCTGCACCTAGACAAATGAAATCCCTCGACATTATGCAGTTCAGAAACATTCAGTGGCTTAAAACAATTCGTCATAAATAAAAATACAGAAGGAAACCTAAAGCGTCAGTGGATTCATAGTTGAGGATTTGCATTTTTAGGGTTAAAGTGGAAACAAAGCAGAAGAAAGTCATAGTTCTCCTCCAAGCCAATTTAGCATCTTCGACTTTGATGTTGTCGGGGCAAATAGTTGTTGGGTTGAGACAGTTTCTGCCTTCGCTGCCAGTCCGAGGCTGGAGGCAGAGACAGGTGCACGGCGTTCATCACATCCTGATGGAGGAATCCGAGGGCCAAAATGTCCTTCTCGACATATTGGAAACGTTTGTTAACAGATGGAGACTTGTGCTGGCAAACGTTCCCTGACTTTGGCCAAAAACGAGGGAGGAAGGGAGAGGAGAGCGGGTGGAAAGGAACGTTTAATTTCAAATGGCACGAATGACTCAGATAGAGAAAGCGGAGGGAGGGAGATAAGACATAAATCAATAAATTTTATTGTGTGCATGTCTAGGGTTTACAGGGCCTTGCAAAAGTATTAACACCTCCTGGACTTTTTCATCTTTTGTCATGTTACAGCTACAAACTTCAATTTATGTTTTCAGGACGGCGAGTGATAAACCAACAATAAGCAGGGAGTAACATCCAGATAGCATGATGCTGCCAGCAGGATATTTGACAGCGGATGGTGTTTTTAGGGGCATGCGCAACATTCGATTTCCTCCAATTTTACAACTGGCATCGGTTTTCAATTCAATTTTATGAAACTTAAAGTGAATTCAGTCCAGTCACACAAACATGTTTGCAGTTCAATTTGATCCGTTCAATCAATGCAGAAAAGTTCCTTTTATTACTAAAACTGATCAAATGTTTTCCATCTTGGGAGACTTGACTGCATCGAGTTACTCGCTAGCAGATTAAATCCTCCTGCTTGAATTTACGTTCAGGTCAAAAGGTTCAGTTTTGGTCTCATCTGAACAGACATTGCTTTTGGGTCCCACAGATGGCTTGAGCTAACCTCCAAACAGGACTTCTTCCAACAGTGACTTTCTTCTTGCTTCCCATTCTTGTGCAAGACATTGTTGCACAAGAATGTTTTGATAGATTCTCCCAACCTCTGCAGCTCGTCCACAGCTACTGTGGGCCTCTGATTAATGCGCTCCTGGTCCAGTTTGTCATAGGAATGGCACGGACATGGTTTGTAGTCGTGCCATGCTTTTTCTATTTTCAGATGATGGATTGAAGATTGCTCAAGTCAAAGCTTGATAAATGATTTTTTTTACCCTAGCCCTGCTTTTAAACGTCTACATAGCATTCTCCCAGACCTGTTAAATTACTGTATTAATCTGGGGAAGGCAACTCAATTTTATTTAGGGACATCAGGGTAAAACAGAGATCCATGCAAATGCATGCTATATTTATAGTTTTTTTTATTTGTAAAAAAAAGAAAAGACAGAACACTATGAATCATTTTCTTTCACTTTACAATTATGCCCTACTCTGTCAGTCATAACAACCCCTCCCCCACGCTCCAAAAAAAGGACTTTCAGTTTTTCTTGTTGTACAAATTGTAAGGGGTATGAATAGTTTTGCAAGCCACTGTGAGGTAGGATGACGTAATAATAAAATGAGTTAAATCTGCAGCTGCAAAATGTGCAAAACCACAAACGGGTTGAAAGGTTTCCCCACATGACATCTTTTCTGATCCAGTTTCTGTCATACTTTTCAAGCATGTCTTAGTCGCACATGTTCCTCCCCAGTACACTTTCCTCTATCAGCTTCATTCCTCCTGTAACGTCGCACAGCTACAGCTGGCATCAATATGTCGGGGGGCCTTTTTTTTTTTTTTTTTCTTCTGTCTGAGCCCCAGTGCTGGAAAGTTACATTCATCTGGGTAATCAGTTTAGAAGATAATGAAAACAGAGATTGTTTACAGAGATTAGGCCCTTGGAAATGGGGTAATGAGTGCGTTGGAAGGGCACTGACAGCAACGCGCTGGATCTGTGTCTATAGAAATCAAGCAACGGCGACGCAGCCCTGCGAGCCTCGATGTCATCACAGATAGAAGATAGAGTGCCTTATCCTCCACTGCTCTCCATTTGGTCCTCCTTGCTGGAACGAAATCACTCAATGTTTAACAGACGCGGCACCTGTTGGCCAGATGTGTTTGAGTAATGAATAAAATATAGTATGAAGTAAGCATTTTTGACAAAAATGTTTGGAGGAAAAATTAATCACAGCCTTGATTTCTTCTTAGCCCTGTTGTTTAGTGCCCTGTTATGCTGTACGTGGCAATGGATTTATAGATTCACATCAGTGGGAGGAAGCCGGATTACCCCGATTCAAAGACAACAGCTAAGGCTTTCATAAGCACGTGGATTAAATGCTTAGGCTGACATAAACTTCATTAAAACAGAGGCCAACTGTCATTTTCTCCTCCTTTGCAAAGGTAGGTTTTAATTTGTGGAGGTCAAGTCGTGCTGTTTCTTGGCTGAACTGTTCAATCAGAGTCAAACGAGGCTCGGGTTCAACCCGGGGAGGGGGGTTGTTTTATAAGAGCTCACCTCAGAACAGCCATGAAAGTAATTATCAGTATCTCATATCTCATGCATCGAGGGGGAACATGTGTTTAAGATTTGGTCTTACAGGGTTTGCCCCCCCCACCCCTTTTTCTACCAGACAAACTTCACTTGTATCATTGTGCTAACTGGGTGCTGGTGTGACTGTGGATTTATCAAAATATCATCTGAAAAGAAAGAAAAAGATCTCTGATACAGATAGATGGTGGAGTTTCCTGGAAGAAGACAGAAAGCTTAATGTGCCAAGACAAGAGGTGGAGCCGCTCGATTTGACCCGTCCAAGCAGCTCTTGGCGCTCCGAGAAAAAATTGACATATCCAACCCATGCATCAAATACCAATACAGTGCTATGAACAAGTATTTGGTCCTGAACAAGTTTCTTCTGTTTTTGCTTTGTCACACTGTAGATCGGAAGAAATTATATATATATATATATATATATATATATATATATATATATATATATATATATATATATATATATATATATATATATATATATATATATTAATGTAAAAATTTCACCACAGTTCTGCTTTGAGCTGCTGCCATCTTGACCGGGAAAAGTCTTGTAACTTAAATTTTTTTTTCCAATGGCTTTTTCAGAATTAAATAAAATATATAAATATATTATATATATATTCTACATAATATATATGTCAAATATATAAATAAAATGTATAGAAACAGTAGAAATTTCTCCAGCAAGTTCAGACTTTGATTATGCCTCTCCAAAAGACAACTTTTTTGAAGTTGTCTTTTAAATCATTTTAAGGTACACTTGTTGATGCACTTAAGGTGATTGTCCTTTTTAGTAATTCCAACAGATTACTAAAACGGTTCTGTGTTTTCTCCATTGATGGAAATTGGCTTTTTACAGTAGTTTGCTGCAGTCTTAAAGCTTTCTAAATGGTTCTGTAATCCTCTTTAGATGAATGTGTTATGTTTGAGGTCTTTTAACCTACTTCAAGCTGCCAAACTGGTTTTATTTGGCTCAGGGAGACATCAGACCTGAGTACAGCTGGTCAAATTGAACTTGGCTTTCCAGAAATTATGATTAAGCACACTGTATTTATGATTTACCAAAGGGGTGCAATAAGTTTTTCACATGAGGGCATGTTGGTTTATATAACTTCTCCACTTTAACAAATGAAATCATCATTTTAAAATCAGCTTGTTTGCCTAATATTAGAAGCATTTGATCTGAAACATTCAAATGTGATCAAAAGAAGCAATAAAAAGAAGTAAATGGGCAAATGCAGATAGATCATGTTTGCTGGCTTGGTTCTCCCTCTAAATGGTCACATGTAGATCTTTCTAGTTAGGGAGAGGGTGGGTGTGATCCTTAGTCTCGAACAGAGTCCACTCTTGGCGAAAACTTGCTGTCGGTTGAGTCGAAGCGCTGGTCCTCCACCTATGTACAAAGTCTCTGGCATCCTCCTCTCTGGCACAGCTACGCTCCGGGGGGATTTTTTATTGTGATCAGAGTTAGGGGCAGAAACCTGCTATAAAAATTCACACAATAAAATGAAACAGAGACACCCTGGACTTTGGTGTGGAGGCGAAGGGGGACCCATCACCATAAAAATGTCGTTTATCTTTGGGGAGGTGACTCAATCGCACTGTCCTATTTTCCCTACAAGATACTTCTCTGTACTGCAACAAAGAGCAGGGATTAACTTTTACCCTGTTGGTGCCGCTGTCACGTTTTGAGAGACAAATGTTGGAGGCTTGCAAAGCTCTGAATGTATTCCAGTGTTATCCATTTGTGCGAGGCCGGGGTATTTTGATTTTGAAGGGAGACCCCGACATCCATTTCCCTCCCAAAGGACAACGACAGGGAGACCTTTGCTGCGAGCGGCCCCACTCTGTGCCTAAAAGAACTGAGAGTTGGGTGGTCTGTCCGTCAACAGCAGATCTGGGCCCAGGCCTGAGAAAAGCGGCTCACCCGTATCACTTTCAAAGAATGAAACCCAAAGCGCCGGCCGCTTTCTGCCCGCTGCAGCCTTGTATGCACAAAGACACCTGTTGTTCGGCTCCCACACAAAGGCTTAATCAATCTAGGTGTTTGTAGCCAAACAAATACAAATGCCATTTTGTGCTCAGTATGAAAAATTGTGCATGAAATAAAAGTCTAAATATGTTTAAACACTTCGTTAAAACCTCTTTAAGATGGTTGGATCAGTCCATAAGGCCTGGTGATCTGAAATACTGTGAAGCTACGGGAGATTTCATCGATGTCACACAAATATGTTTATTATTTATTTGTTCTGAACATTATCAATCAGATTAACAAGTGTTGGTAGAAACAGAAAATCAACTCAAATAATTTATGTTGACTATCCAGAGAAATTGTGATGTTAATAAAAATTGTGCTCTGAGTGTTTTCAGTGTCTTGCAAAAGTATTTGCAGCCATTGATATTCCAAAATTTTGTCCCCTTCAAAAAAACTAAAAAGTGCTTTATTTCTCTTCATTACCCTAAATCAATACTTTGTGAAACCAAATGGTGCTTGGAGTGTTCTGTATGTTGCCAACTTTGCACATCTAGAGACGGAAGGTATTCCCATTTTCTTTGCGAAATAGCTCAACTGTCGGGTTGAATGAGGAGCATTTGTGAACATCATTTTTTAATGTCTGCAGGACATTCTCATTAGGAGATGTATCTAGCAAGGACAATCCTTAGGACGTTTGATTTGGTTTAGATTTGGCCCTTAACTAGGCCATTAATAAACATGAATGAGCATCTGCTTATTGGCTCATTGGTAATATAAAATATATTAGCAAACGGCAATATATTCTATTGCCGTTTGGTCTATTAAGAGTCTGAAAGCTGAATCTCCTCTCCAACCTTTTCAGCCTATAAAAGGTTTTCTTCCAGAACTGCCTTGTATTTAGTGTCATCCATATTCATATTAAGCCTGATCAGCTTTTCTGTCCCTGCTGAAAAAAGGCAACGTAACATGATGCTGCCATCACCATGTTTCATCAAGAGGATGTAGCTTTTTTTTTTCTTCGATTGTGTTTATATATAGTATACAATGTAGCTGCAGTTATATTAGAAGTGACTTTCTTTTTTCTCAGTCCTCTATACTAATCCTCATGTTTGATACTTTTCCTGTTAACAAATTCTCCCAGCTGAGCTCCAGATCTCTGCAGCTCCTCCAGAGTTTACTTAGTAGGAAGACATATCCTTCTCCACTGCAAACTGAATTCTTGTTCATTAAACGTTTACGTTAAACCACCTTAGTTATATGAAAACTACGAGTTTGTCAAAGTATCTGCAATTGTAAGATTATGAGGTTGTGATCCACAGCTGAACTCTGCGATGACATCATGTTTTTCCCTGTGATGCAAACGCGTCTCATACAATAACTTCAATATGTGGGTAGTAACACAGAAATGAAGACACAAAGGTGGAGCATTAAATTGTTTAGATAATTTTGCCATTTGTGCCATGTTAGTTTACGCTAAGAGAGCTAAATCTTGCTCACATTGTGAGATAAATGTTTCAGGCTATTTAATCCACTCATCAAACAGGGAACAATTAAGAAAGGCTGAAGACTGTTGAGGAAAGATGGGATTGCTTTTTTACCTAAGTCCTTCCATTAGAGCGGTGGCAGATATGAATAGCAGCGGTAATTTGATGAGGTACTGCCTCTCCTTGGGATCACACACTGAGAGGAGGCTTTGTTTATGTGCCAAACGGATTTATGGAATCAAATAGAAGTTTTCATTTTCTTGTTTGAGTGGATGTGCAGGGGATTAGAAGTGGGGAAAAATGTGGGCAGAGATAAAAAGGAGTTATCAAGCGCAGTGATGGAACAAAGACTCTGGTTTATTCTGATTTTCCGTTTCAATTTGACCAACATCTTTGCTTTTCACATCTAATCCAGTTAAACAGGAAATTACACGGATTTAAATGAGAAAGTGTAAACAGAGGTAATTAAGTATGAAATGTATCTAGCACTGAAGAGAGCCCAAAAATGAAATATATTTGTAAAATACGTCACCCAGGTCTAGCATATGAACCCAAAAAGTCCAACAGATGCAGTTTTGAAGATATGATTTTTAACATACTAAATAAAAAAGAAGCTTTGATTAAACAAAGCTATTCAAATCAACTTTACCTTATGTGAAAAAGTGACTCTCTCCTATTTCTGACTTCTGTTTCTTTTTCACCCTTGGCTGCAACAACAACAACTATTTGTGATTACCAGCAATGAGTCTTATCCGTCACTGTGGTAGAAATTTATCCCAATCTTCTCACTTGGAGAGGAACTGGACTCAGCCTCTCAATTGAATTTAGTCGATGCATTCTTTGTTATGTTCTCTACTGCTTCATGTTATCGATGCCTTTTTCTCATCTGTACTTGAATTTTTCACATCAAGGCCCAATGCTGATGTTGGGCCTGATGTTGGAACATCTAACAGCACGTCATGTTGTTAGATGTTCACATTATTCTCTGTTTGTACAGCTTTGGCAGAAAATAGTTCACCTTGTCTCTGGCTAATAAAAATAAAGTTAAATGATCAGAAAGGTTTAAGTCTGACAACACAGAAAAAACAAATAAGGTCTGTAAGGGGGGATCCCTTGTTATTAAGTAAAACTTCTCGGGGAGGTGTGGTGTAAGGGTAGACTGGCCACAACCTACCTGGAGGTCATTATTCCTCAACACAGCCATCTGAGGTTCATCCTTCAGTCTTGGGATATAGAGACCAAAACTGGAAATTTATGAACCGAGGAAAGAATGAAGTGACAAGCTCCACCACTACGCTGATGACAATCAGCTTTATAGACAAGATGCTTCAACCAGTGCTTCTCACTTGGCAACTATTACAGCCTGCTCAAAACCTCAAAACCAACTTAAATTACTCTGAAGCAGAATGTTGGTCTTCATTGGGAAAAGATAGAGACCAGTTTTTGTCTAAAACGCTGAGAAAGACATCATGACTATGTGTGCTCAATAATTTAGTTATTATTAGAAAGCTGCTCTAAGTCTTATGACTGCTTTGATTAAAAGTGATCACAGTACATGGAAAATGGACTGAATTTGAATAGTGCTGATTTAGCAATACTAACCACTCAGTGTTTTACACCAGAGCCACATTCACCCAGTACCACTGACTAATGCATACATTCAGATACCAATAGGTAGATCAGAAACTGGTCCAACTGCATCTAGACATGATGGCAGTAAGCTGGAATTGAACCTACAACTTCTGAACTGAAAACTATTCTTCCATCTGATCCACAGTCATACCACATGTGCTCTCTTCCTTCAGTATCCCTCATTTCTCAGTTTAGACCGATTTTATGTTCAAAAGTAATAAAAACACATTGTCAAGATGCACATCATATATTATTGTAATATTTAGCCAAATTATTGTCACTAGCTCAGCTATGTAAAATTGACAGATTGGAAATCTCCTATTGATACACTGTGTGCTTTATTTTGCATTCTAAGACTTAAAAAAGAAAGCATTGTACCAAACTTTCTAATCTAAACAACTTTCTAATCAGATGTTTTTTTTCCCACACATCTTAGTCTTTGATCTGTTGGTCATATCAGCTAACAGAAATCAGATTCCCCTCCTAAACCTGGTGGTTTATTATATCTCAACTTTGTATTCTGATTTCTAATATGATCCCTCCTAAAATGTACATGATGTTATTGAAGTAGTTGATGCCTCTAAAGACTTAGCGATAAAATAACACTGAACGGACCCAGGCAGCTTGAGCTATGATCAGAGTTGGCTGACCTTTGTGGATCAAAATAGAAACAGCACAGATGAGAATTTGAGAAATTAATCATGGCATTAGGTGTATTTTGAATCGAGCCTTGCCTGTATCAGGTATTGCGTGTGAGGCACAAATTAAGTTATTAATTATCATGGTCTCTAAACTCTTGTAAAGGCAACAGCTGCATTTAATAGATGACTTGAAGGCAGCTTTGTAGTTAATGAGATGGACAGAAATAGACCTCTGTGGATCAGAGAGAAGTGGAGCTCTAAAACGGTTGTTATGTTAAAGGACTGGTTTTGGATCATTCCACTTTCTCGTTACGATATATTAAGATGAAAAGCCTCCCAAATAAATCCAGGTGCACAGGTACAGTGCAATCAATTTTTTTTTTCTTTTAACGCTTTTCAAGTTCTTGGCTTTCTGTCATGTTTCAGCTCCATTTAGCAGCCACCCTCCAGGGACAGGTTTTGAACTATTTTCTTCTTCACTTAATTGCGTATGAAATAGACCATGTTGCTACATATTCAATCTGTTGACTGATCACCCTGCTGTTTCCAGATCCGTGACAGTATTGGTCAGGCCATATCGATGTGGGCGATATGGCTCCCCAGCCAGGGCAGAGTCAGGTCAGACATGGCTGGCAAAATGATGTCAAGCAAAGATGCCTCACATGGTTGTAAAAAAAAGAGGGCAAGGAATAGTTTCACCTATGGACTTAACTACAATTTCTTCCAAATATAGGATATTAAAGAATGAGGAGAACATGTTTTTCTCAGTAAGATTTCCAGTATGTGGATAACCTCATATCAGAGCAGGGTGTCGGGTCACCAGACCCTCACAGGACCAGCCACATGAAATGCTCAATAAAAACATTGAAATCATAGCTCAGAAAGTAACAAAATGTGAAAAAGTTTAAAAAGTGTGAATATTTTGTAAGGACCTGAAGAGTAGGGTCAATAACCGTCTTTAGCACATTGACACTGACGAAAATAAGGTGACGTTTGGCTGAAAAAAGGATCTGTGGCAACAGATCTGTCAGTTTCCTCTTGTAGTAATAAGTTAATTTCCTTCTGTCAGTTTTATTATCAGGATGATGGAGGCAGAACACACGGGGGCAGCTTCTTCGGAAGAAATGAGCATGACCTTTGAAGTGAGCTGCAACAGAAGTTCATATATCTGGTGATAGTTTTGACAGGTGGACAGCTGTCCGTAAACACATTCCTGAGCTCCAGACGCGAGCCATTTTCCAGAGAAAATGGAAAGTGGCGATGTTCAAAAATCACAGGCTTGTTTAGGTTTTGTCCAGAGATCACTGCACTGTTGAAGCTTTACATTCTGGCCCTGGCAGGTGGAGCGACTCTAAGACATGTGGCTTTATCATTGTTCTTGCAAAGTCTGTCTTGTGTCTGTCTCCTCTCTTGCTGCTCTCAGACGCTGATGTTTTTGCGGATGCACCTGGCTCCTTGGGCTTCACTCGCATGTCTTCTTCATTGGAATATAAAGAGCTGCCTTCTTTCTCAATTTTCAATTTGGTCTTTATTTCTTTACCTTTACTTGTTTTCATGTTTAACAACTAAAATGTACATGAATTTGCAATTAATCATTGATATGGAGGAATCAGGAAAAGGAATAAGTTTCTACAAATGTAAAACTTTATTAATCACAATACATAAACGAAATGGTAGTTATGAAACCAAACTAACTTAAGGTACATAAACATTTGGTCTTATCCTAAGATAAAGTTACATTAGAAATAAATTGCATATTCATGCAAATTTGACTGATTGGAAATGTCAGATTTAGTCTGGGGTTTTATAACATTTGGTCTTAACACAATATATTTTGAAGGACCTGAAGAATCTGGGTGATTGATATGATGCAAGGCAAACAGGTCTGATCAATTTTTGAGACAAAGCTGATGAGTGACTAAAATTAACTGAAAGTTTGAGACAAACTTTATCGTGTGCAGATTTGCTGACAGCTTTCAACAGCATTTTTTACAGCTGAAATTTTCAAGTAATTGATCAAACTAAGAGGTTGTTTTTGTTTTTAGTAAAGAGCATTAAAGTGTTTCTTTTAGTTATAAGTACTACAGCCTTTGCACTGGACCAAAAGCGACACAGAAGAACTTTAGTAAGGTTTTTCAGGTGATAAAATGTTTTTAAATGTGGCAAAACATAACCTACAATCAAATATAATGCTGAGAGCTTTAATATAATTGGAACTTTCTTTGTTTTGAGTTCATTATCAGTTATTAAAATGCATATTTTGCCTTGACATTCATGACATAATGTCTAAAACATCTTTAAAAATGGCATCAATTGGCCATGGGTCATCAGAAAGTACATCAGACGTCACAGCTTTGAAAAGCAATGCTGTAGCTTCTGGTGTTTTTTCCAAGCAGCAGAATGTTAAGTCAAAAAGTGTAAGAGCAAGGACTGAGCCTTGTGGAACGCCAGATGTACCTTTTAAATGTTTAGCTGTAGAGCTCCCGTTGCTGACAATGAATTCACTGTCTGTCAGATATGATTTGGACCATTTAAGAACAGTTCTGAACATGTTTGTCACTTTGAGTCTATTCAGTAAAATGTTGTGGCTGAAAAGGGTTTGTTTAGATCCTGAGGTCATAAACAATCTTAAGCTATGCTATCTGTGCAGTGATTGAATTAGATTTTTTTTTTTGATGTAATATCAACATGTTATCAATATTCATAAAATCTTTTGATTGATTTGATGGCAGCTCTATTAAACGTTGTGGCCCAGTTAAAAGTCAAATACAGCCCCTTGGATGGGAATGCTGTGTTTTTGTGAATATTTCTGAATGGAGCGAGGTGTAGAAGAAGTGTCAGGATGGTTGAGAAGGAGCCTGGCCTCAACATGGGTCAGCAGTCCAGTCATGAAACAAACAGATGTGGTCCTGTCTCTGTTCCCTGTCCAGTGGTTGTTCAGTTATTCGGGGAGTATGGGTCGGGGTCTTATCCTCCTCAGTGTTTACTCTACTTGTTGACAACATGGCTGGATTCTGGCTAAAATCAGCCAGGAGATGATGGCGTCCAGCTCTGATGGAGGTATCTGTTTTCATCGGAGAAGACTCCACTTGTGGTGTGAATTTAACATTTTGTTCTCCAAGGCCAAGACTCAAATGGATGAAGGTTTATCTATAGCCCTCTTATTGGAAACACATTGACGCTTGATTCTTTCCCTCCCTCTTTTCTTCCCTTCTCCACCCCTCGCCATGCCGAATGATTTTATCAGTTTTGTCCATCGCCGTCACAAGAAACAGATGTGAGCAAGCTTCCCGCTGGTTTCTGTTTTCCATTGAAGTCCTGCTAGTGGGTCGGAGTCGGGCCGATGACATTTTGTTTGCCCGTGAACGCGTCTTTCATTGGATTTATGGAATGAAAACACCTGCTGCGAAGGGATGTCAAATCAAAATACATCTTCTCATTGCTCAGGCTAAGGATGAGCCAAAGCGAAAAATAAGAGGAAAGTACGCAAAATAAACAATGTTTTTTTTGTGTGATACAAATATAATATAGAGATAAATATGACACAAAGCAAGGATGATAACCACCATTAATTATTGTCTTGAATTAACATGATTAAGAAACTATTCAAAGGTGACACATGGCACTTCTTGCTTCAAGAAAATGAACTCATCTATTTTAGATTTCACATGATGTCAAGTTTTTAACCTATTTGGCCAAGAAGGTTTTGCCTGACCTGATAACTATGGAAAGTAGACCGACCCCCACTACTCTTCAGCAGCTTCAGAGGCCCCATCACTTCACATCAGCACAAACAGTCAGCTGCACCCCAGCCGGCTCTGTCTGGTGGTCAGCTGGAGAGCCTGTAACACCTGCTCGTGCTTGGCAGTTTCTATGGAATAATGCTGTAATTTCACCAGAAACTGATTGGGACGGCGAGGAAAAGGAAAACAAATACGTGTCTGCACATACACTAGGCTTGATTGGAAAGAATGCCCATGTTTGTTTTTTCTCAAGTAAAGAAAAAGGAAAATTTCTTTGTTTACCCAAGAAGATCAGCAGGTCATTTGATACAAGACGGTGTGCATGCATTACTTTGAAATAAGTCACAGTCTTGTTCCCAGACACTGCAGTCTGGAGCCCGCTTTGATAATTAAGACGACATATAAACTGTTCCATCTGCTTTACAACGGTGTTTTGTTTATAAATGTTCAGCAGTTCAAAGTTTGGATGCAAAGATTAGTTTGCAATGACAGATTATAAACACATTAGATTTTTTTTATTTCTTTTTTGCCTGTGTAAGGGCTAAGTAATACCATCTTTCTAGACTTGAATGTATAAACTGGATTGCAAAAATATGCTAAACTTTCATTTTTTCTCTATTTTTCTACATTAGTACCATAGACGTCAATGCGATGTATTGGGACTCATTATAATAGACAAATGAAAAGTTTAGCATCACTGTAAAGTTTGAGGAAAAGGGCTTTCAAAAATATAGATATGTCAGATTCTCCCAAATGTTCATGCAGACCCACAAGAAAGTTTTGAAGATCAAAACATACTAATATATTAGGGCTTAACTCAAAGCCAAAACAAGACTGGAAATATGATTACAGAGAGTATCATGAAATATGACTGAGATCAAACATTTTTGGTAAGAATTTGAAAGAATCAGAGTCTCTTGATGTTCAAAGCTGATAGACATAAACTCCAAAACACTGCAGTTTTAGGTTTTAACAGCTATTAGGAATTACTATTATCTGTAATTGCTAATGGCGCTTAGCAATTACAGCTAACTGCTATTAGCTGTAATTGGAGCTAATAGTGTTTCTAACAAGTATTGACTGTGTGGGGGCATGTTTACATAAGTAAAAACTCAACTCACCCTATTAAGATTGCTAATTTATTAAATGCTATTGTTAAAAGGTAAAATACAAATGTGTGCCACACTTTTCAGAATTCAGTTGATTAAAACATTTCTTTTTTTTTTCCAACTCCTCCTCTAGGGGAAGTTCATAAGTTTTGAGTTTTAGGAATAGACTCCCTTGGTTTCCTCATTTAGCATAAATCTAGACTAGCTGCAAAACCAAATCTAGACTAGCAAATTGGACTTTAAATAACTAATCTAAAAAAATATATCAGCAGTTTAATCAAATGCTTTTTGATGAACCTCCAATCTGCCGCCGTGTTGCATCAGGTCCTACTGGGTTTTTATGTGACAGACCAACATAGAGTGACGCATAACTCGGAATAAAATCTAAGAAAATCTATCTTATTCCATCCTCTTTACTCTGATACTGCTGAATAAAATCCAGTGCTTCCAGAAGTTGGCTAAACTTCTGGAATCCACCTGTGTGCAATCACTTCTGTCACAAGTTGGTGACAGAATCATGCTGCGGGGTTGCTTTTCTTCAACAGGATGGATGGCGATAAATAACGTGCAATTCTGTAAGAAAATCTGTCAGAGGCTGCAAAGCACTTGAACTGAATGGCGGTTCAGTTTTCTGCAGACTAGCAACATTAAGCATATCTGTAGAGACATAACAAAAAATAATTATAATATAGCACACTAACGTGTTGGAATGGTCAAGTCAAAGTCCAGGTCAAGAGAATATGTAGCAATACTTGAAATCTATGCACACACACTTCTTATCCAGTCGAACTGAGCTTTGGCTCCTCAACACAAGCTACAGAGATATGTTTTCGCTGCAGAAAAAGTCCAGGTGGATGACATCAGATATTGCTTCAGGTGAAGCCTTGTCATCCGCTGGGTGTTGGTATTGTACATGGACTTATGGGTTGATCTCCGGCAAGAGGCAATTTGTCAGGGCAAAGGCTAAAACAGCAAATAAATAAACATGTTACCAAGGTGATGGCAAGTTGCCTCACGTCTGCATCAGTTTCTGCTCTGAGTGCCTAAACACCTGTGGTGCACGCTCCGAGCGCAGCCTGGGAACGGCGAGCTTTGCGGTTCTCCTTTCGGAGGAAGCTGGGGCGTGAGGAAGGGGTTGTATGTGAGACCTGAAAAAGTGTGTTTCGCTGAGAGCTGCTGGGGGGGCTGTGTGTATGTTCAGCTGGACGTACAGGATGTTTTTACAAGGGAGGCGATCCCCGTCTGCATGATCCGCTCATGCGCAGGTATTTACAGGGTCTGACGATGCGGGGTCATGTAGTCAGTGGAGTCTGCGTCACTACAATATGTTCGGTATGCACAGAGTGAGCTGGGACCAAGCTTTTCCTGGAGCCCCTGTCTGATGTCTGGGAGCTTGTGTACCTCCTCCTCTTCACTGTCAACTCCTGGACTCAGAGCCCATATTGTTGCATCTTCTACATTTTGTCCTTGTTTATTATCACTGCATTTATTACTGCTACCCTCACTGATAACATTTTTGTTCAAAAAATTAAACCATCTCTTGGAAAGCATTCTTTTGTATTATTCTGGTTTGACAATCAGTTCTAACTTGTGCACCCAAATCTAGAACTCTTCACATGAATCATTAGTAGCCCAAAATGACTCTACGTAAACGTCTGACTCGCTCCGTTTCTGTGCATTTGTTTGTCCTGCCAGATCTCAGAGGGTCCACTTAAACGTTTCTCACATTTAAGGAGAAAAAGGAACCAGCTCAACACCTGCTGGCAGTTTTCTGTGGTTGCATTTACTGTGCGGCAGTGGGATAAATAAATAAATAAGGCAAACTCCACTTCAGACCATTTTAATTTGCTTTGGAGGCCTCGCTGTGGTTTGCCTGTGGTTACAGCGGTCGGGCAAATATGGAGCACTGCAGCCACTGGATGTTTTAAGCTCCCAAAGAAACACTCACACACCCAGACTCACACAGACACACAGCCAGGAACTAATTTCTCACTCTCCAAAGGCCAGGAGTGCTGCACTGCACAGAATGGCATTTCCTTCGACATAAACACTTGTCGAAATTCAACTCCCTCATTACGCTGTGGTAGAATGACAGCAAAACATGGCTGTGAACCCATGTACAGCCAACGCTCATGTTCCAAACAAGCTACATCAGACTGTAAACACGCTGGGCTTGTTTCTGCTCGGCCCCCTGTTCTGCTAGAGATTTTTGATGTGTTGTGACTTGAGGCTTTTTTACTGCTCGCGTAGTTCCCATGCCATTTGGAGCTGCACCAAATGGGGTCATGTCAAGCGTAGAGGCTTTCTGCGATGAAGCCTGCAATCGCCATGTGATGATGTCATTGCATGTAGGAGGGAAGTGATGGGTTTTTCGCATTTGTGCTTTACGCAGAGCAGTCCCTCTGTTTCTATGAGATAATATAAAGAAGGTGTCTGACTTTTTCCCAGACAAATGTTCTCCTGGAAACTCAAACTGATCGAAAAATTCACCAATTAGAGCCGGAGCTCATGTCGCACATCTGCTGATCCCATCCACCCAGGTCCTGGAGTTTCCTACCTATTTATGAGAAAGCCATCCATCCGCCTTCACGCCTCCTAATCCCCCAGCCTCCTTTATTCCTGGGAAGTGCACTGTCACCATAGCAATCAAAAGGGAAAAACACAAAAACAACACAACAGCCGTGGAGGCGAGGGGGCAAAATCCAATGGGGGGAACACTGAAGAAAACGGAGTGAAGGAGATTATTGTGAAAATATTCCTAAGGTCAACATTTATGTGAATATGTAAAAGAAAAATGAACAAAGAGAAGAAAGAATTAGCCATGAAAGTGTCGGTGTGGACAGTGTGACGCATTGTCGGTGCAGGGTTCGCCTGCTCAGGCGAATGAGTCTCAGGGGCTCTTTATTTTTAAAGCTTGACTGCAATTTGGATAACAGAGCCTGTGGTCCCAGAAAAAGAGTCGCCAACCCTGTCAAGCTTTTGGAGGAGCCCTATGCAGGGTCAACGAGTGAACCACATCACCTACAACTCTGCTGCACCTAATTCACTTGCAAAAAGTGTTCAAACCCTACAGTTCTTCTCTCATTTTGTCACTTTACGATAACAAATGTTCGTCTATTTTGTTGGTATGTCAAGGTATTTATTAGAGCTGTCAACTGTTCTCCATCTAAAAGTTGGTTAGTGAGGCTTCTAGGTGGTGGATGGTAGTGACAGGAATAGACCTGATGTACCCAAATGAGCCAAGACACGTGGCTGGGGATCCCCTTCCAAAGACCTTCAATTTACAGCTTCAGGATTTTCATCTTAATCTGCAGGACATTAGGAACATGTAATCGTAATGGGCCACATTCAGGGCCTCCATTACAGACAATGATCATAGGGGCTGTGTGTTGAAGCTCATTGGGTCTTTATGTGAGGCAGATGAATGATTGCATCCAGCCTTGGCTATATCTATAAGAATAGCTAGAGTGTTGCCTTTGTGGTTGAAGATGCAAAGATAATCCGAGGAGTCTGGAGAAGCTTTTTGTAGTAAAATTTGGTTGGCCTCAAGGATATGTTGGACAAACGGTTCAAAAACTCTGAAAGGAATGGGCACTATCCCAGCCTGAGATGATTGAACATCTATTCAGTGTTATTGACCACTGAATAGATGTATTCTGAATAGATGTATTGACTGGTGATCCCAAATTTTTAAGAAAAGGGACCGGAGATTGTTTTCCTACTATCAAGATTTCTCTGCCTTCCTAGGGAAGTTTCTTCTGGAGTGTTGGAAAGAAGACTCCAAATAATTGAAGTACTTTGGATTTAGGAGGAGCAAAGACACAGTTCTACAGCTCCCTGGCTGTAGAGCTGTGGATCAGATCATTACACCCACATAGCGAATGAGTGGTTTCATTCATTGTGAACCTTGTGGTATTTTGTGAAAATTCTGCAGGAGTGTTGGGCTTTCCTCCTTATTTCCAATTCTGTGGTGCTCAAAGTCAGGACATTAAGACTTTGATGTGAGGAGGATGTCTGGTTTGGGAGCCATCATGCTCTGGTCTTTACCTTTAGTACATGATGTGTTTTTATTGGTGTCTTGCTTGGTTTGAAGACAAATGCTCCTATTAGTCTGAAGCCAGATAAAAATGTTCTCAGGATCTTCCTAATGAGGAGAATTTCAAGAGTCTTGGTGTTTTGTTCATGACTGATGGTATAATGAAGCAAAGGTGGCTGGATAGGAACCTTGTTTGCAGCAATGCTGTTGTCTGTCAATTATAGAAAACACTGAGCCAAACAGTTAAGTCCACCCATGTTGCTAACCTTTCCTAGGTTTGTAATTGTGCCTTACTCATGCCACTTTCAGATGATGGATTGAATAAAGCTCTGTGAGATTATTAAAGCCTGGGATATTGTTTTAAAGCCAACAGTTGCTTTAAATCACCAAACAACTTTATCTGGAGAAACTGTTCACTAATCTTTGCAAATAAAACTCCCAGGTCTTAGAAGAACAGCTTGATTTATATTGTCATTATATGAAGCACAGTTTGACTTTCTTGACTTGAGGCAGTTGGTTACATTGGGTTTTATTTAGAAGTAACAAGGAAAATAAGGTGAAATACAAATAAGACCCCCCCCCTTTTTTTTTTTTTTACCTCTTTTGTACTATTTCCACCCCAAAGACAATTTGTGCTGGTCTTTTGAAAGTGATGTAATGTGACAAACTGAATTACTTAACAAGGCACTGGATGTGCCAGCTGTGTCCAATAATCACCAGAACAATGAAAACGAACATGAACATACCAATAACAAAAGCTACTGTACAAGATGTACAGTACTTACTAACTACAATCTTAAGTGCATGCAGACTTTTACTGGTTCACGCATTTGCAAAATTATCGAGCAACATAATGAGAACAGCAAATGTGAATGTGGAAGCAGGAGCGTTAAACCTGATATGTCCTTGTTTTCGGGTGGACTCTGCAAACCTTAAGCCTCTAGAAGGCTGGCTGCTGGACGGGATTAGAGAATACATAATTGCTCGCCAGTCACATGTGTCATAAAGACGGATGCCAAACCTTTTGTAATGAAGATTATGTGTCTTTTCCATGGATTCATTGTTCCACTCTGTGACATTATTGTGTGCACTGTGAGGCCCTGTATCTCGCCCATCCTGACTGTCTTTGTCTGATGACACACATGGGCCAACTACCTTGACTTTCCACTGTGCGCTCTGAGATTTTTTACTGGTCAGCCTGGACACAGAGCAGTAGCCAAAACATGTAAAACCAACACAAGCATGTTTCAAAGCACTACAAGGTGTGAAGTAATAGAATCTTGAAGTCTTCAGAGTGAATCCTTGGACCTTAACCACAGTTGAAAACTGTCTCTTACAGGACTTTCATATAAAAGACACCTTGCTGATTACTGAGACTTGTTTTAGGCACTTTAGCGCTAAATGAACGAATGTAGTAGCACTTTCAGGAAACATGTGTGAAGGTGTTTATAGCTCAGTAAATTAATTGACTCTTAAGTGTCCCCACAGGAGCTATACAGTTACTTGCATCAATCATCCATCTGAAAATAAATAGAAATACAAGGCAACCTCAGACGCTTGCTTCCCTTTTGGGTTTCAGCAAATGTGCTGTTTCATCGAAACCAAAAACACAGAAACTACTTCAAACATTTAAATGTTATTGTAGTTTTCAACTGCAATAACATTGCCTATCTTTCAACATTTTATCAACATCGGCTATTGCTAGACTTAGGTTATTTTTTAATGCCAACCTAATACCTAGGTTGGCATTAGGTATATTTACAGTTCATAAAAAGGTCCATGCAGATGCATCAAGGTTGTTCTCTAAAATCCCAGTGTGATTTTTTTCTACTGCATTGAACCAAGATGAGGTTTTCGCTCAAATTGTGCTTTTTCACTCTCACTGAAACAAATTTAGATATTATGCAAACTTCACTGGATTAAATTCACACAAGTTTTATTAAGGTCAATCACAGTTGATTTGAAGTCCAATTTTTGATAATGTTGTTTCTAAGAAATATAGGTGTCCATTTAACATAAGATGTAATGGGACAGCCCTATTAAGATTAAACCTTTATCTCAGCCCTTAGAATATCAACATCATCAAGGTTTTTTTTTTTTTTTTTTGCCAAATCCGAGACAGTAATGTTTGTTCTTTTTGCTCAGCAATAATTTTCTCTTGGATTTCTTGCACGGAGGCCATTTTTGCCCTGTTTCTTTCTAACTGTTGAATCATGAACTCTGACCATGACTGAGGCAAGTGAGGTCTGCAGTGCATTAGATGCTTTTCCTGGGTTCTCTTGTGACCTCCTGGATATGCAATCAGTCTGATCTTAATATTTGTTGGTAGGCCAGCCACTCCTGGGAAGTCTCACCACTGTTCCATGTTTCCTCCATTAGTGGATAATCTCACTGTAGTTTCCTACACTCCAATATTGCAATCCTTCTTAGACTGAAGGAAGTGCATCACTTTGATTCTCATCTGT
Source organism: Poeciliopsis prolifica (assembly GCF_027474105.1). Lineage (NCBI taxonomy): Eukaryota > Metazoa > Chordata > Actinopteri > Cyprinodontiformes > Poeciliidae > Poeciliopsis > Poeciliopsis prolifica. The sequence goes on from NW_026562384.1 coordinate 8,719,281, forward strand.
TCTTGATCTTTTTCAGTTTGAGGCATTTTGTGTTGTTTTTTTAGATCTTTTGGCCTAGTTACTTTTGTCAAACATGTTATTTGAGGTCATTTTTAGATTTTAAGTATGCACTGGGCATGGCATGGCTGGTGAAATTGAACTAAAGAATTGTGCTAATCAATTAACTAGCAATAGTACATTTATAGTTTAACTTCATTTTTGAAATTTTAAGATCTTTGAACCCTATAAAAGCTCTCTTGACTGTTTGATGGCATGTTTTTCTATTTTTCTTCTGTTATTCCAATACAGAAAGAAAGGGTTTCATCGAAAGAAAGCACCTAATCAGTAACACAGATTTTCATTCAGTGTTATCCTGATTTGATTTGGAAGTCAGATGCAGGAATTTTATCAAAGCTGAGACAAATTATTTGAAGCCGCACAAGTCCTGTAAGCAATGCACTGTTACTCTGATATAACATTTTGTAGAACATTTTGTTTTTTTGTTGTTGAAAATTCAGAAAAACTGACTTTTAAATGATTTTTCTTTATCTTGACATTCTCGACAACTTGTCAGACTTTTTAGCAAGAAGCTAACTAAATCATTGTGAATTGAAAGTATCAGAAAGGGGTTTGCACTTATTTCCTTCGCTAAAAGTAAGACATATGCTTCACAATTAAATTCATATTTTGTTGGTCTAGACATTTTTTCCCCATCATATTCAAAGGAAGAGGAATGAGATGTGTAATTCTAAGTTTGAAAACATTTAATAGAAAGGGTCTGAGCAGCCTCTACGCTCGGGGAAGGCCGAGGCCTTTGACCTCATGGTGGTGTCGGCCATTTTCTCCTCATCGTTTGCGACACAGCTGATCCTTAGTATGCGAAACTCCTAACATGAAAGGCAGCAGAGTCTAAATGCAAAGTGTTTGCTGTAGCCAGCACTGAAACAAGGCTTGACAATGAAACGGGGATATGTAGAGTCTGTTGGTGCACAGCAGATATCTCAAGCTGTGTTGAACATTTCAGTGAGAATTTAATTTTACAGCCTGTTTTAGTATTGCTCTTGACTTTAAAGTAGGGGTGAGGCAATCAGTGTGTGTGTGAAAACTGAAATGAATGTTGAAGTGCACAGTTGTGGAATATGTCTTCTTTATGTGCCAGGCTGTTAAATTTAGGGAATTTGTGGACAGAGAAAATCTGAAATGTTTTAGGCCTGTGGCTGCACAGTCCTCACTGCTGCTGTATGGACTGGTTAAACTGGAACCAGAACAGTAATGGAAAAGTAAAGTGTGTCCCTGAGCCCTGAACACTCATGACAGTAACAGTAGCTGGCTCTCTAGGTGACCAACGTTAAAGAGTAAATAATATGTGGTTGTTGTGGTTATACTTGACCTGTTGCATAAGTTTAAAAAAACAATTGCCATAGTCTTTATTTATCCCCTGTCCAGTGTGATGTGCTGTCATGTGGCTGCAATAGACCAAGGGGGAAAAAATGCTTTTGGGATTTAGACTTAAGTTATACTTTTGGTTGCAGTTTGCAGCTTGAGTCCCTAGATGTCAGTATGTCCCACAAATTGGACTCCACAAAGAATGAGGTTCAAGGATTTTTTATACATATGAGGCAGTGTGGAGTTCTAAACAATGATGAATTCAAGATTTAATGTGTAAAACTAAATCAAAAGAATCTGGGATAAATACATTTTGATGCAATAATTTATGTACCATGGACAACAAAGCCTGTGAGATTATAGGCGACTTTTCAGTCCATCTACTTTCCCATGTTTTGTTTTCAGGAGTTCACTCTTCTTTTCTCTGTGCACCTTTCAGGGGAAGCATAAAAAACATTTTTGATTTGCCATTTAGAAGAATAAATGTAAGATTCTAATTCATGAGTGCACTTTCTGGAACTTGCAGGTTGTGTTTCTGGAGTTTTTTTTTTTTTCTTTTTCTTGGGATCACGTTGTTCCCAGCTGTGGCCTGGCTGTCAGCTGCTTCTGTATTCACAAGGTTTTCTTTTGGTCTTTGCAGTCACAAACAGCGGTGACACGTGTCCAGCTTTCAATCACAGCCACTGAAGGGTTGAAATCATCTTCTGTTTCTCGTCTTGTTTATTTGACTTAAATTGACGTGAAATATGAATAAATAGGATATCCAGCTGAATTTCCGTGAGAAACAAACAGAGAACGCTCAGATTGTGTGCGGTCCTGCTAGCATACTCCTTAAACACCCTGAAAACCATAAAATGGCCCTCAGTGGAGCAAGCCTTCACACAGCCTATCACTCCATTACCAGTCGAGCTGTTTAGCTCAGGCCAATGTGCAAAACAGCTGTGGAAAAGGCCTCATGTCTGTTCTTTAATAGACGGTCCCCTAAGAAATGTTCTTTCCTACTCTAGTCATTTTTATCAGAAGTATAGAAATACCCACCCATTTCTGTCATGTAAGATTGGTTCCCCTCCAACTATGACATGATGGAGCTCATCTGGATCGAGTTAGGGTGGGGCACCCTTTGGAGATAGAGTGAATCAGAGTGTCATAACCAAAATCGATAAAGCTTTGTGCAACAAATGTGCAGCTCTCAGAAACATTGATTTTCTGTGTTTAGGTAAGGCCACTGCAACATGACAATGCATTGTTTGGCTTGAGAGAGAATCATATCTCTACTTCTCTCCTGCAACCTGACCCTGATCCTCATTTAGGTACATTGCTTTGGGAAACATGTTTCAGCACCAGTGAAGATCTATATGTTGCCATTTGGGCTGGATCATCCCACTTTCATAACCAAGATACAGAGAAGACACCATAACTTATGTTAGAAATCTGAACACAATAAGCTCCATGAACATCAACTCTTCTCTTGCCATCCATATCCGAATGTTCTCTTGAGCTGCAAGCTGCACATTGTGTTGTGAGGTAATTTTTTTTTAATCGACAGCACATTACAGAGGTCAAACCTGTGATGAAAGTTTCTATGAAGTCATTTCCAATAAAAGGAAACAACACATGGCTGGATTTTTCTGTGTACAAATGCCATTTATTTGGAGGTAAGACATATCTGTTCCATAACCACAATCAGCTTTATTGACAAGTTTGTTTGTACAAACAAGGGATTTGACTTTGATTTCAAGCACATTATACTGTCATGACATAGTCAGTTTCAACAAATGTGTAAAAACTATATATAATTTTTTTTTCTATAGAAGCAAGTATGCATCCAACCAACAGGAATATTTACAAGTAAGACAAAAAGTAAAAGCAACCATAAGGTATCACTATTATTTTACTTTTTAATAATGCCTATCGTTTTATTCTACATTGCGCTAATCCCACAAAACATTTTGCAAAAATGCCAAAACAAATCATTTGAAAAAATTCTCATGACAATAATGCAAGTTGCAGTGTCCTTACTTGAAGTCCAAATGTGGAGTTTGTTGTCGTTTTCACAAAAGAAGACATGTCAGCTCAGTAATCCGCACTAATTAGCCTCTGCTGACATGTACGCAGATGTACCAAAACAATGCAATGGAAATTCCTGCAGAGTAATGTGTGTTCACTCCCTGGAAGTTTATTGCAGTAAAGAACCCTGTGATTTTAGATAATGTAATTAGATTTCACCTTGATATAAATTTATTGAGCATGTAAGCTGGTCTTTTTATGGATGATTACATTAAGGTGGGCATTTTCTGGTATTTCAAGAGTTATAAATCCAACAGTTCTGTGAAGGCCTCAGAGCTTTGTTACAGAACATTAGTGAACAAGCAGCATGAAGAACAAGGAACGCTCGGATAAAATAGTGCAGCAGTTTAAAATCCAATTATGTTACAAAACAATTTTATTAGCTTTAAAACATCTTACGAAGCACACTTTTAAACGCGTCTTTGCTTCAACACACCTGACTCAAATTATAAAGTCATTAGCAGGACTCTGGAAAACTTGATTGTACCGAGGAGGTGAGTCAATCATTTGATTCAGGTGTGTTGGACCAGCAACGCATCTGAATGTTGTGAGACACCGGGCCTTGAGAAGTGGAGTAGTAAACCCCTCGTTAATCATATTAAAACCTTAAATTGTTACATCTTGGTGGGGCGTTGTAAAATTATGACATTTGAAAAACATACAAATTGATGCAACTGCCTAACTCAATATTTTATTTTTTTTTCCAAGGGGATCAAGTAAACATGTTCAGAATCAGAACCACATTTGCATTGAGATTATCATTGTACAAAGACTTCTTCGTGACATTTGTCCCCTGGGTGCTTTTTGACCCTGGCTAATTTGTATCAGGGGCCTGTAGCTGTGGACGGTCCAGTGGCTCAGCACAATGTAAAAACTGTAGGTGTTTATGGTTCAATGGTCAATTCCCTTCCTGGTTCACATCTGATTATTTCCTTTTGTCCTTTGGTAGCTGCAGTTGGAAATCCCCACATCAATGACATTTCCTTGTGGTTGATTCATCCATGAAAAAAAAAAAAGATGTCTGCTTTCGCCTTTAATCTCTTGACCGATAATATTCAACTTGAACACTTTTGAATTTGCATAATTAAAGGTGATTCCTGTCATAGAGTATTCTTGTCTCATCCCCCCTGGTGGCCATTTAGTGAAGAGCACAGTCTGTGCAGTGGTTCATGCATGTTAAACATAAGGACATAGCTGGAATAGCTGACATTTTCACCGAGGCTTCTTTGATTATGTGAGAAAACATCAGATAAGGGACTCTGCACTTGTTTTCCAGACTCTTTGGATGTTAAACACCCATCAGTTATATTCTTCCAGCTGGCTTTGATGCCAGAGCAGAGCAATCAGGCTAATTGTCCATGGCAATGCTGCTGAAATATTTCAGAAGGAGAAAGGGAGAAAACACAGCCTCGGGAAAATTGAATCAATATCATCAATCACAGACAGGAATCTGCTATTAATGATGTCTGTTTTCTATCAGGAGCAGAATGCAGACGTCAGGCATGGGGGATTGTCTGACCGGTGCCGTGACCCCGGCTGTCCTCTGCGTGGCCAGGCATCCGAGTTCAACTCGATACAAGACACCAGCAGCTTCATCGCTATCTGTGGCGGATGCAGTGGAAGTGACAACGCACATTAAAAGTGCGGTGTGGAGGTGTGTGTGGAGCTGAGTGTGTGTGTCGTCTCTAGTTTGTTCGCAGACACAGCAGATTTGGCTTTGAGGCGTTATTATACAAATCTATGAGGGTGAAAACCTCCACCCTCTGAGCAAAGCTGTCCTGACAGCTGTGGGTGTTGCGTGTCTCTCTTCCTGACTCTTACGTAGATTGTCTGTGAGGACAAAATAATTCATCACGTTTAGTCACAACAACAACAACTTGTACAAGACAATGAAAACATGCGTTTACTGTTTTTGTCAGCTTCTGGGGGGAACTAAAAACCAAACTGACATGTTTAGACTGCACAGCATGAAGATATTTGCAAACAGTCTCAGTATTTTGTCAGTCATGTTGACAATGCACAGTGCCTTGAAAAAGTGTTAATAACCCGTAACGGATTTCACAGTTGACACATTAAAGTCACAAACCTTAAAGTATTTCATTCAGATTTTATGGAAAGTAGTTCCTTAAGAGGAAAGTGAATAAAAGATATGGTTTTTAAATATGTATTTATTATTGAAATCATAATTCGTGTGGCCTGCACTAATCATGAAATTCAAATTTGTGGAGTCTAGGACTAATAGATTTCTCAGCTCATCTGTGGATTTCTGCAGCTCCTCCAGAGTTACCATGGACTTTTGATTAATGCCTTTCCTGCCCTGCATGTCACTTTAGATGGACAGACTTGGGTTGGTAGGTTGTGTCATGCTCTTTCTGTCTTTGGATAATAAATTGAACAGTTCTTTGTGACATCTTTAAATAATCAATAATTTTCTTGCTTAGCTGTCTTTTGTACTCCTTTGTCTTCATGATGCTGTTTGTTCACTAACCTTCTCAAACATCTGAGGCCTTCACAAAACAGCAGGATTTACACTGATATTTACTGATAATTAGATCTTTTGTCCAAAGGCATTTGACTTTGCTTCAGGGCATCACTGTCAAAGGGGCTGAAACAAACGCGCACCACATTGTTTTGAGATTTTGTATTTGCAAGAAAACATTAAACCTTAAACTGTGTTCCTCCTGTTTTACCATTGTCCAGATATTTGTGTGTTTCCCCATATGCAAGCCAAATAAAAATACGTTAGAGTTTGCATCTGTAATGCGACAACATTTTAAGAAGTTGAATGGCTATGAATATTTTTGCAAGGCTGATCCATAAAACCCTAAATTGCAAGTTGTTAGATTTTTACATATTTTTAATTTTGGGGAATATTACGTCAGTTTTAAAATAAAAGAAATAAGCAAAACATATATATTTACTCATGTGTATTTTATGTTTGTATGTGAAATAACACAGAGGTATGCAAAACTCTAAAATTTGTTGTTTTGTGGAGGTAAAACCAAGTCAGGTGTTTTTGATTAGCGGTACATGAATTAGTTGCTGCAAGTGAACAACAACTTTTATTTAAAGAACAAGGATCTATCAAACCCTAATCTGCTCAACACATATTTGTTAAAGTGCATCATGGCACGAACGAAAGAGATCTCCAGTGACTTAAAAACAGAGCCGTTAATGTTCATTAGGCATGATTTACAGAAAATTTTCTGAAGAGTTTGATCTTCTGAGAAAGAAATTTAAAAAGTTGCCGTGTTTGTGATGGGGGGAAAAAAGTCCTAATGTGTCTTTTTCACGCTATGTAAGACAGGATTGAGGGCTAGATGTCCTTAGTCCACTTACATGAAAGATGTCTTTGTTCTGACAGCTGTACTGATAAATTCTTGCTCAAAAACCTCTCCCGATCTACAGCAGATGTTTCCTTCTGCCAGTTCTCATAGTGTTTCGTTTCATTCGGTGGTTGTTATTGGATATTAAAATCACAAAATCAGTCAGTTTCCTTCACGTCTTTGTCAACCAATACTGACATTAATAGCCTATGTCTAATCAAACTAAGGAGTCACTCACTTTGATTATTGAACTGTATTTCTATTGGGAAGAACTCTATTGACATGGACAATTGACAGCCTTTATGAATCAGAGAAACATTTTCATGTTGGGAAGAGATAAAATTCATGCAATACAAAGAACTCTACTCATGGTTTTGGGGTTGTGTCACTGCATCATGACCAGCATGATGCAGAAAAATGTGATTCATCAGTGTTATTGAAATCTGAATCTGGGAGATCAAACTAGAATATTTGAGCAAAGGTCCTCAATGACTTGCTTCCAGGTTTGCACCGTCATTTTTTTTCTTTTTTCTTATTTTTTTGTGCACAGTTGATGCCGTTGCGTTGATCTGGGGTTTAGTTATGCTCCTGTCCTGATTTATCACCTTTATTTCCTGTTTTTGGTAAGGCCTCAACTTGTGACTGCCACAGCTACACCCAGTAGTCATTTCCTTCTAGAGCTTACTTAGTCGCCGTACTTTCTTTGCTTATTGTCAGATCATTGTGTGTGGCAGCTGTTCTCTGCCTTCGTTGTGTGTCATCACTTAACACTGTTTGTTTTTGGATATATGTGTGTGGATTCACTAATTTGAGCAAGGCCTTTAGCTTTCCTTTGTTGATAAAGCTTTAACCTGTCTCCTGTTGCTAAGCCCGTGTTTGGGTCCTTCTAACATCCAGCACTGGCAGAAAAATCTCATCAAAGCATGAACAAGCACATGACTACATTTGGCCTTCTTGAATCATCTCTGTTTTCCCTTCAGCATGGGTGGTCTTCAGGTTGCTCTTCTGAATTATTTTTCCTTGAAGTTGAACTTGTTTTGCCAATCTATCGCTCTTCTGAGTCACACAATATGAATTGCAATTGACTGTGTGTTCCATGACTTTGTATTTTTGTGTTTTTATGATGTAAAGCACTTTGAACTGCCTTGTTGCTGAAATGTGCGACACAAACAAACTTGATTGATAGAGTGAAGTCTTGAGGTGTTCGGTGGATCTTGAGGTTACTCAAGTTCAGAAGGATTTCTCATTGGGAGTCTAATGAGATTTATTGACACAAGATCTCACAATACTGAAACAACGTGATACATATATTTATATTTTTTGCCAAAGTCAGTCGTTCCTGATTAAACGCTATCTTAATTTTTAATTTGTCTGTTTGGCAGTAATTGGGTATCTGGCAGAAAAAAAAGAAACTTCAACAGAGGAAGAGAAACATACAACTAGTTTGTAAACACAGTGTGAATTCTGCAAATGGCTTGAAAAGCTAAAAGTAGCATCTGCTTCACAGCTTCCCATCAGTTTTACTGTTTGGTTTTTGGACTGTATTTGTTCCTTGCTAGCTCAAAATCCAAAAGCACTTTGCCTATTGAAGCATGAACTGAATATTTATACACTTTTATCAAAATACACCGCTGTAAGAAACTTGCATTTGAAATTTTTTTAAAAATTTATTCTATATTTTGGTCTTGAAGGCAGTCTTAAAGTTACACATGCTGGAAAACCAAAGTACTGTTCAAAGCTTAAATTAATTACTAGTTTTCTGATTTGTATAACCCTTAATTCACTTGTGAAACAAAAAATATATCTTGTCTGTATTCATTAACTCAGTTTCATCTGCTGTCTCAGCTTGTGATCTGGATGTGTCATTACACCTGTGATGCCCAATTCATGGATTCTGTCAATGTCAATCCCTTTAAGCAGAAAATCCCAGAATGACCACAGCTTTGCTGGGCTGTATGCTAAGGGATTGTGGAGAGAAGTGTTGATGTGATGGGGTGCATTACTGGAGCAACACTGGTACAGTTAGAGAACATCCCTGCTCACTTCCCAGAAGTCTGGAAGAGTGAATTTCACAGTACCAGCATGAACAGTGCCCTCCTCTCTTGTAGCTGCTTTCATTTTCCCTCTCTTCTTTTTCAAAATTTCCTGACTTTGATGTAGTACTGCTGGCTCTGCCATATTTTTCTTGGCTTTTGGACCAAATGGAAAATCCAATGTAACAAAGTTCTCGTTGCTGCCTGTGTGCATAGATTTAAGTTTTTATGTGACTTTAAAAGATTGGGGAACTGTTTGGAGGTGACATCGGCACTTTAATTCGCCCTCTAATCCCCTAACTCAACACAGAGCTCTTTTGCGAATGAGAAGTCTCTTCCACACTCTCTTTAATGCTGCAGCTCGGTTTTGTATGGAGACAGTGACATCACCACTCTGATACAAATCCATTATCAGCCACCTGATGGCATGTGGGCGACTTGAATTTATTGTCATGGAGATGGAAACACTGTCATGTTTACAGTTCATATCTGTGGCCGCGAGGAAGCAAAAAAATCAAAAACTATTGCCGATTTTTTTTACACAACTACTTGTCTTTCGCATGCATCAGTTGCCAAATATAGCACAAAATTTGACCGAACATGAACTGAATCGTAACAGCAGCAGTGGCATTGTTCATGGTCTGAAGTCAATCCAAGCCAGATGTACAACATTTGCTCATAATATTGAACCTACAAGACCATCCAAGAGAAACATGTTTCTGCCCGTTCAGTTGCTGTTTCCCATCAATGAATCATACACACATTAAGAGGAATTTATGTTTGCACTCTTTTGACAGTAATTACTTATGTTGTCAAATTTATAATGGTGTTTGGAATAGCATGCCATAGCTGGTGTTCAGGTTACGGTGGGTACAGTCTGTAGTCAGTCGGAGCGAGCTTCTCTGCTGGGAATGGGAACATCAGACTTCATAAACGGAACGAGGATTCGCTGTCATTGCTGAGATCCAATAGTACCCCGACTGAGATAGGTTTCAACACGTGAGGATATCTCTCCAGACAGCTGCTGGTCTGTCTGCCTGGTGGCTCCTGACTGTAGAGGGACTCTACCACTGCAAGGGAAACAAAGTCAGCTGCTAGGCTTTTGCATGGCTCTGCCAGTGGAAAGATGGGGCCAATTACAATGCATCAGTGGAAAAATCCTCAGTGAAACCAACTTTCCATCATGTACTGATAAAAGGTGCTGTTGACCTGAAGTAAGACATACATTCACCAGGAAAAGGTCATCTGTCAATCACAGTGCAAGCAACCATAAATAGTCAAAGCACATTTTTACTTTCAGTTCCGAATCGGTGTCAGGGCAACGGGTTAAAACACGTGGACGGAGCAAGAGAACATGTAAAGTCTGCATATCTCTGCTTTATTTCAGCACAAAAACTATTGAACAAAAACTGATGTCACACTTTTAGGCTTATGCAAAAACATGTGTCTTATGGAGTATCACTCTTAGAATTGAAGCATATTTTGTGGAAATTCCAAGCCCTGTCATATCTGATAAATATGTTCATTACTTTTCTTCTGCTTCAGTTTTAGGCTGTTTATTGCAATAGTAAGCAATCCTTCCAAACCAAAGGACACTTTTTCCTTCATGTTTACTAAATAAAACATTCCACAAATTCAGCAGCTAACCCTTAGCACGGCATGTTCAGAAACGGAACATCCTATCAATAGTTCGATGTTTTGCTATAATTGATGAAAGTATAAATTCTGTTGTCAGAAATAAATTTTGTCCGTCCTTCAACATTAAGTACACTTCTGCTATGCAGCAGAACAATGGTCTGAAGCACACTAGTAATTCCTCTTCTGAATGGTTAAAAAACACAAAATCGAGATTTTGGAGTGGCTAATGTCTCAGATGGTGTTCCCCTTTAATATGGCATAATTGAAATGATTCTGCAAAGAAGGGTCTGCCAAACATCTTTCATGTCAAAGAAAATAATTTGGATAGCACTTAACATATGAAACAAGCATTTTAAAGCTGCTTCTTGTATTCAGCCAGATTGTCTTTGTCTGATCTTAAAGCTTTTGTAAAAATCTGAAACACTTAAGAAGGGGGGCGGAAGAAAGAAACTGCAGAATCTGGCAGAGAGAAACTGTTTCAAAGGTCTGTCAAGTCTCTGTCCTCACAACTGGTTACGCAGGCCAAGTCCTCTGGCATGAGGAGATTGACATGACATTAAATTTCTTTGGAATGAGCATCGACCTGTACGACACATGGATAATGAATCAGTTCTATTTTTGCAAGCAATGTCAGCTAATGAAGTGTTCCTGCTGGCATAAGCGCCGTCTTGGGTATACGCTTTCCTGTCTGTCTGCCGTTCTGCACTTCAAAGGTGTGTATCAGATGCAGCGAACTGGTCCAGGTTTCTCAGGGGTGCACACGAGGTCAACAGCATATTCTCCAGCCAGCCCCCCCTGCGGCTCCAGACTGCATCTGTTGCATTCTTCGCCAAACACAGCAAAACACGGACACCCAGTTTGTTTTGGTAACCTGGGGCAGGAAGTACAGCAGTGTCCACATCACAAGGCTTTAAATGCAAAGTTTGGGATTACTTAATATCATTTCCAGCTCAGGAACTGTGCCACCTTTGGCTGCCTTCTCTCTCTGTGCCGGGAGCTCTGACTGCAACGGCACATCAATAAATGCCTCTCAAACCCCATATGCTTTCAATTTCTATCTGGGTATTTCTTTGGCGGCAGCCCTACATTCTTGCATCTTAATCTTTACCTGTGCTGTGTTTACCCTCCTGTCTACACCTCTCCCTCATTACTCCTCTGTCATTTTTCCCCCTTCCTCCCACATTCATCTTTGTCCTTTTCTTCACTCTTTTTCTCTTACTCTGTTAAGCTGCAGAACAGAAACCGATTCCCTCAAGTACCTGCTCTGAAAACTCATGTACAACGATAACTCCAGACGCTTTCCGTGCAGGGAAACTTTCCAACTGGTCGTCTGTATTGAGGAAGGGGGGGAAAAAATAAATCAATCGAAAATCTGAAATTACAAATTTAAATATCATCCTTTCACTCTAAGCACTGATTGGGATGCTATCTTGGAAAACATTCATTTGTATTTGGCTTAACAAAAAAGTTACTCACTGCTGCAGTGAAAGACAAATGAGCTGTTGTCACTTGAACTTCTTCATGGTACATTACTGGTCTGGCAGAGCTCGGCTTGTTGCATGACCAAGCTATAATGGAGTCATGTACATCTGGAACAATTCAGCTGCTGACTGAGTTAACCTTCTTGTCTTCATGCAAAAGCCTGAACAACTTTGGAGAGCTGTGAGGTCTGCAACATGCATGTGATGTTGATTAAACAGTTGGAGGTTATTATGTTTGATTTGATTTTACTTTATCTGACCTTTTCATTACTTACTGTTCTAATTTTTCATATCTTTTGAACTTTTTCACAAACTTTTATTGCAATCTTATTAGGGTTTTATGTGATAAACCAGTATAAAGAAGTGCATTGCTGTTAGGTGGAGGGAAAATTATATATTTTCCTTTTCTTTTTTAACAAAGGACAATCTGAACAATGTGTTATGCATTCAGTCCCCTTCACTCTGATTTTCCTAAATAAGATTCAATTTAACCAATTACCTACAAGGTAGAATTGTAACGCTTGTGTGATTTATTCACATTACAAATCAAGCTCTTCCATGCTCCTCAGTAGACTTTTGGAGAAAATTATTGAACAAAGAGTTGATCTTTAGGTGGGAAAATTGAACGGCAGGAATACTATTAGTCAATGGAAGCTACAAATCGGGCCTGTTAATCAGTGTCAAGAAGAAATGAAATAGTAGCCTGGTTGGTGCACATGAGAAAACAGATGAAACAAGAACCTGTCATGGTTCTGAGTTCTCTTGGATTATTTAGTTGGTATGTTTGGTTATTTGTGTCATTTTCCCCATGTAAACTGGTTCCTGCTGTTCATCATCTGTTTGATTTACTTAATGGGACAGAATTCAAATATTTCAGGTTTTTATTTGCAACAAAAATGTTGAAAATCACAACAAAAATCTCCTTTCCCTTTACAATTATGCACCACTTTGTATCACATCACACCTCAGTGAAATACATTGAACTTTGTAGCTGAAATGTGACTAGAGATGAAAACATTCAGGATTTGTGAATATTATGTGTATTGTCGGCATAATATTTAATTTGCATATTCCAATAGTTCAGTATCATTAGTCCTTAAAACAGCTGACTGATATATGTGGGGCAGACCAGTGTTTATTCACCAGAGTAAGTGACAGGTACTGGTGGTGCAATAAGGCTGATTTGGTCTCAGGTGAACTTGATGTATTGTCCATTCATCAACACGGGATCAGCCGAACCTACTGAGGCCTTCCTACTTTTACCTTCATTTGTTCACTGCTAGATCACTCAGTAATCAATTTTCCTCAGCAGTGCATGGAACCTGCGTGAAAGGTTCTGTCTCTTTTCTGAGCATGGAAAAAATTTTAGGAAGGTTAGCCAATCTCTTTGGATATATTAATATGCCTAAAAGATATAAAGATGATATGACAACATGCATTCTCCCAAATGCATGTTGTCAAAAGCACTATGCATTGATCGAATCAATGCTCAACCTTTTGGTTGTATTTCTGAATGACATCGGCCGTTTGCTGATGTCACTCATTTTGTGCAAAAATAACTCACCTTAACTCTTTGATGTGCTAGTTCTGGGGTTACGTTGACATGAATGGAAGATTTCTCTGAGTTATGACTACAACGTGTGTTATTTGGATGTTCAACTTGTGCCTGCATGTTTTTTTTTTTTTTTTTTTTTTTGTCTCAGGTTCTCCAGCTGCCTCTCACAGTCCAAAAACATGCATGATTGGTGATCTTTAATTGACCGAAGGAGGAAGCGTGTGCATGACTGGTTTTGTGTCTCTGTGTTGGCCCGGGACTGACAGCCGATGTGTTTCAGACTGTACCTTACCTCTCTCCTGTGTGCAGCTGGGATGGGCTCCTGGTGTGAGCAGGAAAAAAAAGCCTGAATGGAAAACAAATCTCGTAGACAAATTCTAGAAAAAGCTCCGACTTTTTTGGATAAACCTGGCTGTTTATTACCTCTACCTTCAATGGAAAGAATCCTCTGCCAAAGAGACACTCTGTGTCCTTGACGGTGACTCCAGGCAGATGTACAATACCAAAGCAAACAGCATCTAAACCTAAGGGATGACAGATTTCCAGCTGCCATATGTGGTCAGTGCTGCTCTGTTTGTATCTCACTGGTGCCACTTAACAACCACTTCCTATTTACTCAGTCAAATAGCATATATTGCTCCCGTGAATTGCTTTCATGGAAAGCCGTCTGAAGGTGATGAAAGTAGGCCTGAATAAGTGGGCCGCCTTTTGTTCTCCTTGTGTTTGTGGAGAGAAGGGTTATCGCTATTCCACTTTTTCCATAAGTTGTTTCCAGCACCGATGAGGTAGTTGAGTTTAGACAGGCAGCGACAGTTTTCCGGCTTTCAAGAAGGTCCTTGAATGCAGCGAAGTGCCTACGCCTCTCCTTCAAAGTTCTATTCTGAATATTATCAGGTGGCTAAATACATTGTGTTGCTGTATCATGAGGCAAAGTATAGCTCGGCTGTGTGAGGACAAACGATGATAGCGGTGGAATGAATTTTCTTCAAATGCCGTCTCCATCAAAGCCATTAAAAGAGCTCCACAGAGAGTTTCAGGAACACACAGAAACTGCCCACGAGTGCTTGACGTGCCTGCAGTGTAATGAAATTCCTTTATTAAAAACGCATATAGTCCTCCTATGTGGCGTGGCCATTGAAGTTTCCATGATTGTCGAAGACACAAACACGTCTCCACCCTTGAGCAGATTTATTTTCACACATGCTGGGTGAGGTGTCTGCAATTCCTCCCTGCCCTGTCATTGTTTGTTCTGCTGCTGAGTGTGAATATGAGCAGAGGCTCTGCAGAAATTAACCCTGTTAACGGGCTTCTCCCCGTCTCCGCCGAGGGCCGTTGGCTGATGTCACAGCAGCTCCGCGGTTTTCCAGACGCCCTGAGCCCACCGTGTCCATCAGACCCCTGAGACTCTGCAGCCGCTGTCAGAGTCGGAAACATGTGGCCATGTGACGTAAAATCCAGAAGCGGTGCATATTATTCTCCCTGACATATCCATACATGCATAAGGTGGCAAAACAAGCCATTTTTTCCCCCTGAAATGCACTGGTGTTATTAAGGTAAATTTAGAACTGAAGTAATCTTTCTCTGTGCTGTGTTCAGGTTAATTGCAAATGATGTGGGAGACTGTAATCTGTGAATTCAGAGCTGTGTTTTCTCGTACTGGTCTGCTTTTCTAATTACACCTTATTGCTTATGTCTGATTTCTGCACACACGTTTTCGTATGAACGTGCGCTACTAAAAACAGCAGCTCTTTGATCTGAACCTGAGGCACGTAGGAAAACAAAACGTGTAAGTCAACAGGTCGCCTCCGGGACTCCCCTCTTCTCACACAGCGAAATAGTCAAAACTTTATATTGTTCTGCAGGTATTTAAAAGCAACTCTTTTCTTTTTTTATTTAAAAGTTACATGTACTTGATGTTAAAACTTGATGAGAAATTTATAAGAATAATCTTTAGAGTTTAATGGCCATGTTGTGCTCAAATCGACGCCCCCAATTTGTTGTTTACGTTGCGGTCTGAACTGCTGTTTCTGATTTTCACCAATTTTGACTTATTTGTTTTATTTTAAGGACTTCTGCTTGATGTTCATTGATGGTGGTTCTAGTTTCGGGTCTAACAGAAAGTGTGCAAACTCTCTGCTGAGGATGTAGCTGTGTTCACAATTAGCCCTAAAAATTAGTCCAATTGTCTGGTGCTGCCGTTCAACAGTCGTGCTTCTAATTTAATCCAGTTAAGTAGCTCTACAAAGTTGACACAGAGGCTGTGTGATGCAAGTGACAACATTCTCTTATAGTCCTTATAAATCTTGGCAGCAGCACAGGAGCGAAAGACAGAAGCCATGCTCAACTTATTATTCAACTTGATTTGAGCAAAACCAGATTAAAATTCTCCCAAATGCATGTTGTCAAAAGCACTATGGATTGATGAAATCAAGGCTCAACCTTTTGGTTGTATTTCTGAATGGCATTTTTTGGTGCAAAAGCAGCAATGCACATCAGATATCTGGGTATTTTTTGTCGTTGTTGCTGCATTATAGCGGCTACGGGTCAAAAAAGGGGCAAAACATTCAGAAATAATTTATAGTCGTCTCAGATTTTTTACTTCACAAAACCTCACATTCAATAGAGTGTGAGAATCTTTAAGCATTTCAAGTATCATAATAAAGCAACCACAAAAATGTTTAGCATAATAATAATAATCATTAAAAAACATAAAATTAACTGATTTGCAGTAAAACAAACAAAAAAAAAGAAGCAACTGCAAATTTAAAATAATTGTCTTTTCTGTTTCTTAAACAAAAAGTGAAGACATGATTTTGGACCTATGTTTTATCATAGTGAGCGCTTTGAATCGCCTTGTAGTTGAAATTGATTGATTGATTACTTTATTCAACAAACTCACGGTCCACAAGAGAATTCAAATGTGCTATGAGAAATAAACTTGACTTAATTCTGCCTCCACGCATGTTTCAACAATAATTATTTCCTTCTAATAAACAAACCCATAATTCAAAATCACTTCTTTGCATTTGCTCATCTTGTCTTAACATTTGCCTGATAACGTCAAAGATTTAATCATCGAGCACTGAAAGACCTATTAGTGGGGCCACTTATCAAGTCCTGTTTTTATTTATTATTTTATTTTATTTTTTTCTTGGGCCGGCCCTGCCAATGACAATATGCCACGATGAGGACAGACTTTCCAATATGTGCTCTAGATTAACTTCAAACGGATGCACGCAGGCTGAATTCCCCGTCCAGACGCACAAGCATGCAGGGAATGAAATGGAAATCCTATCAAACGTACTGCATCGACACTGAGGCAGACAAGACAAAACAATTCCACTGCTGATATTCCTTCCCTGACAATACACACGGAAACACCAAATGAATCATTTCATCGTGCCCGGCATCACTCGTGCCTGCACGGCACAGAGGGTCCCTGGGGAGAGAGGGGTGTGGGGTGTGTGTGTGTCTGGGGTGGGGGAGTGGGGGGGGGGGGCACTTCGAGTGTGAAACGCACACTCGAAGTGCCACTTCATCTTGAAGGTTTAACAACAAGCAGTGAAACACTGGATCACACCAGCCATCGTGCGTCTCTTTCCATCCCATCCTGCGTGGCGGCTCTTTGTATACACCCTGATCCTCTCGCGCCCTCCAGCCGCCACGCTCGACTTCTCCCCCAAACGGGCTCCTCTCCAGCTCGGGCTGGCTGTTTGTGTTGACTGCCACCAAGGCGGCAAGGAATGCTCTTCCAGCGCGATCCGCTCCCCTCACGCACACAATCCCGAGCCCGAGGAGTCTATGCCTCAACCTGCTGGTGCCGGGCTGTTTGTGTTTTACTTCTGCACACACACACCCACGCACACACACACGCACACGCACACGCACGCACGCACGCACGCACGCACACACACACACACACACACACACACACACACACACACACACACACACACACACACACACACACACACGGGTAAATGTTTTGATTAAAAAGGCCGTTACTATTTTGCTCGTCACAATGACTTTGGAGCGGAGGGGGTTTGCTGCCGTGCTGACGGATGGATTGCCGCTCCCTGCCTCCAGTGAGCGGTTGAACGAGAGAGGAGCTGTCATCGCCTCGCCGCCGATCCTGATGCCTGAAGAGGGAGGAGGAGGGAGGGGCAGTGGCTGCTGCGCAACAGGAACAGGATGGAGGGAACCAGTGAAACACAATGTGCTGAACTGGGAGAAGATGGACCGGGGCCTGGGAGCTGAGAGCGGAGCACATGTGCGAGGGAGGAGAGAGAGAAAGAGGCGCAGCTCACCTCCTCGTACCCGGCTCCCAGGGGCCGCTCCAGAGAGAGAGTCCGCGTTATGTGAAGATGGGGAGGGCAGGTGGGAGTGTAAGGCGAACAAAGAGGCTCTCCGCTGTTCAGTAATACGGAGGTCCATGACGTGATGAAAGGTTTCAGTCCAATCGGTAACAGGGAGACAATTACAGGTTTTTACGCACGGGGTTGAAGGTTACGTCAGAAGATGACGACAGGCCCATAAATCTATAGCATTAGACATTTATGTTGCTCATGTTGTTCATGTTGCTCTTGTTGCTCATATATATATATATATATTCCCTTCTCAATCACGAGGGTGGTTCTTATCCTCTGAGCTCGGGTCCTCTACCAGAGGCCTGGGAGCTTGAGGGTCCTGCGCAGTATCTTGGCTGTGCCAAGGACTGCACATTTCTGGACTGAGATGTCTGATGTTGTTCCTGGGATCTGTTGTAGCCATTGATCCAGTTTGGGGGTTACTGCCCCGAGGGCCCCGATCACCACAGGCACCACTGTGGTCTTCACCTTCCAGGCCCTCTCCAGTTCCTCCCTGAAGCCCTGGTATTTCTCCAGTTTCTTGTGCTCCTTTTTCCTGATGTTGCAGTCGCTTGGTATTGCTACATTGACTACAATGGTTTTCCTCTGTTGTTTATCCACTACAACAATGTCTGGTTGGGTCACCCTTACCATTCTGTCTGTCTGGATCTGGAAGTCCCACAGGATCTTAGCTCTGGTAGAGAAGGTGACTTTTTGAGTCTGTATCCGTAGCCAGTCTTGTTGATAATTTGGCAGAGGGGGTTCAGGCCTATGCAGAACAGTAGCGGGGACAGAGCATCTCCTTGGTATATGCCACATTTGATGGACACTTGTGCAAGTGGTTTGCAGTTGGCTTCAAGGGTGGTTTTCCACAGCTTCATCGAGTTTGCAATGAAGGCTCTCAGAATCCTGTTGATGTTATACATCTCTAGGCATTCATGATCCAAGTATGCGGCATTGAGTCATAGGCTTTCTTGTAATCAATCCAAGCAATGCACAGGTTGGTGTGTCGGGTTTTACAGTCTCTGGCAACTGTGTGGTCTACGAGGAGTTGGTGTTTGGCTCCTCTGCTATTTACACCGATACCCTTCTGTGCCGTGCTCATGTGTTTATCCATGTGTTTGCTTATCTTGGCCGCTATGATGCCTGACATGAGCTTCCAGGTTGTGGAGAGGCAGATTATTGGTCGGTAGTTGGTTGGGACTGGACCCTTTGAAGGATCCTTCTGGATTAGGATTGTCCGCCTTTCAGTTAACCATTCAGGGTGAGTCCCACTTCATAGCAGCTGTTTCATTTGGGCTGCCAGTCACTCATGGAGAGCAGTGAGTTTCTTTAGCCAGTAGGCATGGATCATGTCAGGCCCTGGTGCTGTCCAGTTTTTCATACCTGAGACTCTTTCTTGGACATCTGTCACAGTGATGGTTACCGGGGCTTGCTCAGGGAGGTTGCTGTGGTCCTCTCGTAGAGAGATCAGCCACTGTGCATTGCTGTTGTGGGACGCCTCCCTTTCCCATATGCCTTTCCAGTATTGTTCAGTCTCCAGCCTTGGTGGGTCTGCTCTGTTGTTATTACCCTGCCATTGAGAGTACACCTTAGCTGGTTGAGTGGAGAAGAGCCGGT
This sequence comes from Poeciliopsis prolifica, assembly GCF_027474105.1. Taxonomy (NCBI): domain Eukaryota; kingdom Metazoa; phylum Chordata; class Actinopteri; order Cyprinodontiformes; family Poeciliidae; genus Poeciliopsis; species Poeciliopsis prolifica. The sequence continues at coordinate 8,738,712 of NW_026562384.1, forward strand.
TAATCCTTCTGGCTTCATTCTCCCTTGTGTATTTCTTTAGACGGCTGGCCAAGGCTTGGAGCCTCTGTTTGGCAGTTTCAAGTGCTTCAGGTATGGGCATCTGCCTGTACTTTCTGGGTACTGGTCTTTTCATTGTACCCTTGTGGAGCTCTGATAGTTAGCTCACTTCCCTCCTTGTTACCTTGATTTTAGCCTCTAACCGTCTTTTCCATGGTGGGTATTGGGTCTCATGGTTGCTCTTATAGCCAAGCATCTCAAAGATCACTGATGCTGAGTTGTAGATCAGCTCATTGGTCTCTGTTATGGATCGTTCTCAATGCTGCATTCACATTTTCAATGAGACTTTCTGATGGTACTTCACTCAGCCGTTGTAATTGGTGCTGAGGAGGTCTGGTTGTCATTCGGGTCATGATTCTCTCTCTCAGGTCAGCAGCTGTCTCGTTCAGCTCTGATTCATTCATCGGGGCCGCATATCCCCTCTCTGGGTGGGGACTTGTGGTTTAATCCCAACAGTTCTAAAATCCAGGTTCCTCCTTTTTCCCGTAGCATTTGTGTTGTACCTCATCAATCTCAAGTTGTGATAGCAGTTGCCGTTTGCGGATGTTGGAACACTGAGCTACTAGTTGTTTAGCACTTAGTGTTGACTGGGGATGTCAAAGTAACCATTCCTTCCCCAGTCTTTGCATGTAACCTCTCTGACTAGGGTTACTTGAGTAGTAGCATTCCAACAGATCCACATTTTCATCTCTCGCCCATTTCCGTCTTGTTCCAGTAGCCCATTTGTCATCAAGGTGCTCTGGTTCCCCAGCACCTGACGCAGACCTTGTTTGGCCGGGCGACGTCTGAGCCGGCATGTTACGCATCTCAGTATTTCTCATGATATGAGGTAGACAGTAGCTTGAAGGGTCTTGCCTAAGGACCCAGACTGGATTCGAACCCCGCCCTCTCAGGTGAAATATATATATACATATATATCTTCTGCAGTGCTTCCTTTTTGTTTACCACAATCTCAACTCCCCGCCACTAATCTCTGTTCAAACAAGTCTATAACTGGATACTTTGATCCTCACAAACACCATTACTCAGCTTCAGTCTCCTTTGATGCTGATACTAAAACTTGCAAGGCAAGGTGTGCCGAACGCGCAGCCTACAGATTTAAGGGGCCGCAGAAAGAGATGTGCTGAAAGATGCTCGGAGTTTGGTCGTTTTCAAAAGGTCTCACAGTGCCACCCTCTGGACGGCCCTGCAAATTACACCAGATTCAGATTTTTTTATTTTATGTTATTTTTTTCAAATATACAAAAGGAGAAATCAAGCTGCAGGATCTGGAAGCTGCTCAAGCTGCCGAGAGCCAAAGATTTCCGGCACAACTTCACCATCTCCTGAGGAGCGCGGAGAAGGTCAAGGGTCTGGTGAGATGGAGACCCAAGCAACATCGGAAGTTACAGACTAGGAAACACTTTTATTCATCGGGATCATTAAAAAAAGAAATTACTGAGCTGTTTCTCATCGCGTCCAGGTCAGACCAGGTCGATGGAGTAATTCATGCAAAAAGATCCAATAACAGGCATTCAGCTGATAAACAATACAATACGTGGGCATGGTCAACATTTCAGCAATGGAGTTTATTTTATTTATTTATTTTTTAATCTTACTTACTTTTCTAATTGTAAACGTAACCGAGTTTTTACTTTTCACATGCTATAAACTGTGCTTGAAACCCGTTATTGTCCTAATCGATCAAATAGGTCTTTCCTCCTCTGGCCTGATGAGTCCAGGCCAGCGAATCGCTCGCAGATGACGTCGATGGATGAAGCGCCAGGGAGGCTAGCGGAGCTCAGAGGCGGAGCGGCGCTCGGGTGGACATGGCTCTCTCCAGGGGGTTGAGATGCTGTCAGAGGGTTTTCTCCTGGATCCCCGTCCTCATTATCACCGCCGTCGTGCTCTGGTCTTATTACGCTTACGTGTTCGAGCTGTGTCTTTGTAAGTGTGACGGGCTGCTTGTCTGCTTCTTGACCTCTTTCCTCCACAAACAGCGCAGCTCGCCGCCGAGCGCTTCGACAATAAGGTTGTTGGTCGGCGGCGCAACGCGGAAGTGGCTTTTAATGTTTCCTGCCGGTGGTTTTAGTTTGTGTTATGCCTCCTCTGATGGGTTAGCGATAGCTGGTGTTCACTGCTGTTATTGTCTCTCTCGGCTAACTACTCCCCGGCTAGTTGTGTTAGCTTTCGGGTGCTCTGAACAAATGGTGTCACTTTCAGAGAATCACTAAATCTCTTCAATTCTCTTGTTTTAACAGTTACAATCAGCAACACACTGGAGAAAGGTGAGCGCTCGGGGCTGTGAGGTTGAATTCTTTATATCTTAGATTTTCAGGTTTGTTGATTTCTGTGTTTCTTGGTTTGTTTTTCCACGTACAGCGGTCTATCTGCTGGTATTCCATGTCTGCTTTGGGATGTTCTCCTGGACGTACTGGAAGTCCATATTCACCTCTCCTGCCACACCATGCAAAAAGGTAGACTGGACACCAGATTGCCCGTGGAAATTTACCATATAAATGTTGGTAAAGTTCTCATTTCTGTTGGAATGCATCTAAATGAGATTCTGGATGAGGAGTGATCCCTCTGTATGCCTCTGAGGATCTTTGTTCTCAGACAAATCTGATTAATTTGAGGAATCTGATTAATTTGCCTTTATGCCATGATCCAGTTCCAGCTGTCCTACTCAGACAAGCAGCGGTACGAGATGGAGGAGAGACCAGACGCTCAGAAGCAAATCCTCGTGGAGATCGCAAGGAAACTGCCCATTTTCACCCGAACCCAATCTGGAGGTGAGCTGCCTCACGTTGTCTGTGTTTGATTAAAAACAAGTAGGTTAGGACTATCAATTGAAGGCTCTCTGGAGCAGCAATCAGCAGACGCATCTCTTTCATTAGTGGTGATTACGAGTCCAATCTTAGGCTGCAGGAAGTGTGTGAAGGGGGGGATGCTCAGCTCAGATGTCGCCCATTCAACTCGTCCATCTTCTTGTCTCCAGCTATCAGGTTCTGTGACCGCTGCCAGGTACTGAAGCCTGACCGCTGTCACCACTGCTCCGTTTGTGAAACGTAAGCTTCTCTTTCCTCCCCAATACCTTAATCTCGAGAGATTACCCTCCGGCAAGGAGATATATTAGCTGTTGTGATAATTAGGAGAATGCTGCTCTGTTCATTTGAAACAGAATCCTGAAGATCAATCAGTGCATTGTTTTGGCAGAAGAAGACGGACAGCATGCTCACCTCTTGAACTTTTTTCCCCGTTGTTGTCACATTATGACCACAAACTTCAACTTATTTCATTGGGATTTTGTGGGTCAGCACAGTAGTAGATGTAAACTGGAAGGAAGTTATAGAGAATGTTCAAGATCATTTACATGTAAAATCTTTTTTAAAGTACAGTGTTCGTTTTCAGCCCATTTTACTCTGTTTCTAAAGAAAATCCATTCAGCAAGTTCAAAGGTGATGTAGTTAGTAAATATAGTCCATCGGTGTGGAATTTAATCTCAGTATAATTAGTCTCGCTGTTCTGTGAGGTTTGTGAGGAGATTGACTCTAAACATGCGGTTAGAACAGCAATGGATATTTGTGTGTTGGAATGGTCCAGTCAAAGTCTAGACCTAGATCAAACCGAGAATTTGTGGCAGGACTAGAAAACTGATGTTTACAGATTCTTTACATCCCATCATCTGAGACACACACCCCAAAAGCTCTGCAACAGTGTGACAACTTGAAGCTTGTGGCTGTAATGTGACGGGACATGAAAGTTGACAATTTTGCCGAACGCTGTGGATGCCAGAAATGCTTGTAAAAAAGAAAACAAACAAAATATCTTAGTATTCAGACAGTTAATATTTTTCTATATTTAATATGATGAGACTTGGATGAAAAAATCATCATGAAAAACATTTATCCTTGAAACTTCATTTGGCACAATAATTCAAGAGCATCTGATTTAACATACTGTTTTAAGATCAATTACTGTTGGAAGTGATGCATAAAAAGTATATTTTTATTTTAGTTGTGTCTTAAAGATGGACCATCACTGTCCCTGGTAAGTTGGAACTTGGACTACTTTGTAGATTGATTGCATGGATTTTCTTTCTGTTCCCTGATAACCGGATCTTATTTTTCACCCAGGGTGAACAACTGTGTTGGTTTTTCCAACTACAAATTTTTCCTACTTTTCCTCGCATACTCGATGCTGTACTGTGTATTCATCACAGCAACAGTCCTTCAGTATTTTCTCAAATTCTGGGTGGTGAGTGCCATTGTTGTTAATTTTTTAAAAAATATTTTGCAGTGTAATCTTACTGTAAAGTTTCTTTTTGGTTAGTTGTTCTTTTTGCCACTGGTTTTCCTATTAACTAATGTCTCCTGTTTCTTTCTGTCCTTAGGGGGACCTACCAAATGGACCTGCCAAGTTCCATATCCTCTTCCTCATGTTTGTTGCACTCATGTTCTTTGTCAGTCTCATGTTTCTCTTCAGTTACCACTGTTGGTTAGTGGCCAAGAACAGATCCACTTTAGGTGAGAGGTGACATGCTTTTTATCAGGGAACATCCAACCATTTATGTGATGTCTGTATTTTTCAATCCCAGGAAATCAGGAAAATTGTGGCATGAAAACGTATTCTAATTTACAGTTCCCTTTCCGTTTGTGTAGAGGCCTTCTCAGCTCCAGTATTTGTCAGTGGACCTGACAGAAACGGGTTCAGTCTTGGTCTACACAAAAACCTGCTGCAAGTGTTTGGAGAAGACCGCAAACTGTGGTTCATCCCCGTTTTCACAAGGTAATTACTGAAGGAGAAAGTAAATTATCTTATCATTGAGATGTCAAAAATCACTATTAAGAAAAATAGGGAAGTAGTTGTGTATGTCTATAAAAAATACACTGACTAATTTCCTTTTTCATATGTTATTATGGCAGCCAAGGGAATGGTCACTACTTCCCTTTAAGGAGTCAGAGCTCTGAATCCCATAACCCCTTGTTAGCTAACGAGGACATGTGGGATGAGTCAGATGATGGTTCAGAAGGAAGTTTGGGTAAGTTCTCTTTACTGTTCATTACTCAGATATGCTCCAGAATCTTTTTCTTTAAGTTTTTTTCCCCCCTACATAATCATTTTCAGTAGCTCCACTGATTAGTCTTAGGAGCTGGATATTGATACAGTACACTGTGCAGCGCTCTCTGAACTTTACTCCAGGGAGAACAATGTAGTCTTAAATAAACAGATTTTTTTATTTATTTTTTGCTGTAGCAAAATCTCACTGAAAAATTAGGAACATTTTATTCCATGTTGGCAGGGATCCCTTAAGAAAAAAAAGTTTTCTATAATATACCAATGGAAAAACTAAAGAGATTTGTTCCCTTAGATTTTGCTGTTTTTATTTATCATAACTGTATACTGTAGATATGAACCATGAAAACAGAATCTGGGCGCATCAGTCACATGCACAGCTGTTTGAATACTCTGCTACCACCTAGTGGTGAAACAATGCAACAATCCTCCCTTATGAAACCCATCGGTTAGAACAAAATCTTGCAAAAAGTTCCTGATTTGCCCACTAAAATGAGTTTTCTCTTTTTCCAGTGGAGGGCGCAGATCCCTCCGTTACTATCGAGATGGACGACTAACCTGCACATGCACAGATAATACTGACTTTTATCAAATGCTTTGTTATGATGTGTTTGCATTCCAAATAATGTGGAAGTTGGGGAAATGCTGGAGATGGTGATGGTGAATTCTGATCTTTTTTTAATTTTCTTTTTTTTTTTTTTTTTTTTTGCCAATTTTCAATTAAGTTTTACATGATGAGGAAAGATAACATAAAATGGATGACAAGTTGTGGTACAAATTATGGTTTATTTAGGAAGAAAACCTATTACCTCAGTAAAAAGGATATGTTATTTATTATTGGTTTGTTGGTGATGCTGTGTGGTACAGTGCTATTTTACATGCCTCTGTTTCACAGCTGGGCTGCGTTTCCAGTGTTGCACCTTAACGATCCCTCTCAGCAGGAGGGGAGGTATTAAAATCCACCCTGAGGCCTGCGGAGGTCTAACGTAGGGACCCAGCTGGCCAATCAGTTTGACGTTTCCCCCAATGTAACATAGGTTTCGATTTCACTCTAACAAAAGGTTATGAGCATATTAGAAGATCTGACTTGACCTGCGCCTTACATAAGTATTCCTGTGTGCTGTGGAGAAATTTCTCCTGAGAATGTATCGTTGCATCATCCTTTTCTGGCAAATGGTGGAGTTTTTGGGGAAAAAAAACAACAACAAAAAAACGTGGTTTTCGAAGCAATGAAGTTAACAATGTTATCTGATTGGACATATCACAGAAAAACTATAAGCAAGCACAGCTTCATTGCAGGCCGAACATATCGTTTCTTCTTTTGAAAGAAGTAATAGTCTGAATATCTTGTATATTATGACTTGGATGCTGTTTGCTGAACTCTGGAGTGCTCTCATTGAACATTACTATTATGTTTATCCTCCATCATACCAGCTGTCCTCATTTGTTGTACATATTTATTAAATCTGTTCTCATCAACTTACTGATGGAGGACGGTGATATTCTGCATTGTTTTAATTTTTGTAAAATGTTAACTTAGAAACAGTTATACAGGATCTCCTGCATAACTCTTAATTTCTGTACTTAAACCTTACTTATAAGCCTAAAAATAAGAGTTTGGCCTTTAATAAGCTTTGATGCTGTTCCAAATAGACTTTAAAATGCTTCCCAGCTGTTTAAACCCATATCTGATGCTGCTCCAGTGACAAATACTTATTTTGATTTTTTTTTTTAAACCATGTTCGGTGTGTATAAAGCATAATGAAATATTGATGAAGTTGATAAGTGTATCATATGGTCTTGTCTATTTATTGTTACATTCCTTTTTTCCTGTATGTTGGTCCACTGATTTATACCTGCTACAGGCAGTGTTTGTATATTTTGATCCTTTTGTGACAAACTTTAAAGTGGTGTGCTTTTCTTAAACCATAATGTATAAAATCCATGAGATTATTGCAGCTAGGAGATGAATTCCTTTTTCTTTTAACTGTTTCGAATACGGTGAATGGTGCTTCCACTTTTTTTTTAAACCATTACCAATGTACAAAAAAACCCCACCTCAATCCACTTTCTTGTATTGTTCTCTGTAAACAAATATAAATTCTTTATTGATCATGTTCATACAAACGCAAAATAAAATGATCATGTTTTAATCTTTGTGATTTTCTTTCTACAATCTGAGCATAGAAGCAAAAAAAAAAAAAGAGAGAGCAATAAATAAAAGTACTGGGGTCAATCATTAGGTGTCAGTTCAACAACTTGAGTAAATGGTACTGCATGAATACAGAGACAAAGCCTGCAGAAAATATACCAAAAGCATTTTGTCCTGTTTTAGTCAGTGCCAAAGTATCTCTGTCCAAAATGTTGGTGCCACTGGGTGAACCTCTGTGGTCAGGATGGTGATGTCTGGAAACTCCTGGATGATGGACTTGGCTCCTAAAGGAAACATGGATGATACTTTAAAATGGGCAACTCAACATCCTAATGCAGTGACATAGATGAACGCAGCTGTAGAAACATGAATTATTAAAAGCACAAAATGCAACAGAAAATTAATCTCAAAGGTCTTAAATTTCAGAAACTCAAACTTTTCTTCTTAAATTGCAACTTGAGAGAATTGGCTTATGTACGGATTTACTGCAATAAAAAGAAAATTCTATATTTGAATAAATGAGTGATAAACTGACTCCAAACGTGAGCCAGTTTATCAGCAGAAACATCAAAACGTGTAGAGAACTGCTCTGGGAAATAAACGTGAAGGCTGCTGATTTTTGTTGATGCTGATTGCTAATAAGATGCTAAAACTGAGAATTGCTGGAGCAAATCATGGTTTAGTGGAGAGTAGCACTCATGCAATATGGAAGTTGTGTGTTCAATTCCTTCTACTGCCTTTAGTGACAAGCGATTCGAATGGTGAGTTTGTAAGATTGAAAAGATTGGTAATTTTTTATTACTCAGTTTACCATTCATCTTATTGCTTCTGTCTGATAACAGATCATGGCAACTAAAAAGATTTTGAATAATCTTTTACTTTAATTTTCTAACTTATAATTAACATGATCTACAATCAGTCACAGCAGGTCAAAGTTTACAAAAACAGATTTTAGATGCAACATCAAGAGAAAAGTGGGAAGGAAATGAGGAATGTGGTTCTTGATTTAGTTCTCAGCAGGTTGGATTGGCTACGTGTCAATTCTCTGTTCTTTTCCTCACATTGTCTCATCTCCAACCTCACACTTTCTAACTGTGCCAAGAACAATTCTTAAAAGAAAAAAAAAAGTATCTCATAATGCATTTATAGCATCGTGCCCTTCAGCTTTAAATATGTCTTATGTCCAAGTTTTAGTTTTAACCTGACAGGAGGAAAGGTCACAAAGTCAAATTACCCTGAAATCCTTTTTTAACATCCACATTAAATGTCACTGTAAGCTGGATGGAAGCTATAGGAACTACAGAAATTAAGAACTTCCAAACTTATATTGTCAAAAGCCACCAAAGCACCAGTGAACAATCCTGCACATGCATATAAAAGATGAGAAAGCAGAAACAAAAAGAAAAATGGGGGTGTGTGCTGGTTTACCATGAGGTGTGGAGAAGAGGCTGAGAAGAATAATGTGCTTGGGTTGGACTCCGTGTTCTATCAGTACCCTGACGGCCTCGATCACTGTGTTCCCTGTACCTGCAGACGCAGCAGATAACGAGGTTAGACGTGCTCTTTCACCTGCCTGGTTACACTGGACACTTCGTCTGAGGGAAAAAAAAATTGCATTCTTGTTAGTTAAACTATCCATTGTTATGAGACAAAAAAATAAATAAATTATCTTTAAACCAAGCTCTGCTTCTATTACATTTTTAAGTAACAACAGAAATATGCCTGTTGTGACATCAGGAAACCAGGACTATTAGGATCCTATTTTCATTGGTCCTCATTATGTTATTCTGCAGCCTGGTGGCTAACTCTGAGGCAGTGTATAATTTCCCCCATGAGAGCTATAATTATCAGAGCAGTGTGAATGGTTCTGTATGATGTGGCAATGCAGAGTTGGTGGTGGCAGTGAAGGTCAACTCAAGGGAGACTACTTACAATGAATAAATACAGAAAAACTTTTTTTTTTTTTTTTTTGCATAAAATTAATTAGACGCGCTTTGACATTTCTGTACGACTGGACGTGGTTAACCGGAGCCAGGTGAGCCTGCAGCAACTCACTGAGGATGGGGTACATGAGCAGCACTTTTCTTCTGTACACATCCGGGGGAAACTTTGCGTAGTAGACCTTCGCTTTCTGGGTCTCCTCGTCGCTCTGGATGAGGATCTTTCCGATCCGGATTGAGCGGCAGCAGTCCCGGAGGCCCTGCTCCATGGCTTCACCTGTGGAAACCAAACATGGTTCTGTTGACAAGGTTCCCACATGCTTGTCATCACAAAGCTCCAAACTGAAATTTCCAAACAATCAATTTGGGATTGATGGCTGAAATTGATGGATGAACAAACAAATCAGTCAATGGATGGGATATTCTGACATTAGGACAGAGAATAAAGTTTGGAAATACACGTTTCCGAGCTCAGTTTTCTTTTCCCATAATTATCGAAATCTGGGGAAAAATAATCTCAAATAAAATAATTGTTGCAGAAATTAATACTAAAAAATACTTTTAAAAAATTACCCTCCAATTATATATTAATGATCAGAATGAAAACAGTTTGTTTTAATGAATTATGCGATTGATGAATTGATTGTTGTGACAGGCTTACATGTGGATTCTATCTGATCATGTGTCCCTATGTATGTTTGTAAACAAAACTGCTGTTATGCAAGACGAACTTCAGCTATGCTCTGACAATAAAGCAATACGATATCAATACACAGTCAGTCTATCGCTGTAGATTTAACTACACGCATTTACAGATATGATCTACGAAATAAAAACTTTTTCCAAGGTTCTTCATTACTAGCTTTAAATAAAGAAAACAAACAAAAAAAAAAACAGGCTTTCGTCTAACCCTTTAAATTGATCTCTGTCAACAGTTCGCCAGCTTTCTGAAGATCCTCAAACAGTTTTTCTTTATACATATTGTTTGCTTTTTCACTCTGTCATGTTTGTGTTGACAGTGACAGCACATTGTGACGTTCATGCTTAAAGGTAGGAGGGAGGTGAGGAGCCAAAGAAGAAGTCTGAGGACTGAGGAATCTAGATAAGACCTTCAGTAAATGAAAGTCGCATGTTTGAATAAATTCAATGTAAAAGACATGAGACAGAGATCTGTTAGTTGATTCTCTTCGTAAGGGAAATATTTCAGCTTACAGCTCTTAAAGTTAAGAGCTCTTAACAGCTCTTAACTTTCAGCTTACAGGAATTAACTTTTATACTCATCTTTGTGGCAGACTATTAGATATACAGTGCCTATAAATGCAAATTACAATCAATTCTGTGTCAGCACTGTAGAAAACATTGTCTCATCCCTTACGTTTATGAGCTGCTTGCTAACTACAAAAGAAACAACTCTGAAAATCTTCTGGTGTGACTCGACTGATGCTCGAGCGAAGAAGCAATGTCGAGAAAAAGAGCTGCTGCAAGCCTGCAGAACTACCACTAAAAACAAAATGTCCTACTGCCTACTAACAAAAACACAGAATGCATTCGTTTGGACTGCAACGTGTAATTAAAGATGTGTCGACACGGGTGAGATCAACACGACTTTGTGCTTAGACTTGCATCACACACTGATGACATGTGCAGCTTTTAGAAAGTAATTTACTGTGCCGATTGGGCAACAATGTTCTCATCCTTGACATTAAGTTACAGCTGAAATGAGCTTAAAGCTCATGTTTGGCAAAAAATGACTAAATATAAAATTGTAACCTTGAATCAATCACTCTTATTGTAACTTATCGTCATAGAGTGATGAAAAACGACCAACCTGGCAAACATTTTAAGCTTGTGAGAATGAGCAGCACTTTGTCTTACTGATTATCTTATGTGGGCCGGCCTGCTATGTGGTGTGCCGACATATTTGCCTTCTGTCAATTGCATCCTCTCTCCCATCAGTTAATCAAAAAATGGATCATCAGTACCAAGAGTTTTGTCATCAAGTTCCGCGCTTGAGGAAACTTTTATATTTCCACACGAGCAGAAATATAGAAGTCGAGATTCACAGACTAAAGTGTCCTCACATTTAAAAGCCGTAAGATGCTGCACTTGGCCTCACTTACCACTCCTCATGATGCTGACTCCACAGTTGCCCCTTTCAAACTTGACTCCCTCATACTTGTACCCTAAGGGAAGGAAAATGAAACACGGACTTAAAATGGAGCTGTACTGACTAGAGCTGCAAAAAAATAAAAGTGGAGCAGAGCAGAAAAAACTGGTTCAGTGTTTTGGCTCATGTTTTCAAATCTGGAGCGTTAAACCTGACCCTCTGACCTGTGGGAGTGGTGACGGTGCACTCTGAGAAGGGAAGCTGGTTCAAGCCTTCTTCAACTACTAGTTGATCTGTTGTTGGGGGAAAACAGATATTATTTCAGAAAGCTGGAAACAAATGGCTTTACCATGTTGCTGTGCTGTATATGACCTCACCAGTCGGTCCGCACAGAAAACAAAATCTCCTCTGCTGGTCGTTCTGAAAGTATAAATAGGCACTTGATTAGATCAGCCTCCGCTTTTACACTTTAGTGCTTTATTTCAGCTTGGACAAAATAAGGTTGACAATTTTCAGCAAAGGTTAGATCAATTTAAAATGCAAAGATGTAAAAACACACAAAAACTTTTGATTGCTTCTGAAATCTACTCCACAATTTGCTGGTGTTGCTTCTATATTTTTGCTTCAATCTGTGCATCGAAATCACAGACCTTCCCTCAGGATTACTTTAGGTTTTCTGTTTTACATTATGTCATTCTGCCAGAGGTATGAATACATCATTTACCAACATTTTACTGTATTCTCCACATGTCTGAAAGACGGGAGTATTTTATTTCAAGATAACCAATTAAAGGTCCAGCAAGAGTTTTGTGCACATCTTCCACACTAACAATCCAAGATCTGCATAACCTTTGCAGACCAAAAGAAAAATATTTCTAAGTGAAGATGTTGGATACTGAAATTACACTATAGTAAATATGAGTTTATTGTCTTTTGAAATTAATGATGTCGCATGAAATTTGGGGGAAAGCATCGAAATGATTTATCAAAAACAACTGCACTTTGAACGTGTTTATACTCATGCAATTCACCATATGAACAGTTTTATGAACAGTCCACTTATTTTGGGCATCAACTTCCCTCTTGCAAAGGCCAAGTTACCAAATCGGACAAGGTGCTGAGTCGCAGATATAAGACTCAGCACCTTATATCTGCGGCTCAGATATAAGGTGCGGGGACTCACTTGTCTCTGATTATTGTCTGCAACTCTCGGATCTGGTCGTTCAGAGGGAGCAGCTTCAGCTGAGGACCCAGGCTGTCCTGGCTGACCGATGCGTGGTCAGCCTGATGATGCGTGGGGACATCGGTCGGTTCAGAGCTGGTCAGCACAGCAGGCACACTGCTGCTGCTGTTCGCAAACCGAACCTGCTTCATCGGGTGCTCCTGGCCACTGTTCACACTGTTCAGCTGCTGATTGTGGCATGGCATCCTGGCAGCGAGGTCAAAGCGTTTCGATGCTAAAGCAAGCTAGCGTGTCTTAATGAGAGCGCCACGCTAACGCGGTAACAGGAGGGGGAAACGTGCTTCTTCAACTCAAACTTCTACGACTAACACGGCAACCAGTCGGCCAGGAAACTACGAGGCTCGCATTCAAATAGGTCCAACTACTTTGTCGCGTTTTGTCGAAGTCTGCTCAATCTCTTCCACTTGACAAAAACAGGATGGAAAAAGCCCCCGTTTCCTCTGACTGCTACTAACAGTTACGCTCCGCTAGCAACGTAAGCCGGATGTGACGCATGACCCGGCGTGTTGACTAATCGTCTTCCTCCGCCGTGAAACATGGCCGATATTGGCACCGCTAAAATGCGGCTTTCACTTCCAAAACAGAAAATTGGCCTTTCTTATTCGCCAGACCGGCTCGTTTCACGTTTGGAATAAAGCGGCGCTGAAGAGGGGAGGAATTATAAACGACAGAAGAACACATATGTGGTGAGTGAAACGGGACGTCTGGTCGGAGAGGACACACTCTTTACGCAAGGGCACATATAGAAGTTCCCACAACTAACTTTTAGTGTGACATAAAATACTTCAGCTTGGTTGTCGTTTGTTGGTCCTCTCCTAAAATATTTGCTGACATTCAAAAGTTACTGTTTTCATGGGTTGTTAAAGTTTGAGGTAGCTAACTGCTACCTTAAGTTACTCTTAACCTTTCTTTTGCGTCATTACCCGACAATCTTGCGTTTTATGAAATGTGGGGATAGAGGTGTGAGCGTCGAGCCTTGCGTCAGGTTATTAGCGTTTTGTATCAGCTGTGTGTGAGCTGACGGTGCAGCATTAAAGTAGTCCCTGTCACGTGTCTCCAGTTCCATCTGACTGGTTAGATAAGACCCTCAGTCCCACCCGGGTCCACTCGTGTTGTGGCCGATACAACTGTCATTTTATGTCAACAAATTTATGGATTATTTGGCAATGATCAACGAAAGCCCCTGACTCTGCTGCCAGTTTATTCTGATTTTTTTTTAATCAGAAGGTACTTCTGCACTTGCTCACTGGAAAAGACAACAACCGAAATCAGAGTTTATTTATTGTATGTCATTGGAAACATGTAAGGAGAAACTGGAAAATAAAGCATTAACAGTCAATAAGCCCTCTTTACTACCCGATTGCCTGCATCCGTAAAAACACATCCACTCAGAAACTTCTGAGGTTTGGGTTGTAGATGGATCTGGCATCTAAGGAAAGGTTCTCGTTGCCATAACCTCTGTGAAATAAAACACAGAAATATGATGAAACCACACCACAAAAGTAAAAAAAAAAAAATGGTAAAAACAAGTTTAAAAAAACTTGCTAAAATGTGAGGCGTAGTTGGGTTGAATTTTGTAACTAATTTATCGCAGCAGTATTGGTGTCGTCAATATCGGTATTGCAAATCAGTGTTTAAAGTACAATAATTGTTGTCTAATATATTACAAATAGTATGGGCTAATGCAAATATTTAGTCAAGTCAGGTTTATTTGTGTAGCACGTTTCAGTAACAAGCCTTTCTCTCAGCAAAACAGATGTTCACACTGGTCACAAATGACAGACATTGTCCATAGTACTAAAGGTCAGAGCGATGGAAGCACACTGAGATAGAAGCAAGAGCAAAGTAGACTTTTATGGCAATTTATATCAGTGCAATATTTACCAATATATTGCATAAATATTGAGCTAGTAAAATATGAGTATAACTAAGTAAAATAGAAATCAAAGATCTCATAAATAAGTACCAGAAATAACACCAGACTGGCTACCTGACCAGAATGGGGAGGGGTGCATATTATTCCTGATATTCTCGAAAACTACTTGAACCTATTCAGAACATAACTGTACATCTGTGTTTTTGCTTAGATGTATGTATGAAAATACCCCTAAAGCATTTATAGACTCTGCTGTACATTAAAAATATTGCATTATTATTTTGTAGCAGTTGGAATAATTATGGATTTGCATTATGAAAGTACAGCAGCTAAGTCATGTTTATATTATAAATACCTAGGCTTCAATGTAAAACTAAGTCATGTTTTACATTATTGTTGGCTTCAAGGTATTTATAATGTGCAACATAACTTAGCTGCTGTATTTTTAAAATGCAAATCCATAATTATTCCAACTGCTACAAATAATAAAGCAACATTTTAATACTTGAAGCCAAGGTATTTATACTCTAGATAATCACAATATGATTTTTGTATTACTCTACATGTACTTTCTAATTCGTTCCAGTGTTGTCCTAACTTTTTAGTGTTAGGACTTTACTTTCAGATATCAAAGTAAAATCACCAAAAACACCACTTTATGAGAAAAGAAGCATCCTAACTTATACTTAGTTGCAATAAATCATTACATATTGTATTATTAAAGCTGAAATAGTTTAATTAGAAAAAAAGGATTCAATATTTGCTCACTCACTTTTTCAAC
Source organism: Poeciliopsis prolifica (assembly GCF_027474105.1). NCBI lineage: Eukaryota > Metazoa > Chordata > Actinopteri > Cyprinodontiformes > Poeciliidae > Poeciliopsis > Poeciliopsis prolifica. The sequence continues at coordinate 8,753,923 of NW_026562384.1, forward strand.
AATCTGGTGTGTGTATATATAGATATTCAACCATGGAATTATGCACAACAATAGAAACGGGTCACTATGGGTTAGGTTTACTTTAAGATCAATGTGCTTTTCTTAATCCACCCACAAGACATCTTGTGTTAACAGTCAGCTCAGCTTCTGTAGGCGTGTTTGTAGCTCTCATCCTACGTCGACTGCAAGTGTTCTTAAAACAAAATTCTGTTGCAGATATACACTCATAAGTTCTGAAATGTCTTGGGAGCATGCCTTGACATGTTTGAGTCTTCGATTGAACCCATTGTTTTGAGGATTAAAACAGAGGTTTCCATGATGATGGAAACATAGCCAGTGTTTAAAACGCTCACTGAAGATTTCTGAAGGAAGTCTGACTTGAACTCTATCTCTGATAAAACACTAACACTTTGACAAAATAAACAATATGACTATAAATATAAATATTCAGAAATATTGCCTCTTCTTAACAATCCCTTTTTCGTTTTGTTAGACATTACAATCTTTTGTGGGTTTTTGTCTTCTTTTGTTTCTGCGTGTTTGTTACACTTAAATGTTTCAGAGTGCAAAACTATTTCAATATCAGACAAAGATAACCTGGATAAAATCAAAAAAATTCTGGTAATTTAATTTGTGAAAAGCTATTCAAACTAACCTGTCTCTGAACAAATAATTATTGTCATAAAGTATTTAAGAGACTTTTGCACCACTTGTCTTGACTTTTACAACCTGAATTTTAATTCAGGCTGGAAGTTTAAAGTATAAAATCTATAAGGGAGCAAATCTTTCTGATTCCCGTATTTATTCTGTTTCAGCATGCTTAAATTTTAAAAACGACCCTGTAAACAAAAGTAAGACAGCAGTCATATACGGCATCTCTTGTGTTTCAGCTGAGCTCCTTTCCACACTTACGAACAGCGACATGGAGCACAAACAGATTGGAGAGCAGCCGTCGGATTTTAGAGGGGCTAAAAGTGAGTAGTATTTTCCAAGCTGCTGAAAATAAGTGTGTTTTACAAAGTCAAACCTGAAATTACAAAGTGATTCTATTCATGTTTCTACAGCATTTGCAGGGGATGGACAAGCGGACATGTTGGCATGGACACGCAGGAGGGGGTTTGAGTGCAGACCCAAAAAATGTGGTGAGTGTTGTGCATTGGTCCAATCAGCGACGAAAAGTTTCACACTGCTTGTTTATTCATAGCAATTAAATAAACAATAATTGGAAGTTGTAAATGAGAAATTAATGTAAAATAAGTGCCCGTGTCAGCGGGTATTTAGGGTATTGATTTGACATTGTCGGAGTTAATTTAACTTTTCACCACTTCAACTTATAGATGATCAATACTAGCAAATGTGATTCCAGTAAACCTGCATCTAAATACCTTGTGATTGTTCATATCTGTGCTTATCAGGTCACTGTCAATTAATCTGATCAGTTATTGTTGCGGCTTTGGAATAAATTAGAATCAAATAGAATATAGATTTTTACATACTGTGATATATTAAGGCTCTTTTAAGTTGCATATAAATCAGTTGTGCTGTCTTTGCAGTGTAACACTTTGCCTGATTGTGTTTGATTAAAGGCAGGTGATGGATACACTTTCTCTGTAATTTGCTCCAAGGAGCTGCCACACAGCAGGGCTGGAACATGTTGCCACCATATTGAGTGGATTAGAGGAATTACCTCGTATTCTGTAGCCTGCTGAGAGTCCCCACGGCAGATGTGTGTGGAAGTGCGGGTAAACAGCCGCGCTGGCACCAACGGATTCTCTACCTCAGCTGGGATGACAGCCCAGGTGTCTCCTGGGAGTTGTAGTGTCAGACAGGATGCCCAAGTCCACCTGGAAACTCTCTGATTGCTGTTGTCAGATCTCTCAGGGGACTCCTGCTGACATTTGATGTTCCGTGTGTCTGCCACAGTGTGGTCTTAAGGTTGCTGCACACTGAATGCAGAATGAGCATTACTCACCAATATTTTCCAGACAGAACGCAGATTAGAAAGTTGAAATTATCCTAAACACGATTTTATTAATGTTTCCTGATTTTTAAAAGACAGGCTGGGAATTATCCAACATTTTGTTTATGTTGATTCGCTGCAGCTGAAAGAAGTGAATTCGACCAAGATTCTGTCTGCAATGGTGGCCTACGTGTGGCCAAAGGACCGACCAGACTGCGGGCGCGTGTTGCCATTTCGCTTGGCCTTCTCGCTGGAGCTAAAGTAAGTTTATTAAAAGTTTATGCTAGTAAATTTGGTGACAATTTGGTAACATTAGCTCTACCTGCTTCCTTACTTGCTGGGTGATAGACCTCTTCTAGCTGTTTATTTTTGGTGTAAATTGCAGCCACTTGACAGGCTACTTTTCATACTGCAAAACTAATGCTAACTATTCTAATTATTATATTGAGTATTATTAATATTTGTCTTTCTCACTGCTTTTTCCTTAAATTAAAATCACCCTTTGTGAGCATGTGGCACCTCTGTCACTGAAAATATACATAACATGGAGACTTTAAGGAAAATGAAAGTGTCCACCTGATAAAATATGTTATACTCATTCAAATTTTTAATAAAAGTTACATACTGCAGCTACAAGGAGATTTGGCTTGAAAACAGGCATTGCAAAATATAAAAGCTGAATTTTATTTAAGTTGTTTTGTTATTAAGTAATTTATTGGGTTGTGTTTAATTCATGTTTTTTTAAAGTAAGTTATAAAAGTCCTACATTCAACTTACTGAAATTTGCAGAAACTCCTGGTGCATGTTACTTCATCTGCTTTGTGTGTAGAGTATTCTTTGGAAACAGCAACAACTGCACTGTTTTCTGTTGGCAATTACTGGATGAAAATGGGAATCATTGATTAACAAACAAAAGTTAAAAAAAAATGTCAAGCTAAAAATGACTTGTGACTGCAATAAGTCTTTCAAAGTCTTTCAAAATCAGTCTGTGGACTCTTGCAGGAGTGATGGCAATAAAGAAGAGGTTTTCTTGTTAAATAGAGGGGAAATTGTTTTACAGGCACAGGGTCAGAAGCCACCTGCTTAGAGCACTTTGCATATTATGTCATTAAATGCTGATTCCATAAATGAGTAATAATGAAACACAAAACTACCTGAGATCAGCTGCTGCGTAGAACATAATATGGTAGAAATTCATTAAGCCTTTCTAGGGGATGAATTGTGCATCTCTTCATTCAAAAAAGGCCATTCCATGTAGTTCCCTCTTGTCATCTTGGCACCTACTGCCCTTGGCCTGGGGCCATAATTGCTTTCCTAAACAAGTATTTATTTAAAAAATATTTTGGCTTGTAGTGTTTGTAAAGTCAGATTAATAGCCTCTCTGCCTTGCTAGTCTTGTGATAATTATATAGATTATGACTAATCACAGTTTTTCCTGACTCTTTTCTTTCGATTGTTATCATCATATCCCTAAATGGCCAAATGTAGCACTGGGGTGAAAAATTTGGATGCATGGCATTTAGTACCAGGTGTAGCCAAATATTCTGTTCAAGCAGTTCTTTTGCAATTGCAGCATTGCATATATTGATATTGTGATCATATTTACAATTTTAAAAATTGTGCACCTCTGATTGTACAATTACAGAATCCCAACCATATCAAGAAGCAAAAGGCCTGAATAATTGCAATAGCATGCGAGAAATCTAAAGATAAATATAGCAGCACAGAATTGTGATTGAGTGGGTAAACTTTATTTTTAAAAATGTTCTAATAACTCTGCCCTAAAGCATGCAGCACATCCAAGGACACCAAACAGTAGTGACTAATCCACGTAGAACAGTATGTGCCTGAACACCACTGGTGACAAACGTCAGCCACATTTCAATCTTAGTCTCTCCAAAAACCTTATTTCAGTGTGGGCACTGCTGGAAGTGATCAGACATGATGTGGGTCTTTTTGTGTGTTACAGGATGCAAGTTATTTGTGTTTAAAGAAGGATAAACCAGCACAAATTTTCTTAATTAGAAATGGTAACATTAGACTTACTCTGATTTGCTCAATAAGTATGGGTGTAATAAACACAGATGACTAAGGAACAAAAATCCCATCAACAAATCATTCAAGGAGGATTGTGAAATCCAAGACATCCTTTCTCTGGAGCATACAGTGAGAAATCTGTTGAATCACTTTAAAGTGCAAACAATTTAATACACCGAGCAATAGCTATCACATTGCAGTGCTGCACAAAATGCCAGTATGAATGTCAAAGATCACAAACCCCTTTTAGTTTCAGAATTTAAAGCTGTTACTAACCAAAAGCTTAAAAAGAATACAGCAAGATTGGTGTTAAAGTACTTCTGTACCATTTCAGACAAACAATTTTTTGTTATTTGCCAGAAGGACATTGCTTTTGTTTCTCTTTGTTGCTGGAAAAAAAACAGACTTACAATAAAAAGCATGGTAATTTGAGTCTGTCATGCTGTGATAAGGTGTTGATTTCCACCAAGCAGAACACAGCAAAGTCCGCGGAAATAACAGTATTTATTTCAATGAAAGACAAATCAAGAATAATAAAGTGGTGAATATGCTACATATCTAGCATTTGTGCATTTCATAATATTCTTAAAGGAAGGGAGAGGAATTTCTTACTCCCATTTTATAGCACAATTTAAAGAAATGTTTCCTTCAGTTGTTATAAATATTTTGTTAATGTAAAAAAAAATTACTTAAATGAAATTTGACTTTCCAATTTGATCCCTTGAAATTTGGTCCTTAAGAAGCCCTTATTCTTTCCAACATTGTCTTCATCACAACAGTGCTGCTCCTTTATTCTGTTTACCACTTTATAGAATTGAGAAGTAGTTCATATGATTAGCTCTGCAGACTCGCAGTTCTAACAGGTGTTTGCAAATTACTGCTGCCGCTAGTCTGGTGGAGCAGAGAGGTGAAGGCAGGGAAGCGATGCAACATGAAGCGTAAGTTCTGCTGCAGATGGCAGCTCAACTCTAACATCAAAACTTCTCATAATCAGTTTTTTTGAAGCCCAAGACATACATTTGAGGATCATAACAAATATAAATGTGTATGAAAATCTATTTGTGATGCACTGTGGTTAACTCAGAGGTATTTTCCTAATGCATTTACTGAAAGTAGATATTACAGAACTCTGAATACAGTTAAAATCTGGAAAAGTGTGTACTTTAATTTTAGCATGTTCCAGCTTTAAATAATTGTGGAAAAAATAAAACATACAGACTACAGAAATGTGTCTGTTGTCTTTTGGAATGGCTGTAATATCTTGGATCCCAATTTAATACAAATTAATTGCATTGGATTTTTTTGAATAATAGCTTAATTACATGCTTTATCTTTTTCCTGGTCACAACCTACTTTGAACACCTTTGCAGCAGTATTATTACCTTACAGACTGACTGCAGATCCATTTAAAACAATCAAAAATTGACACTTATTATAACACTAGTTAAATAGTTAACTAGTGCTTTCGACTGTAGAAAACTTTCTGGCCCTGTGTTTCTGCTTAAATTATTTAAAAAAAATGTTTTCTTTCTGTTTTTGCAATCAAAAATCTGAAGCCATTTTCAGGGCATTATTGTTTCATAATTAGTGCTACCTACAAACGATGAGATTTGATTACTCTTAATTGTTAGATGTTCATATTTGTATTCATATGTCCAGAATGTTATCAGATTTTTAGAAAAAATACGTAAGACTGTGTAAACCAGTGAAAATTAAGAATGTGAAAAGGCTGATGATATTTAGGAATATACTTAAAAGTTGTTGCAAAACAGATCACTTGAAGCGCTGGTTAAATTTTAAATATTCCAGTTTAATCAAATCCTCTCCCTGCACCTTTTGCTGAAACATCATGAGCACTTGCGTTAAGTGATTGCACTTGGAGAAGACGCCATGTAAAACTAAAAGCAGCGTGCATTTAAAGCAGTCTTTTAAATAATTAATTGCATGCATCAATCAGTGTGTGATGTGTTTTCTCTTCCTTTGTTGATAGTCTCTAATTCACACCCTGGAAAATAATCACAAATTCAAAGCTCCTAAATAAGTGTGTCCTGCTGCCGCCCAGCACGGCTCCCTCTGGTGTGTACTAAAAGAGTGTGGAGCGAGCGCATACAATCCAATCGACTCCTTCTATTTTCCTGCGTGGTTGGAGTTAACCTCCATTTTACCAATTTGTCTGTTTGAACCGAAACCACCAGCTGTGTGGATGCAATTTTTAAATCAACTGAATAATTACGTGGTTACAGTGCATCTCACCTCTGCGAGCCACATTATCAGTGACATTTTCATTTCAAATGAATGGTTACACACAAGTTGGCCTCGAATGAAGCCCTCTTTGTCTCTGAGCCCGTCTGTGTCTCATGGCGTAAGGTAAAGCTAATTCTCCATCGCCCGGAGCCTTTTTCTGCTACTTGACACAGAATCTCTATTACGGGATGACTTATCGCCAGGTAGAGATTGACACAGTGTCAATTTAATCTCCAGTGGTTGTCGTTAATGGATTAAAAGAGCGCATCCAACCTTATCATGTATTAGTGGCAGAATTGAGGACATGTTTTGGCTCTGTGATAATAGGCTCAGGCTATTTTTGTGTCATGTTCTGTTGTCTTGGTAGCAAAGTGGCAGATATTGTTTTTTTCCTTTGGGGATTAAGAGGACTTCTATTGTCTGAGTGTAATACCCAAGTGTATGAAGCGGGAGCCATGGGGATGGCTTTTGGCAGGATAAATATGTTTACTTTTCTGGTTTTTCATTGATTTGCACAATTTCTGGAGACTATTTAATGAAGAGCTTGACAGTAAAAGGAGCCTAAAAACCTACTCCTGTGTTCAGGGTTTGAAAGTTCAAAATAAAAATTCTACGCTGTGTGATGCGGTGTTCGTTGTGTGTCCTAATGTGCAGCGGACCGCCCCGACTGACTCACACAGCTGTCCCTGTGCTTTTAATTAGCCCTAATAACCATTTCAATTCCATTAGCAGGAGCCAGCAGCTCCTCTCCAGCACTACTACAGCCAGTCAAAAAGAAAAATAGAGCATGTATACTCAGCGACATAACATAGAATTGTGAGCACTTGGACATATCCCCAAAATGCACTTACATTGTCAGTGTTAGATTTTCTTTGTAAACTCATGTTTCTGGGATGTGAGGTGTGCATTAATAAAAGAGGCATATAGAAACAGAATGTTTAATCAGCATAGGATCATATAAGACGTCAAAGTTTTGGCTTTCAACATGTTTTTTAAAACACATTTTTCAATTAGGTATTTCATTCACTCTAAAACTGCCTCTAAATACAGTTTACAGCGCATCTAAGAAATTCTGAATATCAATACTGAAAAGGAATTTTATTTCAGTAATTTATGTCAAAAGTTAAATCTATTACATAGCTTTATCAAACATAAACTAACTTATTTCAACTTTTTATTTTTGTATTATAGTATTTAATGGTTCTTGGCTCCTCTAAACATCTGGCTTGCAAATACAAGTGAGAGTAAATTAATTTCCAGAAAGCAGCAAAGAGCTAAAAGAAGACGGCAACATTTTTTAATGGCTTTTGCCTCAGTTGGGGGTTCTGTTGAGGTCTGCATGACCCTGAAAGCATGACTGAAGAGCTATTCATTGGATTGCTGAAATAAAAAAATATTAGCTCTGACTTTTCTTTTTTGGCTTCAAGAACCCTCGGAATAATTTACAAAACACAAGGTTGGTGCAAGTATTTGTGATTATTGAAATTGACTTGGAACAAAGTTGTGGGGATGTCTTTCAGGAGATGATGAAAGACATTACATTTTTCAGTGTACCAAGACAATTTAGACAACTTTGCAAGAACAGTTTAGAAATTCCTGTGCTAGCATTATGCTACACCAGTGCACAAAGTTCATAAAAACATGGATGAGCAAATTTAGGAAGTTCTTCCAATTTGGTGTGGAAGAACTTTATTGACCTACAGATTCATGACTGGTACCTGATTGAACACCCTTGGGATGAATCAGGACAGAAACCAGCCATAGGTCCTTGTCCAACATCACTGTCTGACCTCACAAATGCACCTCTGGAACAATGATCAAAAGTCCCCATAAAGACACTCCATATTGTGGAAAGTATCATGGTAGAGCTGTTATCTCTAGAAAGGTTGGAATGACATCCTGATAAGCCTCATGGACATAGAAAGGAATGGTTGTCAAATTTATTTGTGTATGAGTGAGTATTTTTGGCAACATAGCGTAGCTCAAAGACATTTTGATGTATAGACTTCTCTGGGAAGTGTTTCTGTGACAAAATTGATTGATTTTTAGCTTCATTTTTCAATTCATCATCAAATTATAGCAGATATTATCTCAAAGCACTTCAAGACAGGAGATACAATTCTTACGAAATTGTTTGGGTCCATATTGGGTTCAACTCAATAACTTTACTGAATCCAATTAATTCCAGTACCATGCAATTATGCAGACTTAGATTTAAGTTCAATATAACCCCAGCTGCATTATAAAACAGTCAAAGTGGATTGGTCTTACGATGCCGGGTGGAAGCAAGTTGTCTCTCTAAGAAACATGTTGAACATTTCCCATTTTTTTTCTCACCTCCTGTTTCTCTTCCCTCCCAGTTGACCAACGTGATCGTGCCCTTCATGTTTAAGTATGCGGTGGATGAGCTTAACCAGATGTCGGGACACATGCTGAACCTGAATGACGCGCCAAGCACAGTGGCTACCATGGCAACGGCCATGTTGATTGGCTGTAAGTCCAAGACTCGTATTACGCTGCCAGGTGTTGTGCTCATCCGAGGAGACTGCAGGACTCTGCCGTGTACATGCTGACCTTTCCAGCAGCATTCATATGAATGCTGCTACGCGACCTCTTCTGCATGTTAACTTTATTAGCTATTTTCTGCATTTGACTTTGTGTCTATTTATAACTCCCTCATCCATATTATGGGCTTGAAGGGCTTTCAGATGTAAATAGAAAATTATGCACTTTTAAGAGGAGAAGTTAATAAATCTCTTATGTTCTTTTGATATTTTTTTAGTTTCGATGTTAAGGTTTTCTAAGCAAGAAAATATGACCCCAACAAACACTATCATTGAGCTCAACTTTGATCACACCCTTTGTACTCTACTTATAACAAAAAATTAATTTCATCGCCATTTTACGTCACAGCACATCAGTTTGGGGTGGAAGATAAATTATGTGCGGTACTGATATCTGAGAAGTGTGTGTAAAGCATTTATTTGACTTAATGTCCACATCATTTAGTCTGACCTTTATGCCATTAAAAGTATACATCATGTTTGAACATCAAGAGTGGATAGACTGTCCAGATGGCAAATGTATTAACGGTGTATTGAGTGTTAATGCACCGCTCTTAAAATGGACCAAACATTAAGTCTGAACAGTCCTTTGCGATATTGCACACATTAATATTGCAGTTGTAATTTGATATAATGTGCAGCCAGCACTTGATGCTCCACTACTCATGGCATTATTTCAACAATGACTTTGTTTTTGCTACTTTTAAATTAACACACATATTGGAGGATCTCTGGAGGAGCTGCAGAGATCCTCTTGGCTGCTTGTCTCTGTTCCTGGCTGACAGGAATAGAGTCAAGCCTTGGTAGGTTTGCAGTATCACAGGTTCACCCGATGTAGTAGTTATGTAAATTTGAAAAACTATTTATTGCACTTTATTTTATTTAAGGATATTAGAATAAATATATACAAAGACCACTCTTTTTAAGATTTATTGAAAAAACAAGTGCTTTTTTGTTTATAGTCTGTTCCGTACAAGCTCGACATAATTCTTTGCGATTTGACAGAAATGCGAAAGTTATGAAAACTTCATTAGATGCTGTGTTGCCCATTTAAGAGGAACGTGGAGAACCATCTAAATGAGAGAAACCATTGTTTTTGTTCCTTCTTTTGGACACTCTGGGCTCTGGATTTGAAGCCTGCAGTGACTGGTGTAATTTTGCTGTCAAGGTTGCACAGTGCTCGTCCTACCTTGTCAGATGTGGACACATTGTTCATTAGATGAGCATTCCTATTTAACGCCACATTACAGCCCCGTGAAGACCAACAGGCAGAGAGATTATCACCCTGACTTGGTCTCAACAAACTGCTCATGTGTTCGCACAGTTTAGAGGCAGCACGTATCATTTCAACACAAACTCTTATCAATTTGAGACAGTCATTGTAGCACAGTTATATGCATTTTGCAAGTACAAATAATTACCTTAATTTTTAAGTTGTTCATTTTATTTAACCGAGCTAGTTTAGATTAATTATGTTCAGTATGAAATTAGGCATAAATTAAAACAGTGTAAAGAAGGCTGCCTCCCTTGCATCCGCCCTCATCCTTTAGAGAAAGTGTTGAAATTAATCTGGGTAATTGAAAACTTTCCGTGACATTCTCTTTAAGTCCGCCTCCCTCTTGTAGTCTGATCACACATGAGACCCGCACACACAACATTTCTGAGCACGCTCAGATACCCTTCCTGTCTCCAGTCTGTTGTGTATTGAGGCTTTACAGAGCATCATAGTATGTAATTACTGGTGGGAGGCTGTTGCTGGAGCACTGCAGTGCTTACAGGCCAGAGATGATTTGAAAGATAGGTCCCTCCACCTCATACTTCCTCTGCCTTTCTGCAGTCAAAAGGTCTGAAAATCTCATCTGCTTCCAAATACAGTAATTTATTTCAGGGTGTTAACGTTTCAAATCACATTTTTGTCTTATTTCAGAACCACTATGTCTGCTTTAGATCACAGTCACACACAATTTCAGTGCTGTTTATATATTCCTGCTTTTCACAGCAGGTGTCTTAAAACTCCCCATCTCCTTTGCTTCTCCAGATGGTGTCTCTCGGGCTTGTGCAGCCTTCTTTAACGAGCTGAGGAACACGGTGTTCGGCAAAGTGGCCCAAAGCTCCATCCGACGCATCGCTAAGAACGTCTTTCTGCACCTGCACAACCTGGACCTGGGGTTCCACCTCAGCCGCCAGACGGGGGCGCTGTCAAAGGCAATCGACCGCGGCACGAGGGGTATCTCCTTCGTCCTCAGCGCTCTCGTCTTCAACCTAGGACCCACCGTCTTTGAGATGGCCCTCGTCAGTGGTATTTTGGTGAGTGTTGGGATTTGACACAATGTCTACAGAGTTTACCTTTGCTTGGGATTTTTTTTCCATGTGCATATAACTGAATTTTTGTTTTGTGAGTATGATGAGTGATTAAATACAAAAATGTGTTTTCTTAACACTTCATTTTATGTTTATCAAAAAAAAGCTACTGTTTTAAGAACAAAAAATATTTACCATTGTCAGAGACAGCATGACTAAAGTTATCTCTAGCTGTATGTACGAAGAGGATTTAGTTAACCAAATATTACTGCTCACCGCCAATCAGCTGGCTGAAACAGAGCCACAGAATGTTTCCTGAGATTCATTGGAAATAGGCCTCAGAAGCATTTTTAGACTAATTCATGTTGATTACTTTGTAAAACATAGCATAATATGTTGAATTATTATTTTTTTGGAGTCTGTAGCCTACTTTAGGTAAGTAAGGTTTATATACGCATTACTCTTATTTTTATTAATTCTTCAGGATTAACTATAATTGGTCAGCGGAAGACATTCATTAAAATGATCATTTGAGAAGTGAATTTTGTATTTCTTTATAAGGTTTGTCTGAATTTAAATGCCTGAAGGTCTTAATTACTAAACTTTTTTTTTATTATTTTATTTTATTTCAATTTTTTTTTTAAACATTGAGTGATTCCAGGATTGGTCACTGAGCATGGTGTGGTTTTTGGAGATTTTATTCCAAACATGTTGAATTACTGCACATAAAGATGGCCTGTCTTGCTCTTCTCTTCCACAGTATTACAAGTGTGGCGGACAGTTTGCAGCAGTGGCCTTGGGCACCTTGTCAGCGTATACTATTTTCACAATTCTTGTTACTCAGTGGAGGTAGGAAGATTTCTGTGACTTTTCTGTCTGTCTGTAGGTCAGGATTGTTATTCCCTGACAAGCTCTGTAAATACCCCAGTGGCTCCATGCGCTACCAGTAAAAAAAAAAGTCACCCACTGGCTGAAGCGTACTAATGAAAGCTCTCAGGTCACCATGCATGTGTCTCGACACACAGGACTCGTTTCCGCATTGAGATGAACAAAGCAGACAATGAAGCAGGAAATGCAGCGATTGACTCTCTGCTTAACTATGAGACTGTAAAGGTAAGTTACCACACCTACATCTATCTGTTTGCTCCTCTTCTTTTTTTAAACATTGATGATCAATCAAATAATTTGTTAAATCAACTTTAAGTTTAATCTGTTTTGACTCAACTGTAACTTTTTATTTTGTTCTTCTCGTAAAGATCCTTCTAATTCAGGCTTAAAAAGATCCATGTTTCTGCTCTTGTCCATCCAGCCACAACAAATCTACAGAGCTTTTCTGGACTCTATGAAATGTTTTCCCCTGGTCTAGTCAGTGACACAAAAAATGTTGTAGGTTACTGGCACAGGCATCTGCTATTTCAGGCTGTTTTTTTCCAGAAAAGTCGGTGTGGTGCTCAGCTGACTGGTGATGTGTTAACGTTGCTTTACAGCTTTTGCTCTTATTGTCTGTGCGAGATACTTATCTTCATTCTACCATTGAAAACATCAGCGTTAGCTTTTAATGGTCTTTTCTAAAGATAGTTTCTTATAGTTGCACTTGCTTTGTGGATCATGTCCAGTGTGGTTTTTGTAAGGCTTTTATCTGTCAGAGTTGGATATTATCCAACTCTAATTTCTCCTCTAGAACTTCAGTGTAAGAAAATACTTTGTTTCCACCCTGAGAGGTCATATATCAGGATCAGAGATAATGTGATGCAGCGGTATGAGAAGACAGATGCTGTAAAAGTGTTTATTATTTTTACAACAAAAACAAGATGGGCAGCTTGGTGACTCAGTGGTAGACCAGAAGCAACGGGAAGTTGTCCTTAACGCAGCTGTCCTTGGTCTAATTCCCAGCTGCACTTCTTACTGTACAGCTGCTAACACCTAAAAGTGACCAAAACCTAAAAACAACTAAATCGATTTATTGAGCTGACACTTAAATTTGTGATGGATGTATGAACTCAAAAAGAACGTGAAGTCTTACTCTCTTACCTCCTCACAGCCTTGTTAAAAAAACAGTCTCCTTTTTAAATAGCAACTTATGTCTCACTAACCTTTTCTCCTCTTCCCTCAGAAACAGCCTCCCCATAAAAGAGTGTTTTTGTCAGCGTGAACTCCTGGTTTTGTTTCTGACTGGTTGCAGCTCTGGCCCGAATTGATCACCAATTGATTTCTCAGTTCCTCTCTAGCTTGGAAGAGCTTTCAGAAAGCTTATCTAGAGGACTTACAGAATGAAGATAAATACTGATTACTAAGCTAATAATATTCTGTGAACTCAGGTTTAAATATCTTGAGTTCAAATTTTCCTCTTATTTTTCCAGCGAAATTCAAAGCAGCACACAGTGTTTTACTAGACAATTTTACTAGACTGCAGTGGCCGTTCCAAATATATTTTGTTAGTGTTATTTTTCTTGCTGTGTAATTTTGTCCTGTTTTCCTTAACATCTTGTTCCGTGTTATTTTGTGTCATCTGTGTCAATGCGGCCAGATTTAGCATCACTCTGAGCTGTGAGTGTGCATATGTAATTAGATCTCCACCCACTCAGAAATTCATTCCACTTCCACAAAGGGCTGTACCAGAACCTGAACGCAGCGCCTGTCTTCCATGTGCTACTTTCTGATTTCCCTCTCCGATTTCACTGCATTTTCTTATATGCAAATCCGCTGGAACTCTGTAGCTGTGCAGCTTCACTGCCGTTAGCTAGAGGAGCAAATCGCCCACTTAACCGGAACTGGAAAACAATGGAGCAAACTAAACAAACAGCAGTTCTGCAACAATATTTAGTAATTGGCAGCAGAGCGGTGGACTGTTTTTTTAAATTATTTATTTTGTGTGTGAAATAAAGTGTGTTTGTGGCTTATGCACGAGCCATTCTCTCTTAATGATATTAATCATAATTATGTAGGGTAACACTTATGGCGGCTTTATGGGCTCTGTTGTTAATGTAGGCATCTGTGGACGCTGCTACACATGAAAATACAAAGAAAAAATGTTCCAGTGATGAACACTCAGCTGTAATTCTTGTTCAGAAGTGATGATTAGGCTTCACTGTCTAATACGTGTAACTGTTGTTTTGTGCCACAGTTATTCTGCTCTGTCACAGTTTCAGATCTGCTGCCAGTTCAGCAAAGCAGGCTTTGGATTCTGTTCCATTGCCTTCATGTCCTTTAAAATCTGTTGGGAGCAGATGAAGACACAGACATGAAAAAGTGCTTCAGAGCCCAACTGAGACACAGTCTCCGCTCGGAGCGGTCACTGAGAATAAATGCAGCCTTGAGGCAGACTACAGCTAAAGTGTGTCTGCCTGACACTGCTCTCCATGCTTCCTTAACCTTTCACCTCAACCATATTTGTGTCTCTCCCTCTTTTTCCTGTAAACTTGCACTTCCCTTCGTTCCTTTTACAAATTTGCTAATCTCCCTGGCCTCTGCTCCCATCTCCCCTCACTCCTCATGTTTGTCGTCTCCCCTGCAGTACTTTAATAACGAGAAGTATGAAGCGGAAAGGTATGATGAATTCCTGAAGATCTATGAGTCATCCTCTTTAAAAACCACGTCGACGCTCGCCATGCTCAACTTTGGCCAGAGTGCAATCTTCAGCGCTGGCCTCACTGCAATCATGTTGTTGGCAAGCAAAGGCATTACAGCAGGTGAGTAATTTAAAAGCTCATGGTGATTATGTGAATATGTCGTTTTAATTTGGGACATCGATGCTGAACTATTTTAATTTAAGGCCATCCTTCAATTTATCGGAATTGTAAATAGAAAAGCAGAAAAGGAGTCTGAACTAAATTTGAACTCTTCCACAGAGTTTCATTAAAATAAAATCTTTCAATATGAATGCTTGAAGAGAAAACTTAAAACAAAATCAGACAGATGAAACTGTCAAATAAAACCAACAATGAACTCCATTATAGACACTAAATGAGAACAAAGCACCGCATGCATGAAAAGGAGGCATGAATAGGAAATAAAATAGCTTTGATGCAGAAAATGAAATCACAGGATGAGGAGCTGCTCAGACGGCTTTCACTACAACTTGAAAGGGAAAGTGATGACAATTTTTATTTGTTTTTGTCTTGCTTTCAAAGATGCATGCAATGATAGGGCTATTCAAAAGTAATGCAAATCTATCATTTTCTCACATTTTATCTTGTTTCTACCACAAACTTCTGTTTAATTTTATCCCTGATTTTGTCTGCTTTGTTCTTCTTAAGATGCTGTTTGTTCACTAATGTTCTCTAGCAAATCTGCGAGGCCTTCAGAGAACAGCTGGATTTATTCTGTGATTAAACTAGACACATGTGGCGTATATTTACCAAATGGTGACTTCTAAAGCCGATTGGTTACACTTGGCTTTCTTTAAGGCTTTCAGACTAAAGTGGGTTGATTACAAGTTTTGTTTTTACATCACAAGTATACACAGCCTTGTATCATGTAAAATTGCAATGAAATATATTACAGTTTGTAGTTATAAAATGAAAGACAGCTGAAGGAGTATGAATAGTCTTACGAAGCAGTGAAGACTGTGAGCTGCTCTGTTCCCATCGTGTAGGTACCATGACCGTAGGAGACCTGGTGATGGTGAACGGCCTGCTCTTCCAGCTCTCTCTTCCCCTCAACTTCCTGGGTACAGTGTACAGAGAGACCAGGCAGGCGCTCATTGATATGAACACTCTGTTCACCCTGCTCAGCATCGACACAAAGATCAAGGTAACGTGTCAGCCTGACACAAACTTTGTGCCTCTAAAACAGAATTTTTGTGTTCATACATTTGTATCCTCTAATAAAGGAGAACAGAAGAGATTAATTTGTGCACAGCAGCAAGCGAGCTTAAAGGTTGGACTGAAATTTAAAAGCAAAGAAAAATACAAAAGCCTCTTTGCAAGACCCTATTTTTCTTTACCACAGTAACACAGAGAGCAGAAAGAGTTTTCCTAATAATGTGACGTAGATTATCTATCTACAAGATAAATGTCTTAAAAAAATTATGAGTTGTAGTCAAACATGCTAATTACGTGCTTGGTGCGGCTCGAAGGCTGCTTCATCTTTACCACCTGTAGTGCCTGGTGGTATCAGGAAACGAGTTTAGCAGGAATGTTACTGAATCTTTATTAAACTGAACTATTTGTTGAAAATAGTGTTGCATGCTGGGATATTATGTAAAATTGAGTTTTTTTAGATTTACATAATATGATATGCAAAACACACCTCCATTGTTGCCTTGAATCTTTTATGCATGTTAGACATTATCTAGGATCTTCTGTGGCAGCCTTTTCAGGCTCCCTATTCCTGACCCCTGGCCTTCCCCACTCAGCTCCTTCAGACTAGTGGCAGCAGCAATTGGCAAACATGTGGTGGAACTGTGCATCTGCTGAGCTCAGTGTACAAACTACTTGGCAGTCCAATGCTCCTAGGAATGGTTAACACCAAAATGAGGAGCATTGATGTGATGACGTGCTGAAGAGTAGGAGCTTAATTTCAAATGATCAAATTACAAATCATATTATTTTTTATATGTCTTGCTTCATATTTACAGCATAATTACAACTGCTGAAAGTAACATAGTTACTTAATTTTGCCATAAAATGGTACCATGTGCTTGCAAAATACTTTATACCGTTAACGAATACATTTTTTTCCCCTTAGCGTATAATTTATCTTAAGAATTTTAGTCTGTCTTAGATATAGAAATTACAGAGCTCTGAACTTGTTCAAGTTTTGTATTTAGTTACTTTTCTTATTATTATTATTTGAAAGTTTAAGTGTGTGTTTCTTGTAAGACTGGGAGCGTGAAATATTCCTCATCTGCAGCAAAAAAGTAGGTGGCATCTTTTTTTAGGTTTTGTTTTTGCCTTTGTTTGGCACTCGCTCATTTTCCATTTGGAGTTTTTCAGGCTCATCATTATCACTCTCATACTTTTCAGAGCTAGAGGTGAAACAATGAGATCTGTCCAATGTTCCTTCTCAATAACAGAATCAAATTAACAATGTGTTGCTGGTCTGAGGCTGGACCTATTGATTAATAATTGTTTCTAAACTCAACCACCATCTGGTGCTTGTTAAAGTTGTAGCATTAATAAATTAAACAATTATAAGCTTATCGGTTTGACCCCTGTTTAATATATGAGCAGAAAGGCTTATATTTTTGGTCATCTATAGACTCTGATAAGGGAACAAACAAAATAAATCATATGAGGAAAAACTTCCCATATCTACTTCTAATTATGGTAATGCTTGTTTCTGTTCTGGAGGTCAGGAGTACCTTGTGGGAGTGCATGATGTCACAAACTCAAGGAAATACTTAAAAGGATTAGAATCATTTGACTAAGACTTAGAATAGTTCCTCATTTAGGAGAATAGTTCCAAACATTTGAAGAAATAAACACAGCAATAATCCCATGGAAACAAAATAGACAATTTTCCTGGACTCTGGATGATCCAAGGATTTTGTGCAAAAAGAAAAAGTCAAAGGTCACCCTGTCTGTATGCTTCAACCTTCTGAAACTACATGGGAGAAAAGACTTTGGATTGTTAGCAGTATTGCTCCACCAGTGATTGAGAATAAAAACAACCCCACTCAGCATGTGTTGAATAATTCCACTCAAATTAAAGTTTTTAATTTTGTTTATTTATTGTGGCATAGTTTTACAAAACTGCAATAAAAGTTGAATTCATTTCAACGTTCCTCTACATCCTTATCAGAGGTAGCAAAAAGTGTAAATGTATAGCATTGTATTTTTCTCTCTCCAGCTAACAGTTTTGGAAATGTTGCTGCATTTCTCCTTGTTTTTTTTTTTTTTTTAAACACGACAGCCCATCCTGCGTCATAAGAGTGCACTTAAGTGCAAATGTGTGTCTGCCGCCCGACAATAAGAAGGCCATTCCCGTCTCCAGCCTGTAATTATAGTGCTAGACATGAATCTGTCCAGTTATTTTTCCACTCATCAGTAATATTCCTCTCCATTGTGATTCCTTGTGGAATGGCGCTGCCCCGCAGGCCATTTTCGTATGAATGCTTTTTTTTTTTTTAATGCGGAACACATTGTCCCATTATGCAGATGTAAAATTATTTAAAACTACCCCCCTTACTTGAAACTGCACCACACAATCAAAAAAAAAACAAAAAAAAAACTGAATAATAATAATTGTGGCTTTTTTCCATGTTGGCGAGTGGAATAATGTGCGTTCTAAAGCTCTCCGGGTTATTTACATGAATTGAGAGAGGCAGATTGTGGGTGATAATGTTTCTTGTAGGTTTTACAGAAAATGCTTTCACTCTCAGGCAAAGGACCAAGTTTTATTCATTGCTGACCTTGGCCACATCTCTGAGCTCAGTATGAAGCTAAAGTTTATTATTGATCCTTGAGCATTCAAAATGAAGGGCAGAGTGAAGATTCAGAGGGCTTTTTGTAATAACAGCTTACAAATGCGATGAATGTCTCTGCATTCTGCCTCTTTAGAAGAAGCTGTTGCATCACTCCAGGCCTTGACTCATCCTTTTCTCCTTCTCCCATTCTTCTTTTGTCTGCCAACCCTCGGTTGGTTTGCTGTAGGAGAAGGATCTCGCCCCACCGTTAATCGTCGCACCACAGGACGCCACAATCCGCTTCGAGGACGTCTATTTTGAATACCTGGAGGGTCAGAAGGTTTTAAACGGGGTGTCCTTTGAGGTGCCCGCTGGGAAGAAGGTGGCTATAGTTGGTGGCAGCGGGTCAGGGTAGGTTCTGGCTTGAAAAGTAAATTGACTGAAACCTTTAGCGTTGTCATGCCAAGATGTAAAATTATTTAAAACTTTTGTCCAGTGTAGGTGATACCAGTTTCTAATTCTGATTGAAGTTGACCCGCCATCCTATTTTAACTTTGTTTTTCTAAGCACTGAAAGATGTGAAAGAAATCAATGTGTTGCAGGTCCATTGATTGAAGCCGTAGTTTAAGTATTTGCATAATCATATTGAGTTTTACTACTGTAAAAATATTTAGATAATTAAAAATATCTAAACATTGTTAAATGTTTTAGATATTATAATTAGTTTGAGAGAAACAACCTGAGTAAATACAAAATGCAGTTTTCTATTGATGATTTCATTTATTAATGGAAATCATCAATATTAAATTACAATTACTCCCCTTGTTAAATCAAGAACTAACTGCTTTTATGTTTTTTTGGACAACTGTCAGATATCTCAAAAAGCATCACACCGTCCAAAAACTGTTAAATTGCTTCGTTTCTTAGCCATTCAGAGGTGGACATGAAGGTGCACTTTAGTTCATTGTCCTACTCTACAACCTTAATGCAGGAAATGTTACGAGAAGATTTTCAGCTATTAAGTAGAATTCATAGTTCTCTCATTTACTGCATGTCGTCCAGAATATTATTCCCATCATCATGGAGGTTTTTACAACATGCAAGGTTGGTTTTGGTCTCCAGGGGCTCAAATACTCTGCATTTGCTGCTGTATGTCCCCTGATTTACCTGATTTCAATAATTTTTTAAAAATATTGTGCTAAAGTTCGTTCTTTGATTGTCGCGTTTATAGAACAAACAGGGAGGAGTTCTTAGTTTTGGGACAATGTTTGAATAGTAAGAAGAAAATCATGTATTTGACCTGCTGATTACCTCAGGTTGGTTGATTGGTGCTTCTCTACTGTCGCCACTTCTCCAAAGACTGAAAGCATAGTCAATAAACCCCGAGGGGGTGTGGCTGTCTGATTTTTACAGACGAAGCAATAAGAGATTTTTCTCGACTGTCTGCAGGAAGAGCACCATTGTGCGGCTGCTGTTCCGTTTCTATGAGCCCCGCCAGGGTAACATCTACATCGCGGGGCAGAATATCCGAGAAGTCAGCCTGGACAGCTTGAGGAAGGCTTTGGGAGTCGTACCTCAGGTCTGACAAACACCAACACAATAGAGCACCAAAACAATGTGTTTATAGCATCACTGTCCTACCAAATTATATATCTCTAGAGTTCTTTTTAAATGACATTGATTTGTAGTTTATTCCTACAATGTTTGAAGAAGAATGATATTTGCTTTTATAATCTGCGCTACAAGTATGGATAAAAGAAAATGGATTGGAATTTTTTTATTGTTGCATAAAAGATCAAATCAAAATTTCCAATTTATAGTGCTTTCTACGTTATTTCTTTGTTACCTTTACCAAATGCAGATAATAAAACCAAACTTGTTAATTATTCTTAAATAAAAATGAGATGCAATATATTTCATACAGAAGGTTTTGAAACCTTCTAACATTTTCAATGGGAAATCTATAAGATCCCTGTTAATATCATTGTCTATAAATGGTCGATGTAATATAAAAACAACTTTGGGGAATTGTACACAACGATGATTAGCATCGAGTAATGTTAGAGTAATTGTTAGCAATGATCATTTTTGCTTTGCGAGCAGCGAGGATGAGCTGAACAGATGGTGCGTGAACATATTTTTGTCATTTGCTCTGCTCCTCTTCCTCTGCCCCCCCAATCCTGTTGTTTGTATCTGCCGTCCTCTGTTTCTCTCACTGCTGCCATGAAATGATCCTCGGAAGCCTCATTTTGTTCCCTGACTTTATTATCATCAGGATGCCGTTCTGTTCCACAACACCATCTTCTACAACCTGCAGTACGGCAACATAAACGCCACAGCGGAGGAGGTGTATCAAGTGGCGCGTTTAGCAGGCCTCCATGATGCTATCCTCAGGATGCCCCATGGCTATGACACCCAGGTTGGAGAGCGGGGCCTCAAGCTGTCAGGTCTGCTGCACATTTATGTCTACTCATTGTATGTGTTCTCCTGGATACGAACCAGAGCTGTGTGTTTTGTCTCGCTCCCCTGATTGCATTCTTAACTAAAGAATTTAAAAGCTCAGCTGTCATCCTGTTAATTAGCTGCTAATAGCTTATGTTCTATTGATAAAGCTCAGAAAAGACTTGGAAACAAAACCCAGTATGTTTGAGGAGATTTACAATAATAAGATACCAGACAACTGCTGTTTAAAGTCAAATTATGACTTTAAACAATATTGGATATCAATAGTACAAAATAGGTCAGAAAAGAAAATGTGGCAGACATCACATTTTTTACTTTGAACATCAGTGCAAAGAGTGAAAAGTACTTTGTTGGCAGAAATCCAGATTTGCTGGATTGACAAATGAATATGCAACGCTGTGATGCAACTCTGCAAGCTGTTCTCATATAAATACATGACCATTGTTAATTAAACTTAAAATTACCCAAATCTGCTCATTCCATGAACCTGCCATGCTGTGCTCCCTAAGGACCTTCCCTCCTGCTAAAATTAAAATAAACCAGCTACTCATTATATCACAAATAGTGACGAACAATGTTAGGACATCTGTCTGTGGGCTGAATCTCCAGGGAAACAAGGTCATCCAGGAAGACAATACGCTGACGCTCTCGAGCCGTTCCTCCGTCTCTAAAAGCCAAGGTTCACACCTTCATGCATGTTCACAGATGTCTTCTGTTTTTCCACTGAGCAAATGACAAACTAGCATAAATTGGTTCTCTTTGTATGTTTGTCATGAAGATGTGGAAACTAGAAAGAGTTTTGCAGTATTCCTGTCATGACTGTCTAGCTATACACATAAAAAATCAGCTCTTAGAGCCAAATATTTTCCAAAATTGCAATTTTATCAGACCTTGATCTGCAGTTCCGGACAAAATACGGCTGTTAAAGTGTTTGAGCACATAAATCACCAAACTGTTTTCATAACAAAATAATTCAATTAAAAGTTAAATGGACTTGAATTCAAATAGATAAATAGAATCTTATAAATATAGAGCGATCCTCTTGTCAGACACAGCAAAGGTGCTTCTTAATAACATGGAGCCTCCATGTTTCCCAGCAAATATTGATTTTTTTTTTCCATTGACATAG
The DNA here is from genome assembly GCF_027474105.1 of Poeciliopsis prolifica. Taxonomy (NCBI): domain Eukaryota; kingdom Metazoa; phylum Chordata; class Actinopteri; order Cyprinodontiformes; family Poeciliidae; genus Poeciliopsis; species Poeciliopsis prolifica. The sequence goes on from NW_026562384.1 coordinate 8,775,969, forward strand.
AGGGGGTGCGACTGGCTGAAAAGCTTCATTTTTGTGGGTGGGTTGCATGATTTTTAAGTTGCAGTATTAAGGCCTTTTTTCCCTGCAGGGCCTGGCCCTGTTGCTTCTCGGTTTTGGTGTTTGCATTGAGCAGAGGGCCGCCTCGTAAGTGGGCGGGGATCAACATATCAAGCAAATTCTTGTCGAAGTTAATTACAAAAGTTTTGCAGGCATACGCAAGACATTTGGATTTAATTAAATAACTTTTCAGCGAACATTTAAGGTTTTTTTTTTTCGATGAGTAGTGTTCATTTTGTTGGCATGAGTCACTGATAACTGGCACCAGATCTTGGAACATTTTTAGTGAGCTACACCTGCTTGTTTTGAGTTTAAGTAAAACTAAAAAGAATACACCCTGCTTCCAAAAATAATTTGTATTTTCTGATGAAACATTTTGAAATAGCAGCAATGTCCTTTTTGAAGCATTTGCTTGGAAATGTTTCCCCTCGGATTCACAAACGGCTAAGTTGTCAAAATAACTTTTGTCTGTGCGGAAAAACGGCTACAAACTGCATTAAAGTTTCACTTTAATCACTTCCACCATCACTGCGCTGTCATTCATCTCTTCATTTTAAGACCATAAGTGTGTTAAAGTGCAGGCTGCCTGTAACTTGTCCTAATTCGATCCACACGAGACTTTGTGCGATCGGGTTCTTAGCGTCACTCACTTAGCCCACGTAAACTAGACTGTGAACCGCTTCTGTCTTCGACGCGCAATTACCAGCAGCATGTGGAGTGAGTGAAAGAACGGACAAAATAAAGTCATGACTAAGTTCTCATTAATTTCACTGCTGCTGTATGTGACAGCTGCCAGCGAGCAATGAGAGGAGGGGTGTGGATCAGGAAGGGGCCAGCGTGCGTCGCAGTGCTCGCCGCTCTCCACCGCCAGCCATGTTTACACTCGCTGAAAGCCGCTTTCTTTCAAGAGGCCACACGCCGCTCGCATGTAATAAAGGCCGAGTCAGACACAGTGGGAGAAATCTTTGAGCCCTGCTGACTTTTTTTCCTCACAATTAAATGAAAGTCTGTTTTTTTTCCAGACTCAAAGCCTGCAGCATTGCTATTGTGTGAGCAATGGCCCCTCAGTTTGTGGCAATAACGAAGAGACGAGCCAAACAGCAACTTGTTGCCTGTCTCTTTGTGTATGTCAAACGCCACAGCTCTCTTCACCTCATATTAATAACGTCTCTTTTGTCTATTTCAGGCGGGGAGAAGCAACGCGTCGCCATCGCCCGCGCCATCCTCAAGAACCCGCCCATCCTCCTGTACGACGAAGCGACTTCGTCCCTGGACTCCATCACAGAAGAGGTCGGTCGTGCCGCCGAGACAGACACCGGCGGCATGCGTGCATAATAACAGTTCGCACTGTCTGCATACACATTTAGCAGAACAAACACCCACTCAGTCACCTGCTGTAGGTACACAATAATTCAGCTCCCTCCTGCGTCACATACCTGCTGTGACATACACCCCACACCCTCCCACACACAGGCACACACGCAGCACCCCAATGCACTCCTCTCCCCGCCACCTGCCTCTGTTTCTCCCACTTAATCTGCAGCTCAGCTTAAACCACACAGTCTTTGCAAATGTTACATCTAATGAGAAAGTTCAGCACGATCTTTCTGAACTTGTGCAGGGAAAAAAAAAAAAACTGAGTTGGGCAGCAAACGTGGCTGTTAATTGAGTTTTTTTTTTTTTTTCTACTGTAGCCTCTCATAACAAAGATGTTTTTAGATTACCATATACACACAGTGGAAAGAAAAGCAAATGAAGGTGGATGTTGCTGAGCAACATTGTATTGACTTTGAGTGTCTCTGTCGAATCAAGGTGTGGGAATATGTTTCATATATATTCTGTCATTCATGCTCTTTTTCACACCAGTTATTGCAAACTGTTTTCTTTTGGATTAGGGGATGCTATTGTAAGGCTCAGGATGTTAAACAGAGCCCTGCAGACGTATTCACTCCCTTTGAACTTTTTCACATTTTCTCACATTAAAACAGCAATCCTCAATGTGTTTTGATGGGATTTCATCGGACAGACCCAACGTAAAAAACAGTGCATGGGTGAAAAGTGGAAAGAAAATGACACATTCTTTTAAAAACATTCAATTTCTTTGGTGTGGAGGGAAATGATAAATGGTTTAAGAAGCTGAAAATTAAAACAAAGCACCTTTCTCAGATTTTTCTTTGGGTACAATTTGTAAATCGTGGCTCCTTTTCCCTCCATATCACAATTATGTACTCCATATTATGTCAATTTAACACACGAAGTTGCAAGAAAATAAATTGGTGCAGGTTTTGATCATTTCGTTTGCGCTTCCAGAACATCCTGAGTTCAACGAAGGAGATAGTAAAGGACCGGACGTCGCTGTTCATCGCCCACCGGCTGTCCACGATAGTAGACGCAGATGAGATTCTGGTCCTCAACCAGGTAAGAGCTCGCTTGTGCGTCTTTAGCTTGGCTGCATACCTTCACTCATTAACATTTTCATTCAGAACATAGGTGTGATGGAAAAGCAAATCATATCGTGGCTGACTTTCTGAGCCCAAACATCCTCAGTGTTAATTGCCAGTCCAATTAGTTACATTTGCATTGAAGAGAAGGACGATGACCTGCACTCTGCATAACCTTCAGCGCTCCGTATCTGCCAGCAATGAGCATATAGCCCGCCGCGCCAGTTTTGGCACTCATTTATTTCCCACCGTTACCTTTTCCTCATTGTACGTGATAAAAACCTGCTTCGTTTAACTTTTCTCATTAACTTCAACAACAACAGGACGACTGTCTGCAGAAGAGAATGTATTATTTTCTCCATAAGGGCTCATTAAAGCAGTCTGACTCGACTGGCTGTTTTGGTCAGATGGCTCGTGTTGTTTGTCTCCGTGTCTAATAATGTATGGGCCATCTTCCCAGTCACTGATGAGGCCTTGTTCAGGGCTATACATGGCTCCTCAGATGGCTCCTCTGACAGCCACGATTGTTCTAAACTGTGGCAGAAGTGAATTTCTTTTTTTTGCTTCCAGGCAAGCGGAAATAAGCGCCGCCGTGCAACGGCTGTAAAGCACAAAAGAGACCAGGAGTGAAGTCGGTTATTATCTAGAAAGAAAGAGTTAATATTAGAAGCGATGCAGGTGAGCTGACATTTTCCACCAGTGCTTGAGCGGGAGGATAAAATGAGAGGAGACTTCTTTGAACTGCTTGTCTCGTTCCGTGTTCCCGGAGTCAGATGGCGGGGATCAGAGGGTTGTGACGAGGAGGCACGTCTGCGTGTGATGTCGCCACAGTGTTTGCTAGTGTCACCAGCAGAGGACTGCCTGGGGTGCTCATTAAAATAACGAGCAGGGTACAGTCACATGCTCGTCCTGGGTGTGCTAAAGACACTGCCAACACCTCTGCATGCTCAGCCAAGGTGGGGGAAGGGGATGCCCTCGTTTGTGTGTGGCTGCGTGGGAGGGGAAGCGTTTGTCGTTTTCTTCTGCAAGTTTGTGTTTTGTTTTTTGTTTTTTTTTGCGAGAACGCAACAGTTGTTGGGGAGGCGTCGCGGACTCTTCGCAGCGCGGTCACGATGCGGCGCCGACTGTGTCTCTGTGCTCATGGCCCCTTTATTTCAATCTGAGTGTTTGCTCCTCTCTTGTGTTTCCAGGGCAAAGTGGCAGAGCAAGGCAGCCACCGCACCCTCCTCGCCACCCCAGGCAGCTTATACGCAGAACTGTGGAACGCACAGAACAGCAAAATCCTGAACAGCGGCGCCGGCGAGAACTCAGCCGAGCCGCCGGCCGAGAGGCTGTCCCAGAAGGAGGAGGAGAGAAAGAAGCTGCAGGAGGAGATCCTGAACAGCGTGAAGGGCTGCGGGAACTGCTCCTGCTGAGAGAAGCCATGTTCCCTCTGTCCTCACAGACGGCCTGCGCTGGAATCCTCAAGCTGGAGATGGGCCGCATCTCCAGCTCTTCTCCTCTTTTAACTAAAGGCCGCCGCACGCCAAAATGGAGGTGGAGCACAACAGAGAGCGAGTGTGTTTAGCTCTGGCTTGTGGCCAGATTTCAAGCGTTCATGCCAGTTTTCTGAGCTGAAGCAAAGCGTAAGAGACTCCGTGTATCCAATACGTGTGTTGGAGACATCTGTTCTCCAACATGGCCGTCTCCTTCTCCTCATTTTGGACATCTGGTTTAGTGACATCTTTCATTTGCACTGGAAACATGAAATCACTTGCATATGCCTTGACGTTGACAGAATTTGTATGGGTTTAGTTTTCTAAATTATTCATAAAGAGGAACTGACCCTAGAGTTTGCGTTTTCATTTTTTTATTCAATGTGTGAACGCATCCCAGTTCATGCTGCAGTTAAAATCCTGAACTACGAGACAGATGAACACTATTACATAGAGGAGATGCTCCTCTTATATTCACCAATACTGCGTACAGCACAAAACTTTATTTGCAGTCTCTATTCAGAATATTAAAAATCTGCTTATAAAGAGGTGACTCATTCAGATTTGTTTTTATTAATGAATCTTACACCTATAATAAGAGGAAAGAGCTCTAAATGTTTCTCACCATTTCTTTCATCTCATAACAAAAGGGTGTTGAAGAGGTTTTAAAAGTCAAAGGCGGCTTTTAGATTGTGTGACCAAATATGGAGTCTTCCTCTTCGATGTGTTGTGTATATTATGTCCTCGTCTTTCCGGTGAATGTTTTGGTTGCGGTATGCACAGTTTCCTTCAGATTTGTCCGTTTTTGTATGTAAATGAAGAATATTCAGATGTGTTGTACAATACACTGTCAAATACTTTTCTAAAGAAATCTGCACCATGTTAATGTGAGTTACTTGCAGAAAGTGTAATAAATTTGGGTTGTTTGGGTTTTTTTTTTTACAAAAATGACTTTTCTATTTAATCAAAGCAAAGATAAATGGGAGAGATGCTTCTTTTGAAAAATCACTTGATGCTATTCATTTATTTCATTCCTTAGTTTGTATAAAATCAAGGGAAGCATATAACAATGAACATTTACAAAGTAAGTTTAGCTCTGATTCATTCTGATTCATTTATATCTTTTGTCCTCTGCAAAGGTGGATGCCAAAACACCTTAAAGTTTAAACAAAATAAACAAAATAAAGTTTAAAAACTGTAACGATGACAAAATTTTACAATATTGTGATAGTTTTAATTTTACAGTAACTGGCCTTGATTTATTAGTAGCCAGACAGAAAGAAGACATGCAGGAAACGACCCATTGACTTTTTTATTATTATTAATATTTCTTCAAAACATACTGTATGTTAAGCTTGTATGTGACATTAATGTGATTTAAAGCAGTTTTACTGATTCCCAGCTTGTAATGCATTAATAATATTTTAGAGGTTAACATGTTTAAATGTTTTGCTGCAGGGTCCTTAGAAGTCACAATATCGTATTAAAACTCTTAAATAATCCCAGGCTTATGCCGTAAGTTTTAAATTTAAGAAATAATCTGGATATTCCACGCTACAGTTCTTGGAAAACTTTGGGCGAGTCTTCCTTTTGTTTTTGGTCAGCAAGCCTCTGCCTGACCGTCCACTGGTACAAGTTTCTGCATTTGTGGATAATAGATCCAACTGCATCACCTGAGCCTTCAAATATTTTAACTTTTATGACGTGGCGTTTCGGGGACGTTTTAGCCACTTTGCAGGTCAGGGAGTTTTCTGGCATTACAATTAGTTTGAAGATACGAAGCACACAAACGCTCACAACTTTTTTCTTTTTTTTTTTTGCATTAATCTTAATTAAAGAGAACCAAAAACATATCCAATAGCAAAGCAGAATTTCCCCATTACTTTAAAAATTAATTCATTTTTCTCTTTGTAGTCAACTGTCCGGAGAACCACTGCAGCCATGGCTCCAAGTCTGCTCTCCTAATTATCTCTTAACGTAATATTTTTCCCTCCAGGCCTGGGCTATTTCTGGTTTTGTTGTGTTCAGTACTATTACATAAATAATGTTTAAAAAAGAAAAGAAAACTCTCAGTGACTGCTGGTTTCCTTTCAACTTTCTGCAAACACTGGGATTGATTCATTATAGCCAATATGGATGTAAGCACCCCACAGCACATATTTAATTTAAATCAAATGTAATGTATGAGAGAAATTTACTTTCCTAGATTAGCTATATTAAAGTTGCCATGAAAACTGTCAGGGCTTGGGAAAAAAAAACAACTATAATTGCAATGAAGAGGACAGGAAATTAATAACAGCAGGAGAACTTTCCCATACTTCAAACAGGATTTATAAAAACACAACACATCCTAAAGAACTACGTTTATGAGGCTATGATGAAATTATGATCAGAAACTACATCATATAAACTGCATAGCCTAAAACATCCCAGCTTGATGATGTGGACATTAAAATTTCAGATTTAGCCTGAGGACAGGTATTTTTCATTCTCAGGAAGCCGTCTTCAAAGTCCACCAGCTGCACCAAAATACCAACATGTTGGAGGAAGGAGGAGCAGAAGAAGAAAGAGTGCAGTCCTCATGTCAAAATCCTTTATTTATTTAAAAAGAACAATCCAGATGAATTAAAATGACTCCAGCGCGTCCTACAACAACATGCCAGAATCAGTCGTAGAATCGAAGCTTCTGCAGCCACTGACTGGCGGACATTAAACATTAAAACATATCATTTATTGAATTATAAAAAGTTGGATTGACATATCTAAAAAAAACAGAATAAAAAATGCATAAATCTATAACTAGTAATTGTTGATTGGAGCTTGTTTTTGCTGTTAAAGGTTTACTTTTTAACTTAGCATATTTAAAGCATTGCTGTTTTTTATGATAACTTGTGCAATTCCTCTATGTGCAGCATGGACAGTTCAACAAAATGAGAGAATAAGGCAAATAGCTGCAAATCTACCAAGACATTCTGCCAAACAAGCTGGACAGGGAGCCTCCTGCTGTGAGGATGCTTTTCTCCAGCAGGGACAGAAAGTCTGATCAAAGTTAACAGAGGACAGGGCGACGCAGATAGAGCTGCAATAAAATGGTTTCCATCAAATCATAATGGTCATAGAGTGGCCTAGTCAAAGTCCAGAGTCGAAAGTGGATGTTTCCCTCTGATCTGACTGTTCAACCATTTTTTATTTTATTTTTTTTTAACGGAAGGGAACTTGTGAAATCTATATGGTGGCAAACCATACAGATTCCGTACAAGACACTCTTACTGGGAATGGCCCACCAGGCTCGACAAGTACCGCCGAAATGGCGTCGCGTGAAAAACGACATCTTTTGATTACCAATCAAAGGAAGTAGAAAATGAATCTGTGTCATCGATGAAAGTTGCTTCCAACGTCCCATTGATCTTCCTCCTACTGAGGATCCGTGGACAAAGATCTGTCTCGGGAGCCGAAATGATCAAGTGACGCTCACGCGCTCTTTTCTGACGGACATCAGATGTCCCAGGAGCCCCGCCGCGACTCTGCGGCCCCTCCCCCCGGGGACCAGAGACGCCGGCGCCGCACTTTCGCCCGGATTATAATTGAAGCCGACGAAATAACAAAAAAACATCCACCCGACGCGACGCACCGGGGCCCGCTGCGCCGCGTTGCGCAGTCTGCGCCACCTCCTGAGAAAGGCGCACATTATGGATGAAAGTAGGCTTTGATAAAGGCCCCCGCTTAAAAAAAAAAAAAACAGAAAGAAACCAAGTGAATGATTACGGCTGGATGAGTCTCCTTTCATGCGTCAGATGTCCAGGCAGATGAGTTGATGTTAATGGCGTCTTTCTAATCCAACCTAGGAAGCGATTATGAGACTATTCATTAGTGACTCCCAGCAACGCTCGGCTGCGGCCCCTAACAGGTTATCCACTAATTATTGGGAGAACACAGCTCACTATGAGGTGCCATGGTTGTGTGAAATAGCCTCAGATATTATTACCCTGGGCTACTTATTTATTTTTTTCTCTCTTTCTTTCTCTCTCTCTCTCTCTCTCTCTCTCTCTCTCTCTCTCTCTCTCTCTCTCTCTCTCTCTCTCTCTCTCTCTCTCTCTCTCTCTCTCTCTCTTTCTGTGTGTCAAGGACAAATCACGCAAGCACTGAAGTTACTAAGCAATCTGAGGTGGACCTGCACAGGGAGGGCGTCTGCTTTCTCGTCATTTATGTTGTAAAAAAAAAAAAAAAAAAAAAAAGACCGAGTCACTAAATCTGTTTGCATCTGCTCTACGATTGGTGCCGTGTGTCTGCGTGTTTCCAGGAGGTAATGAGGAAGCCATTCTGCTGTTTGCCATTCAGCAGTCGGCTAAATGGAAAGACAGACAGACAAAGGCCTTTAACAATGTCCTTAATATGGACTGCAGCGAGCACTGCGACCTTCTGCTGAAGGAGAAAGTTTCAAAGAACATGCCTCTGATTCACTGATGGAGTAATATCAGCTTGTTGCACTCTCTCTCTCTCTCTCTATGTGTGTGTGTGTCTGCATCATAATATCCAGCCTGGTGACTCAGAACTGGTTTTAATATGTAGATCCTCCAAACATGCCCAAAGAGCTGCATCTCCGCTCCCAAGACGCCTGTTAAGAGTGCACAGGTGATGAGAGAAGGATTCAGCCACACACGACAAATCCCAGCTGGCCCCTCCTCGGCCTGTTGCTGAAGTCCTCGTGTTTTTCCTCATCGCCACAGCAGAGGGAGGGCAGGTGGAGATTCGGGGCGATCCCTCTGCACCAGACAGTCGGCTCACTAAACCCCCCATCCCACCACCATCCAGCGAGCATGCGGCCAAGGGCGTCTACGCCTCGATAAATATGCATCGCAGCCCCGGAGAAGATGTAGTTATTTCCACCGTTTTGTGTGGGAGTGTAAATTTATGTGCGTAATCCCTGTGTACTATATCAGCGCTCCTGGTCAAAATCCAGAATGAATATTCACACAGGCGTGCACTCGCACTCGGACACAGCCGGTCCTCCCCCTTTGTTAAAAGTCAATAAACAGAGAGAGAGGCTGATATTAACATCTCTGCACTCACTTTGCTGCTGCAGATGATGCAACCCCCGAGCAGAGTCTCCATGATCCGGGTCAAGCGCTGGCAAACTGCAAACTCGCTGCAGATTTCCTGAATTTGTTTTATCCTCACAAGCAGAATGTGTGTGCGTGTGTGTGTGTGTGTGTGTGTGTGTGTGTGTGTGTGTGTGTGGTGTGTGTGTGTGGGTGTGTGTGTGGGGTGTGTGTGTGTGTGTGTGGGTGTGTGTGGGTGTGCGTGTGCGCGTTTTAATTTTTCTAGCGGATTTAAATTAACCATGTACTTGTCTCTTTGTTAGAAAAAAAATATTTGCATAGTTTACAGTTCAGGTCAGATGCTTGCACAAATTTAGCAATAATGGCAGCAGTTTTGTTGTTGTTTTTTTATTTTACTGTGATGAACTAGTCTACTGTTTTCACTAATGCCTCCAAATCATTGAATTCAGGTGCTTGGAAATCACTTGACTACATTTGCAAATGTGAATTTGATCACAGTGATCATCATACATGTGGATCTGCAATGGCTCAGCATGCAAAGATATTTTGGATAAATTGATGCTTCAAAAAGGCATGGATGAGCCGGTTTGGGTTATGCGAACTTGATTTGTCCTGATTTGGGACGGCAGCAGGGCCTCAAGTATCAGGGATTCGTCCGGTTGCCAGTTCGGACCCCCACTGTGTCTGTCTGGTTTATTGTCTCCTTCAAAGTGGTGAGAATGACAGAGAAACTGGGTCTGGCTAAATCAATATGAAAATCCATTTTAGCTCTTTAACTAAAAGACATTTGTACTTATTTTTGGTGCTTATTGCTGACAATATGTTTGTCGGGAAAAATCCCGTCACCTTAGAGCTGGACGACGTTGAAGCTAATGAAAATTTAAACAAACTAGTTTCATATACATAGTTAAACAGCCCCTATGACTACAGATCGTGTGATGGAGGATGTAATTCAACAGAAAATGAGTGTGTCAGAACCTGACTCAAGGAACTCCCTCAGCTGATTGTCACTGAATTAGAGGCTGGATTTGTGGAAAATTTCTAATGTGATTCTCCTGGGTGTAAATCAGAGAAAATCATCTCTGTGAAAAAGTCTGCAGCTGCAGTCAGCGATTCCTCCAGGAGTTGTTTCAATATTCACCGTATCTGAAGCATCTCTGGGGTCTGTGCTCAGATGAGATCATCATCACTTTCTTCACAAGGACAATATATATATATATATATATATATATATATATATATATATATATATATATATATATATATATATATATATATATATATATATATATATATATATATATATATATATATATATATATATATATATATATATATATATATATATATATATATATATATATTTGTTAAATGTTTTTCATAAATAGATTACCCTTATTGATCTCTAAATGTAATCTGTACCAGAAAAACAACCAAATTCATATGAAAGTAAATAGAATCTAATTCATTTATATAAATCCAACTCCTCCCAGTTAGATTGTACCATGTTCTGAGATGCAGGATTGAATCCCAATGATGCAGACATATTCAGCGGATTATATGTTAATTTCATGAAAGAATGCCAGCCTTCACCTTGTCCTGAAAAGAACACGGTGACAGTAGAAAGGAACAACTCCCTTTTAACAGGAGGAACTCTTCAGCTGATCCTGACTCTGTATGAGCAGCGTCTACACCACTTGATTGAGTGCAGTGGTGCTTTTTGATATGAGCTATTGAGGCATTTCTCCAGAGCAGCTTGAGAAAAATCATACAAGGACCAGGCAAAAAAACAACAACAAAATGTTTAAATTGTGCCCCAAACACACAGGGTCAGGAGAATCCACTGTGGTAATAGAGGATTACCACAGTGGTAATAATGGCAAACTGAAAGATAATATGGAAGATTCAGCATATTACATTTCTGGAATAATTTTCACATCCTCACACAGGATGTGAAATTGTAAAACTTCAAATTCAGTCCTCATCCAAGTGGGCAATTGATGGGTTGTTTTAACATAAGATGTCTTGAGCGTGGCGGAGTTCTGCCTCTTATTTATTGGTGCAGCAACAAACTGTGTGTTTTTTTTTCTTTTCTTTTGAATATGTCCCTGAGCACACGCATGCATTACCACTCAGTAAGACTGCAGCCATTCAGAAATAAGTTTGCAGAGTGATTCATTGTGTGCAGAGTTGGTTCGTTTATCTGTGCTGTGGCTGAGCGAAAACTCCTCCTGCTTGTTCTATGAGTTTAATATCAAGCAGAAACCTCATGAGGTGAGACATTCACCACCAGACTCCAGCGATAGAAAACATGAACTCTTCAGGTGCCTGAGTCTCAGAATAGCATTCCTTGTTTCATGAGCATTTCAGTTTGGTGGAATAATAATGAATGCCACATGATGAACTCAAGTTTTTTGGAAGGTTTTCTGAGGGGGGGGGAGGGTGCACAGGCTTGTATTGATTGTGTATTTTATCTGATATGCACAGTCAAAAATTATGCACACAAGCTAAAATATATGTAAGCACTTCAATTAATATTTATGTTCCATCAATATTATTTATTAATTTAGCTCCAAACTGACTTTTAATCATAGCTTGAGGTTTCTTAAGATGAGAAATGTTTTATCCTCTCCAAAAAACAGTTTTGAAGTGTTTTTTTTTTTTTTTTTTTTTTTGGAGAGTTATCTCCGTCCTCATTTGATCAGCTTGGTAATCTGAACCAGTCCTGCTGGCACCGAAACAAACCCCAGCATGATGCTACCACCACCTTTCTTTTACACAGCGTCCTTAGGTTTTGGACCCTTGCCTTGACAGACTGTCTGGAAAATGTAAATAACCGTGCAATATTAAAAGCGTGTTCACATCCCTGACAGATTCAGATTCAAGAAGTTTTGTTTTTGTAAAATTAGAGTTTATTCTCAGGGATACATTTGCGTTCACACAAAACAAAAACTGCTGGCTGAAAATGAGACATTTTCAATGATCAATCAAGCTTTCTTGAGTTTATTTATTCCAATCTTGACTGGCATTGCAGCAGCTCTTAGCATGTTTATCTCTGGTATCTGTATCTCTGATCTTTATTTATGATGAGGAATCATTCAAATAAGGTTATTTTTACCCCTCTATGATAGAGCAGAGCAACTGTTTCCTTTGATTCCTGAATATTCACAAACCATTTTTTTTTTCTCGCCGTCTGAAATTAAATCAGACCAAACTTCTATTACTTTATATCATTTCAAATCATTTCTGTTTGCTAAATGCCTCAGTAATCTGAGAATAATTGCATATGTCTTGTTTTTAACAGACCAAATCAAAATTAATTTTCGGAGTGAATCAGTAAGGCAACATTTGCCCCCTTTTGTTATGCGCAGTCATTCAATTCCTTTAAGACTTTTCAGTCTATTCTCATGAATCATTATGATTCATGGGACTCCAGACTCGGCCACTCTGGGAACATGTAGGCTTCAGGTGGACTATTAGAAATAAGCTCAGACTATTCCATTCACTGCTGGCAAATTTGACCAAATGGCCCCTTTTAGGCTTCTTTGCTCAGGCAGAGAGCTGTTAATAAAAGGATGGATTCGTGCAGGTTAAAAGTGTCATAATCTTATTGGAGATTTCACACCACCTGTCAGACCTGGTGAGCGTCAAAGGCTGAAATTTCAGCATTTAACATTCTGCTCTCACCGTGTTACAGCGGCGGGTGTTGGAGTGACTTTCTTTGGATGCACTAAGACTAAGAATGTGCTGCTTCTCCGGATCTGATCAGGAGAAAATTAATAAAAACTTTCACTAAATTATGTATGGTGAGGTTGTTAAAATACCAATGTTGTTTGGCTTTATTTTCTTTAAAAACAAGAAACAACGTGAGACAACAATGAAGACGATTTTTTTTTTTTTGTTTGTTTTTTTAATGTTGCTTCGAAATCCCCACAAAAAACATCACTAGTACATTAACTTTTTGTTAATAGCAACAAACTTCACTCAGTGGCTCAGCACCAAAACAGGAATAAAAAGAAAAGATTGAGATATTTGAGAAGTAAGACAAAGATACATGGACATTGTAGTTAAATATCTCCATGTGAGAGAGGAGCAGTTTAAACCTGAAGAGTTTCCAGCTGGTTCAACCAGCTGTGCTTTGCAAATGAAGCTCCATCCCTCCTTCGCCCCCGTTTTATGGTTTTCCTGTCAAACATTATTATTGTATCCATTAATTTTAGATTTCTTTACAGCTAAACTACAAACTCTACTAAACATTTAGAACAATAATAATTTAAAAAAAAACTCTTGTCAACCTAGTTTCAGGTATTGAACTTTAAGGGTTAATGGGAGACATTTTGGATTAAAGAGCTTTCAAAAGAAACACTGAAGACTTCTCTCCAATATCTACGTTTAACAAAAATAATTCAATCTTCCTCTTAAAAGTACCGAAATCAGTAAACTCACTGAGTTAGTAATGATACTACTAAAACAATGACAAAAAGAAAAAACTAAAACTACCATACAAATAGTGAAAATAAAATACAAAAACCGATAAAAAATTAAACAACAGAATCAGTTAATTGAATAACTGCTACTCTTTTTTCCACTGTTGAATTTAAGGTTTTTTTAACCATTACAGCTGAATTAATACATTATTACCACCAATTTGCACATAAGTACAAAAAACAGTGACTTGTATCCATAAACCACTTCAGGTTTTTAGCATTTTAAGTGAGCTGCAGATAACACTTGATGTAAAGATAAAAAACAAAAAAGTTTGAAAATGACATCAACCATTTAAAGAGATTTTATGATTCAGAATCCTTCAGATGTGCAATTACAGCTTTTACTTTTTACATACTGATCATTTGCAGAGATAAGATGTATATTTGGAGATCCTATCAAATTTATGACCGACTTAAAGGAACTACCTGCTCCATCATCACACTAAGTAAAAAAGCTCCAATCTAATTTGATTTTCTCCTGAAACATCTGTATTGATGACAGAGACTGAAGTGGTAATTTAAGAAATATGGATTTGATCTCAGTTTCCATGGTGTCTCTATGGAAATCATTAGCATCTGTCCTGTACCCGACAAAGAAAGTGTAAAAAGACTTGTATCATAAATTTTCTTCTCCCAGTGAGCAACTTAATTGTGTTTGTAGATAATACAGGGAGTTATAGATAGACATGGCAGGTAAATATACGGCTATGAATATGTTTGTATCTAGCTTGATATTAAAATCAAATATTGCACATGCCATCTATTGTGTGACAGAGCTGCAGCAAAATGACTTATTTGGTCTTGGTTTCATTGGAAGCCATTACATCTCAATCATACAGAGAGATCACAGGAAATAGTTTCCATTCTGGGCCAATTCTTTAATGGCTCTTTTATAATGAAGCGTCATTATGCAGCATGTTATTGGTAATGAATGGAGACAGAGTGCCAAGTTGACCCAGCATCATATGATGATGCAAGCTACAAAATTAGCCTGCAGAACGATCACAATTGTTCACGAATTACCAGAAAGTCTGGCTTTGTTTCAGTTTACCTCAGTGGATCGCTGGACCTGCTCTCTGTTTAGCTGTCCAAAAAAACTTTAAATATATACAAAGTAAATATAGTGTGGTTGCCATGTCTCATTTTATTTTTATATGGTTGGTATTCTTTTACTTTTCAACTCTCTTCTCAAATAAGAGAGTCAAATCAACAATCCATATATGTTTTGATGAGAAAATAACGTATCAATCAATCAATAAAGCTTATCTGTATGTGATATTTCAGGCACAAGGGAGTTCAAAGTGCTTTACGTCACAAAAACACAAAAATACAGTCAACAGTTGAGAAAACCAGTTACAATCAATGTGTGCTATCATCAAAATAATCAATACACATCAAATATGTTGGCCAATATTTCATTTGTTATTAATTAAAGGCAATTCTAAACCGTTGGGTTTTTAGCCTTGTTTTAAAGGAGCTCAGTGTTTCGGCTGCTTTGCCGGTTTCTGGATGTTTGCTCCAGATTTGAGGTGCATAGAAGCTGAACGGTGCTTCTCCACGTTCGGTTCTGGGGATGCAGAGCAGAACCAGAAGACCTGAGAGGGCGGGAAGGTTGATACGACGATAGCAGATCTTTAACGTCCTGTGTTAAGTCATTCAGCGAATCATAAACTAAAAGTGGCATTTTAAAATCCCTGGGCTACAGGAAGTTAATGTAAGGATTTCAGTTTTTTTTTTTTTTTTCAGTTGTTTGGCTTCATTTCTGAGTGATTAAAGTTGTTGCCAACTTTCATCTGATTCATTTACTAGCTGGCAGTTAAATTGTCACAAGCAGCAGACATGTGCAAACTTTTGACATTAAATTGCAGCTGTTCACAGCAGCAAATTATAATTTTTCTCTTATTTTTTTTCAGCTGTAAATAAACTACAATTGTTACATTTTAGGTGACAAGCTATGAAGAATATGTCATGGCCTGCAGGTCATGAACAGCACATGAGCTTTATGCCTCAGAGCAGCTCTTCTCTACCGCACGTTTTTCCTTCCACTCAATCTTCCATAAATGTGAATTGATGCAGCACAGCCAGCTCCTTTAGCAATGACCTTTTGAGATTTACGACTGTCTGTTGGACAAATGTCAAGCCAGCAGGCTTTCCCATAATTGTTTAGGCCATACCAAAACATTGCTATGTCAAAAAAATCTTTTATTTATTATTTTTTATTGGTCCTAAATTCTGGGCTTTTATTCCACTTTCCAGTTAAGATAACCAGATTTTTTTTTAAAAAAAAAAAGGGTAAAATGTTATCCTGCGTGTGATAAGTGACGTTCACCTTTTGAATAAAACTACCGACATAAACCAACTTTTTCTTAAATCGTCGACGTGCTCCCTCCCGTACTGCGTCCAAATTCGGTTCGCATTGCAAGTGAGCGGCCCCCATCACCCAGCGCTGGCAAACACGAGTAGCCTATTCATTATTCATGTCATTGCAGTTGCCCTGTTATGATACAGTCCTGTTTGGAGTGGGCTACCTGATTTGTTCAGCGCGTCCGTCAAAGCGGTGCGTGGCCCTGCGTCGGCTGGCTGCGCGCGCTCATAGGTCGGGCAAAGAAGAATCACAGGAGGAGGAGGAGGAGGAAGAGGAGGAGGAGGGGGGAGGCGCTGGGGGGGAGTCAGCACAGTGCGCGCCTACGAGACTGCGCGTCGCAAAGGAGGGGGAGAGGTCCAGCTGCAAAAAAAAAAAAAAAAAAAAAAACATAAAAAAGAAAAAGCAGGGGTGAGAAAAAAAAAATGAAAAAGGAAGGAAAACACGGCGTGACAATGGCAACGGCGAGCTTTCAGTGAAAGGAAGAGCAGACGCGAGGGGAGGAGGGGGCGCCGCGAAGCAAGGAGTTTTCAGAGCCGACGGCCGCTTTCGCTTGTCCCGAGAAAAGAGGCGACGTCGGGACACGCTGGCGGCTCTGTAGCGCGTTTCCTGGAATACGAAATCCTTCAGCGGCCGAGCGTAATGGAGCGGCGGCGGAGAGGAGAGCCGCACTGTCTCCATCACTGAGGCGCGTCCACCTGCTATTACTGGAGGCCCGGGCTGCTGCTGCTGCTGCTGCTGGTGGAGGTGGTGGAGGGCGGGATATGCAGGGGAAGTGTTTGCGTTTCGGGGAAAGACGCATCTTCTGATACTGTCCAGAGCGCCCGAGAAGGATCCCATTGCGACAGAGGGAGGAAAAAACCGCGGAAACGGGGAGGGAGGAAAAAAAAATACGCACAGCCACTCCGGAGGTAAGCACGCAAACGGGTTTTTATTCAAACATGCAGTGTGTGGCTGAACAAGGAGCCCTATTAGGTATGCGCATGACCAACTCGGTTCGCGCAAAACCGATTTTATATCCCCGAGATTTTTTTGCTTGGATGGAGGCACGTTTGCTGCTGTAAAGGGAGAGAGCGCCATGCACGGGGTGTAGAGTAAGCAGCCCTACCTCTTTGGGACAGCTGCCGTGAGCCTACATTCATCCGTCTCTGCTCCATCGATTACCCATTCCCTGCGAAAAAATACCCCCGCTCAACCCACAGCTCAAGCCCCCACCTATTTCTCGGTGGGTTCGGAGATCCAGCACAAATGCGGATGCCACGTGTGGCTGTTTAAACGCGAGGCAGGTATGATGCTCCGTGTGCGTGTTTTGGAGACAAACAGTGGCCTGTGGACGTCATTTTGAATCAGCGTTATGCATCCCGAGCATCGCTGCCCCAGTGTGAATACGGAATGGATAATTCCAGATTCCACACTAATAAATGATTCATAAACGGGCTACTGGGACTTAATCGGATAACACATCTAGCTGACAGGTTCCTCCAATTGATCAATTCATAAACGGTGTGTGTCTTTAAAAAAAATAAAAAAATAAAAAATACAAATAAAATGGGAGTGCTGGCCTTAATGTAAGCATGACAGAGCGCACACAGGTGCAGCAGGGCATGTGTGAATGCCTGCACTGTGGGGTCACTGGATCAGTAGCTTAGTGTGTCTCTGCTCCCCTTTAAGGAGGCTTCATGACAGATGTTTACTGGAAGTCCCAGTCAGGCACACAGCCAGCAGCATTCTAAAAAATAATGAGCCACAGACCTCAGTAACAGCCTGTCTGCACGGCTCTGTGGAGGTGTAACTTTGCACTAAAGACGATTTTAGTTGCATCACATCTCACAAGTACAGAAATAAATAAATGTCTGGGTGATTTTTATTCGGCAAATACAAATTTTAAATCAGAACTTTAACTGTGGGTTACTGACTAGGATTGATGACTAGGATTGATGTAACCTTGTTTTTATAGAACAAACTTGTCATATATATATATATATATATATATATATATATATATATATATATATATATATATATATATATATATATATATATATATATATATATATATATATATATCCTTTTAGAAACTTTTAAATTATGGTGCAGCTTTTTGTTCCACTATAGTTCAGGATTTTTTTGTTGAAAGGTAACAAGCAATTACAAACTGTATCTGCAGTAGAGTAGATGATGCTCAAGGCACCTTGTAGTCAGAATATATCCTGATTAATTTGTCCTTGAGGTTAAAGCTAATGGCTGGTGAGAAGCAGACGTCTGTCACCTTAAAACAATTTAGTTTCTGCAGCAAATCTGTACTGGCTATTATTCATAGTTTACAAAGGAACCGAAGACAGGATTTTGAGATTGGAGGAAGTGCACCACCAAAGATCTTCCTGTGTGAAACACGTACTCAGAACAAACATTAAAGGGCTTCTGTCAGAGTCAAGTATAAAAAAAATGACGCAAAGTAAACATTTCTAGGATTTTGTCCCCAAAAAAATGCAATATTTTTATTTTCCAAAAATGCTTTACTTTTATATATACTTTTATACTATAAAGATGTACATGTATCTTTTTGGTGCATCTTCTCCTCCCTTAATTTTTATTTTGAATTTGTAAGAACTTTCTTAGCAAAACTAATTATTTAAAAAACTGCATATTCCAAAGGTGCTGACAGTTCAGTGGTACATAAATAGTTTTTTTTTTTCATGAACAGCATTGAGGTTTTTGAGTTTTTGGCATGCTTTAGGATGGTAGAAGCTGGCTGGGTGTTGATTGCTTTCCAATTAGCCGTTAGCGTTCAGCTTTAGCCAAACAGTCTGATCTACTGCAAGTAAGACGGTGACTTTTTATAATGAGAGCTGCTTTCAGTACAATTTTGAGTCAATGTGAAACTTTTGGTCTTTGAGAACTTTGTGATGATAACAATTTGAGTGGATTCTGGTTTCGCTTCAAAAACTGTAACATAATATATAACACAATGATTTAAGAATTGCATAACTAATTTTTGCTCTTTTTGAGCAAGACCTCAGTAACAGCCTGGGCAGTATTTTAAGACTGTGCACATGTAATGATTTGAAGACTTTATTTCTTTACCAGTCCTTTGCATCTTCTTTTAGCAATTAGCACAGCTTGGAGAGTTTGTGTTATACAAGTGTTTATAAAATTATAATCTATATATATGCATTCCCCAGAAAGTGTAGGTCCTTACTTTAACTCTCAGTGCAGCTTGTCATGGATGTCAGATGTTGAAAAGTCAAAAGGTACGTCAGGTAGTCGGGTCATCCTTACGGTTCTTTGCTGAAAGCCATGAACCACACACACGTCTTTACATGTCTTAGAAAATACATTTTAAATAACTTGTTACATCTCTGTCTTTCCTCTGACTTCCTTTCAAACACCTCGCCGATGCTGGAAATGCCAAACTTTGAGTCTTCCTCACTCAATAAAACCATCCGAACTGTGTTGTTATCAGAGCAGCCCAGCAGGGCTTATGGCGCGTTCCCTGGCTGAAATGAGATCAGATATTTGAGCTCCTGACCTGCCAGTCACCGGTCAGGGCAGATCAAGCTGAAAATTGTCCAATTCCAGTGCATCTCTACATAATAATTTTAAACTGCAGGGGGTTCAGGAGGGGACAATGCCTCTGCCCTTTCCTTCCCTTAATGTGAAGACAGCAGTGGAAACCAGACGGAAGGCCGTGCATTGATTGAGTCAAAGAAAGCCTTTAAGGGGGACAAATTGAGTTGACACGTTCATGTGTGGTGTTGTTATCATGTGTGACGGCACAGTGGACCACAGTGCCTGAGGCGGTGTGATGAGTGGAGGGAAGAGCTCCTCCTGGCTCCAGCTTTGTTTGGAGATCATGGATTTAGAAACGACGATCTGCATCGAGACATATCCATCTCAGTACGTTATGTACCTCTGAGATACCTAAGAGGATAGTTTACTCTTCGAGCCTTATTCCTTTTACTGAAGTACTGTTTTCTGTTTTGCGCTATTGGGTGAGAAATTAAGCCCAATGACACATTAAGCCGTCCTGGCTTTGTTCCGCTGTAGCAAGGACAGCAACTAGACTTTTTTTTGGTGTGGGGAATGTGCTTAAAATGCTGTTGGAGTTGTTGTGTTGCAGCAATAAAAACCAGCAGCCTGTGTAAACAGACCCTTATCTCCCCCTACCCATGTGTGCTCTGTGGCTACCGCTAACATCTCTGATCTCGAAGAGAGCTTCAATCATTCTGAGCCGATCCTCATCAGCCGCGCTTTCACTCACAAGCGAGCTTAATATTCATCAGGCAGGATCTTGCTTTTGATTAATATTTTACACACTGTATTTCCGCTTCCCTCTGTGGGGAAAGATCCCATGCAGTGTCATATGGAAGCTCCAGGTTCAGCCTTTTTACCAGGTGACAACATCTCATTAAGCATACAGAAAGGGCTTCCCTCGGCCGCGTGGAGCCCTGCTGCGCTTTATGACTGGTCTGCCACACTTTGCTCTGCTCGCTATATCACTTCAAGCACCGTAGCTCCGTCTCAGCCTCGGCAGAGGCATGCTGGGCCCCATCAGGACCGGCTGAATCGTGTCGCCGCACAGTTTGTGTCAGTTCATGCTGCATGCAGAAGACTGCTGTGTGGATGCTGGCCTCTTGTTTAGGCTGCGAGATGCTAGCTGCAGCCTAGCGGCGGCTGCCTTTCTCTGTGCTGCTGCTGAGCTCTGTAATTAAAGGTAGAGGTAAGTCCAGGGGAGAAGGCTGGGCTCTGATTGCTTTTCGTGACGGGGAGGAGGGAGCTGCATGTCCTGAGGGACAGAGTTGCTGCTGAGCTCTCTGCTGTCTGCTCAGCTGGGGAAGGGCTCCAGGAAGACGCTCGCACACAGCACCAAGCGTCAACATTCATACCCGTTGAACTTTGCTGCAGTTTATCTCAGTGCACCCGCAAATGTCTATGTAATTCATTGGATTTTATGCGATAGACCAACCCAAAGTCGTGCGTAATCCTGGAAGAGAAAGGATTGCATTTCTAAAAAATGTTTTTACAATTACAAATGGCATTAATTTCATACCGCGAAATAAAGCATAGTGCTACCTACTCCCTTTAGGAGAAACTGATTAGTAAATCTAGTCCATCTGTATGTAATTTAATCCCAGCATAAATAAATACAAATATGATATTGCAACATTATTGAATACTGTGATGGCAGCATAGATTTCAATCAACCTCAGTTTTCTTCAGCTCTCTGTAGTTTTAATATGACAAACTGTGCAGAGGTGCAAGGAGCATGGCGGTGATGTAAACAAAAGCTTCCGATGGTGAGAGAGAGGCAGG
This sequence comes from Poeciliopsis prolifica, assembly GCF_027474105.1. Classification (NCBI taxonomy): domain Eukaryota; kingdom Metazoa; phylum Chordata; class Actinopteri; order Cyprinodontiformes; family Poeciliidae; genus Poeciliopsis; species Poeciliopsis prolifica. Next base: position 8,797,164 of record NW_026562384.1, read on the forward strand.
AAAATGCATCTGTAGCTGAAAGGCAAACTATGTTAATCTGTTTTTAAAAAATATCCCCTTTTTAGAAAATATGTGTCGGTGTGGAGAGGAAATCCTTAAGAGTGATGCAGTAAATCAGTGCAATGATAGTTGTTCTGATTGATCGGGACAGACAGAGCAGTTCAGAAGGGTTTTTTTTCACTTCTGTAATTGGATTTGAATCCATCATCCATCGTCTGATGCCAAAGCAAACATGGACATACACGCATTAGGATCTCCCTCCTATAAAAATAAAGAGGTGACTTCCTTTCTTTTTTTAGCTATTTTATTTATCCTAGCAGCTAGATGAGAGGGTTTCCGCCGTAACACGCCTCACAAGTCCAATCAGAGAGATTCCCGTGGAAGGCAGAGGCAAAAGCGCTTTGAGGATCGGAGGTTCTGCAAAAAAGAGACGGGGAGGATTTGGATGCTGTTTCTACCCAAAGTCCAGCCTCGTTCCTGCGCCGTGTTCATAAATTAGTTCTGCTGGGATAATTAAAGCAATGCATCAGGATCACAGCCATTAACAAATAAAAGTCCAATTAAAGTGGGGTCTTTTTAACCACTTTCCGCAGTGTCCACTCCATCTCAATATGCAGGCTGGTGGCCGCTGGGAGCATGAGCAGGCAGTCTCAACATTCATAGCTCATTTCCTGGTTCCACATTAGGCTCCTTATACAGACGATGCGAGATTTCCCCACGCCTGCTCGCCCTCTCTCGGGCCCTCCTTTAAATACGGGATTACTGAAACATGTAGGCTGGGAAAGGCGGAAGGGCCCAAAGAGGTACAGACCTAATGCGATGGCCGCAGATGCTCTGATGCGAACGGTGCGAGAGTGGCGTAGTCGCAGCATGACTCAGAAAGCGAGGAAGCTATATGACAGGGCTGTATTTTAATTGGTTTCACACAGTGCGTTCATGTGCATTGTTCCCTCTTTAATGGCACACATAGTGGCAATAACATCCCAGGTTTTCATTATATAATAGCGCTAATAGATTCCCCTTGTCCACAATGCCCCGCGTTTAATTCGAACACGTCGCTTCGTAGTCATCTTTCGCCGGACGCGGATGCAAACGCCGGAAAATAAGCTGGCTCGTTTTTGATTTTGAGGTCGGAAAGTCGGGGGGCGAGCTGAAATGAAGGTGAAGAGGGAGCCAAACAGAGGACGGGGAGGAGACACAGGGCAGTGGGAAGATCAGAGGAAGGGATGGGTGGACAGAGTGCAAAGAGACACACTGTAGTTAGTGCTGGTGGCGCATCCTTCCAGCTGGAAGAAATAGACAGACAGAGTTGCATCTAATAGAGAGAGAAGCTCACTGCGCCCTGGATGTTTCCCTGCACCTTTCATTTTCTAAATGCTGTTTTGTCTTTTCACCACTTAACAAGCCACCAGTGCCTCAAAAAAAAAAAAAAAAACACCCGACTTTATTCATGTTGTACATAATTACCAGCTATTCGAGACAGGCTTGTTTTCTGCTCCAAACAATGCAGCGAATTTATGTACAAATAACAGACACGCTATAGTTTTGTTACAAATCCTCACAGTTGTGTTTGTAAAATCTATCTCTTTGTTGGCGGCAGATCTGTTGTTGTGGTTCTGCTTATTTTTTAAACAGTGCTGATGAGTTGACAGAAGGTTTTGATCGATATAGATCGCAGAATGAGGTAGTGATCCTTTCTAAAACCTTGACATTTTACTCATTTTGAATGGGATTTTATGTGATGGATAAAAATATAAATTCTGAAGAGGAAAGAAAATGATGCAATGTTTTATTAGAAATGAATATCAAAAAAAATTTTTTCGTGCTTTCAGTAAACACCTCTGGGTAAATCATTAGTGAGACCACCTTTTGTTGCGAATGTAGCAGGCGGTCTATTCAGGTATCTGGGCCATCTTTGCAAATTTTGAGAATGAAACCCTCTGGTTTCAATTTTATCTTTAACTAGGCTGTTATAACATATGAATAATGCTCTGATTTGAACACTTCTACTGCAGCTACAACTTTGCTCACAGTCGTCCTGAGGTAAGGTGAACCACCACCCAGTGTCAAGAGCTTTAAAGCCTCTTGTGAGTTTGGTTTTCCGTCCATGTTGAAGAAAAGCATTCCCACAGCATGCCGCTGCCACCATCATGTTTTACCATGAGGATAGTGTGCTCAGGGGTATGTATGTTGGCTTGCCACCACATAGCGTTTTAAATGCTTTTTCTTTTTTCAGCCACAACTTGTTTCCTGTCATATTTCTTGAGTTGTGGATATTTGCAGCTATTATGGGAGCCTCAGCTGCTTGTCTGATTAATGCCCAGCGAGATGCACTTGTATTTAACGGCCTTTCAATCAGCCATGTACATTCCTCTCTTGGAGACATTAGATTCAATTGGGTGCACTGGATTTTATTTTGAGCCATTAAGGTGTCTGACTACAAATGCAGCTTTTAAGATTGTTATTTGCAAAATATCTTGGACACCAGGTGTATTTTTGTCCATTATTAGATATCCACAACTTTGTGTATCAGCTAAAATTGCAATAAAACACAGTGAACTCTGTGGCTTGTGTGTACTGTGTGTACAGGGTCCAGGCTCTGTGAGCGTGTTGAGCAGATGCAGTATTGTTCCTGTCATGCTTCAGTTTCATTTACCACAGCATGCCAGAGGCAAGAGCAAAACCACACACAACACGTCTGAGAAGGAGTCAAACGTTTTTTAAATATTGCAGAACAGAGAACGTGAACTGGATTGCATACGTGAATCTCAAGTCGGATCTGACCCCGATATGCTGGATGATTCTGCTGATGATACAACAGCATGACTGCTATTCCACTACGAGTAATAATTATAATCATTCACAGCTAGTGGTCCTTGTCACAGGAGTGGGGCACAATGGAAATAATAATTAGGACTTCTCATTTCAGATGCATCACAGGAGAGTGTATGAAGTGTGTACTGCGGCTGCTTGACTTCCACAACCTACAGCTGTGTGTCTGGTCGTCGGCTTCCCGGTGTGTGTGAGCCTCGGCTCCGGCACGCCTCACTGGGAATTTTATGCAAGCTGTTGGTTTTGCTCGGGCATTACGTCTGACAACACACACCGCATATTTTACATTATGACACTGACCCAGTCATAGCTGTCATAAACAAGTAGCTAATTGTAGCATAAAGAGCCATAAAGTGCGTGGACGGGGCCAGGATCTGGAAGTGACATTTATTCCAGGCTCAAGCCCTGACAGCAGCGTTCAGTGACGTGCAGAGCCTCTTGTCATGCGCAAATAGACATATTTCAACACACTTTCTCTCTCTCTCTCTCTTTCTACGCTCTTCTAACCCATTTCCTCCAGTCATCATTCAACAACACTGCCAGAGTACAGCCTGCATATATCAGAGCTGAGCCGGTGAAATGCCCGACACAACGAGTCAAATGCGCACCTCTGGGTAGCCGCTGCTGATAAAAGAGCTAATTTATCATTTAGTCACACAAAGCCCTCCACATTCTGAGTAATGCTGTGTACATTTTTGTTGGACTGGGTTTCTGATCTTGCTGAATAATTCCAGTCTTTCTGTTTGTTGTATGTAGACATTATGAAGTAAATGTCATCTCTAAAATAGGAAATAAAGAAAAACAAAAACAGCATATGAAACATGACGTTCATTTCCCCCTTTTCTTTTTAATTGCCGCTTTTCGGACCTTTACCGCTTTTTGTCTTAACTTAATTTCAATCACTGTTATTTGTGTTTTATTTTAGCAAATTGTAGATAGTGGGCTTTTAATTAGAGGGAAAATGTGCTGTTTGGTTGCTTCGTGCCAAAAAAAGGTTGAGGTCAGTTTATCGTTTACTTGTTAAACTGAGAGATAACCTGTAGCTTTTGTTTTAGAGGCGAACATTAAAAAAGTAACAAACAAAAAAACATTTACGCTAAATTAAGAGCTGTGTGCTAAATTAATTTTTTAAAAATATTGGATCCTTTGTTGCAAAGTCTACAAATTAGAGCCCAATTAATTTAGACAAAAACAGGCTGCCAGCAAAGCTTCGACATCAGGCGTTTGTTGAGGTTTTATGTTGGTCTCATGTCCTTGAGACATTCGAGCATGCGAGTAGGAAATTTTTAAAAGCTGTATGTTGTAGGTTAAACTGGCACTATCCTGCACACTGCTGGTCAGCTGGATGAAACAAATACAGTTTGACTGTCATGGAGACTCTAATTTAAAGCAATACCTAAAATTTACACAGTCTGGTAACTAATATAACATCTTTAAAAAGTAGTTATTGTAATGTATAATTTCTCATGGAGACTGACAGGAAGGAATGGTAACAGAAATAAAAGTGCACAAAGGGCTGGTTTTATTATCTTCACAAACAAGAATTGGCAAAAGCATAAAATTTTTTGAACAAGAACTTGCACAGTAACAATGTATAAGTGTTTTATCTACACTTATGACATTGCGACGATGCAGTTCGATTTCATTTTATTTAATTATATATTGTGATTTTATTCGAGGTACTACAATAAGCCAAAATGAAAAAAAAGCAGATTTATCTGAAGAAATTATCTTAATGATGCAAAGTTTTAGCAAATGAATAAAATCATCTTTTCTCCACATGCAGGCACATGTAGTATAATAATTTATGTTCACTTACCTACTCACTCACCATCAAATAAGTAATGAAGCAGTGAAAACTTTCATGCAACAAAATCAACTTTCTGTAACCCAATAGCAAGCAGAATTGTGTATTTGTTAGTTAGCACTCTTACTCACCACTAAGTTAATAACAAATAGTATCATAATATATCTTGGCAGTGATGAGTAATACAAATATTTAAAAAAGTAAATGAAAAAAAATCCATAAATATGTAAAACATTGCCTGAAAATAGTGAACATAAAACTACTCATTTGTTCACAATATTTAAACAACACACTAACACCAATAACTTTCCTTAAGAACATAATATTACTACAAATAAGAGTTAAATCTTCACTTCCTGGTTTGTCTTCTTTGCAGTGTGTTTTAAATGAAGGCCGTTGGATAACGGAAAGCATTATTGTTTCACGTTTTTGTGTAAATAATGTGAAATTGTGACATTTATCTAACTGTTAGAATCTAAATCGTTCTACTTGTCAAACATATTCTTATAATATGCTTTGCTGTACATGTGCTGCGCTGTGTGAAATCACCGGGTCTTATTTTTCTCTCTCTGTTGACCAAAAACTACTCTTAATATGTTCAGACGAGAAAAATAAAACATATTTCATTTTACAAACGACATGAGAGTTTTGTGTCCTGGGAGAACCAGCATCACATATTACAACTAAACCAAAAATATTAAAAATAAAACAACAACCCAAAAAAACACATTTCATTTTTGCAAGCGACATGAAAGTCTGTGTCCTGGGAAAACCAGAATCACATATTGCAATGACACAAGATGACCTGGTGTGGACTTAGCTATTAATAATTACATTTCATACAAGAAGAAGAAAACAGTCAACAAGTTACATAAGTCTGGTACCAAAAAATGCTGATGCAAAAAATAGCATACATTAACTCTGCACAGTAAAAACAGATAAATCCCATAATAATACAAACCCAAATATCATAAATATTACATTAATATTTTTAATAAATTATGCTTTATTTGCATCAAGGCTCAAACATGTGAATAGAAGTTATAAAATACTTCATTAAATTAATTTGGGACAAACATCAAACAAGAAACTTTGCTCTTAATTCTAAGCCGAACTCAAATGACTTTTTGTGACTTTTAATTTCTTTGTAATTCTGCCATGAAAAGCCCATTATTTACAGTAGCAAACATCCTTATGGAAGGAATTTGTTGCCTGGCATTCAGACGTCACTGTGAATTATTGAAATAATTATATTCTTAACAGGTTTATTTAAGCTTTTCTCAGGAATTTAAACCAAAGGATTCTTGGTATTTAATGTGCTTCAATACTAACAACTTTATCATGGAAGAGCAAACATTGAAGCTTGTTTTATAGTTTTTTTAAGGTGTTCAAGTTGGGTTACACAAGTCAGTAATTAATTCACGCAAGTTTTTTAGTAATCGATTTGGGTCTTAAGTATAAATCATTGATCTAAAACCCTGAAACTGGCAGAAAACTTGTTGAAATGCTGCAAAACGCTGTTGTTGTTCTGTATCACTTTGAGAGTCTTAATATCGAGGTTGACTGCCGTTAGATTCACTTTCCCTCATCAACATTCAGCTTATCGTGGCGAAAACCTGAATACGTTGTGACGCCCTGTCCTATGTTACAGCTTACGCTGCTTAAATCCCCAATATTGCAGCTCATCAAATCAGATCATAAAAGTAATTTGTCTATTGGATTTTCATGTTTGAGTTTATTGAGCAAAATGAAGTTCAATCAATAAATTTAATTTCTTTCATATAATGTATCTGCGTTGACGAGTGTATGACCTCATTCTGGATATTAATGCAGTTATACTGAGCAGCAAAATAAATATGATTTCTTATTTTTTTAAGAACTATTCATCACAACTTCTTCCTCTTCTTGACTAAAGTTGTGTAGCTGATTCTGGGTCAAATGGATCCGTCCAACTCGGGTCCTGCTATGGGTTTGACCTGTTATGGTGAGGATTTAACAAAAAAAAAAAACACAGACTAAAGTGACTAATGTGTCATCAAGGCTACCACACAGTGGGTTGAAAAAGAAACTCTTTCAGTGATGCAGAAGTGTTAACAATTGGTCCACTGTGAAACTGCTGGGAGACCAATTTATAAGAGCTCTACCATTTCACTCTGAAGAAAGCAATCAGATATTCAGCCACAGTTTTAATAGAAGGTCTTTTATTTTTAGTTTACCCTTTATCAAATGGGACCTAGTCAGATCCTCCCTTTGGTAATTCAGTCCCCCATTTTGTGCCGGTGCATTGCTCTTTCGCTCCTTCCACTTTGTATCTTTAAGCAAACTAATTTATATACAAATCTGAAATGTTATTTCTCTTAACTAAAATCAACATATCAGTTGAAATGTTGACAAGTATTTTCTTGAATGTGGAATATAAATGATCAAATTTGATGTGTTTTATTAATTAAATTGTGTATTATTTAGTTGTGATATTCTGCTACTAAATTACTTTTTTTTCCATGAAGTACTTTCCTTCGAAATATGGTTGTGGTCAACACAAACTACCTTGCAGCTGAAGGCCCCATTTTTCATTTGATAGTTATGAAACCACCAAAGGAATGAAATAAAAAGTTTATTGAAGATTTAACATTTTATCTTAAGATGGTAATTTTTCATTTATAAGACTGTACAAAATTTCCTGTCTGTATTTACTTTATGGTGTTTTGAGTTGTGTATGTAACTACTTAGACTACTACGTAATTGGCACAAAGACTAATGTTTCATAAAATGAACAAACGTATTCTTTAGTCTGAACTAGAGTCATTACCATAACCCACTGATGTGACTATACAGCAGAGTTTTACCATGTTATGATTTCTTAAATCAGCCTGTGGAAGCTCTGAATGAGCTCTGATTGTGTCATTGTGTTAATCAAAATGGCTACCAAAATGATGAGGCTTGTTTTTTTTTATGAAACAGACTTTTTAGTATGTTTTTGACCAACATTTGGTTCAAACTAACCAACCTATGTGACAACAGTTTTGTCCCAGTTAAGAAAATGGGTTTTCAGGATAACAATTATCAGTTTTGTATGCTACTAAGGCTAACCCTACTTATATATATATTTTTGTGGCAAATTATCACAGCCATAAATTTTTTTGGCACCTACTCCATGAGCAGTTTTTAATATTTTAATTGTTCATTTGTCTTAAACTGTAATTGTTTGGTGTCCATGACAGAATAGCCCTGCTCTCAGCCACTGAGAGCCAACATATATATATAATGGATAGATAAATGGGTTTAATATGGTCGAAGAATGCAGCAAACATATATTTAAAGCTCAGAAAATGTAGCCCCAGTGAAAGCAGATCTCCCACTAACCCACATTAAATGCATCACTGTAGCTGCTCCCTCTCTGTGTCAGGACTCTGGCTGATACTTACCGAGAGCAGTCTGTCTCGCTCATTCAACACCGTTAGTCTTTGACTGACTGCAGCGGCTCACACAATTACAGAGCTGCAGTTCACTTAAAACAGGCAGGAGAAAAGAAAATGTACAGTCTATTAGCTGAGAATTGTGGCCCTGTCCACACGAACCAGGGTACTTTACAAAACGAAAATGTTCTGCTCCGCTTACACTGGAGGTGCATCGGTCAGGCTTTTTCCCATCAATGCTGATTTCCTGTTTTTTTCTCTAAGTTCTCGCCTGTTTTGTTTTTTTCTTAAGCACATGAAAGATGATGTGTTGCAGTCTCTGATAACAAAAAAGAAGGCATTGCAAAATATTTAAATTTATGCATCAAAGAATGGAACATTTGAATATTTGTTTTAATCTTAATCTATTTTACATTCTCACAACTGAAACATAATCTTGTTTTGGAGCAGTCTGTGTTTTTAACCGTGAGCTGAAATACGGTGACGTTCCTGCAGTCCTGCGATGCCGCGATGCTGCATCTGAAAGAAACTCTGGGAGTCTCTCCCACAGCTGCACCAGCTGAAAATAAACATGTTTAGAAAGGCATTGTTATTATCTCTCATAAATCACTGACAAACTATGGCAATTATTGAATCCAAAACTGTACCAGAAGTGTTTTATTGATAAAAAATCGAAGGAGAAGACACCCGTATTCTTCAATATTTTACGTGTCAGTCATGTTTAACAGCAAGTTTGATTGTTCCATATTTAATTTGCACGTACTGCACATGTAAAATCAAGTTTTTAATTTAGTTTTTGGAAACACTTTACAAAGGGGAAATGTCTTATAACGTTGTTTGTGATCCACGCTTTTGGATTGTACATTTAAAGATAATTGGAATTAATTTTATTGAATAATTTTGCATGTACCCACCCTGAATTTCTGTGATGGAAACAAGAAAAAGTAAGTTTTATGGCTGATTTCACATCTTTCACTTTTTCACAACTATGTCCATGAATCTTGGAAGGTAGCTGAAAAACATGACTGTGAGGAGATGAGTGAAAATTGTCCGAGAAGACAAAATGCATTTGATTTGGTAGAATTTTATTTTAACCGACCTTTACTTCTTCTGTTAAATTTTGACGGCATGTTCAAATTATCGCCCCCTGCTGGCAGATCAAAGAAAGTACTTTAGTGTAGATGCTGAAACATCATTTTTTATTTTCTTTTCTAAAGACATGTGGGGGCTTAAAAGAACCATATTCTAATGGAAAAACTTATATTGTTCTAATGTTCCTTGTTATGGAAAATTCATATTTACCTTAAAGTAATTTGTTTATGTTTCTGTATTTAGGATAAAGTTTGAATTTCACAAGTCGTATTTTTAAAGTACAAGGATAAGTATATTCCCTTATTGTAGCGTACATAAAAAAAGAAAAGAAAAAAAAAAACAGAATTTGCTTAACGAGGACTCTTTTCATAAAGAATAGTTTCTGTAATTGTCTTCTCCGGTCTGAGCGTTTTTTTCCCTCTTTTTGTTGCTTCTGTCACTGCTCTGTTTCCGTCTACTGGGCTAAATACTTTGGGAGCCTCACAACAACAGGTATTTTCCTTTTGTATTCAAATGGCGTGATGTAGAACTTACAGTCCTTTGATATCTGTCTCAGAGGTGTGCGAGCAAAGATGCTGGTGCATGAGCACAATGCGCATTTCTGTCTTTTGTGTGCACTATTTTGGATTTGCTGATGGTTTATTTATGCTGGCGACTCCGTTGAGACAAACTCTTTGTAAGGGTAGAGGCAGCCATAGGAGGATCTAATAGGTTTAAAAACTGCTATCAAAGATGTATGCCGCTGCAGTGTTTTGGCTCAAGTGATGAGGCCTCTGGAGAGAGTGAGGAATCTGTGTCTCTTTTGTAGGACTCGGGTTTGCGTACATGCAAACGCGAGCTCGGTTTTAGGGAGGAGAAAAAGAACCTCTCGGTTGTGAATGTTAATCTTTTGCTCCCTTCTTCCTGGGCCCAGTGACCTGACGGAAAATTAGCAGAAACAGTCCCTGCGTCTTTGTTGTGCTCTTACAAAACTACCCACAACTACTGAGGCTCCACAATGAATGCAGTGACAGCGTGCCAAGCATTCACAAACCCCAGTGTGGAGTCTACGTACACACTTTCGCCCCCTGAGCTACTTACGTGGGCTCAGAAGTTTGTTTTTCTGTACGGGAGCGAGTCAATCCGGGTTTATATTATAATAAAAATTCTTTATGTGGTTTTCAATATGCACTGTACAAAATGCTAACGAGCAAACGCGGTTATTTGGATAACTCGGTGCCCACAAGGAACACATGTTGAGAGGACAAAAGGCTTCATTGTTCGGAGGGAAGCAAAAGAAGCTAAAAAACACACACACACACAAAATTGTAATAATTTACACTTTGACTTCATCTCTGGGGGCTTTACGAAATGTTAATTTAGGCCTCCCATTATAAAATGTATTTAAGTGAGACTAAGAATTAATTCCATTAATCTTCCAGGCAGCTGGGGCTTCTGTATCCGTCGAGACAGTTTTCTGCTCCCTCCTGAGACATGTGGGTTTTCCCTTCACTTTTAAAATCAATTACCTCTCTGCCTCCCTCGCCACTCCAACTCTCTAAGCGCTCTTGTCATATTCTTCATTAGAAAACCTGAGCACTTCACCTATGGCTTACAATGAACACCTTATCCAGAGCTCGATGTGTTTTTAAGTGTTGTTCGAGTGCCTCGCTCTGATTTATTAACATGTCTTACGCAGGTGCCGGCCCCGGCCTGTGCAGCCTCTGATACAAATAAGAGGACGGTCTGCCCCCCCCCGGTTTACCTGTTAGTCCATGACGAAGGCTTCGAGAAGTGGCCGCCGCCCCTGGGAGGGGATCATGTTATTCTCCCTCGCGCGCCATCTCACAAACATCTCAGGGCGCTAACTGAGGGGAATAAGCACGGACGGGCTTGACGGCTGCTTCCTATTTTAGTCGTCGGCAGGTAGGCGGATGAGTTGAACTGTGGAGGATCTCTGTGCAGCGAAGTCTTCGTCTAATTAGTTTGTCTAATTATGTCTTTGTGCTGGAAATTTCTCAAATTAGTGGTATCGTGCAGAATGTGAGTGTGCTCATTATGGTTGTCATGAGAATTGTTGCGGCACTTTGAGTAGAGAAGAAAGAGGGGGGGGGGTAAGGGATAGGGAGCGAAGGGGTGTCACTGGACCTGAAAGATCCCCACCATTGTTGAGATGCCTTTATCAAAAACAAATATCTTGACTCCAGCAGACGCTGCGCCCAGATTCTTCCCCAAAATGCACGGAGAAGATGTTACTTTAGACAGCAAAACACCCTGTTCCCGTCCCTGCGCATGGGCTGCAGCTATTTCTGGCAGACCATGAAAAAGGTCTCCTTTGATTTGCCGTTGTGTGTCAGCTGTGAGATCGTCACAGCATCTGGGATTTAGGTGTCTCACAAGCAGGGACTTTTTGGCTCCTTGCAAGGTGCTGCAGCATCACTCGCATTTCTTGAGCCTCCAATACCATGTCTTTATGTTGATGGTAAAATTCTGTGACATGCACCGGATGTATACGGTGCATGTAAAATCTGGCGATTACCTTAGGAGGTGAAGAGCTATAGATTCTTTATGAACAAGAAAAACAAAGTCAACAAGATGAAAAATGTCTTTGAAAAACCTAAAACCTCATTTCTGTCTTCTTGCCAACAGCAAGTTTTACACCTGGCCAAAGATGCTCTGCTCCGATTACACTAAAATGTAACTTTTTATCAGACACATTGCTATTTGTAACAGAAAACTAACTCCATATTCACCTGAAACAACATTGATTTTCTTCATTTGGGACTTTCTGGAAGATGGCTGGAGCTAAATACGGGATTGAAAACCCTTATCTTACAGCTGGCCAGTGACTATGGAGAGGTAATGATCATAGCATATGTGCCTTAGCATGGGCTAGTCAAAGTTCAGACCTAAATCCAATTGAGAGTTTGTGGTGAGACTTGTATGTCAGACAGTCTCTGTCCATTCTGATGAAACTTGAGCTTTTTTATCTTTGATTTCAATTTGCCTCAAAATTCTTGAAGCTGAAAACGCAGTATTATCAATACAAACTATTGACTCAGGTTGTGCTTTCACATTAGTATATGTAAAACAAAAAAGTTTTTTTTTCTTCCAGTTTACCATCATGCACTGCTTTGTGCCTGTCTACCTCATAAAATACAATTGGAAATTTGTGATTTTTGTGAAAAAAGTTGGAAAATCAAAGCTGTTGTATCACAGCTGAGAGATCATGAGGTTTTGTGAGCTCAGCTAAAGCAACATTTTACCGCTAACTGTTCTGATATGTAAGCTTATCAGTTTACTGCTGAAAAAGGCGACATGAAAAGCCTGATTTACATGTGAATAACCCTTAAAAATGTCAAGCAATAACTTAAAAGTCATGTTTTCTCTTGTTTAAAGAAATAGAAGCTCAGGCTAATGGAGTCGTCCTAGATTTTGAAAAGTGCTTCTGAGAAACAAACAAGCAAAGACGATGTGTATATTTCCTCTGTTTTATTTTTATTTGTAAAAATAAAACATTTTTATCCTTGTGTTCTTAAGAGGACATGAAATGCACACGTAGTGTTTTGCTTGTGCACAGTGGGATGGGGGACAAAACTTTGCCCTGAGCTTCTCCAGGTTGAAGTCTCATGTTGTCAGATACACATCCAGCTTGAGGTGAACAAATTGGCTCCATCATCACCTTTAGCTCTATTTTTTTTTTTTGTAACTAAAGTAAGAACAAACATCCAGGATCACCTGCTTGGCTTCACCCCTCTCCCTCCTTTCTTTTCTTCTCCCCAGTCCGTTTCCAACATCCCTCGTTTCCTTCCCCGTTCCCTCCTCCTCTCCGTCTCCTCGCCCCTCTGCTGGTCCTGCAGTAATTGGTATTCCAAGTGGCAGCTGGGATCCATACAAACATAGCAGACAGAGAGAGACAGTGAGAGAGCGGCAGTGTATGCATGCGTGTGTTTGAGTGAGTGAGAGAAAGACATGGAGGCAGAGAGAAAGAGAAAGCCAGCAAGTCAATACGCTGGTTCATTAGAGCACTGAGTCACAGTGGCCGCTGCCTTGTTTGTTTGTGTTTGTCCAATACTGTTTCTTAAGGAGAGCCCACCGACGCTTTCTGCTCACACTGGCACCTGACAGCAACACACCCCAGGCTGCCTGCTTCTCTCTGATACGCCCTGTTTGGACTTCCCTGCCTATTAAATAATTACAAAATCAATAGGTGCAAATTAAGCACAGGCTTTTCCCCAGGATTCTTGCCAGGTCCTTGTGCTCTTAGAGGTTGGTCACCATGGAAATTTGAGCAATGTTTGCTGACTGAGCCATTATGTAAAACTGGTCGTTCGCCAACGGGGATCAGCTGAGAGTTTTGTGAGACATACTGGGGGGAAAAATGGCATCACTGTGTCATATTAGATTATATTCGTAGTCATAAATCAGTCAATATCATAACCTATCAAAATCAGTCAAAAGAGTGAAAACTTCACAGGGAACCATATTTATCACACCAAAGGTGCATTTTCACAGCAGGAACATTTCAGGAACCAGATTTTTACCCTTTATTCCTGCAGATTGAACCAGAAAAAACAGGGTGTTCACTTAGTCTTTTCTTTTAAGTTTTAGTTAGAGATTTGTGCTAAACATTCATTTTAATTCATTGGAATTAGCCTTAACTAGTATTTTTTTGTTAACATCATGAATAGTATTTACAGTAATTTATAGTGACAGAGGGAGTAAATCCTTTATTCCTAGTAATATTTCATTCAGAAGTGAAGTGCTGCAGTATGTGTGGTTAATGCTCACATACTTGTGGGACTTGTGTTCCAGACTTCAAACATTAAATATATGTGAATTTTTAGAAACATCCTCTGATTTTAAACCAGCTTCACAATTTAAATGTAGTAAAAAGACTTCAAGTTATGTCTAAGTTTGAATCCTGAAGGAAACCGTCTCTTCCCAGTTCTCTCATCCTTTGCTTCAAAAATGTTAACATGAAAATCTGTCAGATTTGAAATGAGTTAATCGTGCATTTGAGCATATTTAAGTCACAGTTTCTCTGTAGCTGAACATGCTGTCAGAAATGGAAGAACAAGAATTGATCAACAAAACAATGAACTCCATGTACTTGAAAATTTGTGGACCTAAGACATGGTTAAGTTTGAGACTTGCTCATGGTTGTTTACTATGATTAGATGTCAAATACCACAGAGGTGTAGCATAGTTATTTATCATTAAAGGACATAACTGCATTATTTGATAATAACACTGTGACTTGGATCTGTAACTAGTGATATCAATCTCATTTTTAGCGACGAGCTCTCAGACTTTTGATTTTGTAAACCTTCTTGCCATCACTCTAATCCTTAGCGCTTCCAACATATTTTTGATGAGAGTCCAGTTTTCATCTGAGCCTCTCCAAAACAATGTTAATGTTGGGAAAACGGACAAATTATTTTAAATTTATATGGACTAGTTTTGGGTTTCTTGATAATTAAGTTTGATGGAAACTGAGCTATAAAGCACAGGGTTACTCCTGTTTCACTTTGGGTGCTTGTTGAACACCCATCTTGCAAAGTTACATTTTGTCTGATCATCAGTGTGAGGTACACGACAAATACTGGAGCTTTGCAGAGAGTTGAACAGGATCAAAAACAGGAAATGGAGTTAACTAAACCTGTCACTTCAAAAATACCACTCACTACATATAGTTAGCTACCAAAACAAAACCTCTATACCGAAATTGCACAGACCGTCAATCATATAGCAACACTGTCAATAGTACGGTGGATAAAGAGAATCACACCAATTCAATGAGATGAAATCTAAAGAAAATGGGAGGTTCTCCTTTAGGAGACAAAAATGACTCTGACCTTGTTGAAAATATGAAAGTGGATTTTCTGGGGGAAACAAGAGGGCTGTTCCCTGGTCACGGCGTGATGAAAGCAAACCACTTGTCAGGATATTGAAGGAGAGCCAGAGAGGTAGGTTTAGAGCAAGGGCTGTGATGACCTGCTCCTCTCTGGAAGGCCTGTTTATTTTGGAGGAAAGAGTAATATGCCGGTGGATGTGTGGTGGTCAGCCCACGGCTGCGTGGTTCTGCGGCCCTCTTGGTGGACGGTGACCTCTCATTACCGCTGCTTGAGGGAGCGTGAAACAGTGGAGATCACTGCAAAGGGCAGCTGTATAGATGCGCCTAACCTTTTAAACCATCGGAATACGTCAACCATACAAATAACTCATTAACCTTATCCATTTAAATGGAAAGCTCCTACTTTTCTCTCTGAACCCCCTTCTTCGCTCCAGTATTTGATTTGTTTAATTGGCCAGAGTGCACGATGCAAATGGCAAGTCTCTGTGCAGTGCATTGTGGTCAAGGAAGCCAAACAGCCAGGCGAGGTGGATTTGGCCTCCTTTGTCCCCACACTTAATGAAGGTGGGTTAGGTTTTTGGGGGGAAGGGGGAAGTTAAATGAAGGAGGTGAAACCATGTTAGCGTGTGAGTGTGTGTTGTCGAGGAAGTGGCCTCCTGCTCTGTCCAGTAGCACAGGAGGGCATTGATTGGAGGAGCTCAATAGCTTGGGCCTTTTAATCACCTCACTCAGAGGCGGCATTGTCCCACAGGCAAAGAGAATAAATGCTGGTAATACCCCCGTGCATATGCACACAGCCACTGGCTCCCAGCCTCTTACAGACCCACACAGGCTCAAATCAATAGAGCTGATTACCAACTGGGCGGCCTTAGCTATCAATTGTCTGCAGGGCCAGCTTCCTTCTCCCCGACATTTTGCCAACTTTTTGCCTCAATTTGGACTCAGGATGGTAGTCCAGCACCTGAGGCGACACCACAGGTGTTTGACTCCTGTTTTAATGCTTACAATTTAAGCTCTTATTGCACATCTTTCCAACACAAGGACTTATTCTTACAGATTAACAGGAGCGTATTTCAATCTTTATGAATTAGCTTCATATTTATCAATGATTTCATTTCTGAAATCAGGTTAGTATTTTATGTCTTTGTGTATCCCTGCAGCATTGAAATTGGTCAGTTTTCACTGAAGCAGATCTGACGGGTCAACAGAAGTTTTTCATCTGCCCTGTTTTCCATCTGAGCTGAAAACAACAGCCTCCTAATTTCAAGTAAAGAAGAGAGATGTGACAATTAACCAGCCAGATATTAAACTGGGTCAATTTTCCCTTGATTGGTATTTAAATGCAACAACAAAGTGTAATTTGTTCACTTTGTTTTAAGTTCAAAAAGAGTCTGATTACGTTTAAGATAATATGTTTTGATGAATAAGTAGGGATCATGTCATCTTTTAATTTTACGATAGATTGAAAACTATTACCCGTGTTGAAGAAACTGCATTATTTCACCACCAATAACTTTGATAATTAATGATTTAATTTTGATGAAAGTTTATTCAAGTGACATTTTACGTATTATACGCAGGAATGCATGATGTTAGGAAAACGTCTCACATGCAGTGATGTCTGGAAATGTGACGGTGAGCCTGCAATGAAAACACACTCGGCTAAACCGTGTTCGTGGCTTTCAGCTTTCGCTTCACTGCAGACATACAAGTTAAAGCATTTTCAGCTGCATTAAGCAACAAGCGTCACCTAATGTACTACTTGCATTGAGAGTCTGAATGAATAGTGCCAATATAATTAGCTGACATCCATTGCAGTACTTTACAGCAGTGATATTGTTTATGATGCATAATTGTGGTGAAAATCAATTCGGGATTGTACGACCATCATTATAATCCTTAAAAAGCAATTGTAACAATCTGCATTGACGACAAGTGGACTCTACAGGTGAGACCTGAAAGAAAACAGGAAATTGGCATCTACCATTTAACACCTATAGATTTTACCATTTGGTCTTTTCGTATTCATTTCTCAGGGCATTTCAGAGAGACTAAGCCCAATTAATCTAATCTATTGATTGTGAGCATATGCTATGATATAAAAATAAATTATGTTTATAATTCTGGACAAAAAAAAAAGGTTTTACTAAAATTGTATCTGCTAGCAACAAGGAGGCACAGAAACCATTGCTACAAGTTAAGTTAGCAGTAAAACTGTTTGGGATTCTGTTGGTTTTAAGAAAAAAAGAGATTTTTCTTTTTTAATCTAAGTAGACTTTTTTTTTTTATCTAAGTCTAACAAATAGGAACAATTAATCAGGTATTAAATTCAAAAGTCTCACTGTTAAATCCTTCCAAGCTTGGTTTTTAACAGGATAATGTTGAGCCCAAAGGTTCGTCATCCTGAGATAACTATTATGAAATCACTTGCAATCAGGTCAAGTTTCACCTGCATTTAATCACAACTTTTCACCACAATTTTACTGAGGCAGAATCTACATCTGGGGACCAAAGGCAGAAAAACTTCCTCCAAATGGAAAAGTATATCATTTTAATGTTGAGCATGAAAGCATACCACATGAAATCTAAAAGCCCCTCTTGACTTGTTGCATTCAGCTGATTTATTTTGCACTTCTAATATTGTGATGAAATTGTGCAGCTCTACTGAATACCACAGTTTGACCTCAAGGTCTCATCAGTTCATGAAAAGCGCAAAAAATAAAAAATAAAAATTGTTTAAGTTGGTTACGTTTACATAACAATACTAGCAGTCTTAGTGACTTATCATCCCGGTTCCCTCTAGCAATGTGTGCTGCTGTTTTTTAAGCTTGTCACTACTAAGAAACAATGCATTATCCATGTAATGTGGTGTTCTCCTCGAGGTAAATGCTTACACATGATGTTGACTTTGTTCTGGTACTTCAGGCCTTTTTGAATTGGACTTCAGAATACCTGACTGGGATGTTTTGTATTAACAACGCATTAGTCTGCACTGCTGCAACAACTGGAGATTTAAAGTGTGTTTTGCTCATAGTTTGATATATTTTAATACTAATGTCTGATTTCAGAATTTTCCTTCTGCAGTAGCTGATGTAAAGTTATTCAGATTGTTTTATTAAAATCACATTCTATAGTTCATAGGAAGAGCATTTAACATACAGTCTTCTTAATGTAATTAAAACTAAAGTAAACTTGAGAATTGAGCATTTTATGAGTTGGACGGTTTTAGTTCAGATACATTTTATGAAAAAATACACATTGCACACATTCTTTTTCAAAATAAATATGAAAACTATTGCTTTAGTAAAGATCTAAATATAAATGGAGTGTCCTAACTATTTTCGCCTGATGCTAGTCTACAAGTTCACTCATAGCCATGTCATCCCAGCATATTGTTTCATCAGTATGGATTCTTTTAAGGGCTCGTTTAATGTCATGTCCTATTTTGTGCAGGTGAATATAAAAACACCAACTTCCCTGAGTTCAGTTGAAAAGCCAAAAGGTGAGGCAGAGGAGAACGGTTGGGGCAGGGAAATACTAGAAAATGGGATTTGACTGTAACCTGCTTCACCAAGAGTTAAATCTGCGGGTGTCAAATGACAAATGCTTACTCCCTGAGTTGAGAATTAAGTGCTGTTCTGACCCAGTTGTGAAGAAAGCATTTAGATTTACACATCCAGTTTCTAAAAATGGCCTTTCCCTCATTGTCACTCTCTGTTTTGCACTCTATCTCCATCTCTTCTCCCTCTGCCTCCCTCCCTCAATCTGTCTCTCTGCCTTCTTGGCTGTCATATCTCCTTATACTGTTTAGAAATGCTGTACATTGTGTTACAGGGTTGCGACTGATAGCCTGCCAATTTCAGCTGTGGCACATCAGAGAGAGTCGACCCCCCCAAGCCTCCCCCCCTCCCTCCGACACCCCACTAAAACGCAGAGAGACACACAGTGGAGCCGTGACAGTGTGCTCCTTTTGCTGTTTTCACTGATTCCACACTGCCTGATTAAGTGTTTCATAAGAAAGCTCAGGGTTTTCATTTATTATTGAGCAAGGCTACTGAGCACACAGTGGCCAAAAGAAAACTGCAGCATGGAGAGCTTCAATGCAGGAAAACACAGAAACTCCCTCCTGCCGCGGTTTGTTTTGCAGACATGCTGCAGTTTCGGCAGCAATACATAAGAATTTGTGTTCCTTCCCATCAGAGAGTCTGGGATCATTTAGTTTTCGCTCTGTGCAGCCTATCAATAAGCCTGTAAGCTGGGTTTCAAAAACTAATAACGTCGGTGACTTTAAAAGGAAAAACAAATATCAAAGAAAGGCGGCGCATTAGCAGGCAGAGAGGGGGGTGAAAATCGAGATTTGCCGATGGACTTAAGGGCAGAGTGGCATTGTTGTTCTGTCCCGTGCCTTCCTCATTATTCCCCTCAAACACATTTTGCACACATTCCTTCTCTGGCTAACACCATTCTCTGGATTTTCCTGCCTCGTCTCGTTGTTTTCTCCTCCCCTCCCTTCTGCCCTCCCTTTCCCCATTCCCTCACTCTCCTTTTCTTTCTCTGTATCTCCTTTCTTCTCCTTCTGTCCTCTGCCATCCTCCTCCTCCCGCCCCGCCTGCCCCTGTCCTTTGGTTTTGAAGCCAAGTAAAGGAGTCGCCTTCTGAAGCTACGGGAAATAATTTGTGCCTCCAAGAACAAAGGGAAATCTTTGCTGTGAGAGTAATGGAATGGATTTTGTGATGTGGATGAAAACTGTCTTCATTTTACAGCTTCATTTCGGAAGACAAAACACTGATAAAACGCCGAAGAGAGAAAAACAACATCAGTGACACATCTGAAGCATTAACTGTATCCTCTTCTAAGACGTGTGATTATAATCTAAAGGATGATAAGGTTATGCTAATAAAATTACACAAATTGTATAAAATGCCCTCAGACAACTATGTCTGCGTTTTTCCTTAAAGTGAGTAAGACACTTTCATATTCTTTTATTCAGCGGCTATCAGTCTTTCTCATGGATTCATAGACTGCGAACAAATTAGCAGGACATTTGCGGAGTTCGAAACGAGAAGCCGGGAAGCAAACTGATGTGACACTGAATTTCGAACGGTCTGAATATATACATATACGTGTATTACAGAAAGTCTACATTAGTCATACTTCACCAGTTCTGCAAACTCTGCATGTAGCTCCTTTCTTGGAGTTAATCCATCCAACATTGACAGAAATAACTTTGGTACGTTAACGAGAAGAGAACATTTGACAATAAATAAATCAATTAAAAAAAAAAAAACCTCCATAATTGTACTTTAAAAGTAATCAGGTGTAAAAGATTTTCAAAAAGAAAACTAGAGAAAAATAATAAAAGCTTTCTGTTATCAGCAAGAAGCTGTATGAATGAACAAGCTCCTTCTTTGCGGCCCCCCCCACCCTCCTCGGATCCCAGACACACAGACTCACTTTTATTTTGATCCAGTCATCCACAAAAAAGTTTGTGAAGATGGAATTTCTCCAGACTTCCCAGTTGAGCTCAGCCAAAGGTCCATAAAAACTTGAGCCTCACCCCACTTGGGCACTTGACACCAGAACTGGGAAACCAAACCCCCTTTGACTGCACATACATAAAAGTTATTTAAATCGTATTCAAGGCACAGCTGGCAAAATAAACATGTACATTTTTTGATATGGTGCTTTTGTGGCCTCCCACTCCTTTTTTTTTTTTTTTTTTTTTATGCTGCCCTGGACACCTGCCCATATGGTGCACTGATATCAGCCGTAGAAATCGAGGGCAATCAAACTCTATCCAGCTGACCGAATAGACTGTTGGCAAGCAGAGCATAAATAAATGCATTTCGTTTTAAATATAACATCCTATTGCATCCCGGCAGTCCTGCAATGACGATATTGCACAGACTGACATCAAAGTAACGATTGCGACTCTATAAATGTTGCAGGTCGAGACTCGGCTTAAGTAGTTTTTTTTTTTTGTTTGTTTGTTTGTTTGTCTTGGCCTTCAATAGAAAATCTAAATTACTCATACCTTTCTGGGACACACTGTATGATTCCTGGAAATGATCGATTCCACACTTTCAAATATAACTTCAGTTCTCATTAAGAAGAGGACATTTTAAAATGAAAACTTTTCTTTACCTCACATGAAAACCTGAGCATGTTTTGTTCTGGATTTTCAAATAAATATAAAAATGTAATATGTAAAATGTAAAAATGAATTATATAAAGGTCAGTCTGCAGTTTTCTCTCATAGGGTTGAACCATTTCAGTAAGAAGTGACTGTGACATCATGCTGCACATTGGTGTAGTTTATAGCACCGTATCCTTTCAGCAAGAAGGTTCTGGGTTCAAGTCCCAACTGGGTTCTTTCTCTCAAGGTACCAGTCACCTCTATCCTCCCCAATGCTCTTGGAACTACAGACTTTGAATGGACGGGAGTTTTTATAATCTTTGAACTATGTCGTCGCTGCCTTGACATCGGCTTCCTTGCAAAAGAGAGATCATGTGACAAAGCTTGTTAAATAAAGGAAGTGAATAAAAGGACTCGCATTCGCCGATCTGTCCTCTTTTCTAATCATCCTCATGATGTCCTCAGCACCCTCTGTGAGCTCTTGCATCAGTGGTAGGTAGAGTCCATCCAGCTGGCACGCAGAACATGGATGCACTTGAAATATAACATCCTTCCAAATATTGGGTCCAAGTATGGTCATATTTCACTGACTGGTGATGCTTATGATTTTGTATTTCATATATTGTGCAGCTGTAGTTTTAGTCAAAATATCTTCTGTTTTTGCTCTTTGTAGAAAATCTAAAATGTTCCTTTCTTTCTCGTATACTTTGGAGCACCGGTTCATGCCTTGCAAAAAAAAAAAAAAAAAAAAAGTAAAAAAACCCTAAAGAAGACATTTTAAAATAAATTTCAATAGTGAAGTTAATAAAAATCACAACGATATGTTAAATCCTGAGAAGTTAAAAAAAACAAAGACATACAATTATTTGCAATGGAGATAATATGCATAAAATATTCATGGTCCATATTTCTTTTCCGTTTTGATGCATTTAATTGAAATTTTTTTTTTTTAAATAAATGTACGTGTTTGATGAGGTTGTGATGGTATACTCCTCCCAGAAGAGGCTGAATTGCTCTATCCCCAATTTTCATATCCACGCTCACTGCCGGTAAACTGGTTAAAATATGGCCATGAGAAATACTGTATATTTGTTCGTTAGGTAGTATTTATAGGTGTGAAAAAGCGTGTGCCAGAAATGTGATTGGAAAATCAAAGGAGCTGTTTTAATCCTACAAGTGGCTTGTTTATGAAGCTGCTGACTGGAGCAGATAGCTGTAATTAATCAGCCACATTTACTAAGTGTTACTTGATATTTTTGCTTATGTCTGTGTATAAAAAAAAGATAAATAGATAAATCGATGAAAAATATTGTAACTTTTATGTAAAAGTAAGGTGATGAGATTTTGAATCAGTTTTGGTGACTAACGTTGTACATTGAAGACATTTCTAATTTTAAAGCAAAACTTTTTTGCTTTAAATGAAAACATTGTATTCCAGTAGGAATTAAAAAAAAATAAAAAATATTTTTTTTGTCTATTCCAACTTCTTGTGCTACTTCAGAGTTTAATGCTTACCATTAAGCTCAAGTGTCTGGGGGAAGAAATATTTTATAGAATCTGATCTGAGCTTTTCAATCAGATGTTCAATTTTCAACCGCTTCCTGCAGCTTAAACTTCCTGATGCGTTAGTTTTAAAGTTTCCATCTCACTGACAGGTGGCTTCAAAAAGCTGCTGAGAGCAGAAGTGGTTCATTCCTCCCTGACTCCGTTTTCTGTGCGCTGTCAATCAATAACTCCTGTTGTCTGGTGATGAGCCAACGTATTGCACATTTCCTCTGGCATCAAGTGCTGCACACACCTTGCACTGTAGTTTTATTCTCTGCGGAGCTTTTGCTTGATTGTGGATCTTTAAGTAATAAAAACGTGTAAGTTTACATCTACTTTTAGCGTCTGTCACGTTCAATACCTCATGCATCAGGTTTCCATGAAGACCTTTTACGGACACAGAGCACAGAGCTGAATGCCGCCTGGCATCCAAAAGTGAAACATGACTGCATTTTACCTTCTGGATTTCTCAGCTGGTAGCAAAAAATGAAGTGCTCATATGTTTGAATTTTCTCACCGGGGAACATTAAAGAATATTCCTCTCCTCTTTCTACTGCAATTAGCAGAAGCTGCATTGCTGGCTGAAACACACTGATTAAGGACTCAAGGTTAAAAATATACAAGATTGTTCCTATTTGTAGAGGAGCAACAACTGCAGAAGCAATTTGCTGCTTCAAAATATACTGGAGTGTTCGAGTAGTGACGAGATCAAGTCGATTTTGTCTCTGTGTGTTTAATCTGAAGTGCTGCATAAATGTTATTCTTTTAAATACATTGTGGAACGAGTGAACTTCTGTATTTTCTCTGCTTCCTTTCTGCTGAATCCTCCAGCAAACAGAGGAATAAGGTGAACTTTCACCAGGTTTACTGAGCTGAAGAGCAGTCTGAACTACTCAAATATAGAAAAACAGTATTAGTTTTGTTTTCTACTGGTTTGAGATCCTCAAGCTCAACTTAAAACTCAACTGTCACAGTTGTCTTGAAATGCTGAACCTTTTGAAAAAGAAATGGCTTTTGCATCCTGAAGATTTTAGTGATAGTGGTCTTCTTTCTGGCCTGATTTTTTTTTGCATGCAATAGGTTGCTTTTTAAAAAAAAAAAAAACATCTGGGCTTGCAGCATGCTGCATGCTTCAGCGCTAATCTCTTCTGGTATCTGATGAAATGCAGGAAAGCGGAGCTCCTGTGGTCTGAGAGGAGCTTTTTATCTTCCAAAGTCAGAAAAGCAGCATAAGGTGTCAAAGGGGTGGAATCAAAGGATGCTAATTGTTGTCATGTAAGTGTAAATTTTCAGAAAAACAATTCAAGTGTGTGTTATTGGGGGTGTTTGAAGGTGTGTGGAAATGGCCCTGGATGAGACGTTCTACAATTCATCACACCCCGGACTCACTTTGATGTTTTTTTTTTGTTTTTTTGGAAGCGCTAACACTACATCTTGCTTTTAGGCCTGATTTTTTACCTTTTTGTTTTCTTTCATATATCATAACTATCACCAGTTCTGAGGGTATTTCTTTTCTTTGTAACCCGTATGGGCTCTTGACTTTAAGAATCCAAAATCATTTGGAGATTTTACACAAATATACGTAAATATGAACGAGCACTTCCTTAAATGCGTTTGCCTGGTAGAGGTTTTCTGGGAAGATGATTAATTTTGTGTCAGAATTAGAAGGAAGAACAAACCAAGGATTTTGCATATTTAGCAGCTTTTAAATCTTTCTGAATTCGTCCCAAAATCCCAAAAAATCTAGTTAAGAACAATATATGACACATTTCATGAGGTTTATGCCCTCATTGTAGGGAGAGCATAATTTTACATTGTAAATATGCTTGAAAGTAGCTTTTTTTAACCAGTAGTCATAATCATTTGAATGCAACCTGTCGTTGGCTTAGTTTTAGGACACATACATTCTGTAAGGCACAACTTGCAGTTCCTGAGACGACACAAGCAGAGACACTTTGTGCAGCTCACTTCAGACCAGAGAGAGATGAAGAGACAGCAGTTGTTATGAGGTCCAGCCTCAGTGCTGAATCCTCCTATGCTGTCAACACAGTGGTAGATGGGGGATGACCTCATCGCTGGTGGCTTTTAGAGTCAGTGTTAGTCATCTTTAATTTTCCACCGTCTGCACAATGAAAACATTTTCGAGCTTCGGGGCAAACTTTCGCTTCCTGCGTTTGCGCTGAGGTCACTTTATAGCTTTATTGTAAATGTGAGGAAAACATTTTGAAGAATTGGCACGTCGCCTCAAGCTTACAATGCAGACGCACGTCAGGAAATTCAAATACCCTTGACAGTAATTCAATTCGAAAAGTGGAAATTTTAGTTTCTAAGAAAATATTGGCGTTATCTATGTAATGTCTGAGTGAAAAGCTATATTCACGTCTTGCAGAGTATGTGCTCAATGCTAGGTCAGGGCTCTCTGAACGAATTACTGCTGCTGATCATTGTTCGTGGTAAGTGTTAAACGTCTGCTGGAAAATAAAACAAAACACAACTTTTAACCACTAATCAAGACTCAAGTCCTTTTTCTCTTTAGCAAAAGAGAGACACAAGGAATGAAGTCCATGTTCTGGATGTGTCTGTGCTGCTCTGACCAGGCTGCTGTTCACACCTTTTATCCTTCAAATTCCTGAATGTGAATTGTTTGACAATCCTCTCAAGACTGCAGTTATAGCTACTGCTTGCCTGTCTTTTTCTAAATGTGTGTTGTTACTAGCCTTAAACTATAATCATCAAAATAAACACAAACAAACATGACTGTATACTTGACTTTTACTTACTCTTGGTAAGGTTGACTGGTTTATTGTAAGTCTCCCTGCTGGTTGTGGTTCAGTCCTGGTGTTGTTGCTTGATGGTTGATGCAGATTTGGTCTTATTCAGGTGGCACACTTTGGTAGTGACAACAAAATGTGGAAATCAGATAAATCTCCACTTAAACTGAAATTTGAGGTGATGATGATGAAGAGGGTTTTTTTTTCTGGCTGTTATGATTTTTTATTTTTTAAATTCGGCTGTATTTTCGTGGCTGGAGGGCAAATTAATGCACCCTTAAAAAAAAGCCTATCGTTTTTTGAAAATGGTGGCTGTTTTGTAGTCTCCGCTTGTTTTTGTTTCTGTTTCTTTCTTTCACATATGAATCTCTCGCTACGCACTGCAGTCTTATCAAACAGCCTTCGGTGATTTGGCATTGTCAAACAGATCCGACAATCAGATTTTCTGAAACACAATGAAAACAGAGTCAGAGTAAGAAAGTTTTAGTGAGTGTCCTGAAATAGCATATGCCTCTACTGACAGTGTCCTCCCTGCTTTGACCATGATTGTTCCCTGACTTGGGCAGCATGGTGTTGTGATGGTTACCACTGTTGACTCACAGCAAGAATCTTGGCTTCCTCTGTGGATTTTGTTTTCTGCTTAAGGCATGCGTGGGCCTCCGGCTTCCTCCCACAGCCAAAAAGCATGTATATTAGGTTAATTGGGCTTTCTAAATTGACCGAGGTGTGAGTGTGAATCGTTGTTTGTCTCTTGTGTTGGCCCCGCGCTGAACTGGCAGTCTGTCCAGGGAGCAACCCCGCATTTCGCCGTGTGAAATCTGGGATCGGCTCCAACCTCCTCACAACTTTTAACACGATGAAGATGAACGCTCGCTAATTCAACTCCAAGTGGAGAAGCTCATGCAGGAAAGTTTGAAGTAATCAAATGAAGATTTTTACCTCAGCAAGTCTGCATGTGGCTTTTTATATGGCAGAAGTCCCATCATAAATAAAATTAGCAGCCAATGCAGTGACTAACCCGTCACACACTGAGACTGTGATGATCCAACTGCACTCTTGTTATCTCAGGCTGATTGAATGCAACAAACGAAAGGTTTGACTCGCAGAGTTTCACAACCTGACGGTAAACGTGGCGTATTGACTGTACGATGGATATCATCAAGCAAACATGAGATTATGATAATATGATAAGAGGACTCGGGGTGCAACGGTGTCACCGCAAAAATATACAACAAAGTATAAAAAAGATGCAAATTCAATCATTTTTATTTCAAAAGAAAAGCAACAACTACCACTGATGTAATGTTGCAAAATTATCTGTAATGATTACAGTCGTGGCTATGGGGATTCTATTTATGCTGTCAATATTTAAGTATTTTAATTTTGATCCGCAGATGCACTAAAGTAGGTAAAAATAACACAGGTGACAGTGATTTTATCATGTGTGAGCTATAGATATTGTTCTGATCAAGACTGAAGTCTAGAGGAGAGACACTGTAGAATCAGAGACACTTTCATAGAAGTACAACACGTTTAAAACCTGAAAAAAATGCATTGGTAACGAAGGCAAAATAACAAAATTAATTCCAATGTATCCATCGTCTGAAAGTAAATATTATTTTCGGGCAGATCGCGTCTTTTCTGTTCAGCCTTTTTAAAATCATTGTTGGAAGCCTGAGAAGTTAATGTTTGCTAGTTATTTAGCTAGCTTATGTGGGGATCTGCTCAATATAACAAATGGCAACCACACTGCAAAACTGCAGTCACAAATAACTGTGTGCATGCAATGTTTGGTTCACCAATACAGGTTCAATACGATATCTTTTTCCAGTTGAATGGTGAGAACATCGTTTTGATGTGAAATGGAGGGATTAATGTGGAAAAGCTCGATCACTCAAAATTATTATTAAACATTATCATGTTTTCACAAAATAATGCAGCCTTGCTCATATGCTTCGACAACAGTAACCTGTTTTTTTTTCCTACAACTGCTATTCATGTTTTGTATTTGCCATTTTGCATGTTTCATTCGGCATTTCATGACAGAAATTCGTCATATCTTACCAGCCTTTTTTCATACCTGCTTTGAACTTAAACAATTTTTCTATGTTGCAGTGGGTAAAGTACAAATGAATGTTACACTTGAAATAAGGTTTAATCATCTCACAAAAAATAACCAATGTAAAAAGAGTTAGAAGTGATTTATACATTATTTCAATACAAAGGCAAGAAAGCAATCAAGCCTTTCTCTTTTTTTCAAATGGTTTTCTAAAAAATATATTATTCACATTTTATTTCATGTGAGATTTGAGTATTTTTACAACTGGATATCTCCACAGTCCTTGAAAAATATTTAAGTAGGAAGAAAAATAAACTGATTTGCTAGATGTAAGGACAAGTGTATTAAAATGTTTTATTTACTGGCACAAGCAGGAAATGAGGAAACAGCAAGACGTGGATACAAAATTTACAGCCAAGTCTTATAGTTTGCAGTTAATTTGTTTAGTTTTTCCACATAGTAAGTGAGATGTGACACAACACATCATTCTGCACAGCTGACTGAAGCTTCACAGCAACATACGCCGATGAATGGAGAACAATCCAGCGCCAGATTGTTAGCGAATTGAAGTGTTTTGTTTTTAGTGGAACTGTGGCTTCAGTCAGAAACAGTAGTGACTTGAGAGAGAGCCAGGTCTAATTTATAAATCTAAAATTTCAGACTAATAATCGCTTGGAGATAAAGGAGGGACACCGTTGCATTTTATAATGAAGAAAGAAATACTTTGCCTGACATGTATGGATGTGATGGATGATGTATGTCAGCAAACCGATAAGTCATTGCATTTTCCTTCTCCCTTTCTCTGCTCTCAGATCATCGGTGAAACATGAAAAGCACAGATAAATATCTTTAAAGGACTAATGGTTGAAATTTTAATAATGTAGATTGTGTGCTATTTTTTGGTTCATTTATTCTGCTGCCTCCTCACTTCAGCGCAAGCCTTTGAAAAGCCAATGGCATTCGCAGAAAAAAATATAATTCTTGGCCTTCTGATGTCACGCAAAGGAAAATGTTTTCTACAATGTTCAATTGTCTTGAAGCACAATCTGATCCAAACATGTTGGCAGCTATTTAAATGATATATTCTCAGAGAAATCAAATCAATTTAGAGCATTTTCTCATAATAATGCAAAGCGGAGGAGGGGGGGGAGAAGAAATGGTTTTGCTCACGTTGTTCAAGCCATACGGGTTTCTCTTTGTCATCCATTAAGCTCTGCAGTAGCGGCCTGCATTCATAAGGCATTTGATTGTTTGATCTTTGACTATGATATTTCATGGGCAGGAAATCAGGCCATTTTTATATGAAAACACGTGAGGGAAACAAATCTTCCATGCGAACCGTCATTACACTCCTGTGATCATCTCTGAGCCCATAAAGAGCGGACGTGTTGTAGGTGGTGGCCCGCACGTATACGGCCATTAATCACAAGCACATAGGTAGTAAACACTGTTTGATGGTCATCGAAAAACAATTCTATTACAGAGGTTAGCCCGTCTAGCGGTTAACCTTCTCCTCTTTGATGTATAGCTGTGTGCCTCTTTAGCTCAGGAGGAGGAGGAGGAGAGCATCCTCACCTCAGCTGGAATGTCCCCCTTCAGCAGCTTTTGAGTCGTTGTGCAATCATCATGCAACCTTTTGTTTCCCTCCCCCCGCCGGTACCCCTTCTGCCACCTCCCCGTCGTACCCTTCCTCCCATTTTTTTCCTCCTGCCTCCCTCCCTCCAGTCATCTGAAATGTGCCCTGCATAAGTGGAGGCAGCTGCTTAAGTGCTGAGAGAGGGAGGAGAAGGAGAGAGCGAGAGTGGAAGGAGGGAGGTGAGGGAGGTGAGGGCCGGAGAGGAGCGACAGAAAGACTCTGACTCACAGTTAGCTTTGCTTTCCCTCCCTGAATGCTGCAGCATCTACTCCTCCCATTGCACTCAAGGTCTCTCCCTCTTGCTTTGGCACACACACACACGCACACAGACACACACGCACACACACACACGCACACACACGTATGCGCACATGCTTTTGCAAGCATTAATAAGGAGGCTTCTTTATGTTTTTTACTCGAGGTTTTCGGGACGTT
This sequence comes from Poeciliopsis prolifica, assembly GCF_027474105.1. Lineage (NCBI taxonomy): Eukaryota > Metazoa > Chordata > Actinopteri > Cyprinodontiformes > Poeciliidae > Poeciliopsis > Poeciliopsis prolifica. Next base: position 8,826,729 of record NW_026562384.1, read on the forward strand.
TGAAATGGATTTGTTTTGCCTTGGTGCATTATTGCCTTGAAACGGGCGTGCTGTCAGCATTCCTTTGATTCTCATTTCTTTTTGTTTATTTTTTGGTTTGTTTTTGAAGTCTTAAAACTAATTAATCTGACTGTGGTTGACGCAGCTCCCAGCTTTAGGTTAGAGGTTGCAGGGGCAACAGATTGAATACAGTAAATAACACACAGGTGGAATGGTGACAATTGTCTCTGTCAATAAAACGTCACATGGACTATCTGTGGAGCTTAAGGGCAATTTGGCGAGGGTTTGTGCCTGTGTCTTTAGTGCTTTTGTGACAGTGGGCTTGATAGCTAAAAGCACACTTCCCTGCAGTGGAATTACATAGAGGCGGTGACGGCAGCAAAAGCCCAGGGCTTTTATCGGCTGTCATTCAAGCAGGAGATGCTGGGTGGAGGCAGCAAGGCCACCATGGCATGGAGCAGGACAAAAGCTCAATGCTAGGCTGTAATTGTAAAGAAAAAAAAAAACAGACTCTAACAAGGTCGGAGAGGTGCTGAGTGGAACCTGATGCACGGTTTTAGTGTCATAACAGAGCATTATCCTTGATTTGGACCAAGAGTTATGCCGAGACGCAAATGGTTTTCTCACATTTCCAGCCAGATAGATTTGACATTTTACCTCTCAAGCAAGACGGAGTGTGTGTTTGTTATCAAATGAAACGGAGATTAAATGGAGACAAAGATTAGAGCATTTTTTACTATATTTAACGACAATACTGGCAGATATGTGCACATGAGTCTGCAGTGATTTTTAACTTATTAGTTAAATTAGACTAAGTTGATTAATTGCTGTTAGAAATTTGCCATGAAGATCAAAACTGTTCATACCATCAAGTGAGGTAGGTTTAACTTTTAATTTCTTACTTTCTTACTCTAATGCTTTTTTTTTTTGGAGTGATCCAGTCAGAGCTCTGACTTGACCAGGGGAAGATAAAGATTAGAGATAGCAAACAGGCCTTGCAATCTCAAGGACTTGTACCTCAAGAGCATCAAATTACCAGCGGTCTGCCGCCTGGTTGAGGCAGAGCTGGAACGCTCATTGATGGGGAAGTGCAGTCTGAGAGTCTTGGTGCGCACTGTACACTGGGAAAAAGTCCCAGTACACTGAGAGATACAATTTACTGCGTACTGGTGCGTAAGGACTGGTAGTAGCATCTTTCATCACTTGAGTTGAGAATTTCAGAAAAATAAAAATATGATGTTTATAGATTTTTCTTCAGTGTCCTTAAATACACGTGTTAAAAATTTGGGTCTGGTTTAAATGTCAACAAAGCGTTTATGCCAAATTTTCCCCCCCCTTATTTTACAGTCAAATTCAATAGGAGGTAAAATGGCATTTAAAGTAGAATAATCCAGTCCAGGTTCTATATGTTTAAGCATTGATAATCATGCAATATAGACGGTATTTGCCCAAATTCCAAAAGAAGTGCTAAAACACATTCCTTTCATTATTTGTGAAACATGCAGGTGGTATGATTCAACCATACACATTTTTTGTCCTCAGATGTCTAGAGATTCATCCAAACTGCTAGAAAAGTCTAAACAAATGGTAAAATCCAGAAAATAATACACATTTATCTTGCAATAATTATATTAACCCTGCACAAGGTTTTGTTTTGAGAAGACAACTTTACCTCAATGTATCTCTGCGTAAATTACACACTTATAAAATATTTCAAAAATAATTTCATTTTAGGTTGGCATCAGATTTTGTTGAACTAACTCAATTAAATCATAGATGAAAGCAGCCCAAGTTGAGCAAAGTATACATTTTCAATGCTACAAAGATGTAGAAATCCAGTCACTGCTGTATGTTTATTAAACTGTATTGAATTCATGCTTGTATTATTTTTGAGAAATGGAGACACGCAAAAGCGACACATTTAAAAACGACCTTTTATCAAATGATGTCACAGACAGATTACAGTCTGCAGCCTGGAGGCGAAACGCGCCCTGTGCTGTTTTTGTGAGCAGAGACGACACTATAAGCCTGAGGTCGCTTCTGAGGTCACTTCTGAGGTCACTTCTGAGGTCACTTCTGTGACCAAAGGGTCGCAGAAGCAGCTGTTAGGGATAAAACACTGGATCAACACAGTATTCCTGGTATGTATTTGATAATAAACTGTCAATACAATTTTAATCTCCCTCTGGGAACTGTAAGCATTGCAACCAAACAATAACATGTGATCCAATATATTGGTCGCTGAATCATTACATTTGTCATAAATTAATGTATTTTACAAAGACAATTCTTTAAACGGAACTGAGCAAAGCCTATGTCTACAAAAAATAAAAAATAAGAATAGACATATAAGTAAAATCTGTATATCAGCAGCAGGAATTGCTGCAAACAGAAATCAATTCTTGCTTTCAGTGATGGATTGGTTGAGGATTGTGGGAATGCACTGAACAATTTTTCGTGCAGTATCAACACGAAATATTATATCATCTTCAGCTTCTAATTTCATGTAGGCTAGTTGAGCACATTGACACCTGTAAGCCTGTAAGCTGTTTAAATCAGCTACTAAACATATTTTTTAATTCTCAGAGTGTTATGTTTTCCTCTAGATTTTACTGTGACATTTGCAAGAAGTTATGAATCCTGAAGACTGCTATCATTGCAATAAAAATGAACGTGGTTTGCATTTGTTATTAGGTGGCTGGAGGCTGCTGGAGGAGAGGACCAGAAAATATAGCCAAAAAATGATATTGCAATATATTTTTTTAAATGCCTCAATAACAAAATCACAGACAATGTTCCATATTTTGTGGGATTTTTAAAAAAATTTAATATCAGATTTAGCCTAACAAATATGTCACCTTTCAGAAAAAGGTTTTTTGTTTTATTTGACTTTCCATTATTAACAGCCACCAGCACTAAAAAATATATTTTCCAAATTGAACTTCTCTCCCTGCTGCACCACTTTCATTGCTTTACCAACAATGAGCAAAATTTGTTTCATTTTTTTCCCTAAAGGAATATCTGGCTCCTGACACAAAGCGAAAAGCACCGACAACTCTCGCTTCTTCTGATTCATTTCGATGTTAGAGTTAGCAGACGTGACTAGCTGCGGCTAGCTAGCCTCTTGTCTGTGTTTCTGAGGGTTTTTTTGTGTTCTTGTGCTTACAATCAACCGCGTGCTGACAAATGGGGCGGAAAATGTTTCTCCTGTTTCTTGTAATTTGGTGGCCCTGAACCTTTTGCTAAACTTCAAGCTATTTATTTACTTTTTGGAAAAATGTTGGGTGTTTTTTTTCTTTTTCCCGCTTTGGCTGTCTGGTCTATTTTGTCTGTGTTGAGAGGAGAGGGGAGCAGACAACACAGCCATAAAGGGAAGCCCATGATTTACATTCCAACTATGCCAAACATGCAGAAAACAATAGATGGATATGAATTATATCATAATATTCAACAAAACCAGTAATCATTTCAATCTGACCAACTAATAACAGATAATTAATTTGTCACCGATAAGTTATTTCTCTTCTTAAGCTGGTATTACTTTGGCAAGCACTGCTTGTGACTGTATGTATATTTTGTAGCTTAATTTTCTATTTATCACCTTGTTGTGAAAAAGAAAGAAAAAAAAAAACAGACAAGAAGCCTTTTCAGTTGCCGGCTCCAAATAAAAGCTTAAATTCAATGTGGCGGCAGCAGCTTTGGCCTCAAGGTTTAAGAAGCAAGCTGCTGGTGAAAGCTGCGACTTCAAACGAGTAACAGGGAGGGAAGGGAATTTGTGCCGGTCGCTCCTCAGTTTTCACACACAGACCAGGGTGTGTTACACAAGACAGGGAACGCAGGACCCACCTGCGTTTGACCTCTTTAAAACTGCCGGCGTCCCTCACCGCCGCTCTTCATTTGCTGCACGTGTGCCGCTCCAGTTGCACAGGTTGATACTCGGACGCGGCTGTGAAAAATTTAATTGGAATAGCGAGGGCAAAACGGATAACGTACCAACCAAGTTTGACATGTGGAAGCTTTGTTGGAGGCTGGTGAAATGATCCTCTTTCTACCAACTTTATTACGCTCACATTCTTTTGGTGAGATTTTAGAATGAATTGATTTTCTCTTAACGTTTGAATGTTGTATAAAAGTGGCTATGGTTAGGGTTTGCAAAGCCTCAGAGGTGTGGGAAACTTTAGGGTGATATTATTATTAGTACAGTGTTTAATATTCATGATAAGGGGCAGAAAGTGAGGTCAGTCTGGGTCACGAATCCATTTTGTGAACTTAAATAGAAGTACGTTTCTCATATCTCATAGACCCAATATTTTCACTCTTTCACAGCTGCCACTTATTTATATCTGAGGCCTATTCATGTCAACCAGATATGTAAAAAGAAGCACATTATTGTATCAACTGGCATAAATTGTGAAATGATTTATTAAAAACTCATCAGATAAACTCCAAAAACAGTAACCCTTTCATCTAAGACAGGCTCACATCATGTCTTTTAAAGAAAAGGTGTCGCTTCTTGAGATACCTCCAAAACTGCTTGTTATTTGCCAAACGTGTTGCTTAAGTTCTTCAACCAGGTCTTCAGAAGAGTGGACAGATTTGTTTTTGGTTTTTTACTCCCGATGCCACCTGATCGCCGCAGACTGTGCCTCAGCCTGCCATCAGCTAATTAAAATTTGACATTTCTCCTAGCATAAACCTGATGAGTGATTCCCTAGAAGAGATTAGTGTGCCGAAAAATTCGAATGAAATGCACCAAACACCTTCTCCAGCGTTGTGCCGCCGAACAGAAATGTTACGCCAGCGGGGGAAGCAACTTTACGTGTTACTTTATACTTCAACATAAGCAGTCTGAGTTGTCGCTTTCTACATTGATTTGCAACGCTGTCATTCCAGATGCGACTGCTATAGTCAGCTGTTGCTTTCAGGCCAACTGCAATTAGGCTTTTCTTTATATCACATTTTGTGTTGGATGGATTTTTTTTTTCCTGCCTCCACACAGAAAGTCTGGACAAGAATCCGTGTTTCCTGGGCTTCATCTTTAATTGCACTGACATGCTGTAAAGCTCAGAAGTATTGCGATTAAAATTTACAGCTACAGTCTCTACGCTGAAGCAATTATTTGTTATTTTACAGAGAAAAGGTTAAAAGATCACTTTTACTCACCAGTAAAACAAGTAGCTCCAAGTGGGAAAATTGCTTAATTTGGAAAACGGCAAACATTTAGATCAGGGCAAAGATAAACTGATCTAATTTTAAACCTATCTTTCTTCCTTTTTCGTCTTCTTTTGTTCTTGTTGCTGATTTTCCTCTATATGTAGAACTTTTTTCTCAGGTTTTTCCTGCTCCGTCCTTCAGCTGATTGCCTTGATTGGGAACACCTGCCCTCCTCTGTTTGATGACTTCGTGATTACTTTAAGTTAAACTAATTGATTACATCAGAGTTTTGTTTTCTGGCTCCGAGCATCAACCTTTCACAAGGAGACGTCTTTAACTCGTCATTTTATGTCAGAATTTTCTACTCAGAAAGCAAAAATTTCCCTCTAGTTTTAATCTCCATGAGAAAAGCAATAAAGTTTTTTTTCTTATTTTGCTATTAATCCTGAATATTATGTTGTAAAAATGCACTTTTGACTCCCCTTACATGTCTCTAGTTTTTTTTTTGTTTTTATTTTTAGTCTACATACATTTCAGATCATTAAAGAAATTATGATATCTAACAATAAAACCAGAGTATAAAATGTAATTTTCAAAAATGCTTCAAAACAATATTGGATCTCTTGATAAATCATGAACTAACCACATCGTTTGGCTCAGTTTCACCACATCCATCCTTATTACTGCCACAAGTACTCACTTAAATCAAACCTGACTACTTGAAGTGGGCTAAAGAAAACTCAAAAAGCAAAACATTACAGCCTGATACGGTTCTCTGTTTTCTTCTTGCGTCTTCTTTTCTTCTTTTAACTTTGAGTTTTCTTGAAAAAAAATCTGATTATTATTATTTTTTCCTTTCTAACTGGCTGGTGACTGATCAGCATCTGATTTTGACCACAAGCACATCCTTATCAAAGTCTCCTGCTTTAAAATGAGAGCATCATCTTGTTGGGATGAGCGTTCAGTAATTGAAATAAGCATGATGTTGATAAAAGAAAACTAAACGCATTAAAACATCAAGAGAAAAGGTGGAATCGCTCTTAAAGGGATTGTCTGGGAGTGAACACGAGTAATGTCCCAATGATAAAAAAAAAATAAAAATAAAATGTGTGGCCTCTGGAGGTCCTCTTCTCCGGCTGTTTTTCTAAGGGCTTCATCAATAACAGTGCCTCTCTGTTAGGCGAACTCTGTTGTTTGGGATATAAGAGTCTGCATGGGGCGCGTCTCTGAATGGCTGTCCTGGGCGTTGAGCAGAACGAGGCACAGAGTGAGCTGCAGCGGGCAGCTCTGCAGAAGCAGCAACTCTCTGTTATTCAGCCGTTGGCCACAACGTTGTGTATACATCTGTAATCTTACCTACCCCCTGGGCTCACAAAGGCCCCCACTGCTGCCATCTTCCACTATGTTTCTTTTTTATATACATCCATCTCAGCCTTTCTCTCTCATCATACTCTCTCTTGATCGTGTCACTTGCTCCCCCCCTTCCTTTTTTTTATTTTTTACACAAAGATATAGTCAGGCAAACACACCCACGCGCTTTCTCACGTTGGCTCCCATACACAAACACATGAAGGGCCTTGAAGACAAACCATGTGTGAGATCATGCTGCCTTAATGTGTCAGGAACACTACAGCCTGCTCACTTTCTCTGCTTATTTGAATCATTAAAAGAAAATGCGTAAAGGGAATCTTTGCCGTTTCAGGGGGTCAGTCTACGATTCTTTCGTGGACATTTGCTTGCACTAGGGTTGGAGAAGGTAAAACCTCTCTTCAGCTGAAACCCGAACTGGATCTGTGAGTGTTTAAATATACATGAAGCAGAGGGCTACACGAATGCCATCCTGTCCCGGACGGCGAGCAGTTATGAGGTGTGTCATGTGTCGGCGCTTTCAAGCCGACTCCGGCTTTCATCAGCCTTTGGCTCTGTGACGCCGTGACGTTTGCCACGCCCTCCCCGCTCCCAGCACCGCTCCATACATGCTGTAAGGATGCGTTCATTTGTACGTTCCCCCTACTGCCATCGCGTCTCGGAGCGCCTGCTGTGTCAGGGACCGCGAGAGGTTCTTTCATGTGAATTGATGGTTTTATGTTAAATAAATAGAGAGATGGCTTTAAAGTGCATTTCATTCTTTATTTTTACTTCTCCCAGCTTTTATCTTGTCCCTGACAGGCTGATCTGCTTGCGGCTCCAAGATGATATTGTGCATTGACAGTCCAAGTGATGCATTGTCATCATCTCCTGGTTGATGTGTACCGCTGCTCCCTTAAGGATAATATGCGGCTGTCATGCTCCAGCTTGAGGATTTCATAAGATCCCGCTGCTGCCCCGCACTTCAATAAATCCTTATTGCTTTCAATACATTTTCAATCAGTTGCCATTTGCTGCAATCACTGTTGCATGTGTTACTGTAAACTCTGCTTCCAGCTTCAAGGTTCGTGTGTCTATTTCTAATGGGAGGCATTACAAAACACATCTTTTAAGCCCCCACTGGGTTCAAAACAACAGGAATGTATTTTTCCCTCTCTTTCTTTCTTCAGACGGCAGTGGCTTTCACAATTGAATCTGAATGCCATGCTTTTAGCGCCAGGGTTGTTTGATTATCCACAGACAGGGAGCTGTGCTGGATTCCATTCCTTTCATCATGCTTTAACCAGTGTGAGCCGGCTCCCCTGTCGTATTTTATGAGAGGTGATTTTTTTTTTTTTTTTTAAGGCCTCTCCTTTATGCAGATGATTTTGGCTGCCTCTCCCCGGTCTGGTCTTCAAGAGCTGGATATTGGTTTTGACAAGAGAGCTCACCCTGCTACATTCGCTCTCACTTAGCTGTCTACCTGACTGGATATTCTTGGCCATATGCTAATGTGAATTACACTTAGCAACGGGGAGGGGAGGGGCGGACGCATCTACAGGTGTTTTCAGAATGAGGCTCGGTGACAGGAATATTACACCGCACTGGAAACCTCATTGACCCTTCACACTCCCGCAGAGAGTGGCGCTTTGTGCTGTTACCCAGTCGCGCATGTTCTTTTAATACTCACTGCTAACGTCCACATCAGTTGACAGGTGTCTTCATGTGCAGCGTGTTCGTTCAAGGAGGATTTGTTCGCCTATAGGACCAGGAGCTGTCGTTTATGGAAATTGTTTTCTTTTTCCACTACGAAGTGTTGATGTGCGTATGCGCCTGCAGGCGTTTCTTCTGCTAGATAATGAGGAAAGCATTAAACGAAATGACTGTGCAACTTGCAAAGAAAATGTGTCTTTATTTCACATTTTCCTAAATCGTTCAAACTACTAATTAGTGTTGTTCGATTTCTGGCAAAATTATCAACAAACTGTTTCTGCGGTCTGTAAGGTCTGAGTGTTTAATACAGACTTAAACATGGTTTTATTATGTTCTTCTCAACAAAGACTAATTGAAGCCTAATATATTCAAGACAATTGTCCTGTCAAGTTTCTGGTTGGGTATATAATGTTAGGAAATTGTTCCTTATGACACTGTAAAGTGCTGATAATGGATCAGTTATCAAACAGTGGAAAAGTATTTGTTTTCTTAATTTTCTCATTTTCAAAGTTTTGAGTTTCATCAAATTTTAATATCAAACAAAACCTGAGCAAGTACAAATAGGAGTTTACATATTATAATTTCATGTATTTCTAAAAGGCAATCCAAATTGAACGGTGTCTTTGATTAAAAGATTTTGTGTTTTTGTTTTATGTCTCTCTGGAGGAATTTTGGATTGCTGATGCACTTCTGATCCGTGTCCTGCTGCATAACGCTTGCAGGTTGAGGGAATGAACTGATGACCAGACATTCTCCTTCAGGATTTTCTGCTGGAGCGCACAATTTACTCGGTTACTGCAAGTCACCGAGTTCCAGAAGCAACAAAGCAGCTCCAGACTAGACTCCAGAAAAACCACAACCAACATGTTTGACTGTCAATTTTTCCCCACTGAATTGCTGTCCTGAGCGTCATTCAGATGTTTTTCTGAAAGATTTGCATACTTTTATGTCAGCAGTGATTTTTCTCTGGATGGCATTAAAGCCCACTTTCTTATTGCTGAATAATAAACACTGACTTTAGCTGCTGGTGTTGCGAATTCTGTTCTTGGTACTTTTTTTTGCTCCTCTGGATGAGTCATAATCTGCTTTTGGAGTAAGTTTTGGTGGGCCAGTGTGACCGGTGGACTTCTGCGTTATAGATCCAGATACACTCCTGTGATGGTTCTCTGTTGTTATTTCTCCACCTTAGAAATAGTTTTGTAATCCATTCCTGACTGGTAGTTGTCAGTGATTTTGTTTCTCATCTATTCTTGAATTTCTTTGGGTCAGGCCACGATGCTTTGCTGTGTGACATGCTATCTCATAGCGCCAGACTGACTCTATTTTCCAGATGTATTGGTCCTACAAGAACAATGTATGGCTGTGGCAAGGAAAAAGAAACATATAGTTAATCACAGTAATTCATGATTTTGTTAAAATCATCTCTTTTTACATTGGAGCCAGTTGGGTTAGATTCAGATTTTTCCTATTAAATTAAATAATTGTTTGAAAAGTTCTCATTATATTTATTTATATATGCTGTTGGGTATCTTCTAGTCTAGTTGAAATAATTTTCTTTGTTAAATAAAAGCAGCAAAATTATGTTATATGTTTGTCTTTTACATCCTTGTGGTAACACAAGGACACAATGGTGCTTTCACTCAGGATTGTAGTTAAAGTCTGATCCTCTCTGTCCCTGTTAGACGATACCTGCTGGTATCTTCACGTCTCCATCATTTTATTAGCCATTATTACCAACTGTAGGTTAAATAATGCCTTGCCCAGGATGTAGTCTGCATCCTGCATCCTGCTTAGGATGTAGATCCTTTACCGGACATGAAGCCAAATGAAAGCACAAGAACTGAGTGTAATTAAATTATATATATATATGTATTATGTAAGTCCAGACTAAAACTATTTTTAGAATGCATAAAGTTTCAATAAATGTTCTTGATCTCTTCTCATAAAATGATTTTCTGTGACTAACTCTTGACATCAGCTCTTACCAACCTCCCTGACCTTTGATGAAAAGCATCCCCACAGCATGATGCTTCCCCCACCATGCCTGTGTGTTCAGGGTACTTTTTGTAAGCCTGTTCTCTGTAAAATGACATAAGAAACAGACATGTTTGCATATTACTTACACATTTGGACATCGGCTGGGAACATTTTTGAAATATTGGAATTTCTTGTTGAAAAGTAGCTTTTTTGTGTGTGTGTGTGGAAATTTGACTGGATTGTTCCCCCCCAACCCAACCCAAGTCCAAGTTGAGTTTTTCTCCAGATGCGCAGCTTTAATATGTCGATTTTCCTTCAAGTTGCTTTTGCATTCATGCTCGTCTGGTTGAGAGGGCATCAGTGAGCAACAAGCTGCTGAAGCTTAAAACGTGAAGTCAGTCATACGGCGTGTGATAATCGTGTCTCCTACCCTCTCTCTGCTCCTCCTGCCTACTTAGAAGGCTTTGCCTCGTGAGTGTTTCTCCTCAATGCCACATTGCTATTGTCCACTTGTCCCTCCTTCTTCTGTTCAATCACATGCATGAAGTTGTGACTGTAAATCCCAGATGTTGGCAGGTCATCCTCCTCTGCAGCATTCTGGTAAACTGTTGGCTGACAGCTCCTGGTTTTCTCAAGCTGGCAGCCGTAATGAAAGATAACACAAAGAGGAGCTAGGTAGGTCGTCTTCGTTTTCGTCTCCTTCTATCCCTCTCCAATTGAATGGGTTGTAAAACAGAAAAAAAGAAAGAAAATGTCCTCCCTCTTTGAGCGTGGAAAGAGATAGAGTAGCTGTGTGGAATAAAGGAGATGCCTCTTTCTCTATCGCACTCCATCAGCATTATTTACCAGACCTGCCAGTTGCTTTGTACAGCACCTCTCCCTGCCAAGTAGGCGACTGGCGTCCGACCAGGGGCTAGTGACAACAGGCTACAGTGGAAAGCAGGGAGAGCTGTGTGGATGAGCCAAGTCTGTTCATTCCAATAGGCTCCAGCGTGAAGCACAGACGTCTATCTGCGCTCAGAAAGCAGAACGTGCCACTATGAGGGTTTCTCGCAGATTAGAAACCGAACCCGCTTTTTGAATTAGATGTAAAACAGCAAGAGTGGTGTGGTAGTGTCCACAGGTCATTTGTTAGACCTCAGCTGCTGTTTTAATGGCTTACAGTGCTTCCCGGGCTTTGATTGTGTGGAGCGCTATTTGTACTGCAATGGAGGTGAATCGTACTTGTCAGAGAAGCTGTAATGAATGTATTCCCGTGAGCCATCCTTACAAAACCTATGGAAAACATCAGCATTTGGTCTTTGGGTACTGAAAAGTGAGGCTTTTTTTTCCGATCCACGTCGTGTCACAGATGGTGGGAAAGCCTTTGTAATGCTAATATAATATCACACTGTGTCGGCCCAGCTCCGTGGTTCTCTCTGTGTACCAAGCAGCCTGGCTGTGGAGTGATTTACCAGTACAGAGAAAAAAAGACCTCCCTCGGTTTGCACTGAAAAGACTACGTGGTTGGCGGGTCCTGCCGTTCGTCCTGCTGCGACTTTGCCCGCCTTGACTTTATTGATTCGCTGGTCCATCCAGTGCTGTGTGCCATTAATTAACTCCGTCTCCGAATGTTTGTCACATTGTGCATGCTTATTAGGAAAGATATTACCAAGGGGTGCGAGGCGTTAAAAGCAGCTGGAAGGATGAAGCAGAGGCAAAGGACTTGCTTGCTGCTGGCCATGCTGCAGATTAAAAAAAAAAAAAACACAAATGCATGTTTCAGTCTGAAATTTTTTTTTTCTATAAAAAGCAGAAAATTGCACCTCCTGCTACTAACGGCCACCTCCCTGGATGCGACCCAATGGCGGGCTACTTCCTCCTGTTTTAACCAATGGCTTTGTCCCTTCTTCCTCAGCCACTCAAGAGGAGGAGATAGGAACATTGATGTCTTTCTCTAGACGCGCCACGTCACGGTGTTGTGTATTCCTTTCCCAGCCCTCATCCCTGATATTTGAATCGCAAGGGGGGAGCGTTTCATATCCGTGCTGAGAGAAGAAGGGGGATCTTGTCTATCTGAAAGAGCATGCTGGATTAAGGGGGTTATTTCCCCAGAGGGGGGGATATGAGAGTGAGTGTCACTCAAGACGGCTCTCACGCAGCCGCTGCATGTTACCAGGGAGCCCCCCGTCTTTGACTTCTACCACTCTCCTCTCCCTCTGCCACATCCTCATCATGGCTACCATCTCTCCTCCCTTTTTTTCCCCCTGCTAGTCCTTTGGTGCCCTACAGGGAGAGGAGAATTGTGTGGTTCTGTGGGGTGGTTGTTATTCCAATCACACCTCCGATGCAGCGAGGGTCCAGTAAAGTACAGAATAATTGGCAGGTTCCAGACAGCCATTCTGTTCTCAAATGTGTGTGTGTGTGTGTGTGTGTGTGTGTGTGTGTGTGTGTGTGTGTGTGTGTGTGCGCGCGTGTGTGTGCGTGCGCGCGTGTGTGTGTGTGTGTGATGATAAGGGGGGCTGCTGTAGGTGCAGCATTCAGAGGTCATTTCATTAATTACTTGCTATTGTGTTTTACGCATGTTCTCACATTCTGTTTGTCAGCTCAGGTTGATTAGATGCTGACAAAAGATCCTGCTTTTGGATGTGGAGGGAAACATCAAATAGGGAGGAAATCACCCCACCTTAAAAACAGAGCTCTTAATAAGCCAAACTGTGAGATGCAGCAATCCGAATTTTGTGAACGACCCCCGATCTTTGTAAAGCTAATATATGAATATCGCTTTTAGCCAACAACCATTACTTTCAGAAGCTAATATGAGAGAAGTGAATTTAAATAGATGGTTTTTTTTCTTTCCTCCCTTTCACAACCGCTTATCAATTATTTAAATTAGGAAAAGTGGAAACGTTACAATGTGTGTGAGAGTGTAGTACCTGTAAAACTGGGTTTCACAAATCTTTTAAAACAGTATTACAGAGCTGACAATTTAAACTGTGTGAAACATCTTATATTAGTATAATTGTGGTTAGCATTACCAATGCAGCAATATCTATTTTGAATGTTGACTCCTGAATTAACCTTGCAATATTCTAAGGTTCATCAGCATTTCTAAATGCAGCATGTTTAACATGAAAAAGAGCAACTTTACTTTTCAGCTTAGCCTTCATGTTATCCACTGAAAACTTCACTTTCTTACTGTCTTAATGAGCCACAATAATAGCATGTTGATATCAGCTAATCTCAGTGATACTTAGTTTTTTTGCTTTCACTATTAGAAAATAAAATTTTTTGAGTTTGAGTAAGGTGAGGAATACAAAGATACAAAGATAGTAGATTGTGAAGAACTTTTTAAAGACAAGCTGCAAAACTTGGAGATTTTTGGATTGGCACATGCTTTGCAGTAGCACAATCTTGCTGAGATATAGCAATTTTGTTTTATCCTTTTTTCATTTCAGAAGCTGGTTCAGTAGAGCTAAAACAGTCACTGGTTAATATTTAATGACAAGTTAGTTTCACAGTTGTAAAATGAACATTTATAAATGTAACATTTATCAAAACCCCCCCCTCTTGGTAATGAACTGGGCAGAACGCAGTGAAAGTAAAACTTAGTCATTCTTGACACAAGGTGGCAAAATTGCACAAGCTCATTCTTTCGCCAATTTTCTTTCCTCTATCAAATTGTGAGATATTTTAATTGTAAGTAATGTATTTGTCTCGTGTCTTATGTTGCTGATTAGCATGGTTAGCACCACTAGCCTTATATGTAAACACTAGTCTGAGTGAGGTTGCAAACTGTCTATTAAAACATAGAATCGTCCCATGTTTGACACATCAGTTTCATGTTGAATCCATATACAAGACCCTATATTTTGCATTTTTAACAATCGGGGGAAATTTGATTTTAGGTGAAGCTGCTGTCTGAAGGAGATTCTGGTTCTCCCTCAAACTGCATGTCACATTTCTCATTAATCTCCTTACATTGGATGCTTGTCTTCTAAAAGTCATTAGGGTTTTTGCATTTTCCTTTATGATGTTATGATGTTGTTCAGACAGAGGCTGGATGTTTGAAATGATAAAACAGAGCAACTTTACTGCACTCCATCAAGGCTTTCTGCCATCTGCTAAACTCTCTGCTTCCTGCAGCATGAATGTATTTCATCATGTCATAGAAAATTCAGCTTCTTTTTAAATAGCTTCTTGCATGTCTTTAAGATTAAACACCTCTGTAACTCTGAACCTCACAACTATCACTGCAATTTCTACACTCAGAAACAAGTTCCACACTGAAGAGGGTCTGGTTGCATTTTAAGTAGAGTTGTCGCATTATGTTTAAACGGGTCATGCAAAATCGTTTTTTTTTTTTTTTCACCCTTTAAATTAGATTTGAAGTAATTTTCCAAATCTTTGTCTTTTTTTGCCAATGCTTTGCTTCCCTTGCTCCGTCGTTCTGGAGTGCAGAAAAGTTGAATTTAGAGTCTCCCGGTGCCGCGTAGATATCTTTATGTTCTGTTTGCTTTTGTCATATTTTTTGATACATTCGTTTTTCTCTGTTCCCTATTCCTTTTTTTTTTTTAAACTATTATGTCTAAAGTATTTGCTGCAGAGGTGCTAAATAAGGTCATTGACCTTTGGCTAACCAGTTTCACAAATCCTTTTCATTTTTATTTTCCTCACAGTGATTTTCTTTTTGAAGTTCAAGGATGCTGAAGTTACGAGTGGATAATTCAAATGTTTTGTTGTTGGGTGCAGTAACTCTCACAATTCAGTCCAGGCTCTGGGTCGATCCTCTTCTTTCTCAATTAATAGCTCCATGTTACATACATGTTACATACACAAAAGGCATGTTTTGCCTTTTGTTTCCTCCCTCCTTACATTTAACATCAGCCAACCATTTCACATCCATGTATCCAAAGTATAGGATTTTATTTTACTTTTCTTTGACAGTTTAAGCTTTGCCATTGATTTTAGAGGTAAAACTATAAACTAATTAAATCTCATCTACAACTATACTGTCTTAAAATCTTATTTCTAATAATGTTGCACAGATTCTCACTGGGTCATTTGAAAGACTTATGACGTATCACAAATTATAACCGCTCGTTAAAACAAAACAACTATGATCTCCTGATGGTAGGCGTTATTAAGGGACATCATTTCCTTACAGTAGATTATGAGCTAAGATACTTTATGTGCTCAGACCTTGGTTACCAAATTTCAGACACATCTGTCTCACAGAATGTGGTCTGAAATAACCAACGCTGAAAATGTTGAAAATATCAGATGGGAGAAATATCTTGTATCTGATCACATCCTCCTTTGCAAGTATTTCTTAGCAGTTTGATAAATTTATATTTTACATAATAAGGAAGCATAATTATCTGAACTGATTTCAGTACTAATGCAACTTAACCCTTTTCTGTTTATGTTGGCAAAAAAAGCACTTCAAATATTAGTTTTGAATCGTAATGCTTTGTTGTGACCATGATTTCAGAAAAGTTAAACCAACAGGTTTAAGGTAATTGCCCAATAGGAGCTCAGCCATTGAATACGAAGAGATTTGATGGCATCCATCTGTGTCTCAGCTATGAGGCCCATAGTTAACCTCACTGCATCATGGACCACTCAAAGTATGCCTCAGTGATCATAAATTTCACTCAGGTGAACAATAGGCAGATAAAAGCAAATACTTGGGAAACTTGCACCTTATTAACTGAGGCTCGTCCTGAGTCAGAGGGCAGGGGTCACAGGTTGAATGACTTCCCTCTTCTGACTGATAGGACTCCGGGGTGAACACTGATTCACATCAATGGAGCCGGGCCGTGCAGCCAATCAAGCTGGGGGCTGGTAATACGGACTGGTACAAACACCAGGGAAAATAACCCAGTTCTATCTGCTGGAAAACACATTGACCCACAGACCTAATGGAACATGCATCCCATAGGTGCTCGACTGTATTGACTAGCCATTCTCCGCAGTTGTAGCCATCACTGATATCGAGTGTGATTTTGCTATTTTTTTCCCCCCATCTGTGCTGTAGGCATGCCTGTTCTTGCAGAGGCTAAATTAAAATGGTTACAGTATACCTCAGTGTTGCTACATGTGCTGTTTTTTTTTTTTTTTTTGTCAAGTCTCTCTGCTGTGATTTCCTCTCATTGAGCTCAGCACCATAGCGACCATCGTCACTTCTTCTGATGCCCTTTTCTTCTGATCCAGCTTCACCTTAGAGGGCTTCTCATTACGAAGGACACTTGGTTCTTACATGAACACGTCCACACACACACACGCGCACACACACACCAGACTCAACACAAGCACACCTCTATCTCAGTAAAAAACAAAAACAAAAAAAAAAACTAAAATACCTGGAATCAAAGCTTTTTACCTGTTTATTTATAATAAGAAACACACTCATGCAGTCTGTTGGGAATAGAAGAAACTATTCGTGCCTTGAAAACTGCGCAAATGTCCATTATTCAGGAGCTTTTATGTGATTGAGGTAGAACAAAGTGGCAGTAATAAAAAATATTGATCACTGCAACCCATAAAGTGTTTGACAGGAATTGTTGAGGCAGAATCAGGCATTGACTGAGTGCCTTTGCAGGCGTGTAAACCTGCAGGACATTATGTCAGCGTATTAGCACCGATCACTGTGGTATAATGGCCCCCAGTCCTCCCAGCCTGATTTAGATTCAGCCCAGCAAATGAAGCATAGCTCTAATAAATGCACCTGTTGAAAATATGATAATTGCCTCTCTGATGGCTGACCTTTTTTGCCGTAGCAGTAAAGATTATTTGAAGCATGCATGCATGCAAGTGCACGCCTTTGTGTGCCTCAGTCAGGAGTTCAAAGGGCCATTGCTGCTGCTTTTTGACTCTGCGTATCTGGGGGGGCGGATGCAACTTTTGTATTTATCAGCAGTTAGTCATACATCGGCTTCTTTTTTAACTGTATCGAGTGGGAGCAGCGCGCACGCTGTGCGGGCGCGCGCGGCCACGTGCACGTGCGTGCACGCGCAGGCTCATTAAACACTCGTTTCAAAAGACTGACCCTTCAGGAGCAGTGGGCGGACCGAACACGATCCGCTCAAATGAGCAAATTCATGTGCAACGTGAAAGTTTTGGGTGTGCTGGAAGCATGTTCAGATTCAGAGTCCATTTGCGATATCTGTGATCAAATAATTCCACAGTGCAGGGCCCCACGCAGCTCCCTCTGTACTGTCTGCCGCACTTGTTTCAACCTCCTTTGTACTGCATGCCGAGCTCGTTATAACAACCTTGGGCGAGTCGAGCTGCTTTTTGTTAATGTCATCACATTAACCGTGTGTGCTAGTGTGCGTTCTCGTGTGCAATAAAGAGATGGCTTTATATGGACGCAGGATATATCCATATGTGTGCGAGGATGCCATTGCTTCTGTCTCATTAGCGCCTGAGCTGAGGCCCTGAGCCGCTTCTTGCGCTCCATTGGGACAGCTGATGAGGCCTGACTATGTGACCTTTAACAACCTAATCAACTTTTAACACCTCGCCTACCGCCTGCCTTATTGCCATTCTTCTCACTGCCATTCACTGTCATACCCCCCTTTTTTCTGTTCTGCTCTGTTTTAAGCTGCAGACTTGTTTCCCCCATCATATGTGCATGTATGGACAGAGCAGCATTGTACACACTTACAGCAGCTGTCTCTGGAGGAAAGTGGGGATGTATTGTAATAGTCTGTCTATCTGCTCACTCTTGACCTTCTCTTTGCTTATTTTTCTCCTTTCCTTATCTCTTGCTGTCCTTTTCTCCCACATTGAAGAGCTCACACTATGGTAAAGATAAACAGAAAAAGGAGAACAATTTTTAAACAGACATCATGCAGTATTTGTCGTTCTGTCCCGGTTAATCTTTTTTATTTAAAAGTCAAGATGCCACAGAAAATGTTAATAAAACAGAAGGTTTACGCATATGAAATATATTTTAATATAAAAACAGACTGACTGAAATGACCAGGTTTTTGTTTTTTTGTATCTCATATGTGATTCAAATTTCTTATTTCTACTCAGTTTTTCTGTCCATAGACAAGTCCTGGGCTCGTATGTAGTTCTCATTATATCACACTGTTTAACACAAAATCTTCATTGAATTAACTCAAAAACCTAAAAACTAAATCGATTCCATGATCTAATTTTGGAGCACTGTCTGTCCTGCAACTTCTAGGTTAATTTATCATTTAAATCAAATGGTTAAATGACCTTTTCTGTTCATCAACAATTTCTACAGAGGTGTGCTAATAAGTAAATTCTTTGATTCAGGTGTGCTGGAACAGGAATACATTTAAAAAGACAAGAGATTTGGAACTGAAAACCCAAAATTTAATTGCTTTTGTTAAAAACACGACGAAAACAATCAACCATGTTGCTGCTTAGAAAATGGGCTTACTTTCAGTCACTTTAACGACATTTCCATATCCAGCATGGTCCATGGCAGGCGACTCTCTCACATTTTTGCAACCAGAATGAAAATAGAAGTAAAAAAATAGCTTTATTTTGAGCTTGTTCTCTCTGTTCTTACTGTTGGAAACAGCTAACATTGAGATTTTTTTTCCTCAGTAAATAAATTCCACACCAAATAGTATTAATATCTGTGCTTCTTAGATAATGTGCTGTACAGTCACTGTTATTTTGGCTTTGAAACAGGTTGCTGTTACTGCTGGACAATGAGATTACTGAGTGTAATTATTATGGAGCACCCCAGATAGGCTGAATCATTGGGTAGAAGTTCAGAACTGAGACTGTGTCAGCAAATTACATTAAATAAGACAAAATAAAAAAAAACAAATATCTGAAAAAAAAATTTACTTTTATGCTTCAACAATGTTGAAAGGTAAATACCTGGAAGAAGTGCTGTAGCCTTTAGGCAGAAAGGCTTGAATAAAGACGCAAACATAGACTGGAAATCCCTGCAGGGACACATCTAGAAATCATTTTCTGTGAGAAGTGTATGATAAATAAAAACCCATAAAACAAGAAGCAAGAATAACCTGCTATAAATTCTGTGTTGAAGATGCTCTGACAATCCATCAATACTGTGCAGCCGTATGAAGAATGACAATTTTAAATTGATTTGGACTTGACTCCCCTCAACCAAAGAGGAAAGAAACAATTTGGCTTGTCGCCAGAATTCAGACGATAAGCCAGCATTTGTGGGTTCGAGGGTTGCATGAGTGCATATGGCACGGGTACCTGGCACACCTTTAAATGCACTATGAATGCAAATCATATTTTATGTGTTTATTGTGCCTTGTATTGTTTTCGGGCAACAAATGTCTGGCATATGTCAAACAAAATCACTGCCAAACTACATCCTGCATGCAGTAAAGCAGCATGGCTCCACAGTAAGATGATACAGGTGCTAAACTGAGCTGCCTGTGGTTCATACCTTACACCCACTGCTGTTAACACATTAGGAGATTAAAAATATAACAGAAAGGGTCCGAGGCCCATTAGCAGCTCAATGTCTACAGTGAGAAGTAATAGAAAGTCTTTCAGTCAACTTTTGAAACTGCAATTTTTCTGTGTTTGATACAGCTCAGTGGTAAATAATTCCCGCTTATCAAAGTCAAATTTTAGATATATTTAGGCTTTTTTATTATCACACTTACTGATACCCCAAGGTAAATTCAGGCAGCTGATGCAGATACATATTTATATGACCAATTCAAAGATTTGTTCCCACAAAAGCAATATTAAACCCTTATTTTCCTACTTCAAAACCAACAAAAAAAAACAACAATTAAATGGCATAGATTAGGAGTTTTTAACTATTTTTATTTCCAAATTTATTTTTTTCTGTGGTGCAGAAAGACATCCACAATGATGGTAGTCAGTGATTTATCAAAATGTTAGCCTGATTTCCATAATTTAATCAAGCTTAAAGTAATGACGGTCTTCTGAGAAATAGTCATGACTTCCATTGGGAGTCCTGCTCTTTCTTTCCTCCGGCAGGCTGTAATCTGCGAGGTTGCAGTTGCTACAATTGTCCAGATCTGTTTCTGCAGAATCTGCGGCGCCGGTAAGCGTCCTAATCCCGATTCCAAGTCAATCTTTACTCATCGGATGCCTCCCTGGCTCTTCAGCAGGCTGTGATTGACGATGATTATCTCAAGCGGACGCCGTATCTGTTCCATCGCTGTGGCTGCGTGAGGGATCGGAGGTGAGGAAGCCGGATCAAATAGAGCCTCCGAGCTGCTGACAGAGACGGTGCACAGGAGCAAGGGCCCGTGTAGGAGACACCAATGAATTAAGATGTGTAGATAAGAGATTCTTTTTTCCTCTCATGTCTCAGAGACATATCTATGAGTTTTGTCATCAGCTTCTGCACCAAATTTACCTGACATGCAATCTTTGTGGGTTAGTAAGTGTGAGCTTTCTATTAGGAGGCAGCAGAAGCGCAAGCTGTCACTCTTTCAGTTGTTTTCTTATTGGCTGTTTAGTTATACTTTATTGCATATATCTTTTTTTTTATACTTTTACATCAACTCAGAATGAAACGCCTTGGAGGAGCAGTAGAGAGTAACTCCTCACCCTTCAGCTTGATGAAGACAGACATGACATATTCACAGAGGATCATTTAGCACATAAACAGCCAGATGTTTCCCCCAGGAGCAGCTTGACAGAAAAGCTGAACAAAGGGAAGCTGAATATTAATGTTGATCTTGTTCCATCAAATTCATAAAACATCATTTGTACTCAGCGCTGCATTTTGTAAGGCACACAGATCTGTAGCTTGTTATACAGCAGCAAAGAGGACAAATGCTAGTTGTAATAAAATTAATGTTTTCTTTCCTCCACTTTAGAGAATAAATTGCATAGAAAATTACTAGGTGCTGTTAAAAGAACACAATCTTAAGAGGAGAAAGAAATCTTATTTAATGGATAATTAACAACCAGCAAAACAAGAGCTCAGAAAAAATAATACAAATGTTATTTTAATAAATTTATAATCACTTTCAACTTTTAAATGTGTCCATTAGAACCTGCTATATTTATCAATGCACATTCATGGGAAATAACAGAATTAGTAGTTTACCTATGTGTTTCCAACATATGTGGTTTTTGACTGAGCTCCACTTGAGGCAGTAAACAGGTTAAACAGGAAGACAGAGACTAAATGACGCCTCATGGAAGAGTTCCAAGGTAAAAACCACTGCTAACCACAAAGACTTGTCTCATTTTCTAAAAAAAAGAACATGACAGTGAGAGAAACATATTGGTAGTGAAGTGATGACCTGCAGATGCTTTTCTGCTCTATATCTTGCCATCATTGATGTGATATCTGACCAGCAGTTTGCACTGGATAATAAAGCAGGATAAGGACTGAAAGCAGACCAGAAGGTGTTCTTCTTGATCGCACATTGAAGCAAAACGAATGGTTTTGAGTGGCCTAATCAAAGTCCAAACTTAAAACTGATTCAGATGATGTTGCTTAACCAATGCCTTATATTTCTTGATGCTTTTTTCACACAGAAACAAGTTGGTTTGGGTAGTCTTATTTTCCCCTTAACAAATGAAATCATTTTTAAAAAATAAAGTCTGTTTTTTTTTTACTTTTTAAAGGTTCCTACTCCCAGACTTTAACTTTGCAAGTCAGTCATCTTATTTTTGTTCAGCTCAAACTTCCGTCTGGAAACATGTAAATTCCTGTTTTGCAGTTCAAATAGACTGCACAAATGTTCACCGACTGGATTCAAAATGCCTTCTGCTCCTGTTAGATTCAGTCCATGATCAGCAGAAATGAGCAACATGAAGTAACTGTTTGTCCGTGTTCAGCCAAGTAACCCAGGCAGAGCCTCCGTGAGATGAAGAACATGGAAGACGTTCTGTTTTTCTGGCTCTGTGGTTACATCTTCAGCGAATGCCTAAAACAAGCAACACTTTAACAAAAAGTCAATTTTATAACGTGATCATTCCAGATTTACTTCCTAATTGAAACTGTAAAGGCAAGGTGTGTGTGTTCTGTAGCTAAATTGTATGCTTGCATTGCATTGGGGCTTTTCTGCAGCCTAAACTCTTATATTCAGCTCTGAATCATTGCTGTCTTGCATGTGAAATGGGTTCCTCGGCAGTGAACCTGCTCTGAAACTATACACCTGTGCTGAAAAGAGGAGTTGCCATTTCAGCGCTGTCTGTTTGGATCAGCGTTCCCTGTGGCGCTGTGCCCTCTTTCAGAGCTCCTCTCTCGGTCACCTGTTCCTCGGCCCCTGACTCTCCCCCTGTTTTGACACAATGGGCCCTTTGTACCTGTATGTACCACTACTGTGAGACATTCCTTGCTTTTTTTTTTTTTTTTTTTGGACAGCAATACACAACCCAACTCTGACTATCCCTGTCGATGCAGCTTCATTCAGGAGATATTCAATCGTAAGGAGGAGAAGTGCAGCAAATTGTGGGACTGGGAAGAGGCTTGCAGGAATTAGATTGTGGTGCTGATAAGTTCTATATAGAGCGGGTAAACACGTTCTTATCTTGTTATCCAGCTTGCACATTAACACATGATCTGTGGAGGAGGGTTTAAAAGGATAAATCAAATTCTAATCATTGTGTTTGGCTTGCACCCACTCTCTGCTCTTTGTCTCTATTTCTGTTCCTCCCGATGCAAAAGGACCCCCGGGCCCACGAGTGAAGAACAATGGAGGGGTCAGAAGTACCAGCAATTTTCCCTGCACCTGCTGAACGCTTCAGAAATGAGTGCTCCGGTGATTACGTGGCCTAATGTGCGATGTTTAAAGAGCAGTTTCCTGCAGTAGAGTTAAATGCTAGTGCCCTCTGTGAAGTATTAATGATGTGGATGGATGAATCAGGTCGGAGCAAACCTGTTGATGGCGGCCACGGCGCTCTCCAAAGCTGTGGCCAGACATCAGGCTTAACCGCTTGGCAAATTGGACATGCTTGTTGGCTGTAGCTCCAATTTATGTGCACTCTCTATTGCAGTTAGTCCATCTTCATTATTGAAATAGCCTCTCGTCAGGTCTTGACAGAGTGCTGGATATGTTAAAGGAGGGGGGGAGAAAGGAGAGAGCCTGCAGGGGGGAAGAAAAATCATGAATAATGTGGAAAATAAACATTTGAGGCAGTGGAGCTGGAGCCGGCTGGCAAGAGCGGTGTTGGGAGTGCTGGTAAATGCCCAGCTTTGATTTTTTTCCCTCTACCTCCCTCCTTGTGATTGTATGCGCAGGCTTGTGCCGTGGGATGTTGACACTGTGGATCCTCAGCCATGGGGCTTTATCTCACACACATGCAGTCAAACATACAGACCTTTGAGCAGCTCTCAGAGCTGAACTCCAAACAGCACCTCTGTGGCTTGAACAGCATCCCAGCTGCGAGTTGTGTCACACTTCTCACTGGATCCAGCCTTTTTTTTTTTTTTTTTTTGCAAACTGCTGCCATGCTTGCTTCATTTTTTTTATTATTTTGATCAGACCGATAAGGCCAAACTCAGCTCTTCTCAGCCAGCCAGTTCCAGTTCATGTCATTTTGAAGGAGATGTGTTTATCGCCAGAGGTAGAAGTTAAATATGGCAATGATTAATACAACTTGACCTCAAAACCATTTTGTAGCTCTGTAGCTGAGCGCTTAATCTCAGGCTGGAGGTGCAGTAATGTGTCTCTTTGAAGAGAAGACCAAATACTGGCTGGATCTACACGGGTTTGGACTATAATTACATTACACATCAACTTATGTTGATAGGAAATTTATGCTGAAACGTATGTGTTGATATATGCCTATAATAATGTATTGAATTATTTCCTCTTCAGAAACTCAACTGATTACTTGTGGGTTTCTCTTAGGATCAGGTTTTTTTTTTTAATGTTTAGCATTTATAAACACATGTTCAAATTCGAAAGCAAGCGCAGACATGATTGTGTTAGCAAAAAGAGGAGAATGTCATCAAATTTAGCATGTGTGCCTTCATAAATATGAAAAAACATGCCGATCATGAGATAAATACTGGGAGGAAGAAATACAAATATAATGATTTAACACAACAAATGTGTTTTTTTAAACCAGAAACAATTCATGGTGCTGTTTCTGTGTTTGTATTTTGAAAATCTGAAAAAACAGGAACAAATCACCAAAAGAAACTGCTTAATTAATCTGGAAAATTACTTACAAGAAATTATAATAAATTAACTCCTTAGAACCTTTTCACCTGAAAAATCCTGAACTAGCAATTTAATACTGTGCCATATGAATGCTGTGGTTTATTGCAAATTTTTTATGCATTAATATGCGATTGTTATTTGTTGTTCAGTTTATCTAATCTAATCAAAGTAAAGTTCTGTAAAATAATTAATAAAAACTACTTAAAGTGTGCGTTTGTGTGTGCGTAGCACTGTTTGGCTATCTTTACTGCAGTTTATATTAAAGTGCCCCACCTTTAGGAGTCTGTACCTGCTACAAAAGTCAATGTAACGCCTCATAAGGTAATTACCCCCCCTGAGCTGGTGTGTTTGCAGCTGCAGGCTGCAGCAGGGCTTCCCTTCAGGTAGCTCTCCCACTCAGGTCAGTAAACATCTAATGACATTTAGAGGTAAGAGGATGAAAGAGGTGGCACTTGGTTGTAGTCAGCTGCGCACTACCTTTGTCTTATTGTGTACCGTCTGTCTTAATCTCCCAGCCACCCCTTTCACACCACAAGGAGATCATGTTATTAGATCCCCTCCCTCTGCTCATTTGTCATCCGGCGGCACCGCTCCTCCAGAAAGGGATGGCGAGGAAAGGGAAAAAAAAGAAAACTGCACAAAAAGGGGAAGAAACCACAACATCAAATGTTCATCATTTGCTGGCTCAGAGTGTGTATCTGCTTCTTTTTCTTCCACATTCACAAATTTAAGCTTCTCCACTGATTTTGCTTTCTTTCTTTTTTTTCTTTTCTTTTTTTTGTGTCACGCCAACTATATCCTGCATGCACACCCAACACACACGTGCTGTACCTGCACACAATACCTCCCACCTCCTCTTTCACTATCAGGAACTGCTCCAAATAAAAAGTATTGCCACTGTTCAGAGTGTACCGTCACCTCCTCAGCCACATTGCTTTAATCTTTCCATGTGCCGACTCGTTCCTTTGCTGCTCAGGGAGGCAGTCAGCTAATTATAATAAACAAATATGCTCAGAGATGCCTGTGTGAGACTCACATAGGTTAACAACTCAGCTATAAATGTTAAATGAAGCCTAAAATAGGATAGTATGGCTTACAGTTGCCATAGCGATCCCAGCAGTGACTCTTTGTGTACTTTGTAGGTTGGAAAAGTTTGAATTAATCTTTGATCCTGTCATACGCAGAAGAAATGAGTGACTGCTTTGTGTCTCAGGGGTCTTTTTGACGACTCGGTCTGGGAGTTTTTTTTTTTTCCACTTCCAAGAGATGTGTGTTTGTCTGTGTTTACGGTCACCCTGCATGTTGAGCTCTGCACGTCTGCATTAGTCACATGTGAGTTTTTCTGCCAAAAATATTCATCTAAATGTTTCTTGCTGTCTTTGTGTCTTTTTTTTTTCTTTTTTCCAACAGGTGGGACCATCAGAATGATGTGTAGGTGGAGCAGCGCTGAGCCGTATTGATGGATGCGCTAGCAGACAACAGTCTCACATTGATTGTGAAGACTTCAGAACCGGAAAATGCAAATGTTGTGGAAAATAGAGGTACCGGCATCTCTGTCTAAAGTTTAATGTTTTACTCAATGTAGAATATGAGTTTATGTGATGGTGAATATGGTGGAATTAAATGTTTTTTTCAATTTTCAATCTGAAAAAACTTTCCCAAAAAATCTGAAAAGTGTAGTATCCAGTTTTTATTCAGCACTCTTTACCCCACGAAGTACAAACCAATACCTACTGTAGTCATGTGTCCATGTGTGATTTATTAAATTCAGCTGTTATGTGTAGGTTTCAGACATGAGAACATCAGTGGACAAACGGCATCACAAGGACCAAGAAACATGGCCGACAGGTCAGGGAGAAAGCAAAGTTAGTTTATGAATTGGCCCATGCTTTAGATATCTCACAGAGCACTGTTCATCCATCATCTGAAAATGGAAAGAGTTTAAGACTGCAAGCCTTGCAAGAAAGACGTGGCTGTCCAGCCAAACTGACAGGCCGGGCCAGAGGAGTATTGTTAGAGAAGTAGCCAGAAACCCCAAAGGAACTCGGCAGGAGATGCAGATATCCACAGTTCAGGTGGAAGAATCTGTTCACAGGAGAATGATTCTTCATCTATTTCACAAGTTTTTACATAAGAGGGATTTGAGAAAAAAAAAAAAAAGAAAAGAAAAAAGCATTTGTGGCAAGAAAGCTATAAAAAGTCCCATTTGCAGTTTGATACATAAAAGAAAGTACTCTGGCTCGGTGAGACCAAAATGTTACTTTTCGGTTTACGTGGAGAACGACATGAGCAGCACCCGACACAGCACCGTAAGCACACTATCTTCACCAATAAGAATGGTTTCTGTTGTTTATGGGAACAACTGGGGAGATGATTAGATTTGATTGTATTAAAAACTGAGGTCAGGAATACTTTAAATCCCATAGGAAAATCAAATAGTAAAAGGACCAATTTAAAGATAGAGCAACATTGGAAGATAACTTGTTGGAAGCTGTGAAAGACTTGAGAAAACTAACAATCATTTTCCCGTTTTTTTCATCACTTATTGTTACAATCTCAACAACATATTTCAGGGTTTGTGGTGGTAATTTTCCAAAATGTGAAAAGTGAGTGAAGCATTGATTTTTCTTCCAGTACACGCCTCACATGCATGTGTTGGGAATATATTTGTGATGAAAGCGGATTTGAACCCAATGCCATCTTCCTTTGAGGCAACTGCAGTAACAACCAATCCAGTAATGTCTTATTTCTTCCCTTTGTTTCAGTTGTTGATCTTAAAATGGAAAATGTTCCTTTTCCTAAGAATAAGTGAGCTTGAATTAATGAAAGCTTTAAAGGGGCAATTAGTGTTTCCATGCCCAAGAAGTAGCTTTTTCTCAAATTAGTTTTTCTTACCCTCAGTTTTAAGCTCTTTGACAAGAAATGGGGACGGTGCAACACCTGCTTTTTTCAAAGAAGAGGAGAAGAAACATTAAATGAGGATTTTTAAGCTATTGTTAATCCTCTCTCCTCATGCGCCTTCAACTCAAAAATATCATATCCGCATTTTTTTATAAAATGGTGCAAAAGTGAAAGAAAGGATTACAACTTAAGCACAGATAAGTGGTTCATTTTGTTGCCATGGAAAAAATATAGAACATCTAAATTATATAGATTGTTTTGTTAATTATTATATCACATCCTCTTAGGTTAAGACTTTTTTATTCTGTCATTCTCAGTATGCCTAATGATTTCACAGTAGTGGTTTCTGGTAAAAACAAACAAAACAACTAAATATTTGATTATGTTTAATCTGTTCTTAAGGGTCTTCTGGTTTTATATCCAAGATCATATATGCTCCAGGTAATCCAACAAATTTTACTACAAAGAGGACCTGGTGAAATGCAAAAGGCTGTTTTGAAATTACAGCTAACAATACCAACAATGCACTTTCTTTTATGTTTAATTGAAAAGCTTTCTAAACCAACCATGACAAAATATAATATCTGGTTGTGTCACCCTTTGTGACGCCGCCTGCCATCAAGAGTTTGGCAAGAAATCACTTATATCAGTGTGGAGAAGCTTTAACCAATTATTTGTCTTAACTCAAACACACTGGAGAATTTTAGCATGGTCTTTTTAAGGTTCATAAAACAAGATAAGATATAAATTACATCTATCGCTAAACTTTAAATAGGCTACTTAAAAACCTTGATTTTGCTTTTTTTTTTTTTAGCCATTCAGAGTTAGTCTTGAACTAGATAATTGTCCTGCTTCATAACCCAGGTATACCTGAGTTTGAGCTCAAACTGATGGCTAAATATTCTCCTTCAGGTTTTTGAGCAAAAACCTCAATTACAACAAGTTTTCCAGAGTCAGAAACAATGCAGCAGTTTTAATAAAGACTTTGCAATGAAGTCCTGGGAAGGTTTATTGCTCCTTTATATTTATTAATAATGGAAAACAACATAAACCTTTGCAATTTTTGAATTGTTTAAATAAGCGCTTTACGTGTTGCTTTTTAAGATGTTTTAGCCTATTTCCTGTTGTCAGGCAGGTTGTATTTAAGTTAAATCAAGCAGTAATTAGGCTTTGTGACTGATTGTGATAGATTACAATTAATTAATGATTTAAAAAATAGTCAGATTGGTGTTGACAGTATAATAAAATCTGCAAGTCAACAAATATTTTTCTCACAGCACCTTACAATGTAAATATCAATCATCAGCATTAATTTCTGACAATTGATCCTATTAAACTTCCAGAAAGAACCAACAGATAGATGCTTTGGGAACTTGCTTATTAAATTTTAAACTTAAAGGCAGCAAGAACTTTGTCCATACAGAGATGAAGGCCTCTTATGTAATAATGCTATATTGGATTGTTTTTCTTCAGTGTTTGTAAAGTATGTAATAAAAAATAAACAAAACAAGCAGAAACTGTATAATGAAATCCGTCCTACAGTGTTTATTCATCTCGTCTATGATGAAGGAGATAACTATAGAGAGGGTCAAATTTTACAGTTTAAATACTTTGAAGTAATAACTGTGTTTGTGGTATGATTCAGAGAAGTTGGATATGTGAATACAGCTTGAAAACATTAGTTCTGCCTCTCCAACCAGAGTAACTTGGTCACAGATGTCTGCATTTTGCACTTCCATAAGGGACACACTTTGGAGATCTTTTGCAGGATTAGAGGCTTGCCAGGGAGTAATTGTGCATTCACTAATAGAAAACATTTCTCAGTGCAATAAAGAATATAATCTGTTTGTGTATTCAGATTTATCTTTATTGTATTTAAAGGCACCGGACTTTCACAGCATTTTGTGGTAAAAAAAAAAAAAAAAAAAAAACAGAATGAAAACAATAGTGGAGAAATAAATATTCTTCTGCTCCAACAAACTTTATTAATATAATTTTTTATCCTGATTTCTATTTTTGCTGATATAAGCTCTTCATTTTTAAACAGTTTTGAAAATGAATTTATGTTTGCCTGCAGCTCAGACCGTTCAGCTAACTGAACATTTGGCCCACGAGAATGGATAATTATTCTAAAATTAGTTATCAGCTTTTCTGAGACAGTTTAAGAAAACCAAATCAAACTTCATGGCACTTTGTCAGCAGTGACTGCAGTGGGTTAATTCTTCATTATGTCAAACAGCATTTTTATTCCTATTGTTTGTGTTTTTTTGTAGAACTGTTAAAATCGTCTTAATTGGCTCAGAGAAGATTGAACCTGAAGGTTTTGCTCATACAAGGTGCAACAAGTCCCCTATCTCCAAATTCACTTGAATCACTTGAAATAGGTGCTCCGATAAGACGGAGACCCCGGACACACACCTAAACTGGGCTTGGACTGAACAAAGATGGTCCTGATCTCAAGAAAATATTTGGAGTAATCATTTCTTTAAATTCAGAGTTTGGTTAAACATAAACTTGTGCACCCTGTTCTATTGAGGTTGCAAAATCATCCAACTCTGAAAGAACAACAGCTGAAATTCATTTCAATGGCTCCAAATTAATATTTTGTTATTCATATTGAGATTTTCTAAGTTTCTTATCAGCACAGCATTTAAGACTGGTGAATTCCCCAAATGTTAGTGTTTTTTATATTTTTTTATACGTCTCTCAATGCTCCATTCTCCCAAACCTAGCCTCTCAAAAAGAGTCAAGCAGTTCTTCATCAAAACCTGCAGCTTTTAGAATAGAATAGAATAGAATAGCATTTATTGTCATTGAACAGGATTCAACAAAATTTCTATTGCAACTCCCATGCAAAAAGTCAAAAATAAAATATATATTAAATAAACAAACACACAATAATAATAATATATACAACTAAAATTAACTAAAGGCACTCAACCACACCAAAGAAGAAGCAGCAGGTCCAATTATGGTAAAGTGCAGATGATGTGACAGTTTACAGCAGTGTATCCTGGTCGATTGTTGTTTTCTGTGTATTTTAGAAACGGTAACGTTTTTCTGCTTAAACAACCAAGCACCTCTAGTTCTTAAATTAGATTTATCTTAGTGTTTCACCTCTGGTCAAACTCAGTGGGTTTAGTCCTACAAATGATCCTGAGCTACTCGCCTGCACCTCGAGACGCACCCAGAGAAAGAGCGAAGCAGTGAAGAAAGGGGGAGAAAAATTTGTAGTATGAGCCCAACAAAGGAGGAGAGAAAAGGTTGAAATTAGGTTCACTGAGCAGGAATAGGCTACCTCTTTGGAAAAGGACAGCTATGAATCATGCTGCAGTTACTCACCACTTATTATGGACATTCTGTACTATCTGGGCTCATTCTCTCCACCACCATTCACAAAATGTCATATGTAGTGAAAACATTAAAAAAAAAAAAGGGTTTGCTTAGTTGACCACCCAAGCTGCATAATTGAGCCCCCTCTCCTAGGCTGCAGAGCTGGAAAGCAACTAGATGTGCATTTTGTTATTATAAAGCTTCTGTACGCGAGTGATAAGGAGACGGAGGCGTGATAGGAAACAGATAGAGATCTAAAAACAGTGAAATTATTGATACGCATAGAATGGCAGTAATGGAAAAAATGTTTTCCAGTTGTTATTACTGTAAATGTTAGATTTAATTCACCTTCCAACATTTAAACATGTAATTTTGTTTAACTGGCTTTTGCACAAAGATTTAATTAAAAGGCATAATTTTTCTTTTTTTTTTTTTTTTTTACTTTTGCATTTCTTCAGATATATTTATGTCCAGGATCCAAAAGGAGAAATATGTAAAAGGCAGATGAAAGTTTCTTAATTCTGATTCTGTTTGACATCTGGTGATTAAGTCAATGAGGAGGAGGAAATGAAAAAAAATCTTGTTTCTATTAAACCTAAAACACCAGCACCCCACCCAGAGATTTAAAAGTGCTGTGTGGCGTCTGAAGACATCGCTTGTCACAACTTTCAAAGGATGTCTTAAGTTTTCTATGCACTTTTTTTCATACTTTGACCCTACAAAGTCACTTCCATTTAACTGTAATGACACAGCCACGGTTAAATGATCTCTTATCCCTTTAGTCCAGAATGAAGTAGTAAAACATTTGCACCTGAAGCTATGTAATTATTTTTGGCTCAAGATGCAGGACGGTTATTTAATTTGACTGGTCTTTGACTTACCCTGATCTGTGGACATTAGTCGATGCTTTGTATTGACAGAGGACACCTAAACACTTAAGACCATTGTAAAAGATCAACTTTATGCTCACAAACATTTGTGGTCATTTCAGTGATCTGGCTCCTGACTTGCTGCTTTTTGGGTTTTGTCCCTTTCCTTAGTTTTAAGACTGTAATTATTTCATAACCCTAGGGTAGGTGAAAGGGCCAGAGGACCTCAAAAGGTTCCAGGTTTCTTGTACATATGATCTCAGCAGATGAAGTGTTTACTTCATCTGCTTTTCCTGTTACAACAATGTAGCAATGATCTCATCCAACATATTCCCAGTAAAAATGTAAAGAAAATCCATCCTTTAATTGTTTTAAAAGATTTTTAGCTTTGCCATCATCCACACAGGCCAGTTCCTTCTAGTTGATGAGAACATGGCAAACAGGATCTATTTGTTCTTGGAAAGTGTGATTTAAAATTTGTCTTTCACCATTCAAATTAGTCACAGGAATGCTGATCCTGTTTATGTTTGATGCTTTCATAATGTTTAATGTACGCTCTGAAATAGTAATAAACGGATTAAATATAAAAGAGAAATCAACCGTGGAAATGTCTGTAAATGTGTGGCTTCTGCCGTGGTAATAGATGAGGCAGGAGTTGCCAACCAGTCCCTTCTCTTGTGTCCATCACCGTGTCCCACAGCATGGCCTTGTTTGCTCATTGAGCTGGCTGGCACAGGGCAGCTCGGGCTTTACCTCAGGTGGGAGAAGTCCTGAGTGTTATATGCAGAGTGAGATAGATGTGATCCTAGGAGCTGAGGGTATGCTAACTGGTCTGGTCTAGCCCGAGTTTGGCTGCAGTCAAACTGTCTAGCATGGCTGGGCTTGGCAGCAATAGGGATCAGAAGATCACCACCACCTGCCAGCAGTCAGGGTCCTTCCATATGCTCAGTGGTGTATGCTTTTGCCAGATTGCATGAACTGTGTCAAATCCAGCTTCGCTTTCTATTCAAGGAGCTTCCCTCCCGATAAAACCATTACAAAACTGCAACTGTGTCAGGATGATCTCAGAGTCTGTTAAAGCATGTTTTATTGTCAGTGTATGCGTAGTTCACCCTGCTAGCTGGATGTTGAGTCCTGGCAGTGTTGAACATTTTGGATGCTTATCTAGCGTGCATTTGCCAGCTCAGATTTAGTAGTAACATTATGCTGCATCGTATCAGCAAATACGAAGCTGCTGATCCCCTTTTGACCTCTAATGTCAAACTTGAATTTTCAGCCACAATCATCACTGAAAGACTGACTGTGTGTGAATATATGTGTGTGTTTGTGCACCTGTCTGACTGACTGATCTGTGGCACATTCTGAACAGCTGAAGAGCTAATGGTCCAGCTGGAGACAGATGGCCTCTCGATAACACTATACCCCCAAGCCAATACTCACACTCTATCACTCTCCCACTCCAACACACACACACACGCAAACACACGCACACATGTGTGCTCTTGCATGAATCTATGCATGCACACACACACATTGGATAGGGTACATTGTTAATCCATTACAAGCCCAGAGGAAACACATTTCTCAAGATGAGTTTAATGTTTCCAAGCAATTTTCAACAATCTTTTGCAACATTAGATGACAGCAGGTTTTGTGTACACAAGGTGATAAAGGAGGCTAATAATCTCTTTCCCTTATTATTTTAATGTAATTTCCTCTATTTTTGTGGCTAATTCAAGAGATTGTTAAGAAACTTTGTTACTGTTTTTGTACAGAAAATTTTCCTATGTAATTTATTGTGAGAATATTTCCTAGCATTTTCTTTAATTCTGTAGCTACTAAATTACAGCTACACAAAATACAAAGTTTTTATCGGATAACATTAGGTAGACTCATGCTGTGCTGTGGAAGCTGATTGTCTGCACTGTTTAAAATCCCATAACCTTAAATGTTAAGAAAAGAAGAAATCACTTTTAAAAATTTGATAATATGAAGTAGGTTAAAAGATCTCAAAAAGCAGCACATCTTGTCCTGACCTGGAGATATTCAAAAAATGATGAAAAACAAAGTTATTAACACATACCAAACTGGAACTGGTTACAGGCAATAATACATAGCTCACTAGCAGGTTGAAAAACAAAAACAAACTATTGTTTGAAGGGCCTAGACAAAGCCCAGACTTAAATCTTATTTAAATGATGTGACGTGATCTTAAGCATGTTGAAAACCATGTACTGCAAAAACGTCAGTGAAGGAAAGGACCTCCACTGTGTCACAAACACCTGATGTCTGTTGATGCCGCCAACCAGCATCTATGTTAAAGGGGCAGCTGGGTTTGGATAGCTTCTTCTCTTAGTAGAATAAGAAATTTTATCACTTCAATTTGTATTTATTTATGCTATGCTGCCTTGATATAAAAGTTATTTGATGATTTAAACATTTAACTAAAGCAAAAAGAAAAGAAAAAAAAGAGAAGACATGTAAACTTAAAGTACTCTAACTGCAATCAACTCAATGTTTGCCACCTTGAATGTTTAAGTTGGTCATGTGTTTTCTTTTGGTTTTGTTTGGTGTTTTGTGCATTTGTGAGTTACTTGTCTGTGTGTCTCTTTTGAAATGTAAAAAACAATAAACTGATTTTTTTAAAAGAGAGAAGACATATAAAACAGGCTGATATGAAGGTTCTTGGTCTGTCTCTGTTGACTTTATTACCGATTGTTTGGTCAAAGTATGAATGTTGAATACATGTAGCACCAGCTGGTTCATAGCTGTACCTGCGGTCTGTCTTTAGTACTCTGACATCATCATTATGGGCATCATTTTACCATTTGATTTCTTCCTTTGTCCCATGGAAGTAGAGCTTTGTAAGTCACATTATATGTCAAAATGGTAGCCAGAGTCTTAGGTTAAAAACTACCCAATCATTCATCCATCCCAACAGCATTAATCCAGCATTTAGAGAAACAACACAGTAGTGTTTTATGTGCTGCTCTAGTATTAAATGTAGGAAATGATGCCGCTCCTGACTCTCCAAAGAGAACATGTGTCAGTCCCAAGCATTTTGCTCTGAGGTCATTCTGGCTCACAGATTGAAAGGAGCTGATGACAAACGCCTCGCTGTGATGCTTCTGCCACCTCTGAGAAGCTGCTGCTGTAACAGTTTTCTTACTCTGTGAGGAAAAGAGATGATGCATATTCCTCTGGAGGTTTTCCTTCATTAAAGATGACAGTAGAGCAGTCATAAGCTCATAGCAGGAGTTTCATGTTGCACCAGTGTGTCTGCAGGCCGCAGACCCGCAGAGACCAGCTCTCTGAAATTTCATTACCTCATTAAATCACTCTCATATCCTATCCATATTCAAAGATTTACTCATCACCAATACAGCCGTGCTGAATGCTGCTCACCAAGCAGCCTTTGCCTCGAGCATTTATCACTACCTCAATAGTGATTAGGCGCATCCAATTCTAAAATGGGGGTTGTTGCTAGTTAACCTCTGTGAGCACATTAATTGCTGTGCTGTGTTTTTCAATTTCGGAATTTCTTCCTGGCACTGTTTTAAAGAATATGTGCGAGACAGCAGCTTGGGATGGCGGTGAGGGAGGCAGGTGGAGATGATATTGGTTATACAGTCTCCAACATATGGGCCTGTCGTGTCCCATGTGTACATACCTGCCTCTGCTGCTGTCATCTAATTATGCAGAGCAAACAAAGCTATCTGCCTTCTGCTGCAAGCCTGCTTCACTGAGTTTTGATTGTTACATGCCGATGGACGTCTCAAAATGATTTGTTTTTGTCATTGAATGCTTGTTGCAAATTCCTAAAACCAGTTTTTTAAAATGTAGTTCTAACTTGTATTTGTGTTATTTCTGGCTGCCAACCTGTGCTTTTTTAAATTATTATTATTATTATTATTCACTACACTGCTGCAAAAAAGCTAAGTTGACTTTGTGCCTGAATTGGAGCTGGATACTTGCATGTAGTGAATCTGGAACATAACATGAAACTGCATAATTTGTTGTTGAACTGAACTTGAATAAATTTGGTTTCAGTGTTTTCAGTTTGTGCCTCTTGGTAAAGAGACAACATGGGGTGGTGTTGTTGATATTTTGTTGATTTTTAAAAACTACCACTCATTTTCTGTTGCTCCGCTTTAAAACTTGAACTATGGCACAGTATTAGTTCATTGCGTGGATTTCTACTGCTATGCATTGATAGTTTATAGGTCAATATTCAGTGTCTTTCCAAATAAACACACAATAAATTTATATTTAAATAAATAATCAAAGTATTGACAGGCAGAAAGAACTGACTGCAGAGTTGACAGAGTTTAAATGTATCTGCTTCATGACACAAATTTAATTGGCAAAATGACTGATACCTTGATTGTGAAATAAAAAGTAATAGCAGCACAACAAAACATTAAGCTGACAATATTTTTGAAATATAAAATCCATTTTACTTATTTTTACACTGAAATAAAAACATTTCAGCTAATTCATTGACTATCATTTAATTAAACAACTAATCAAAAATGCCAATTTTCCTCCAAAAATCAAAAGCAATTATTTTAGTCAATAATTTTTTATACAATATACTTTGACTTTTTATTGTCCAACTGATGACCACATAATAATGTGAACAAAGATGTACAGAATAAAACACAAAATTTTAATTTCCATCCCCAGCAGAAACAAATAAATCAAATAATATGGAGCGTTTTTATTTATTTCTGTATTTTAAAATAAAAAGCCTAACTATGCAGCATGTATTGAATATTAAATAAGCTGCAACAGAAATGAAGTGAAAAGGAAAATGCCTCAGGTCAGTCATGAATGCAACTCCAAATAAAAAAATGTATTTCCATTATTTCTTTTATTTATATTTGAGTCAATATTTCCATGTAAAGTGAATTTAACTTATATTTATGAAATGTGTTTTGTTTATGAGTTTGTGTAATTTGTTCATTAACATTATCTACAAAATATATTTCCTCAAAAAGGGAAAAAGTACAGTTTACGTAAGTCTGCAATTAAGTAAAAAATCTAAAAGTTTTCTCAAATAGTTGACTACAAAATGTTTTAGTCAAACATTTCAAATTTCACATTTAACATCTTAAAAAAGTCCGTTAATATTGTCTTTTGCTAGCACATCGTTAACATATATATTTTTTTCCTTTTGAAATGCTAAATGCTAATCTACCAGTCAATGCCTATGCACTAGCAGTAGTTTGGAGAGATGAGTTTTTACTTCTGTTGAATAGTTTAAGAAATATAAAATGTTTGTGACAACTAAAACTACTGATGTAGCTGAATTATAGTAGATCACTTATGATGGTATCACTATTTTGGAAACTCAAACTGCTTTAAAGAATCTATGCTAAGTGTAGAATTGTTCAGTCATGGTTTTGCAAGTCGGTATGCTGCAGTTCCAATCCCAAAAACTATTAAAATGTTCTCTGAATATGTGTTTCACATAAAGAAAGTAAGTATTCAGAAGAAGTGTTGTGGTGATAAACTCTTTTCAACTTGGAACAACACTTTCATTCAATTCAGTTCAGATCAATATGAGATTGGATGCTGTGCAGATATCAACTTCTGAAGCATTATAAGTCTGTGGTGTATGAATCTCTTTTTTTTATATTCATTAATGCATACACTACAAAATGAATACAGTGGTGCGAAAAAATATTTGCGCCCCTGACAGGTTTCTTTTGTTTTTCTTTTTAGTTTCAGTTAAATGCATCAGGTAATTAAACAATTGTAAGGATAGATACACAAAGAGCAACTACTTGAGGTTATGTGGCAAAGTACATGTCTTCATATAAAGAATTGCATACATACAAAGATATACATTTATTATTTTTTTTATTTAGTTACATTTTTAAATGACACACACACACAGGTCTGATTACCTTCAGAATTGTAGAAATAATATAAAAAAACTATGTCAGCATAAAGCAGAGAGATCTTAAAACACAAGACATCATATCCTTATTTAAAGAAATTTAAGGACATATAATAAATAACGTTAGCCTGCAAAAGAGAAAGCACTGAGCTATGGAGATCCTTCCCTGAACTAGCTGTCTTTCCAAAATTAATGTAAGTGCTTTGATGTTTCATCCAGAAGGTCAATAAAAAAAACCAGAACAACATACAAAACCCTGCAGACCTCAAAAGAACCAATAATCAAAGTTTTGAATTGGTGTAGTAAAAGTCTGGACTTGATTTTTTTCCCCCATTTACTAAGGTTATCTTTTTCTGATTTTGAACATTTATTTATTCATGTGAAAATTTTGAGTTTGACACTGCATGTCTTGTCTGCCACAGTTTATTCAATTTACCACCATGTACTCAAAATTCTGCTGAGTGGCTTTCTTTCTTATTTCACCAGATAAAGTCATGCAGACTTCAGCTGAACAACACTTCTCAAGAAAATGTCAATTTCATAACTTTTAATATTCCAGTGTGACACTGCTAGAAATAAGGTTTGACTTAACTGTACAGTTTCGTCAGTTTGTCATAATGATAGAAAGTCACAATAACGCACCTCTTTCTGTGATTCAGTTCTATAAAACATTTTTTTGCTAAATCCAAACAATGGATGATTACTACAAATGAAAACATCCTGTTCAAATCATGTAGAGATAAATTGTACTGCCTCTTGTAATCATATGTTGGTGCTTAATTTATTATTTCACTTCTACTTAAAGCACTTGCTTTTCTTTGCCAGTTTCATTCTTGTTAATGTTTCCTGTAACAGGTAACTCTTTTTCATATCTTGCCTCTTTATTTATGCTTTTCATTTTTCACATCAACATGCAAAGATGTCTAACTTGACATTAATACCCCTTATTGAATGTGGTGCGAAATGTTAATTAGCAATGTTTAAGAACGGCATCAAAAACTGACATTTAGAGCTCCAGGGGGTTAATTGACACTAATTACATTTGAAGAAGAACTTTTTGAGAAGAATTTGACTACCACACAAAGACACTGTTCAGAATAACAGTTCAAGGCGCTGATATCCTTTTTTACTTTCTCCCTGCAGGGGTATGTGAGCAGAGCGGTGAACTGAGTCTGTGCAGACTCGTCGATGCTGCGCTCCCTCCTGCCTCTTCGCCTCCTCCTGCTGCAGAGACACCACAGCAGGTCTTCTCAACCCACCAGAGGACCGCTCCTGCATCACCACCACTCCCTCTGGCCCTTGGTGGTGACCTCTCTCTGACTCAAGCAGTGGCACATTGCCCTTCATCCAGTAATGCTCAGACTATAGGCCCCCACCTTCAAGGTGCTCCCTCATCACTTCCCCACCCAACTGCAGACTCCTGGGCCTTAACGGGAGAACCACAGAAAACATCCTCTCCACTGTCCATCACCCTCCCACTGCCTAATACAATGATGGAGCCCAGCACTATGTCTGCACTGACAGAGGAGTGTCTTCTCCAGCCTGCCCGAACCTGTCTTGGCTGCCTAATTGAAACCCGTGACGCTACAGATCGCAGTTCCATCCAGAACACCCCAACAAACCTCAACACCAACCCTGATGTGGATCCAGGGCTCAGCGTACGGATAGGGGATGTGAGCCGAGAGGATTTCTCTGACATTAACAACATCAGCATTCAGTGTCTGAGCCATGCAGGCGAGCCAGCAAGTCACTTTGGGGAACAGCTCCTCTCTGACCAGCTACTAAACTTTCCTCTTCCCAAAGCCCCAAGTGAAGTCAAGAGAGCAGAGGAAAATAAATCTACTGTGGACTGCGACGACACTGAAGATGATACTACAGCTAAGAACTTGTATGAGGGCCTGCTACTAGATAAAGTTAGTGGAGAAGAAGTTCTTCTGGCTAATGCTGGTCAGGACTGGGGCTACTTTGAGTCCTTCATCAGCGAGAGCAAGATGGAACTGCTGGATCTTTGCTCCAAGAACGAACTGTCTGTCAACCTGTTCTCTGAGGAGGATGTCGACAATTTATTTGACGATGAAGACGACGATTCAACACTAAGCAGTGACGTCTGCTCACTTAAGATTCGCTATGAGTCTTTCCAGGACAACATGAGGGAAAAAACAAATGTGCTCCAGGAGGAGACTCAGTTCAACTTCTTCCCCAGTGTGCTGGCCAACTGTGCCAAGAAAGAGGAAGGAGCGCCAATATTGAAGAGGAGCACTGAGGAGATCCAGTCCAAAACTGATGAGCTCATACTGGAGGCGGCACAGGAAGGGAGAGGTGGGGACAGCAGTGGTCGGAGCCCACTCGATGGCTCTCAATGCTCCCCCATGTCCGCCTCCAAAGTGAGCTACCTAATAGACTTTAATTCCACAGAGGAGTCCGGAGAGTTCAGTGATGACAGCTCCTGTACTGGCTCCTCCTCAGACACCCTGCAGGAGGGCAAGTTTAAAAAGGGTCACTCAAAAAGATTTCTCAGTCCCTCAAACCCTCTCAACTATGGCCTGCGTTCCAAAAGAAAGGTGCGATACAGTGAAGATTACTTGTATGACGTTGACTCACTTGAGAGTGAAAAGAACGCAGAGAAAAAGGAGAAAGGTCCCACAGGTCAGAAAGAAGAGGAGGATGTGGATTGGTGCCCGAAGAAACGGCGAAAATCCTGTCGGAAAGAGCCGCCTGTAGTCATCAAGTACATCATCATCAACAGGTTCAAAGGAGAGAGACTCATGTCGGTGAAACTGGGCAAGCTGGACCCTGTCGATGGAACAGTAAGCCTAAATGCCGACACAGTAAGCAAATATGAAATACTGGCTCCTCTCAAAGATTTCTGGCAGGAGAAGCAAAGACAGAGACAGGAACAGCTTAAGCTGGTTGCCAGAGATAAGCAGCAACATGGTTTTCATCTAAACGGACGCCACCATCGGCCTTTCAGTTCCAGTCACCCCAAAAGAAAATACAAGATTGCCAACAGGCTTAAGGTTCAACGAATTCAAACTGTGGAGCAATCAGCAACAACACAGGGTTCCCCTCTCTCTGATCAGAGCCATGCAGGTGTCACTAAAGAGGACCCCACCCCCACGGCAGGAGGAATAATAACAGCCACAGGCCTCCCTGTCACATTAGACTCAAGCTCCATAACGCACACAATCACAACCAAGAGCCGCTCTCAGGAGAGGGAGGAGAGGGAAGCGAGGAGACTGGGAGGAAAAGTCAGGATAAGGAAATTCAAAAGTGAAGCCAGGCTAAGGAGCACGAAAATGAAAAAGGCAGAGGGAGAGGAGGGGAGGAGTGTGACAAATGAAACGGATGCCTGTGTCAGTGCTGCACAGATTGAGGAGCCTGCTGCTGGGTTAGAACAGGCAGCCGTTAGTTCAACTACAATCAAACCCCATTTCTCTGACAATACCACCAATGCTCATGCATCCGATGAGAAATTTCCTTTTGTCTCCTCCACCTGCTCTCCCGACAAAGCACCTTCCTCAGAAGAGGTGGAGACAAGTGTCCCTGTCATCCCTGGGGGCTACTTGCAGACCCTGTTAGATGCCACAGATTCTTCTGGTGGAGCAGCTATCTCTTATTTCCCCCAGCAGACCTCCAGGCAGCAGTATCCTCTGGGGCTGTCCCTGGAGGAGAAGCAGTTTTCCTCTCTGCAGCTTGCCCAGAGCTGTGTACTCTCACCCCCCTCTGAGTCAGAGCTCCAGCAGTCTCCTCAGAACTGCCCCAGCTTTCCCCAGATGTGGCACCCACAGCTCTGTACAAATCACAGCCAGAGCTTTGGGCCTGAGACCCCCGAGACTCCGATCTTACCCAACAACTTCCCAGCTGCTGCTGTGCCCCTGAATGACAGCTTGCGAGTGTCTGACTACAGCCAGCTGAGCCCCGAGGCTGACAGGCTGCTTTATGAGAAGAGCTACCTGACTGAGGCGGGGCTTCAGCCTGGGGCAAATCTGCAAGCATGTCAGTCTGCCTGTGTAGAGGGCCAGGTGCAATACCAAAGAGGGTCCCTGTGCACAGACAATGGTAGGCTCATCAGCTATGACTCAGTGGGCTCCCTGTCAGCCTCCTCCAGCAATTACAGCTCTCTCAGCCTCAAGTCTTGTGAACGAGAGGGTGAGGAGGAGGGCCGAGACAGCTTCTTAGCTCATTGCAGCCCTAAAGTGGTGATTCAGCAAAGTGTGGATGCCCTTACCCCGCTCAGGGAGTCCTCAGACCTGCTGGATATCTCCAACTTCACTCCTGACAAGTTCAGACACTCATCACTGTCAGAGCTTTCTCCTCCCGAGACCCCCAACCTGTCCCCCCAAGTGGTGGGGCGTGAAATGAAAATGGCAGGGAATGTTGGAGAGTACCAGGATGTTACCGATATGACTATAGACTGCAATAGGGAGGTGAAGTGGAACTGTGAACCTGTACAGCAACAGGAGCACACAACAAATGCATATACAGTGGAGGATGGCCAGTTTCCCCTGCACAACTTCAACAGTCAGGATGTTGGAAGCTTGGATAAAAAGGAGCTGGGAGAGTTTGAGGAACAGACAGGTGCAAAAAGCATAAAGTCCAAGAGGAAAGGCAGCTGCAAGCAGACAGCCACAGGGCAAAGCCCAAAGAAAAGCCGGGCTCCTAGAGCTCCCAAGTCCGAAAAGGTCAAGACTCCCAAACAGAATTCTCGGTCGACCAAAAAGATAAAGGCCATGTTAGAGGGCAAGGCAGCAAAGAATCAGGCTGGTGGCACCGGCCTAAGCGACAGTAACAGCACTGGGGACTGGCCTGGCACTGGCTGGTCAGAGAGTAACAGCCTAGGGGATGACCAGAGAGAATTTGAGGAACCCTCTAATATTCTGTCAAACATTGTTTCTGGCATGGCCGAAGTCCAACGGTTCATGATGGCTTCCATCGAGCCTTTGTGGAATCCCATGTCTGAAGCCTGCATGCCCTCTGAGGCCAACAGCCTCAACCTAAAGACTCTCAAAATTTTGGCAGGAACAGAGGCTGACCTGAAAAAGAAAGGAGCCGTACTAACAGGGGCCGGCAGAGGTAGGAAGGCAGGTGGAAAGGGAGGAAAGAACCAGGCCAAATTCAACCCAGCCCACCCTCTGTTCCCTCAGCTCGCGCTGGGCTGCAACATGTTTGACAAACCCAGCTTTATTAATCCCGGGCCAGCACACAAAAAGCTCTACCGCCACAAGACCAGTGCAAAGTTCCCTCGAATTGAGACACTGAAAGGAAAGCGAGCAGAGAGAGACCCAAATAAGGACATAGCACTGATGACTTCTTTTGAAAAACTGAGGTAATATTTTGTTATCAGCTGCTGTTGTTTCCCTCCTTCTCACTCCTCCCCCCACTACCTGCCCAACCCTCCCTCCCAAACATACCTACACTGATGCTATGCCAGAGCTGCATGAGTACTTCGTTTCCCCTGACTACTCCCACTTCCTTTTAACACCCCTGAAGAGGAAATGATTATCTGCATGAAAAAACTTCTTGTACTTTGCAAACTACCTATTGAGTGATTGTGTCAAGCTTGATTGAGATTTGAAACGACCATGGCTGCATTTTTTTCTTGCTTTTGTTGTTTCTTGCTTTGTTTGTTCTTCTTATAGTTGTTTTTGTTTTACTTTTGTCTGAAAAAAAAGAAAATAAGCCTTGAAAACAGTTCTGTCGCCTTTTTGAGGAACTTCGTTTTTGTATTTTCTAAGCAGAACTATCTCCCTTGAATTATAGATTTATTTTGCTTTCCCCCTAAAGATGTAGCTATATACACAAATGCATTGAGTGACATCTACGCACCCCACCCCCTTCCTCATCTGTTTTTGTATGCAGAATATGGATGTCCTGTTGTTGCTGTCCTTCATACACTGCCTGGCTCATTTCAAGAGGGGAACCTACTGTTTATGAGCCCTATTTAAGAGCGAGACATCTTGAACACAAAAGATGGGACCATTTTGTATTGATGACATATCAGACGTCTTTTTTTTTTCTTTCTCTCCTCAAAGTTGGAATGACTCCCCATTTTCTGTTATTGAGTGTTTCGTTTACTTCTGGAGTTGAGAAGAACTGGTTATCTAAATTTACATTTCTACGCCTTGCAAATTCATTAAAGCTCCACCCTCAGAGTATTTTTGTCAATGTTGTTGTACAGGAACATGCAATATTTGCAAAAAAAGATGATTATAATCTTAAAATCGATGTGCCAAAAGTAACAATGCTGTGTAAATGACCTCTTATATATGTGTGAATATTGGCTGTTCCTCTTTTCTATCCATTGGAATATTGGCTGCTTAGGTTGGAGACTCCTTACAGAGACTTGCAACTACAGGAATTCTTTATTTGAGACTTTTTCTCTCTTCTCTGATGAAAGGCACCAACAGCTGGCAGTGGTACACCGCCACTCACGAAACCAAATCAGAAAGACTCTGAATTCTCCTCGTTTCCCACCCCCCCAACTTTGTTTGCCAAATTCAATTTACCTCAACATCGCCTGGCATGAAGAAGCAACAAAAGAGAAACAAAGGGGAGATCCGCTCTGAAGGCTACAGTAGAGAAAGGACTGGGTGAAAAGAGAGGTTCAAATGACCTCTCTCTGGACCAAGATGTAGTGGAAATGTTTGAGGGTAAGCAGAAAAATGACTTGTTATTTGGGGTTGCACCTTGCTGAGTAGCTGTTTGTACTGGAAATTCAAGTCAGATTATCATTTGTAGAGATTCTGATGCATGCATCAGCCATGAATGGACATTTTTGCAGTTCGGTTTATTGTGAATGTGAAAGCAGTTTTCAGTACAAATGGTATCAGTGGTCTTGTAAATGAAGGAAAGCATGTCTTTGCATTCACTCCTCAGACACTTTCATTTCTTTCTTGCTTGGGAAGGTAATTTAAACAGAAACTTTTCTTCACATTCCCATACAGTTTATTTCTTAACATTGCCTTACTTTATAAGTTGCACTTCTGGTGTTGCATATCATCTGGTTTATCTTATCTTGTCAAAACTTTCACTTCTTTCTTTGTTTACAATGACATGTTTTGGTTTTTAAAAGGTTTACCTGTAACTGCAGTCCATGAAAAAACATATTGTGACCAGTAGACATGGGCCGGTATGAGATTCTCAGAGAATGATAATCCTGTTTAGAAATACAACTGTTATATTGTATCACGGGATATACACAAAAACTTAAAAAGAAAACGTATAGCATAATTTCATTTCATTTCTTTAAAACAAAAGAAAAACAGTCATCATTGCTGCTAAATTTCAGTAATATAATATAAAATGAAAAGTTATTTTAATTTTGGTTTTAATATTCAGAGGACATATAAATACCC
The DNA here is from genome assembly GCF_027474105.1 of Poeciliopsis prolifica. Lineage (NCBI taxonomy): Eukaryota > Metazoa > Chordata > Actinopteri > Cyprinodontiformes > Poeciliidae > Poeciliopsis > Poeciliopsis prolifica. The sequence goes on from NW_026562384.1 coordinate 8,871,406, forward strand.
AAGAAATGTATTTGTAGTTTCTACATGGTTATTAGAACAATATTAAACTCTTTTGTTGTTTTACTCCTTATAAACTAACACAATTATAACAAGCTGATAATAGTTGGTAAAATAAACAGACTATCCACTCATGTAGCTAGCTACAGAGAGGCTGATTGGAGTCTGCCAAATTGAGTTTTCAAGCAGGGTTACTTTAAATGTATAATAAAATTTTTATAAGCTTATGATTCTGTGAAGTTGTTATTGGCAATAATTATCTATATCAGACAGATGCCACATCACAGAGAGTTTGTAACAAATCAAAGAAATCTAGAGTGATGAAGGGCTAACAACTGTAGGAGGAACTCCCAGTTTTAGTGGACTTTAGAATTACGAATATTAACATCTTTGGGATAAACCACTGTATTATTAAATATTACATGTTAAGTTTGTCTCTGTTTCCCACTTGAACAATTTCTTTTCAAAAATAACAATTGTTTAGTCTGATTACTTTGTCGATTAGCCTTGATCAGCTGCAACTATGCTTTAAGTTCACAGAGAGTGGCCTAAACTTCTGGATTTTGTCAACAGGGTCGTAGATTATATCATATTGTGCTTCTCCAGGTGTTTAGAAAATACTGCTGTGATATCAGAAGATCAGGCATACCCAGCAGAAAATAACTTGGTTGTGTTGTTGCCTCATTTGCCATCTTGTCCCACAAATTTCAAACATTTTCAGACTGAGTTGTCTGAAATTGCTAATGACATGGTTAGGGTCCCTGAGTAGCTCTTATCTGACCTCTGGTCTGAAAATTTTCTTTCTAACTCTGATACAAACAGTATCTTACACTAGTAAGGGCACTATCACTGATAATAACTTTGCAGATCCTCACTTTAAAAAAAATAATAAAATATTCAGTTCATAATAGTGACAGGTGACACTCTTAGTTTCACACTGTGTTTTGCACAAGGCTATTTATTAAACTGCCAAATCTGTCTTTCTTGTAAGCTGTGAAAAGGTGTTGTAGCCTTTCAGCTAGCTAACGCCAATGCGCAGCAATGGATGGGGAAGGGGCAGCAGCTCTGTATTACTACATTTGAATAACACTCCTGTTTCTCTGGCACTTTCTGTATCACCTCATTAATAAGACTTTTTCACTGTAGTATGACAGAAAATGTTTCAGCAGTTTCTAATATCACAGCATTTAAATACCTTACTATACCATACCAAATCAGCAACCGGCCCATGCCTACTTTACTAACCAGTAATGCATGACCATCAATGGCAAGAAATAATTTCATTAACTTATTTCACAGCAGACATTTTGACCTAACTGTGCAGAAAAATTAAAAGTCTGTTAAGAAAGCTGCATTCTACTTAGATGAAGTTCTGGTTTTGCACACATTCTGCCTAAACGTCATGCACAGATGCAGAAGAGGAATGCTGCCCCCTGTAACATGTTCAGGACATACTTAAGTCATAATTTCTGCTGTGTACGCACACCTCATTACTGTCATCTACTTTGGGCTCATTCACTACCTCGGAGCACCAAAAAAGTATAGAAATCAACCTTAAAATAGGCCTAACAATCATATTTAATAAGTAATAAAATCTGATTTTATTCAATAAATCAGCTTCAGGATGAGTTCAGAGCCAATCAAACTGTAGTAGACTATCTTTTACACAGATCTACTGAAGCCTATACGTTTTCTCTGTTTTGAACAATATTATTTTGAACACTGAAGTAATTACATGAGACTGCATGGAAATGTACGGGCAAACTGATTGACTGATTTTAAAAACAGGCTTTGTCACATTGAATATGGCAATTCTGACACAGGTCTTAGAAATTGATTGCTTGCATATGGCAAGGATCATAACCAATCTTTTTGTGTCTCTTTTTCTCCATCATGATCCTTTGTTTATTTTCTATAGTGTATCAGGGTTAGGACCAAGACAAGCTGCTGATGGGAAGCTCCACATGGGTCAAAGGCCCATTTAGTCTGCCTTCTCTCATTTCTGCCTATTGTCAAATTGAATGTATTTCTCTGAGTTCATTGAAATTTTTATTTTGAAAAAAAAATTACTTCTTTTTTTTCCTTTTATTATTATTTCTAAAATGTGCCACTGTTGAGCTGCCTCATGTTAATGGTGCTAAGAAAGCAGAAAATTAATTTCTTTAATGTTTGGGTTTGACTTTTTTTCCCCCAGAGTTATCAAAAAAAAGAAAAAAAAAGAAATGCAAAACAGATTAGGTACCTAACCCTGTTTATGAATGTATATTACAATGTTATGTTATGTTTGATGTATTCACTTCATGATTCTTTGACACTGATTGGAATTACTTTTGCTCTTTTCATTAAAAGATTACCGAGCTTTATATATACTGTCTAGAGTTGTTACCAGAAGGAATCTTAATGAACTCTTGACACTACAAAATCTTGTATATTTTTTGTGTGCCAATTTGTAACATATTTTGTAAGTGTATATTTTTCTTAGAAAGTGCTGTGAAGTATTTGTGTGTGTGAGTAACCTTTTATGCGCCTCTGTGGGCAGTGGAAAGGATATACAGCGACACGTTTCTGGTTTTGAAAACCAAAATATGAAAGTATCAACAGAAAAACTAGAAATATCTACATTTTGTTGGGAGTTTTGTAATAAGACCATGATCTTGTTGTGAGAGTGTTGTGTTACTGTGCAAAACACAAATAAGCAAAGAAAAAAAAAACATGAAAACTTGGGGAAAAAAATATAATTTGTGAACAATTTGCTGTTTTATAGATTTTCATGTAAATTATTTGAGTATTATTTTTGTTTTTTTTTGTTTTGTTGTAACTGTTGCAAAGGTTTTAAATATTTGTGATCAAGCCTGTATGGTGATAATGTAATATTGGTAACTTGCTGAGTTTTGTAATAATGTTTATGGAGTAAATATACAAATTAAAATAAGATTTTGAATGCTGCTTTCTGAAGAGAGTTGGATTGTGTTTATTCCTGCCCACACTTTGACTACATCTTATGGTTTTACAATTGAGGCAAATACTTAATGTTTGCTAAGTATCAAAAGGTTTATGAAAAAAAGTAGACTGTGATATATATCTATATTTTTTAAATTATAACTATATATATTGACTAAAAATGAAAGAAATAAAGCATTTTCTTCTGCTGTGTCCCATGTAATCAAAATGCAGGAAGTCATCTGAGATTCTGGGGCTTGATTAAAATGCAGTGTCATTCTGCACAAAGCAGAATGACACTGCTTTGTGCATTAAACAGTGGGCTCCAACTCATTGACAGGACTTGCATAAAACAATAGAACATCTGTTCAGGACACAACTGATGTCATATATTTATATATATTTTTTATCTGATTCTTGTGTCCTCTTCTTCCTGATGGCACCCTGGGCAATTGCCTATTTGACCCATATCAAAAACCATCACTAAGTTGTATTTTTGGTATGCATTTATTCCTGCATGTTTTCTGTTACTAAAACAATGATGGTGGCATGGATAAATGTAATCTCCTCTGCTGAGTGTTTATTTGTGCCATCAAGTGTGTATGTGCAAAGCCTGCCTACCTTTATATCTCCAATTAGTCTCTTCGTGTTTGTTGTACTGGCGGATTCTCAGACAAAAGCCATTTTAATTTCTTTACAAGTCTCTCGTTCGCTCCCGCTATTTTATGTCACATCTAATTAGCACTCCGGGTCAGGCATTGCTGGAGTGACTGCTCATCCATAACTTTGAGCCGGGGCCGCTGTGGTCCGTGCTGCAACTCATTTTGGCATGCTTAATTGGAGCCTGAGATACAACCTTGCACCATAAACAGATCCTGTGATATATGCCTCCAAAATTGTCAGCCGGTATTAGCATTGTTTTTGTTCTTTAGTCACCCGTAGCAGATAAGGGGGCGAGCAAATTGTAAGATGGAATGTCTAATGCAATACATCAGGTGCACCTGTAGTAATTAAATGAGATCCTGCTTGTTTTGTCAGTGAGTGCTTACACAATGCTTGGACAGAAATAGGTAGCGCTGTCACTAAGATGACTGTTTGTCCCTTGTTTTATTTTTTATTATTATCATTATTACTACTTAGAGGACATCAGTTTGCCAGTTTCAAATAATTAGCATGTTTAATTTTGTGTACTGGAAGGAATGAGGTGAAATCAAGAAGCTAAAAACAACAAAGTTTTGAAAATGCTGGTCTTGCACAAGAGATTTAGTTCAAAGAAATTATTTTATGATTATAAACCTTTACCCACAAATCTTATGTGTTCAGTTGATTGAGATGCCAGTGAAATCCTAAAAGATAATCTTATTTACATTTGCCTGAGACAATACTAATTTCCAAATGTTGGTGTGTCTGAGTACACTGTTATTGACAAGCTCATTTATTTCACTGATTCAATTTGAATAATGAAATACAGAGTGATCCATTTGAAGTGTTTCTTTAACTTGGAAATAATGAAAATCCAAAATACTGTTTCTCACAAAAGTATTACACATCAAATAAATTGAAAAAATATTTTCAATACAAACATTTTATTTTTTTCAATAAAAAAAATAAACCTCTAAAGAGTTGGTTTCCCATAATGTATCCACTTGAAAGATGAACAAAATCCTTTTCCCACTTTTTTTTACCTTTTAAGACATGATAGATGCAGCCTTTACAATTTTCCAGGGTTTATTTTCTGTCTCAGACAACTTTGATAAATAAAATACGTTTTAATCATCTCTGGGAAAACCACAGAGCAGTTCACAACTTGTTCATGAAGCGTTCTTAGAGTAATCCTTACTAAAAAAACATTGTTTAGACATTACAAGTCATGTTGTAATGATAGAAAACAAAAACTAACCAAGAAGTAACTAACGAACGAAGTGAATTACAACTGAAAACAAAAGTAAGTTTGGAAAGTACTGGACTGGGAAAGACAATGAACTTGGATTTTCTGATTGACAGTGCTGTCAGCATTGCTCCACTAACAAACCTTTTCAGCCCATAAATATGTTTTTCTTCTGCCTGTTGAAGACATTCCTTGCAACAGACAGACAGACAGACAGACAGACAGACAGACAGACAGACAGACAGACAGACAGACAGAATGGGTTGCTCTAAGGTGTTCCATGAGTAATGGACACTGTTATTACTCATGTAACCTGCACTGTTACTGTACTGTTATTGCACATTACTCATGTTCAATAACAGAAACAGATGTGCACTAAATCCAGCTATGACATTTCCTTTCCTCTAAGTATTCCATAGTGAACTGTTAGTGCTGTTATGACAAAGTTGATAGTGACTGGTAATGACTAGGTTTGCATAAATCAGGAAAATGGAACAAGTTCACTTCAAATCTGGTACATTTAAAAGAAGTTGCAGTAATCTGGTTGCATGAGAGTCCACACTCCTAGATCATTTTACTTCCAATTTAACATGTGGTCTAATGACCACATGTTAAATCTAAGACACAGAACCAGATTCCTGGTTCTGTGTCTTGTGGTCACAAAACACAACCTTCTGTATTCTCCACAGGTCTAGATTAAGAAATGAGTTGGAAACTGAATCTGTTAATTCCAAAGAAAATGTCCTTGCCAGGCTAAAATCGAATACAATTTGGTTCTGGAAGACTGACACCAAGCTTAAACGTCCGGGCCACAAATACAAAAGGTAGGTTTGGCAAAAATAAAATGTAGCCTGGTAGAATGAGGGAACCAGACACAAAGTTATAAATAGGGGTTTATTTCTTGAACACTCCAATAAAGTGTTAAATGAATTTGGAGTTTTACAGAATGGTGAATTTTTGTTAAACAAAAATCTTACAGTGACAGCTACTTGGATAGGAAAATCAAATAAATCGCTCGCAAGGTTATGTTTAAAATCCTGTACTACAAGTTTAAAATTGAGAATATAAACAACTGAAGCAGGCACGCTTCTCTAAAAAAGAAAAATAAATAAAATCACAGACTTCTTATAATATGGTCAATTCAGTGTCATAAAACATCTTAAAATACTCATTAAACTCTGCTTAAAACTCAAAATTGTCCATTCACGCTAAATGTCATTACGGTAAGGTCAGATAAACATACATTCAGTAAAATAACAACAGATTATTGTTTAACTATAACCAAATATCACTTAACAGAAACTCACAATGTTAAAACAGAACAAGCCCCACAGTTCTTTATGAAAATCTGCAAACGTCACACCCATTATAATTTCCTATTGGGTGTAATATAATCCCATACGCTTCTCGGAAATACACCAACAGGTCACTTTGTAATAAAAATAAAGTTCTAGATACATTTACCTTCTTCTTTAGGACAGTAGAAAACCGTTAGGCACGTTAGCATATCGTAACAAACAGCACAAAGCTACTTCTTCCGGTCTAACGGTTTTCATCCCTTTCTCGAACGGCAAAGCTCAGGGCTCATCTTCACACAGCTCCCTCTGGTGGTCATCATGAAGCCATGCTTTTTCAAAGAGAAAAGACAATATTACACGTCAGTTTACGTAATAGCCAAAACAGTCTAAAACAATATTCAACAGGATAAAACTGTTTGGGTGTGGACAAGGAACCTCCTCACGAACTGATAAAAATAGTTTTTGTTGTTTTAAATCAAAACTTTGTGGTTTTATTATTATTATTTCTATATTTTTCATTTTACAAGTTCATTTTGCTCACCAGTCGCATATATGCATAGGTTACATTATAGGAGGTAAAAGTTTTTCATTTGTACATAACAAAAGTCAGATTTTACGGAGCCGTCTAAGGGTAATGGGGAGCATTTTCTTTTTCTTTTGCGTTATCATATGGCACCATGCCATATAATCCTATAAACATCGTACTCAACAGGCCCCCTTTGTCCAGCTCTCATCAGACGTGTTAAAGGCTTGGATCCCTGAAGTCCCCCTGACGCTCCGCCCCTGCACCAACCTGATTCGTGCAAAACACTGATTGAAAATCGATTTATTTACTTCATGTTTATGTCTGTTAAGGCTAAAATGGGACCCCACTGAAATCAGCCCTTTAAAGCATTCAGACTACGAACACAACAGACACAATCAAAACCGTCAGATGACTTATTACCCACGATAATAAACTCAGAACTAATCCAAATAGTTTGGATGTATTTTTATTGATTTTTTTCTACTTACGGAAAGTTTCTGTTTATATCGTAGGTCACGTGGTACCTAAAGAAAAATATATAAAATCTCAAATATTTCCCAAGGAGATGTAAATATACATGGAACAAACTTCACATAACCTTGTATTAAGGCAGAAAGTGTGGCGGCTTACAGTATTTAATTATGCCGCATAATTGATCTATAGATTATTGCGAAGGGACGCAAAAGAAAAAAATAATCCCCATGTCTCCTGAAGGGCTTGGTAAGATTTTGACCGAGGTATGTGAAACCTCTAAGAGTTTTTGTATATTGTTCTGTCAATCTCGCGTAGTCCTCCACTCTTACCACGCCGTGACATTACAGCTTCTAGAGCAGCACCCATGTTCTAAATAAACATGTTTTCACTCTTTCTAACCTATGGGGCATGGGAAAAATTTACCCCTATTTTAATCTGACAGGTAGCGTTTGTCGAAATATCGCCTTTAACAAAAGCAGTATAAAGAGGTTTAACTGACTATATATGTGACATAAATAACACTAGACACCTATGCTCTTGAGTATAACGGCAAATGTGTGATCTTTCGGGAACAATTTACTCTTGGACTGTTTGCCTTCAGGCCGTACTCCGGGAAAAACTTCCTTTAAATCTATTTCCGGAAAATCATTATAGCCTTCCTACAAGAAAGAAAATGGAATCCTGAGCTCGTACTCTACTAAACCAGTCTTTTTTCTCAATATATTCTTTAAATAGGAATCTCCTCGTCCATCTATATTGACCACAACATAACCAACAAGGTAGCGTGACATTAATTTGTTACTAAAGCAACGCCTTCCGCCTGGATAACTTGGGTTCTTTCTTACTTAGCTTGTTTGCTTGATGTATGGACGTCACTGGTTGACGTCGTTTGCTAAGTTAGCTCGCGTTGATGCTACAACGGGCTTCATATATTTTTAATGACAACATAAGGAGCCTCCAGCAAAAGGATAAAAGAAATTATACATGTAACTATTCTTCCGTCTTCAAGAATATAGCTATTAATAAATAAGTTGCCAAAATGGAAAAGTTAACTACCGTTCACTATGCCGTTTGTAGCGTCTGTGGTTATCCACTAGGCTACCCCGAGCGCTAACTAGCTTAAAGGCTATATAACCGGGTCGTTTTTATCGTTTTTTTTTATCATATTCTGAACCGATATCACTAGTAGTATCTGGTTCAGACTTTGAATATTGGATTATTTGGGCAACTTTGAAAACCGTCGTCTCTGCATTTCGTTACGAAAGTACTGCATTAGCTATCTTACACAAAGCTAATCGGTAGCTAGGAAACGCAAGTCATAAGATGCCATTTTGTTTTTATCTCGACTTTGACCAACATACTGGATTTCGACTCTGACTTTAAGAGGCATATTCTAAAGATGATTTAATGTATTTGTAACCACTAAGTAGATTTAAGATGCCCTGATTTCTAGATTAAAGAGTACATGGTTTGCCATTAAAATCCAAGAGACTTCTTCGCCTTATGACCGGTGTGTTGTTAGGGTGGCTTGTCAGTATGCTTTGTGAACTATGCTAACACAAGTTATAACTACGTATTTAGAAGATATGTTTTGTAATTTCACAATTTGAGTTTTGCAGAGCTTTGTCCGTTCTCTTGTGAGGCTGAATGTATAAAATAAGGTGTTTTTGTTTAGATCTGTTTTACATTGGTAAAACCTCCAGAAGCCTTTTATGTCAAAAACATTTTTCAAAAAGTATCAAAAGACTTTTCAAATATTAGCAAAACAATACTGTAAGATTTTCAGGACAGCGATTTTAAAATCCATATTTTAGTGGTAAGTTGTGTCTCAATTTCTAACATAAATAAAATATTATAAATTGTAACTGTCATCACAAAAAATAGCTTTGTTTCTTGTAGACCTGTACAAAATATTGAAGTGCAATTGTCACAAAATTAATATGTGCAGTACTGCAATCTCAAGGAGGTGCTTAGTAGTGTTTAGTTGACAAATAATATATTTGGCTAGTTGGATCAACTCTTAAGTTCCCTTGACACCCAAAGCTGACAGAGTTTTCTGCCAAGCTGCTTAAGGTCATGGAAAATTTTAGGACAATCATAATGATAAAAACCAAATTGAGGCAGTAGAAAAATCATACCTGCTTTCATCATTGTTATATTAGATAAGATTCCAATTGTATATTTTCCTAATTTAACATAGACCAAATTTTTAAAACAAAAAAACTTAAGACATTGTTAAAAAATATTGAGCAGGTATGATTTAGGAAAGGTAGTAACCTTTCCTAAATTAATAGTTTGAATAAATATTAGTTTATATTTACATTGGAATAAAAATTAGTTTATATTTATTACAACTAATATTGAACACCTGAAGCTTGTTGCAAATGATGAATAATCAAAAATTCCACTGTAGACATATCAAAAACTCTTCAGCAATTATTAGAAAGGGTTTGGTTGGAATTCTGTTAATAGATAATGGTGATAAAAATATTTTTGTAAATGATTCAGTAGTATGTAAATAATTTCCAACATGCAGGTTTTCTTCAAACCTAAACAAAACAGTTTTTTTTGTTTTGTTGTTGTTTTGTTTTAGTTCAACCCTTTTCATGCATTGCCTTAACTTTTGGGAGATGCCTGTGTAGTTACTAATCAGAAACAAACTTTGTGGTTGAATAAAAATGACTTTAAATCTCATAGCTTCTGAGGGTATGATTAATTTTGGCCTTCATTGCAGCTATTCAGAAACATAAACAAATGTTTTTTTTTTAATCCGACAATCTTTACCATATAGTTTTGTTATATCAACAGTTGGACATAGTGTCCAGGTCATTTTATCAATAAAGGTAAATAATTGAGATTGCAAATTGGATTCTTGGTTTGTTTACTTTGCTAGCGATTACCTAAAGACTTTATCATAAAATAACTTTTTTTGAGGAGACAAGACAGTCAATTCTTTGAATGAAATACAAATGACTGCTTCATACTCACTGACATTAATTACCTCAAATCTCTAAGAATGTAATGTTCTCGTTTCTTGCAGTTACTGGATCTTGCTCAAAGTTGCAGAGTATCCTGTTCATTTTTCTACCCTTCAGAGTCAATGGAAGGGTCTGACGGCATAGAGCAAGGTGGCGGTGACCAGCCAGAGTCGCAGCGCCGAAGGCAGTTGGATCGTCTAGACCGGGAAGAAGCCTTTTATCAATTTGTCAACAATCTCAGTGATGAGGACTATCGTCTTATGAGAGACAACAACCTCTTGGGCAATCCAGGTGATGAAATATAAATTTGAATTATTTTCTCCTGGTAAAAGAAATTTTGGCCAGATACACTTAAAAAGAGAAAGATGAAACCACAAACAACTAATTCAAAAAAGACTTTCGCCAAAGATTATGTTTTTGCCTCTGAATTAGTTTAGGTCAGAACTTTAAACCTGTGATTATCAAACCATCTAAAGTGGTATATTTTTTTTAACACAATCAAAACAGTGATTGTGTTAAAAAAACTCTAATCTTTGTGATTTTTACAAAACTTCAGAATGAAGACCACAGAACTCAAACTGTACTAGACTTACTACAGGAAAATCCAGTCCAGTTTTGAGAAGTCTTAAGAATGCTAGATTTTTGAAATGGAGCTGAAATAATCTGACCTAGAAGCCAAAACAGGGTGAAATAGACTTTCAGACTGCACTGCTGAATAAGAATCCAACTTCAATATTGCGCTCATTTATGATTTGTGGACATAAATATGGTAAAATGACAATCTGCTTTCAAAAATCCAGAATGTTATAAAAACAGGTAAAAAAAATTGGTTTCTGGAAAAGTTTGAAATTAGAAACACTTGTGGGATTCCTTTTGATGTCTTGTATCTGTCTCCAATTTTAGAAGAGATATTTATCCATGTTGACAATTTAGATATAAGGGATCTGTTTGTATATTCAGGATCTTTTGCAATGACGTTAATAGAAATCAGTGTTTATTTAAAATAGCAGCAAATGGTAGGATCAGTAACTGCCTGCAAACCGCTAGTCTGGGTTAAGTATAGTTACATTGAGTCTTTTTTTTTCTTTTCTCTTTTTTACTTAACTGTAATCCATATTATAAAAAGCTGGCGTTCAGTTTGAACTCACGATACCAACTGTGCTCCCGTGGATTGTTGTCACATCAGCATCTTTAAACAAACGTTGGTATCTGGAACTCGAGCAACACCAAATCCTAAATATCATGAAGACACAGTTTACAAAATCAAAGCATTGTTATTGAGACATTCTAAAGGACAAATAGTAGACAATGTAGTATCACGTTGATATGATTTTCTTTTTAGTATAGTTTGTCATCTGTTTTCATATCATGTATTCAATTTTTTCCAACTTTGGCTAGTTTTCGCTTTTTTCACTATACTTGTGTTTGCTCAAAATGCAACCGCCCGTCGACAGTCGAGGATGTGCAGTCCATTTCTGTCCCTGGACAGTGGGTGGGGAAATATAAGTTTGCAGCGTCCTTTAGTGGAGGACCAAAGAGGGGGAATTAAATGGACAGTGGCATACCTGGTAAGTCTGGAGGTTTTATAGTATTGTTCTGTTGCTGCATCCGACCAAATAGCATTCAACTTGAGTTCGAAGGAACAGGTTTTTAGATTGTTTATGCTTTGACTTACTAAGACCATTTTCTCTATGTAGCTGTATTTTAGCGTATCTCAGTCTTAGTCTTTCTTTGTTGGAATTCCACGTTTTGTTTTTATTATAAAACTTAAGGTTTTTTTTCCCCAGCAGTTTGCTAGAGAAGAGAAAGTGGCTAATGCCTTCAAAGTAGTACTTAATAAAATATTTGCTAATATCTTTTCCAGGGGAGGTAACTGAGGATGAGCTGTTCAATAGACTTCAACAAATCAAAGATGGTCCAGAGCAGCCGCAGAATAACAACCCAAGCACAGAAAATACAGAGGATCCCGTTGGTATGTTTACAGGCTCTTTCAGATTTTGAGTGCATGATTTGCCACTGAATTTCGATGTAATTTGCCTTTGGCTTTTGTTCCCAAATAGAAACTCCAGAGAACTCTGAAGATTCCCAAGGTGGGGATAGCTTGCTAGACTGGCTCAACACAGTGAGACGAACTGGCAACACAACTAGAACTGGACACCGTGGAAACCAGTCGTGGCGAGCTGTGAGCCAGACCAATCCAAACAGTGGTGACTTTCGCTTTAGCTTGGAGATCAGTGTGAACCGCAATCTGGCCGAACAGCAAGCCGCTGCTGAGGGAGAACAGGGGCCTTCAGAGCAGCCCCCAGCAGGCCAAGAGGAAGAAGAGGTTGCAGATCCTGAACCACAGGTTCCTATGGAAGCAGAGGTTGTGGAAGAACCAGTTGTTGAAGAGTTAGCTGTCATTGTTGAGCCAGAACCTGAAGAAACACCTGAAGAAGAGGTTGCCTCACAAGAAGCTGTTGAGGAACCTCCCAGTCCACCCCCAGCTCCACCTCCACCTCCAGCTCCAGTTGTAGCAGAAGCTTCACCGGAGCAACCCTTACCTTGTTCTTCTCCACGAAGGGGACAAAGAAGACCTCGCAGCCGTAGCCCAGAACCACGCAGGACCAGAGCCCGCTTAGCCAGAAGCCGCTCACCTCTCCGTTTGGATCAGCTAGATGGCCTACCCAGTCCACGACACACCTACAGCTCTCAGAACCCCAGTTCTTCCACCGACACACCTCCAGCGCCTCAAGTGGAGGGCAGTTCTCGGACTCGACAACATATACTCTCCAGGCAAAGCCCAGCAGACGACAATGTTCATCCACCCAGTGTCGAAGCAGAATCAGTCCCAGAGGCCCAGAATGTCAGACCTCAGGAAGGAGAACCCAACGGGAATGAAGGAGGCTTGGCGGAGCGCCGTCCCCCAACTATAATGCTCGACCTTCAGGTGCGTCGTGTGCGTCCAGGTGAATATCGGCAAAGAGACAGCATCGCCAGCCGTACCCGGTCACGCTCGCAGAACTCCAACAACACTTTTCTCTATGAGAGTGAGCGAGGGGGTTTTCGCAGGACCTTCTCGCGCTCCGAGCGTGCCGGAGTGAGGACCTACGTCAGCACCATTCGGATCCCCATTCGCAGGATCTCCGACGCAGGGTTAGGAGAAGCGACGTCGATGGCACTCCAATCTATGATAAGGCAGATTATGACAGGCTTCGGCGAGCTAGGCTACCTCATGGACTCTGACTCAGATTCTTCAGATTCAAACCGCGGTACCGGGACACCCGCAGATACGGAATCCATCACCAATCCAGATGCTAGTAACGCTGACGGATCTGCTGCTGATGAGCAACCATCGGTTGCTGCTGCTGCTGGAGCCAGAGAGAGGACAGTTGAGACAGAAGTGGATGAGGGTCTTACTACTGGCCCACAGGCTTCTGGTGGAAGGGCTCGACCTCGACCCCCCATTAACCTGGAGGAACCCAGCTCGCTGCCCTTCCTGCGACTTGCTCACTTCTTCCTCCTGAATGACGATGACGATGACCAGCCTCAGGGGCTGACCAAAGAACAGATTGATAACCTTTCCATGCGCAACTTTGGTGAGAGCGACGCCTTGAAAACCTGTAGCGTCTGTATAACGGAGTACGCTGAGGGGAACAAGTTACGCAAGCTTCCCTGCTCTCATGAGTACCACGTGCACTGCATAGACCGCTGGCTCTCTGAGAACTCCACCTGCCCCATCTGTCGCAGGGCTGTCCTGGTTTCAGCCAACCGAGAGAGCGTGATCTAACTCTTAACAGACTCCAACCTTTTCAATATTTCTAACTAATTACACATCCAAGTCATGTAAGATGCTTTGAAGAAATGTCTCCACTATTGAAATTTTTTTTTTTCTCATAATTTGTGAGTTTGATCATTATGTTACAGGTTTCATTTGAGGTGCTCAGTCTCTTGACATGCATTCAGACTCTTAAGTTGACATTTGCTATTGTTGTCCAGAGCTGAGCAAAAGCAATGCATGCTGTTGATCAACCTGTTGTGTCCATGCAGTGATGCACCAAGTTATGTACACAAGCAGACCTATAATCTCATATTAAATCCTTTGATTATAAATGCTGCTGCACACCTGCAGGTAGTTCAAACACTTCAGATATCTTCTTTTGGTATGAATCTTAATTAGCACCTCAAGCACAATTCTTAGTTGCAGCAGTTTGAAAGTATTAGCTGTAAATAGGCTTGTAAAAAAATTATTTTGACTCTTTGTATCAGTGAAATGGTTTAGGACTGTAAATTAGAGGATCTGAGTCATTTCAGTTACACTTAAAGCAGTTTCAGGATGGGGAGAGAATGAGCTTGCATAGCATACATACGGTATGTTCACATGAGTTGGTCTGCAGGTAACGGTGTAACTTGTGCTCCTTTTTGTTCACATGACCAAATCAAGACCCTTCTCTGGAGTTCCATTTGCCAATACTCTGCTAGGTTGTTTAAACAAAAATTTAAAAAAGCAAATGTTGCTCTGGCATAAAGAAAAAACATTTGGCATCCTGCAGTGTTTTTTTAAACAGAAGAAAAAGAAATGGGGATCTGCCTGCATTGGCTTCAAGTCAGTTTAGCCCCTTTTGACAATTTGTACCCACATTTTCTGCCTACATGTTGCCATTTTGTCCTTTACCATTTACATTTCATACCTGTAAACAATTCATTTCCCACACTTGTCCTTAGCAATGCATATCATTTTTTGGTAGATCAAATAAATTATGCAAATTATGGAAATTTCATATTTTTTCATATTTTATGAAAACTTTATTAAACCCAGTTCACAATGTTATAGGTTATCAGCCCAGTTTTAGGCAGTTAAACCTCATAAAATATGATGAATTATGAAACTTGATCAGAGTAAAGCAACTCTTAAGCAACAACCTACTGTTAGATATCATTTATTGGAGTCATAAAACTATATTTCCTTCCAGCAGAGGAAGTAGTTTATGAAAAATTACTTTTTATTGGAAGGTGGGGAGAGAATTAAAAAAAAAGAAATGTCGACAAGATGTTGACTCATCTGGATGCAAATGTGCAAAATGATCAGGAGATGTCATGGTCAGGAAATATAATTTTATAGGTGAGTTCTTATTCCATAACAGGCTTACAATTGAAGTTTAAAGTTGTCCCTCTTCCACTATTCATTTCTCATGTACAGTGATTCATTCCCCTTCTCTCACCAGCAGCTACGGTCTGATAACGTGCTCATCATATTTCTCTCGTACTGGGTTAGTCATATAATCAGAAACTGGCTTTAAACGGAAATGATTTGAACCTTTTCTCAAGCCAGAGTTTGTCTCTAATGGGTAGGTCCATCATATTCTACAAGTTGCTCAATATTTATCAAACAATGCCTTAGACCTTCAAACATTGACAGAAAATGCAAATTTCAATAGAAAGTCAAGAAGTTACCCAACTGCTTTATGAGCAAATCTTCCCAAGTGGTGTGCAATATTTGCAAAATGTACAAGCATAGTAAAACAAACCATGATTTAAATGTGTACTATTGTTAAAAACTGTTTAAATCCTAAATGAAGACTTATAACCCTTTTACAGTATGTGTTGAAGTTGATTTTATTTAGAAGCTATGTAGGTTTTAATAATTAATAAACAGGAACATTGACCAGTAAAGGAGCTGAAGGGCATCACTTATTGCCATCCTGTTTCTTGTTTCACTGTTTGATGTCTTAGCCACGATTATTACCTCCCCTCTGCGGGACACAAATATTTGAATGCAAGATGTTGAACAGCATTAACGTGTAAAAAAAAAAAAAAAAAAACATGAACTGTGTGTTTCCTTTAAAGGGGCCGAGCTTCGGTTTGGCCTTGTTCTGTGACCTACCCAGTGCAGGATGTTAACTGGGTGTTTTGATGAAACTAACCGCTGAATTAAACGAGTTGATATGCTATAAAACAATACATCAGAGGTATGAGTTCTGTGCTCTGCTTGTGGTGATGTTTTTATGACGGTGCATGTATGTGTTTAAGTCATTCATTTCTAATTCATTTATAATGCGATACTGCTGCAATGTTTCCATTTTATCTTTAGGATGTTTTTCTTTGGTGCAAAAGATGTACCAGCAATATGCCAAAGGGATGCCGCTGTGTTTTATAAAACATTTCTGTCACACTTTTTGAGGTCATTACAATTTAGATTTCTCACCCGAGTTGAAGTACGTTTAATTTACCTGACAGAGTTCTTACTTCTTTATAACATACTGTGTTCTTTTAGCATCTTTCAGGCATGGGTAAGTATGAAAATTTTTTGTACTTCTTATTCTGTTGTATAAACAATTAATCTAAATTTCTAAGAAATAAAATTAACACTATAATGATTTAATCTTTGACTTGCCACACACCAAATAGATTTTTTTTTTTTTTTTTTTTTTGTTGAGAAAGCAACTTGATTCACAAAGGAAAAATGCTGACTTTACTCACTTATTAAAATTGCATTTCTCTTTAGGATCTAAATCAGATAACTCGGTGGTTTAAAACATAGTCTGGTTTATGTGTCAAACTGCTGAAACTCAAGTTTTTTTGTTTTAGGAACCTAATACAGAATTAAAATATAAAAAAAGGCGTACTAACATTGTTGAAATGAACTTGTTTAGTGTGTAATAAATCAAGATTTTACTTGCATATTGTTTGCCCCACATTTTTCCCGTTAGCAGATTTAGATTTAAAATCTTGATTCAAACAAAATGTGTTTTGTTTGAACACATAGGAAATAAGACAGCTATATTGCAAAAGATAAAACCATGTAAAGGCAGCATACATTTTACATTAGTAGTTTTTAGTCGAGTCTTAAAAAATTGCAGGTTGGAGATTTTCACAATCTTCTCAGTCATAAATCCTTATTGTCGGTACAGTAGTCAAGCTTTGTTTTTACTGACCAGCTGGATCCACTGGTATTTTGATTATCCATTTCTGGTTTTGAGCTGCACATCTTTTATTAAGGTCCAGACTCTGACTTGGTGGTTCCAATGCTTAATATGACTTCCAGTCAAAAAGAACCCAAACTAACATTTTAACACTTCACTTTATGAAGAAGAGCTGATCTAACTAGAAAATAGAACAGTTGTCTTGGATTTTCAATATACCTTTATTTCCGAACCATAGTTTTTTCTTTCACTGAACTTTCCGTCAATACACGTGGATACAGCATTCTGCATTAGCTTCCTTTTCGTTCCTCATCTTCCTAGTGAGACTGTGTCAATGGCATTTTCTGGACAAGTCAGCAGACGTGCTCATGATTTTGTACATCCTGAAAACCCGAGTTTGAGGTTTAATGTAGTTGTAAGCATTCAGATGAATACTGAACACCGAAATCGATTCTGTTTTTGAAGCGAGCTATCCTAACAACAACGTGGACTCCAATGAAATGGTTACACGGTTCGTTGTTTTTGTAGAGCGGTCTGGTCTGGCCCGTTTCGTGGGATTGGTCCACATGAAGGAAGTGTTTCGGTCGTCAAGTGAACGTTTCTCGGCACACCAGGCGGGACCTGTGAACCCGCCAGTCAGGATGGCGCTCCGGGCAGCTAGTAAGCGCTTACTGCATGTCCAGAGGACGTGTTTTAAGGTAAGGCTGCTTTGTAGCATTCGCCGTTGCTCATACCCAGCTTTGCTGTGAAACGGACCAAGCGTTTGATCTGCGTGTTTACTTCCGGGTCCTTTCCACGAAGTTCTTTCGGAAAAGAGTAAAAGAAAAGGACTTCTATAAGCTAACAAAGGACAGCTCAAGTACATAATTATCTTAGAGGATGAATAGACGCAAAATCGCGGCTAAAGTACACCAATATGGTTTCCCATTTGAAGTCAAATGTGTGTAGCAAAGAGTCACCACTAGGTGGTGCTGTTGAGTCAAATGTAAGCTGTAAGGCCTTTTGTTTGACATTCAAGGTCCAACCCATCAATCAGCATGTGCTGAAAATCCAAAGAAATCGTTTCTCTCTGCCCTTGTAGATCAACGCCCTTCAAACTCACCTGGGTGTCAGATTCAAGGCAACCTGTCCTGTTGAAGTGAGCCATCTGGATCATTTGGTGTTGACGGTAAAAAGTGTGCCGGACACAATCAACTTTTACACAAAAGTTCTTGGAATGGAGGTTGTCACTTTTAAGGTATGCGCTAATTCATTAAACATATTACATTACTTTCAAAAATAATTATTATTGCAAAACTATCCATGCCTCTTGGAGCTTTTGGTCTTTTTTCCGCAGCCACAAACTTTGATTTTATTCAGAAAAATATCTGGAAAGTGATAGCCTTGTATGGGAGGCTCTGACATGTTAATATATTTGGAATATGTAATAAATAAATAAATAAACTTTGCAGAAAATTGACACTGTACTTGTACCACCCTTATCAAAAAGAACTATACCTCAAGTACATGCCATTGTCTTTGAAGCAAAAATTTTTACTGTAGGATAAATAGTTGAGAAGTTTTTTTTATTGAAAAAAAAACAAAAAAAGCCACTATATGGAAGTCTTTGATTCTGGATCAGCTGATACCGCCTCTCTCTCCTAAGTTGTGTTTTTCCGTATCTCCTTTTTTAATTTTTCCAGGGGAACCGTAAAGCTCTGGGTTTTGGGAAACAAAAATTTAACCTTCACCAGTTGGGCAAAGAGTTTGAACCAAAAGCTAAACATCCAACTTCAGGCTCTGCAGACCTGTGTCTCATCACCAAAACCCCTCTGACTGCAGTAGCTGCTCATCTGAAGGTACTCTCAACACACAGATAGCTTTTAATATTAGTGTTTACAACTGATAAGAAGAATAAATCAGGCGTTAATGCTCAGTGCCATTTTCTGTCTTTGGCAGGTTTGTGGTGTTGAAATTGAAGAGGGACCAGTGCAGAGGAGCGGAGCTGTGGGACCCATAACCTCCCTTTACTTCAGAGATCCAGACCACAATCTCATCGAAGTGTCAAACTACAGCCAGTCAGAACCAGGCAGCTCCTCTTGAACCTTCCAGTGAGCATGTAAAAATGCACTGTCAGCACACGACGGGGTCTATAACCATGAAAGGTTTAAACCAAAATGAGACTGGTAATAAAATAGATAGTTTATAAGTTAGAGAGGGTGGATAACACCAGCTGCTGCAAAATCTAGAGAAACTCATCCATTCGTTTATCTTCAGTTGCATTGATTACTGCAACGGTGTCTTCACAGGTCTGCCCATAAAAATTCACCCAGACCGCTGCTGCTGATCCAGAACGCTGCTGCTCGTGTTCTCACTAAAACTAGGAAGATAGAGCACATCACCCCAGTTCTAAAGTCCTTACACTGGTTCAGTGTAGCTCAGAGGATAGGCTTTAAAATACTGTTGTTAGTTTATAAATTGATGAACGGCTTAGCACCATAATGCATCAGAGATCTCCTGTTGTTGTATCAACCTTCCAGATCACTCAGGTCTTTTGGTTCTGGTCTGCATAGAAGCTTCTCCAGAACCAAACACGGAGAAGCTTTTACGCACCAGAAATCTGGAACAAACCTGTAAAACAGCCAAAACACTAAGTTCCTTTAAATCTAGACTCAAAACCCACCTGTTTTTGAAACATTATAAATGAAACAATCAACATGTTGGTGTGTAACGATGGCACTTGACAAAATGTAATGCTTCAATTGTTGTCTGTGTGTTCTCTGACTTTGTATTTTTGTGTTTTTATGATGTAAAACACTTTGAACTGCCTTGTTGCTGAAATGTGCTATGCAAATAAACTTTATTGATTGATTATAGTTCGACTTTTCTAATTTTATTGTTAGTTTCAGTGAACAGTGTTTACAGGAACATTATAGAAAAAAATCACATTTTTCTATTTGTGTTCCTTTTAATAAAATGTTAAATAAAAATCATAAGTAGGAATATAAAATAAAAGATAAGGGGGGCCTTTAGTGTTATGTATTCAATACATCAAGAGACATGAGTCTCTTGATGTATTGGCATCAGAGGCATCAGTGCTTAAAACTTAAAAAATATTACCTTTTTATAAGGGCTGTTTGACCTGAATGGGCCTTATATTCATAAAATTTTTTAAAAATTAGATGCTTTTAATTATAATAATACAACAAAACACAAATATCAATTTATGCTTCATTTGATCCTGTTATATTTTTCCAAAACTCTCTTCAGTCACATCAGTTAATATCGGAGCAACAATTACTCATCAGATTCAGAATAAACTGTTTTCAACAAGCATGTTTTCCATTTTCTGGAAGCAAGTTTATGAAGTAGCGAGTCCACACCGGATGGTGGCGATGATGAGCCAATTATTGCCACACGAAGAAAAAAACAACATGGCGGTGATGGCGTTTTGACCAAAACACAGCAACAAGCTTTAAAAAGAGGTGAAAAACGAGATAAACATCACCTGTTGCAATATTTTTTATTCTGACCGAGGTAAGTAACCACTTCGTCTCATCATAAGACTTCCAGAGAATATTTATTGCACATTAAGTCGTACCCATGTCCTCGAGCTACGTGCTCTGCTTTCAGTTGCTCCACTTTAAACAAGTGAAATTAACAGTCTGCTCCAACAAGAACTGTGGATCAAACGGGACACATTCTGGGGGACTAATTTGTCTGTTTGGTGTGTAGGAAGAGATCCAATCATGACCGAGCAAACCAGTGCCAGTTCGGAGGGGATCGTGGGTCTGGATGAGCCCAAGAAGATGACCAGAGAGGACTGGAGGAAGAAGAAGGAGTTGGAGGAGCAGAGGAAGCTGGGAAATGCTCCAGCTGAGGTGGACGAAGAGGGAAAGTAAGTGCACCTGGATGTACATAAAGCCCAAAGACCACTGATGGGTGACGTGATTAAAATTGATTATTTCTTTATTATGGCAGTTGTTACTGACTGGGCCTTGTTAAGTAGCAAGTAAACTAAGGATTAAAAGCAGGGAAATGAGCAAGTTTAAGGGTTGGAGTGATTTTAAAGGACCAAATTGAGAATTCAGGACAAATGGGTCAGAACTCGTCGCTTGATTAGTCTTGTTTCCAACCCTTTTACAGCAATAATTAAACTTTAAACTGATATCCGTACAGCTACTGATTCTGTACCTGTTATTCCTCCTAGAATTAACAGTAATAAAATTGAAGTCTTTCTCAATTATACAAATTCTGTTTGCTTCAAAGTACTGAGCTTTCTCATTTCAATAACTCATTTACTCCCCCTCACAAATTAAAAGCTTCTATCTTATACAGCTCACACAAATGATGTCACTCGGTGTGTTTACTTTCATTCATATAAATAGTTCCTTCCCGTCTTTCAGACATTGCTCCTTGGTCTCATGTGGATTTCTAATATCCCTATCATATCAGCACTGGCGGTACTACTGCTGACAAATTTTACTCTTGTTCTTCAAGATCTTCTGTGGCTTCTTGTTACATATCAAATCTGCTTCAAAACCCTACTTCTAACCTTCCAGGGCACCATAAACCTTCTTCATAGTAGGTAAAGTTTAGATCAATGTGTTTGTTGTATTGTGGTCTCAGGTTTTGCTCAACTGTTCCTCTACTTTACTGTTCCTCTGCCCTACTTTCATGGGAAGTAGAGCATTCAGCACCTCACATTTGCAAGTCCCACTGACCAAATATCCACAACATTAACTCTCTCATTGACTCTTAACAGGCTTTGAAAACAAATCAGTTTTAATTTGCAAAAGAAGTTTGGTTTTTGCCTCTGATTTCTCTATTGTTGTTTTTTATGCTTTCTGACTTATTTAGATTTTCTGCCTTCCTTTGGAAAGGGACCTCAGTTGTTTTTAAAGATGCTTATGGATGAACTCTGTTATTAAGTTTGATTACTTTTTCTTTCCATCAGGGACATAAACCCTCACATCCCTCAGTACATTTCATCAGTGCCATGGTACATCGACCCGTCCAAGAGACCCACACTAAAGCATCAGCGACCACAGGATGAAAACCAGAAGCAGTTCTCAGCCATTGGAGAGTGGTATAAAAGAGGAGTGCAGGAGGTGAGAATAAATCAAATACTGTTGTTAATCTGATTTGAACAAATCTAAACAAGTTAGATTTAATCTATTTATACATCTATTGATTTCACACAGAACGTTATTACCACTAAATACCGCAAAGGCGCTTGTGAAAACTGTGGGGCTATGACACACAAGAAGAAGGACTGTATGGAGGTAAAAAATAAATAAATAAGGTCTTATTTTGGATTGTTTCTCCTTATAGTAAAAAAATGTCCACCTCTTTTTTTTTTTTTTTTTTTAAACTAAGGTCTAAATTTTATTTGTGTTCCCTCAGCGGCCCAGAAAGGTTGGAGCTAAGTTCACAGGAACTGGGATAGCTCCAGATGAACACTCTCAGGTCCAGCTTGACATGGACTACGATGGAAAGCGGGATCGCTGGAATGGGTATGACCCAGAGGAGCATCAGCGCATTGTGGAGGAGTATGCTAAAGTAGATTTGGTAAGAAGTGTATGAGTAAAAGAAGTATTCGACCACATCTGTCAATCTAGTTTATGTTAGATTTGTTTGTCTTCTTGTAACAGAAGACATTGTCATTTGTCACATTACAGGTTTGCTGTTTTATCCAACAGCAAATCAGTGTTTCCCCACTCTGTGGTATTCACAAATGTTTTTGGTTTTTTTATTTGTCTATTTTTTGTGTTTTGTTAGGCAAAGCGGACGTTGAAAGCTCAGAAGCTTCAGGATGAGTTGGCTTCTGGAAAATTAGACCAAACTGTAAGTGATCTGTCGGTTCAAAAACAATTTTTTTTTGTTAATGAAGCTTTTCAAATGGGCATCATGTTGCCTGCATAGGAGCGGGAATATGACAGCGAAGACGAAGATGAGGACAAATATGCAGACGACATCGACATGCCGGGTCAGAACTTTGACTCGAAGAGACGCATCACAGTGAGGAACCTGCGCATCCGAGAGGACACGGCTAAGGTAAGAGCCAGAAGAGCTAATAGTAATAGCCAATTTACTGATGAGATGAAGACTTGAGATGAGACATCTGTTTGCTTCTAAGGCTCATTGTTGAAGAAATGGGTTGATAAAGCTACAGGTTCAGGTCTGTGACAAACTGAACTTTGCTTTTCTGTCTCGCAGTACTTGAGAAATCTGGATCCAAATTCAGCATATTACGATCCGAAGACTCGCGCTATGAGAGAGAATCCGTACTCCAACACTGGCATGAATCCTGATGAGTAAGCGTTAGTTCCTACTTTCTGAATACCTTTCACAAGCTTACGCTAAAACAATTTCAAACTGCTCTGTCCTACAGGGTGGGCTATGCTGGAGACAACTTTGCTCGCTATTCTGGAGACACAATCTCAATGGCTCAAACACAGCGTAAGTTTTCATCCTGAGCCCCTTTTAAACTAGATGGAATCACTACAGTGCCTGGTACTTTAAATATTACTAATCACCTCAGTGGGAATTTGGTGAAGAAGTTAAATTAATAACGTATAAAAAAGAGAGCCAGCTCACATTTAGTATGCCTTTCACATCTCGTGATGACCAAAGTATTCCTCAATTTACAAGGCTGGCTTCAGATGAAGGCTGCTTATGATTCACAACTGGAGAGTTTCCGGTCACTTTGAGGAAACATGCTTCATAGTTCCTGTTTCCTGTAAGGATTGCTGCTCTGTTGTGACAGTGTTTGCTTGGGAGGCGTACGAGAGAGGCTCCGAGGTCCATCTTCAGGCTGACCCCACCAAGCTCGAGCTGCTCCATCGTTCCTTCAAGGTCAAAAAGGAGGACTTTAAAGAGAAACAGAGAGAGGGCATCCTGGAGAAGGTACGCTCAGTTATCAGAATGTTTTTGAATTTCAGCTTTTATGTACAAATGGAACAGCAGCTGAAGTTCACTTTAAAGGCCTGTGTGGTTTAGCAGGCACACCATGTATCAATGAGGCTACAGTCCTCGCCATCCAAACTAGTGCATGTCTTCTGTTGTTCTTCTTGCAAAGCTGCTCACTAAAGTATACCACTAGTGCCACAGATTTTCAAAGCAAAAAAAAAAAACAACCTTGAAATGGTATTTAATTTATTCATGGAATTATTTTAAAATGTATAAACTAAAATTAAAATTTTGTCCCTCCTGCTTTTTTGTTGTTTCATTAGTACGGAGGTGAGGAGCACTTGGACGCACCACCGCGGGAGCTGCTCTTGGCACAGACTGAGGACTACGTGGAGTACTCTCGCCACGGTGCTGTGCTGAAGGGACTAGAGAAGGCCGTCGCCCGCTCCAAATACGAGGAGGACGTCCTCATCAACAACCACACCGTGAGGACGATGGAAAAATGACTACTTTTAAAGCTGTGCTGCTTTTTTTTTTGTTTTTATTACATAGTTTTTCAACATTTGTTTGCATTATTTTTTGTATAGTGCATATGGGGCTCCTACTGGAAGGATGGCTGCTGGGGATACAAGTGTTGCCACTCACTGGTCAAACAGAGTTACTGCACGGGACAAGCAGGAATTCAAACGGTAACTAGTGGTGCAAAAAACTTGTTTCATTTCAGTAAATCAACGATACATGTACTTGTCTTTTGTGTAAATATATATTGTGTATAAAGACTATTACTGGTAAGTTTTATACAAAGTTTTTTTTCTGTTTGTAAACAGCAAGGTACTTCTGACTGCGTTCCATTTGAAGATGGACTGCAGGAGCCACAAGAAGAAGAGCCAAAGACTTTACTGGAAGTAAGGGCCTGAACAAGTTTGAGATTTAGCATTGGTGATGACACGCATATCGTCACTTATCTGACTTCGGGTAGATCATTCTCTGTTGTGCTGGACTTTTCCTTCTAACGCCAAACTTATTTATTTATTGCCAGATTCATCAAGAGAAGTTGAAGGAGAAGAAGAAGAAAAAGAAGAATAAGAAGAACAAGAAGCACAGCTCAGACAGCAGTGACTCAGAGGATGAAGAAAAGAAGAAGGAGAAGCTGAAGAAGGTAAATCTTGTTGGTGAAGGCTTTTTGGTGTTTGTGGTTTGGCCTTTTTTATCTGTGACTAAGCTCAGCTCCTTAAATGTCTCCCAGGCACTTGACGCAGAGGACAAGCGAGTGAAGCACATCGACGCGTTGATGCAGATAGATGAGAGGAAGAGGCCCTACTACAGCCTGCAGGAAGTAAAGGCGCCGACTGAGGAGGAGATGGAGGCGTTCCGCATGAAACGCAGCCGGCCAGATGACCCCATGGCTTCCTTCCTTGGACAGTGACCTTATCCTAATCCCTGTTGATTACTCCAACTGTTCCACAAGGACTTCAGCACAGTTGAGTCCTAAATGCTTAAGAAGCCCTGTACAGTATTTGACAGCTTTTATCCCTATGCTTTTCTTACAAACATCAATTTTATTTTTTGCCCGATGGTTGACATTTGTTTTCAAGCCCTCTTGTTTTTTTTCTCTCACTTTCCAATTGATTCACTCTTCTGGACTTTACAACAAATTGGCTAAATTCTTTCACGACAGTAATCTCTGCATTTCACTGTAAAGAGTTTTTTTTTCTGAATCTGTGTTGTCTGGAAACATTGCATTCTGCTTATGTTCAACTTCTAAAAAAATTATCTAAAAGCTCAAATCTTGATTATAAAAAGAAATTAAACAAACTGGATTATGTAGATTTGTCTATTGCACTTGAAGTGTTTTCATTTTGATTTTGATGGTTTCAGAAAAAGCAGTTTGTCTAAGTTATCTAGAGGTGCATTGCAACATCCATAGTACAAGAATATCAGTGCATCGCACGTGTACCGAAATGTCAGATCATCTCTTACGTAGTTTTGTTACAACAATTTTGTAAGTTAAAGTAAAATAACTCATGTTTAACAGTTCAAGATGTAAAAAATATTGTCTTTTGAATCTTCTGAAATAATCAAAGTCTAACTTCAAATGTTTAAAAATGCTTAACAGCGTCCACGTTGTCTTTATTAAATTAAAATTAAGCCGAAATAAAAATAAAGTGCACTCCATGGTTCGGCAGGCTCTACAGCAGGTGCGGACGGTTCCAGCCCATCTGTGCCGTTGTCAGATATTTCCCTGCTTGTATGGACCTGAATCCAATAAATTGGTCATTAACAGAAAATGGTGATGGATGGAGGAGATCACTGAGGTAGATGGGATTATTGTCCTGTTTCATGATCTAGTTTTATGAAATCTTTTTTCTGTTGGCTTGTTTTGACTTTCTGTTATACAGATGGGTTCAAGGTAATCTTGATTAATGAAGTTACCCTGGGAAAGGGTGTACTTCTAATTTCACAGTAAACCCTCCTGGTTATGTTTATTTGTTGAATGAATGAAATTTGTTGACTATTTACTCTTGAGGTTTTAGTATCTTTAGAAGCTTGACATCAGGAATTTTTTTTATTATAACTCAGATCTATAAAACACAGGAATCAAAACAATATATCATTTGTTTCTGAAAGTTAAAACACAAAGAAAAAACTACAGAGTTGAATAATTTTTGAAAATTATTCAGCCCCCGCTGTAAATGTGATTTGCTAAAATATTCAAGTTCAGCTATTTGCAATAAATAAATAGCAACCAGTGTTACAACTGCTTTTCACAATTAGTCAAAATAATCCGACATGCGTCTTTACTAATTATCCCACAACTCTTTGGATTTATAATGACATAATATGTAGTCAGGCACTGCCTGGCAGAATTCCTTTAATTTAGCTCTTCAATAAAATTCATCAATCAACTGATTTTCACTTCACCATATTCCAGTATGTGTTTAAAACCAAATCTTGGTAGACTTTCAGACAGACCCGGGATTCGGTGATGTCGGGTTGATTTTCCTAAAGACTGTGTTCCCGTTTTTCCCAGGATTTCCATGAGTTCATTTTTCCAACTACACACAACACACTTTGTTGTCCCTCACACTAGGTGTTCTTTTCAGTTTATTCTTCATTCTTCCTGCACACACGCTGCTTATTTAAAACTCTGACACATTCCAGTTTTGAATGTGTCAGAATCCAAAACCTCTTTTTGTCATTTATACTGCTTTAAGCAGAGGGCATGATGCCTGCTGGACGTTTGGGTGAGTAGTGACGTGCATCTTTGAGTTCAAGCGTACACCCTTTCAGCATTTAGCATGTTCCTTGCTGTACAATCTGAAGGTCTTTTCCAGCCAACTAAGGGTTTCTAGTAACTTCAGGAATTAAGCAGCATGCATCTTTAGCTATTTTGGTTTCATCTGTTAAAGCCATTGGATCACCACTGCCTGCAACCACACCTGATTTGCAAATGTTTGTTTTTCATGATGGCTGAAAATATTTGAGGCTGCAGATGTCATTGAAAATGGCAACTGCACATAATTTCCATGTGGGATTGGTTTTATTCAATGAAACTGTTTTGTGTGTTTATTAAGCTAACAAATGTTACTTTTGCAATCATCTACTACTAATACCCATCAATTATCTTCAGTGGAGGTTGAACCATTTTAGGATCACCAAGGTGAAGGACCACTGTCTTCAAGACAAATCTTGATGGAAAACATCTAAATGTAAATGTCATATGATTAAATTATGGAGCTCACAGCCCTGCAGAACTCCAGACTCTTCCTTCCTCAAACTCGTAAAAGTTTTATTTATTCCTCTCTCTTTCATGAGACTAACCCCTGTTCTGAGGACCATCTTGTTCAGTTACCATTGCATAGATAATTTTCTTATAGGGAGAGTTGGTGAGCCAGAATTGTCATTGTTTTTGCCGTCTAATCCTTGTGAACTGTCTTGAATTGAATGACATCATGCCAGAAGTATTTTCTGGGCCCAGCTGTTGCATAAACAGGGTGGATGTTTTGGACTCTGGTTCTCTGGGTCGAGCTGCTCTCTGCGGGGCTTCTCTTGAAGAATATTAGATCTCTAGTTCACTGAAGGATCGCTCCTGAACCTTAAAAGGAGAGGCAGAGTTGAATAATGACCCGAGGGCATGATTTCTCAAGCGGTAAGTTTCTTCTTTGTCTTTATAGAACTTGTTACATGCTCCATTTGTTAAACAAGTTGGAAACAAAAGCTGACTTCTACTTAGCCTTTAAATAATAGGCTCACAGTTTCCACAAAAGAGCTGAGTAAAACCTTAAAAGCAATCACACCTTTTAAGTAAATGCTTTATTGTTTTGAATAGGTGTGCATGTTCTGTTATTACTTTCCTCTCCAGGAACATCTTGTTATTTCCATGCTTTTTCCTCGCCCTCAAACCCAAATCAAATTTAATGGCTTTAATAGTTCCTGTCCCTCATCTTGTGCCTCTGCAGTGCCCATTATGCTCCAGATGTGTGTGATCATCTGTTTGCTGTCAGCCGTCATCTCTCAGTCGACAAATTCCTCGTCAAAGAGAGGTCGTAATTTCCCCATCCATTCCTCTCAGCTGGTTTGCAGTCTGCCCGGCCCAGCAGGACCCCCAGGATTCCCGGGAGCTCCTGGACCCCCAGGGGCCATTGGCCCTATGGGTTCGCCAGGGTTGGATGGTCCAGATGGCAAAGATGGAGAAAAGGGAGAAAAAGGAAACAGGGGTACTTTTTGTATAACTGTGCTAATCTTTTACAGTTAATCAACTCAAAAATATGAGAATAATTCAGTGAAGTGTTTACTAAATCTTGATTCAGCAAGTCTCAGAGATTTGATAATGTGCATGCATCCTAACTAATATTTGGTTTAATATTTCTTAGCGAGTCTTACTTCCACTACCCTTTTTGTGATCATCAACAAGCTTGTCTGGTTTTTAGGCAAAAAAAAAAACACATTTTCAACAGAGTCTGGGTCACAGTAATTTCAGAAGTTTAATGTCATATTGCTTTATCCATTCCAGAACCAGTTTTGATGTTTATTTAGGGCAGAGGTGTTCAAATTCAGAACTGATATGCTCAATTTCTTAGTTCCTTTCTAGGTTCAACACATCTGAATCAAATGATGGTTTGTTAGCAAGCTTCCGAACTTTAACATGCCGAGGAGTTAGTTGGACCAATTGAATCAGCTGTATTAGAGTAGAAACTTATCTAATACTGACAGGACAGTAGGCCTTGAGGACTGGAGCTGGACACTTATGATGTTAAGGCCATAACCTACAAACCATTTTCAGAAAGATAACAACAACCCAAAATATGTTGTTACTCTAGTGGTAGGGTTAAGATTACAACATGTTGATGAATGGCTCAGTCCAAGTTCAGATCTAAATAGCAAAGTTTGGGCAGAGGTGAGGAAAAGTGGGCAAAATATCGGCTTCCAAATATGCAAAGCAGTTTGGAAGACATAGTCAAAGACCCAAGGCTTCTCAAAGATTTGACTCTGGCGTTGAATACAAATAGAAAAATGTCCATGTGTTGTTTTTCTTCCTCGTCTACATTAGGTGTTTAATTAGTGATGGTGATGGTGTATCTCATAAAATCCCAATAAATCATGTTGAAGTGTTTGAAGTGTGTGGTTGTACTGTGACAGTGTGAAAAGATCATAGGTTATTGGAGCATTTCTATAAATTTCTGCAATTAAGAATGATAGATGAGAATTGAAAGGGGGAAACTTAAACTTTAAAGGTTTTGGAAATCCAATTAGATCAGAAACAAAACACAGAAGGCCTTTTGCATAAGTATGTCCCTTTGTATCCTTCCCAGTCCTAGTGGATGTTGCATTGTCATGTTACTATGTTTTTTTTTTTGCCTCTATCGTCAGGTGATCCAGGTAGACCCGGGAACCCTGGGAAGCCCGGGGTAAAAGGCCGTGAAGGTGTTATTGGTAAAGCAGGACCTCGGGGACCCAAAGGGCTGCGTGGATCACCAGGTGTGGCCGGAAAACAAGGGGAGAAAGGGGAACTGGGTGACAGGGGTCAGCAAGGACCTCCTGGTGGTTGTAACTGTGGCACTGCGGCTAGATCTGCCTTTTCTGTGGCCATGACAAAGAGTTATCCAAAAGAACGAATGCCCATCAATTTCAGCCGGATTTTGCTTAACGAAGGGAATCACTACAATGCCAGCAGCGGGAAGTTTGTCTGTCAGATCCCTGGAGTCTATTATTTCACCTATGACATAACACTGGCCAATAAGCACTTGGCTATAGGACTGGTGCATAATGGTCAGTACAAGATCAAGACCTTTGATGCCAACACAGGGAACCATGATGTGGCATCTGGCTCTACTGTTCTCCACCTGAAGCAGTCAGATCAGGTGTGGCTGCAGATCTTCTACTCAGAGCAGAATGGACTTTTCTTTGACCCCTTCTGGACAGACAGCACCTTCACTGGGTTTCTCATTTACGCTGATCAGGAGTTTCTCAATGAGGCAGATAAAAAGGCAAACAGTGAGGATGACAGTTGACATTATAACCCCGAATGTATGCTATTACCTGATTTATTACAGGTCAAATCCGAACAATGCAATCTGGACTTGTTAAAAACGTCTTGACGCAAGGGGGCGCAAAAGTAAAGAAAATAAATAAGGAAAAAGACTCGAACTAAAAAAGGTTTTGTGACTGCAATAATAATGAGTCCAACTTGCTTTAAATATTTACCAGCGGTGTCTGGGTGGATTGATCACTTTTGTTTTGCTCTTATGGAAGAAGCTTTTGTAATGAGTCATTTTTCATTTTTGCGGAACTGTGCATTCTTGATGGTTAGTGTAAATAATTGTATTTCAATAAAAATATTAAAAACGATTTAGGCCCGAAATGTAAGGAAGCTGAAGTTTAGGTTATGAATAAAATCCTAAATTTTTATGATACATTTCCATGTAGTAGGCTATAGTAAGTTTATTACTTAATGCTTTCTGAAATATATAATTAATTAAGTGTTCACTGGCACACTTTCAGTATGTATTGAAAAATATGCAATTTGCCTATTTAATTTTTTGTGTGTGGAATTCGTGGCTTAAAAGCATAAAATAAATATATAAGAAGAGATTATAATTTTCTATAATGAATAGATCTAGTAATTTAATTATTAATTTAATGTGATACACATTTTACACGTGTTTATTTATTTATTTTAAGGAGTCATTACATATTAATATTTGTATTTATTTGCTTTCCTGAGCTGGTGCACTTTAGAACCTCTTTCTTGTCGCGCAGTGAGCATGAGATTATTAAACAATTTACAATTTTACCTTACAATTAATTTAAACTAAATTGATTATTTTGAAATTTCATTACGCATTTAATATCTTTACATATTTGCAAAATTGTGGATAACTTTGTGTTTTGGATACTTGTTCGAGTAATCGTCACACATTTATATTTGTATACAAGTAGCTATCGTTTTCATTGGCTTGTGGCACGTTTTGCTAGTTGTAGTTTTTATAGTGACCTGGCAACAACTACAACTCCCAGGCTCACGTGTAGGAGGGACCAAGCCGTGCGGCGCACGAGCCCAGCAGCAGCAGCTGGCGCAGCCGAAGAGGCTACTTTGTTAGAGCCGAGGCACCGGAGAGAAAACGGCAGAGCATGGTTGTGGCGAGAAAAAAAAAAGTGTGAACTGTTGGGGGGGCGGGGGGAAGTGGTTCAACCGAAGGGCCTTCGGTGGGATTTTTCTCGGAGGCGGCAGTTTGATGAGCCCTGCAGCGGATTTGAAGTTTTTGTTTTCGGCGACAGAGAGAGGTCTGTTGAAAAGTTGAGCCGCGGAGGAGTTCTCTCATTCAGGATGTCTGACTGAGACAAAGAGGGTCTGGGGGGGCATTCCCATCGGAGCGGTGAGTGGCATATAATAATCACTGCTATGAAAAGTTAGCTACCTTACTGTTTTATTGGAAACGCGACGTCGGTTTGCGATGAAGCGTCAGTTTTTAGTCTGTTTTTGTTTCAAACGAGTGGGGAATATCACAGCCCGGTGGGCATCTCAGTCCCCCGTCGTGGGGATGTTTTGGGAACTAATTTGTTGAATTTCTTACTCATTTTCTGACTTGTATAAGAACTCGTCAAAAGATGTTTTTATTTTTCTGAATGTGACCTGCAGCGTGGCCGAGCGGGCATTTAAATGAGCCTTTTAAATTCCCGAGCAGAGAAGATGGCCTGTGTTAGCAAACGGATTACTGCTGTTTAATTAGCTACAACCTGGTCCAAGCTGGGGTATTTCTTTTCAGACACTTGCAATTAACATACTCAGTCACAAGTCTGGGTAAATTAACCGTTAATTGTTGTGTAGTTTAAACATTTACATAGGAACTTCAACTTGTCCTTCTGTCAAGTCTAATTCCTGCAAAGCTCCATTAAAACTGTGAATGTTGAAGCCATAATCATATTTCTGTGCTCTTTGAGGTCTCTTAACTATGTTCTACCCGCCTCAGCAGGTAAAACTTGATTGTGGACGCCTCCTCTGAATGGGAAGGATGGAGAGGGAGCTGCAGTGGTGGAAAGGACAGCTAGCTTCAGACATCCATCAGTCCTTACGCATTAAGGTGAGTTAGCCTCCAAAATCAATTTGTTGGCCAAATTTTCAGAAAGGTCTATCGGGAAGAGCACGCAATGGCATTTCAAATGATTTAAAACGATGTGTGTAGGTTAAAATTTAAGAAGGCGAAGCATTTTATCATCTAAAATTCAGGTGTAATTCAAGTCTCTCAGTTCAAATTGAAATCCGTAGAAAGGTGTGATTGGGATGAACGTATTTATCAAGAAATTAGCTGAACCTTTGCAGTATTTAAGGTATTGCCATGAAACATTCAGAGAATATTTGATTAAATTGGCTGGAATATATTTTTAACATTAAAAACAGTAGGAGAACATAGTGGATTGGAAGACCTTGTAGTTAAATTAAATGTAAATATTTAGAAAATTAAGGATGTTGACATTGTTCAATGTGTTTGGAAAAAAGGGTCAAAAACTCACTTGCAATCCTTCTCATTTGACGTGGAGACTGGCCTTTTGATTTTTGGTATAAAGTAGATGAAAAGATTTATTTCTAGATTATTCAGATTAACCATATCCTGTAAATAAAGGGAAGGAACTGAACAAATCAATAAGAAACTGAATTCTGGTTATGTACGTTATCAAAAAAAAAAAAAGGAAATTTCAAAACTACAACCTACAATTGTGAATAAGTAGTATTTAAAGGGATGATATAGCCAGTAGCAAACTCCCAAATCCAGCAACTGGAACAAAAATGTCAGCAGCAGACTCATTGATAGTGACATATCTATAATTACCCCCTTTTAGCTTGAAGTAAGGAAGTTTTTCTTGTTACATGTGTGGACAACCTTGTTTTTATAGATCGTTTTTGAAAAATATTTAAAAATGTGGTGATCTGCAACAAAGATGAATGGAAGCTGTGCTGTGTTGTGAATGTTAGAAACATTTTCAAAAAAGTTGTATGGAGAAAAACAATCCTCTGAAAAACCAATAAAATAGTTTTTTAACTAACAGCAGAATTTGCTATGTATATACTTAAATAGTAACGCAGAAGGCTTTTGCTTTGCTCTTTTTTAAAGCAAACAATAAAATGTACTCTGGACCTTATATAGTCTAATTAGACATGTGTACACATGTCAAATCTGACTGTTTATATCATAAAACTGCTTCAAAAGATTATTTGACTATTTGACTAGCTTCCTGGTGTTCTGGTAAATAAGCCTTCTGTTTCTCAGAAGTATGTTCTATGTGGCTAACTGAAATAAAAAAATAAATAAATAATGAGGTACTCTAAGTATATTTACATCACCATCAGCAATTCGTAAAATGTTACTTTCAATGACAAATAAAAAGGTGTTTTTGAGAGAATGGTGCAGTCATTAGTGTCATCACCAAGCAATTACAGCAAAAACTGTTAGCAACACACCTGATGTTGGTGAAGCTTTTAGTTTGGTGTTGTTGCTTGGGCGACTCTAAACTTTCTGAAAAATAATTGTTGCTGTTGCTTGGCTTATTATTATATTGGCAGTTTTTTTTTAAAATTAAACATTGCATGTTTTATGAAGTTGTTGATATTCTTCAAAGTATATATATATATAGAGTACAAAAACTATTTATAGCTCTGTTGCCTTTTTAATCTTGAATTAAATTTAACTACATTCTCAAATTAAGATTCACTAATTAAGGATGTGTTAATTATCCTGAAGGCATGATCATGCATCTCCTTGCATGTGTCACTTTAATTGAGACCTTTGTGACTTGACTGGTATTTTTCAGCTCAGGACCCCTGTGGTGGTGAAGATACAATGGGATCAGGTGTCTTCATATGCCTTCAACTGTATTCATGAGTCGAGTGAACACTGTGGCATTTTGGATTTCTAACCAGATGTTTTTGAGTCACTTAGATAATGTGTGACTCACCTTTCTCAAGCTGGACATTAATTTTATCTGACTCAGAAAAACCCTGTATGAGAATCTGCACTGATGTGGAAACAGGCTGAACACCCACATTTATTTCCATTTTCTATAGAGAGAGCATCACCGTCAGCCTTAAGCTCGGTTTTGGTTGCCCTATGTCTACTTTTCCGCTTGCATTTTAAACAATCGTCTCAGTACATAACGGTGTACCTTGTAGTACTATACTTTTGTTGTAAACTGAGAATTACGCAAAGCATGACGCATAATTTGTGATCACTTCATTACAGAGCAGTTTGGGGCCCTGCTGCTTGTAAATCTGCATGTGTTTTACTCAGCAGTGAGGATTCTCCTTACAGGGAATTTCCCAAGGTACAAATACCTTTTGATTTTGCAGTGTCTGATGCCCTGAAGCACTGAAGAAGTTGGAACATTTTCTGAAAGGTTTATCCGTTGATCTCTTTTAGTTGTGGCAACTGAGTCGACGTGTTTTACTGCTCCACCACATGAGAAAAATCTGATAAAGTAGCATTCATTGCCTGTTGGACGTTCTTAGGCAGTGACAAAGCACAAATAGTATGACATTGAAAAATTTTCAATCAAAAACAGCATTTGTAAAATGTCTTAAGATTTTAGAGAATTTACTGCAAAACAAGTTTGCTTATTACTGAAACGATACTCAAGCTACAGTCAATAGAAAACGTCAATGTTATTAATTTTAAACATTTCCACATATCGGTTTTGTTAAAGGATTTCTTTTCAGTTCTATTCATTATTTTTTTTTTGAATTAATTGCATTTTTAACCGTAATAAAAAAAAAAAAAAACACCTTGCACTTTGGATATCCAAAATATCCAAAGTGTAGTGGTAGAGAATGGTGGAATCATTATCAGAGCTTCATACGGCGCTCAGATCTCCTGCACAGCGCCTGCACCCCCACTGTCTCATTCAGCCTTAACGACGTTTACTGCAGTGATAATGCCCTGATGTGGGAGATAGCAGTGCTGTGTAGCATGTGGCAAATTATCAGACATGCAAATCAGCAGGCAGCTGTGGAATTCTTAATTACGGTGCGATTCCCCCCACAAAGGCACTTCTCTGCTTCATGCAGACCCCACCACCACCTCCCCAGCCCTCCAGACTGCAGCAGCCTCCTCCCTTCACCCACTCCATCCCCCTCTGCCCCCCTCCCTCCCTTCCTCCTGCTGCCCTTGCACCCCTAGACAGACAGATGGACCAGAGGCAGTGGGAGGGGAGGAGAATTTTGGGAGGATCAGTTGATATGGGAGTTTGAGGCTCTGGGGGCGGTGCTGCTGCTATACATTGATGTGGGGAGTGAGGGGGGCACTGTTTATTTTTGGATTCCATTGAAATGTCAATCTGAGCATCACAGGTTTTTTTTTTTTTTTTAGTTCTGCTCAAAATAAGTACTTGACAGTTTGTGTAACTCTGACCGTGTTGGCAGTTTTGCCCTCGCAGCAAATTCTATTGACTGTAAACATGTTTTCCTGAGAGCTTATCTGAAAACTTGGATGTGCTCCAACAAGAAGATATTTTCTATATAGAAAAACCTACCAGCTGTTTCCTGAGCTTTTGTATTTCCAACCCGCAGCATTCATTGGAGTAATTATAGGAAGACAAGCAACCTTTTAGAATCTAATGGCCCAGTATTTTACAGGCCTCTGCCTTCAATGACTCAGATACAGATGAACCGACCAGGCTGGTCTTTGCTGATTTTGCTTGAGTTCTGATAATTACTGTTTTAAAACTGAACAAAAGGTTGATGTGTTCGTACACCAAAATCTTGTGTTTTTAGTTTTGGTGTATTTAATAATAAAAACATTGATGTGCCAATTGCTGGTTCAAGAAAAAAAAGTGTCTGGATTTTAGATGAATCATTAAGATTAGTCATTCTTCATAATCTGCAGACAGATTTTGAATGTTTTACATCACCGACTTGCTGAGAAATTGCATCTCGGTAGCAATAAAAAAGGAATATTTTTGTCTTTCACGTTTAGTTTTGGTGCTTTTTACAGACTCTAATCTACCTGTTGGCATTTTCTAATCCAACCCATTATATCTTGTGCTGGCTTCTATTTCCAGAGTGCGCAACATTTTTAGAAATATTCCAAAATGTTTGTTTTAAAACCAGAAAATTGCTGCTGTTTAAATGCGTACATGCTGTTCTAAATGTTTTTGACTTCTGAAGCAAAAACCAGAGCCTTTTTTTTGTTTGTTCTAGTTTATTTGAAGCTGATTCAGAAAGATACCCTCGGCTGAGGTGGCCATGAGATGCAAACCACTTCAACAAATTCAAAAGCACAATGAGATTAACGGAGCACAATTACAAAGTCAAACACACAATGTTAATCTGTCCAATCTGTGATTGGACAATAGGCATGAATACTGTAGGCTGAGTCCTGATCACCGTCATCTTGAAAGAGGCAGTGGAGAAAACGTGCTGCGTGGACCCACTACCTTTACCTTTCACAGGTAATAATTAAAGATAATAATAACGTAAATTTACGAGCTGACTTTGTGCTTCGTTAACGTTGTTTTTGAATTTATAATTGTGCTCTGTTAATGTTGTGGTTTGCATCTCAGAGCCACCGTACTCAGCCAATTCTATGTTAATGCCCCAGAGTGTCTTCTTTCCACTTTGAAACACATGCAGCTAATTGAACATGAATAGGAGATGTGTTAGGGGTGAAACCTAATCCTATCTGCTGCTGAACTCTGCCGGAGGAAGACCCTCCCCTCCCCAAACTGCACACTTATAAACCCTCGGTTCATTGTTCATAGCCCCCTGCAATGATCCAAATTAGCTTCAGTTTTCTGCAACAACGGCAAATTCAGTAAAACTGAGCTAAGGCTGAATCATGCTGACGAAACTGCTCTCAAGTGGAAACTCTCTCAATATATGAATCTTTTCAGGTCACTTGTGAGAAGTTAAACCCCATCAACTGGAGATGTGAAGGATCACTATTATCATGCATACTATCCGCATCCCCCACATTTCTCCAACGGTGCTTCCTACCCACCCTGCTCCTATCACCCCCTGTCGTTTTCAACTCTACTCATCTTTCTTTTTCCTCTCCAGGAGCTGAAGCTGCCCGTGTACCGGGCCCACTCTCCGCAGATCGGCATGCGACGCTACTTTGCAGACTTGTTGGCCATCCTGAGCAATCGGTACCAGCTCTGTCCTACGGCACGGCACCTGGCCGTTTACCTGCTCGACTTGTTCATGGACCACTACGATGTCGCTGTGAAACAGCTCTACATCATCGCCCTCTCTTGTCTGCTGCTAGCTAGTAAGTTCAGAAAGGAGAATTAATCTTTTAAGTTCAAAAAAATAATTTTTTTTTCTTTTCTTTCTGAAACAATCTTGTTTGATGTCAGTGTCTTTTGAAAAGGTAAAATTATCTTGAAAAGAATGTTTTCTTTAAGTAAACAACAGCTTCAGGTAGAGTTCTTTGCCCTAAAGCTGCGGTGGTTTCTGCAGCATGGCACGAGATAAAGCACTTCCTGAAAGATGGTTAATTCAAGCAACATCCTAGAGATTGTATGCTTTCACCCCAGCTTCACTTTGTAGTCTGAAGTGTGAGTTAAAGAGAAGAGCATCCATTTCAATTGAAGTTTGCGTGACAACTTTTAAATCTAAATGTGCATTTGAATTGGTAGTTGTTTCCAGGGTGGTTCTTGTGGCCCATTATGATTTATTACTGTATAAAAAAACTACTGAATGAGCTAAAAATCAAACTCTTCTTAAAGTAACATTGTTTCAGATGAATATTATTGTTTTTAGCTGAAAATTTGAGTTATCTCTCATCGTTGAATATTTACATGCAGTATATACTCCATACTATGAGACACAAGTATCTACACATAGACCAATATTATAATTTAATATTAAAGTTAGGTCATTATGTCATGAATTGATTTATTATATTTAAACTGGAGTCTAAAATTTTGCTTTTACACTATTGGCCAAAAGTTTGGAAGAAAGTTTAATTTGAATTCTTTGAAACAAAACTAAGTCTTGATTAATGAATTAAGCATCACTTATCTATCTATACATAATCAACACTAATTGTTAGATAACTTAGTATAGATTTTGGTTTCTTCAAAGTAACTTTCACTGTTTTAAAAACAACATGGCATACATGCAACTTTCAAACTGTGATTTTTTAAAATCTTTTAATTTCTACACTAAATTTGTGACTCTTGCAAATCTTCTCAACCCTTACACTAAGGCTAATCACTTCCTGTTTTGTGTTGACACCTCTGTTGTGATGATCTGCTGATATTAATGTATATCTAATAGCAAATACAGGGAATGTTTATCTTGTATTGGTTTTGCTTGTAAACAATCAGCCTGTTGTGTATTTGTATAGAAAATAGAGGTGACCTCATTTACTATGTGGGTCAGATGAGTCTGTTTCACAGCTCTGCAGCAAAACAGGGTTTCACTATTGAAACAGATATAATTACAGAGTTGATAGTACTTTAGTTTTTTTGTTTTAGTTTAATTCTCGCAGTGACAACATTCATTAAGGGATTTCCATTATTTCCTAATCCAATATGTTCCACAACGTATGTAATTGTACTAGTCAAAATGGTAAAACAGAGAAGATGAAGGTGTTGCTGTAACACCTTTATTATCCTGTTATGTGTTAATGTCCCCCTTGTGGAAGCTTATAGAAAAGAAATAAACTGTACTGAAAGGATGAAAAAATAAATGCTTTTAAATGAAATTTTTGTCTCAAAACTCAATATAAAAATTGAAAAATCCTTTGTTTGAGAGATCAAACTTGTGGCTTTCGGTTTTCACCATGATGGATTTTTTTTTTTACAATTGTTTTTCTGGCCAAATCTTTTTTCAAACAAAAATTATTTCTGAACACAAGTGGTTGCCAGTTTGCCTCTTCTGCTGTTAAATCTTGGTGTTTCTTTTTGTTTTGTGCTGAAGCAGGTGTGTTAATCATTCCTCCTCCACTGCTGCATGGTGCAGGTTGCTTGGTGGTTATTACTGTCTCAATGTCTGTCTGGTGATTAGCAGACTGTGAGCTTTTTCATGCATTAATGCAGCCCTTGGCATCATGGATAATTAGACTAATGATGCTGTCAGAATGGGAGTCTGGAAAAGAGCTTGTTCACTTGGGAGGGCTTGGTGTGTGTGTGTATAAATGTGTGTGTGAGTGGATTTGAAACAGACCATCTTCAATCAGGCTCAAGTCTCTGTGGTGAGATGTGAGACTTCTGAGTTTTTTTTTTCACTTAAAAACAATCACGTTAGAGGCTAATAATAGATTTTAGAGTTTGTTCACTTAGTCAGGTAACATAATTGACATCCAGACCTGAGTGGAGTTTTGTTTTATGAATCTCTAATAGATTAACATGATTTCGTATTGAATCTTCTGATCATAGCTTTAATTTGCCATGGCTCTCTGTTCTCTTGTGCTCCACCAGCACTCGGGGGAGTCTCAGTCATGATTGATTTTGGCTTGAAAGGCTGTTTGATTCACAGTTGACTTAGGTTTTTATCTGTCTTGAGGTGCTTTGGAATCTGGCCTAGTTATTGAACAACCTGCCATGGTCTCACTGCTTCCCTTTCCATGCACAATTGTCTTTCTTTTAACTTTCCTGCCTTCCGCACTTGGTTAATTAATCTGTACCTCTTTTGTGCTTCTCAGCAGTCACTGCCTAACTGCTCCTGTGTATGTGTGTGTTCTTATGTGTGCGTGTTTGTGTTGGCGCGTGTGTGTGTTTGCCCCAAGATGAGCTTCTCTTCCTTTTGCAGGAGGTAGATTATGGTCCATTTTACATAACCCTTTTAGGACTGAGTGTTATTGACTGTCAGCCACTTATTTAGAGATGCTGCTTAGCTTTGAGAGCCCAATTAATCAGCGAAACTGCAGTCCTGGGCTGATCCTCTCATCCCAGAACCACAAAGTTTCCTTTGTGCTACATTCCGTGAAGTCCTGCAGGGATCACATCAGTCTTGCTGGCAGATTTGAGTCCACAGAGTAAGAGCTTTGCATACTGCAGCTGTTTGTTTCACATAGATCACATCATTAATGCGTGTTTGTCAGCCAGAACAAGAGTGTTGTATTTTCTGTTTTGAGCTTACATGTCATTTTCTGTTTATGGCAGATGAATAATCTTGTCTGGATTTATTGTATTTTTAATGCGTTTTATTGAATAAACCCGATTAAGTCACTTGTATCAGGGGGCGGGGGGTAAAAACAACAAGAACAATAAAGAACATCCTGTTGAAATGACTGAGCACATGAGGCTCACTCATGTTGGCCACAGAGAGCACAAGCACGGCCTCCGAGCCCGGGGGTGGGGACGGCCTGTGTGCTGAGGGGCACCTGCCATATGCTCTCAGAGTCAGGCCTCAAACAAAAGCCAGTCAATGCGAGCTGGGCGGCCGGCCCGCCAGAGCCTTCCCACAGAGGGGGGAAGGGGAGCACACTCTGAGGCGTGGAGGCTGTTGTGTATATGTGCATGGAGCAGGGTTCACTATGAGCCAAGCAACTATAAGAGGATGTGGGTCGTCATGACGACTACGTGATAAACCTATAGAAAACATTTGAGTTTCCCCGACACAAAGAGCAAATGGCTATTTAAAAGCGGTGTTGTTTTACCTTTCTGCTCCTGGCTCCACTTCCTCCTGGCTCCTCTCACCTTGTCAGGGTCCGGCATTGAGAGTCAGTCCCGGGACAGGGTGCCCTGTAAAAGTAACCCCACACCCCCGGGGTGTGGGAGGTGAACGGAGCGGCACTTCAAAGGTAGGATAGCTGCTGATGTTAAGCAGGGAATATGGAGGCAGAGCGGGTGGGAGAGGAGGTGGAACATGTTGGAACTGAACTACGCAACAGAGCACCCTGAAATGTAGAATAGCAGAAAGATCACTTCTCAAAGCTAAGCTGTTCACACGCAGGGCTCTTGCATTGAAAAAAACTGTATATAGATACGCAGAAGATAAATACTATGAAGTGTGATCTCTTGATTTAGAGTACATTCACACCAGTCCTGTTTAGTTTGTTTGCCTAGAAAGTCCGGTTTATTTGGGAAGGTGTGAATGCGCAATTGAACTCTGATGCAAACTCTGGTCCGCCTATAAACCTTGGTCTCGGTTCAGTTGAGTTCGAATTCACATGTGAATTCGAACTAGTGTGGTTTGAATTCACATGTGAATGGCTAGCAGACTGGAAACTGAAAGCGGGAACCGGTCTGTAGAGCAGGGCACTCTGGATAAATACAACAAAAACAAAAGTGAGTGTCTAATAGCAGCAGGGCAAATGGCTCAGTTTTTTGCTAAAGACAACAGAGAAATTCTGCCACTAGTAGACTATAAAACAACTAAATTTTTGTTTATATTTTGTGAAGAAGGAAGTTGTGCTCTTGTCTTTGGAAGTATTCGTCATTTCTTGGTTCAGGTAATGGGGTACTGTGTTTTCAAAGTGTTTGGATCGTTTCACACACTGCAGTGTGAAAGCAAACCTCACCAACTAAAAAAATGTAACAAAGAAGTTTAGTCCCAAATTGAACCGAGTTTACTGGTCTATCTAGGGTGAAAACCCCCTAAGATTTGTCTTTGCAATCCCGATTTATAAAGTAGAATAGCAAATGCCGCTGCCAAGTTAGATTCAGGGTGTTCCCGGCTCATTGAATCCCACCCAGCACTGTGACACACATATGCATAGAACAGAGGTTTCCGCAATTCTCTATGGTCAACCAAGCATTCAGCTTTTTCGGTCAGAGGTCAGCTTGGGTCTACATTGTCAGAGCCCCCAGAACCAGGAGTGGCAACAAGGAGATTATGTGACGGAGCTGTGACGGACTCACAGTGAAAGATGAAGCAACCAATGAAAATGGTTAAGGAGAAGAAGAAGAAGTGATTCAAGCCAGATAAAATTGAAAAAAATCTAAAGAAACAATTTGTTGGATATTTTAGTATGTCAGAGATATTTTTATTTACCTTCTTCTGCATTAATGAGACAATATAAAACAACAAATTTCTGCATCTTGTTCTACTTGTTTTTTAGTTTTGGGACATTTCTAGATATTTGTTCATTTTAGAGGGTAAATTAACATTGACGCTGTGTCTAACGTGTTGCCCACTAGTTTATAATCTGTGAAAAATGAGAAAGCAATTTCTCCAGCTGTCTTCTTTTATAGATGCTAGTTCAAATACAACAACATTTACTTATGCTTTTATCCTCAAAAAGCCTGATGTTTGTTTGTCTTTTTTAAGCCTAGACACTTTCACTCAGGAGCTGTTTGGTTTCCTTTAAACGGACCAGAGTTTGTTTCCTTGGATAGACTACTTTGTTTGGTCAGAGTTTGCTTGCAAATCAACCCTGCTGCAATTCACAAACTGTTGGAATGCAAACGGACTAACCAGCAAATCAAAGAGAGGAAGTAAACCAGCTTCAAATATCACATACACAGGATAACAAGTTTCCTAACCTCACTTATACGAGGCAGCAGCTTGTGGAAAAAGCAAGTAGATTAGATGATGAATGTAAAGACAGAAACCTCTGGTCTGCTTTAATCTGCTGTTGCTCTATTGTTTGTTTTTGTTGTAAACGAGCTGACTGCACAGAGTGGTTGTAGTCTTCTTCTTCACGCCCCTACCTCAAATGTCTGCTTTCTGTTGGTGATGCTGCCCCAAAAAAGGAGCTGCTGTAGCTGAGCAATCTTTTTTTCCTGCTGCTTTGGCAGGAAAAAAATGGTGTGATTTTTTTTTTTTTTTTGTAATCTTCTGGTATGTTGAGCAGAGTCCAACAGGCTATCTTGATATTAAAGCACTTTAATTAGCTATTTGGGATCATTTGGCTGTATAAAGTCTGGCCTGTCTGAGAACGCATCTCTCAGGTTTCCCATTAAACTCTTATCAGTTTCAGCTGATTTCCACCTTGACCTTTTTCCCAAGCAGTCCTCCTGGGACAAGCCTCTGCATCCCGGTCTCACCTTTTCCTAACCCTTAACCTCTGAGCTCTGTCTGTTGACTCACCATCCCCGTCACCTGTAGGTGATGTGAGAAGTGATAGATTACTTATGGTGGCTGTTTATGGCAAAGTCGTTTCTAGAGATGAAGAGGACTTGGTTTTTTGCTGATCGCCTGTCTTTTTCTGCTTGCTGGAATGAGATAGAATCAGTTTGCTGCCTGCATACCAGGTGAGTTGAACTCAGAAGAGAAGAATGCACCGTCTCTTCCAGCCAAGATTGAGACTGACAACAGAGAACTAATGGGGGCTCTGGTGGGCTAGGTTTGGTGCTAGCCAAATCTAGCCCAGGTTGATGGAAGTAAAATGCACATCTCAAAGTCAGATTTGATATATTAAATGGCATAATACTGGTACTGTTTTACTGTTATGTTCACACAAAAAATGTCTGTGCTGTATTTGGCATATGTGCATATTTAGAAGTACATTTCTCTCTGATGGTTAAGCTTAATTTGACTCCGTATCAAATTAAGCTTCACCTGACGATTACCTTAATTTTGGGAAATCAGCGGTCAGCCGATACTTAAATGTGGAGCTGATATTATTCACTGATCCTATCTACCTCAGCAAAGGTCGAAAAGTCAGCCACTTTTACCACCAGGTCATGTCTGCATGTTCGCAAACAAAATAATCACCCCACTGATACAAACTCACAACTTTCTTATTCAGCAACATTTCAGATTAAAAATAAATTGGTGTCAAAAACAGAATCAGCAGGTCGTAATTGGTGACTGGCCAGAAAACTGTAATCTGTGCACCCCTAATGCTGATAGTTTTTAAAAAAGGATTCAACTGTTAAATATTTTCAAATAAAAATAACAAAAATAAGAATTTTAAGGTGCTAGGATGGTGTAGTGATTCACACTGGATCCACACAGCAAGAGCATCTCTGGTTCAAATTTCAGACGTGCAATATATCTCATTAATCTTTGAATTCAAATTGCATATTGTTCTATAAACCAGTCATAACTGTGGAGCACAACGAAGGAGACTGGTTGCATTATGTCCCTCCACTTCAAAGGGGCTTGACAGATGGAGGCGCTGACGGCTTTTTATGGCTGGTTTTTGTGGACATGGCCGTCCAGCGGCAGACGGAGCCCTGATTTGAAGGATTTGAGGGTGAGAGAATGTGGCAAGTGTGCACTGAGACATGGACCCAGTCCTGGTGGCTGTAAACAGCTCTGTTCCTGGTGCTTCCTGTTCTGCTGGAGAAACGCCATTACTGCCTCTCTGCTAATTACACATTACTCCCACCTCCCTGCTTGTTGGACTGCGGATCCCCGCCTTCATGCGTCCTCCCTCCTGCCCTGTTTAATGATAGGCTGCAACTTTGGTGATAAAACTTACACTGTGTAGAACGATGCTCCTCTAGACACAGGGATAAAGGGATCATTGAGGTCTTCAGCATGTCAGACAACTGTGGCTCAGCA
Organism: Poeciliopsis prolifica; assembly: GCF_027474105.1. NCBI lineage: Eukaryota > Metazoa > Chordata > Actinopteri > Cyprinodontiformes > Poeciliidae > Poeciliopsis > Poeciliopsis prolifica. The sequence goes on from NW_026562384.1 coordinate 8,916,193, forward strand.
ATGTCAGTAAACACCCCTATTTTCAGAGTTTGGTTGCCATGGTTTTAGATCTGTAGATTAACTCCACAGAGGGTTTTGTTGTTCCCAGCATGAAACGTAACTTTATAATCCTTGCAGGCGTACATAAAACCTACTGCCTCTTAAAGCATCCGTGGAGTGGCGCTTGAGCAGCTTGCTTCCACATAAGTGTGTTTATTTATGTCGGTATAAGTGGTGAGGGTATAGTTTGGCCATTTCTGTGGTCTCTTAAGAATGGTAATTGGCTTTTGCAAATCTTTACACCTCTATGCATTTGACTGTGTTATAGTAATCAGCAGCAAGCAGAACGTTTACCGTGTTTTGTCAGATATTGTGACTATCTTGATAAGAAACTCTCTGGCGTAGTTATTGTCAGTAGTAAAGTGTTTATAAAAGTGTTTTTGTTTTTTTTTTTGTCTTCAGCACATTTTAAATTAAAATGAGAAAATCTTTACATTTTCCACGTTCGTTTGAGAGAAAGTTTTACTTAGATTTTTGATGATCTGCTCAGTTTCGTGTAAAGTCTTGACTGGAAGCCGTGTGTGGTTTGAACACTGAGCTGTATCACAGTAACCTGATACCCTCCTCGCCCTCATTCCTAATTTTTGGAGTGGAGGCCTCTTAGAGCCTTGGATTAAAGGCAGGAACAACCCTCTTCATTGGTCACATGGACCCCTGAGGCCTCGGGGCTGTTGCTATGGAAAACAGTATGTCTTCAAATTGGGAGGGGGCCGACTAAAGTGACATTGCTCTCATGACTGTGAGGATCTGCAGAAAACATTAGATCTTCTCACTGGATAGATACTAATTCTTTGTCATTCATTTTTTTACCTAATGGCTGAGGTTTTCCATGATTATTTTTAGCAACTATTTTGTCCAAGCCTTTGGATGGAGTCGTACTGCTGTTTATAGCCAGACTAGACGTAGCTGCTCATTCTCAGAAAGCTAAAGCTCAAAGTCAGAGTTGTTAGGGTCGTAATAATATTTTCATCACAATAAGTAGCCATAATATTGTCACCTCATAATTTTCTAATAGTGGTACTTAATTTTTAACAGTCTTTCCTTTATTTCTTGAATTATTTAAAAAATAAGACAAAATGTGTGCTCATCTGAAATTTTAATAATTTTCTTTCGAGACCTGCATTTATTATTGTTTTATTCAGCTTTATCATTTTATGTTTATTCATTTCAGTGTTATAATTTTGAGTGATTTTTCTTCCACTGATGCTCAAGAGATTAAAAACCACCATCTAAAAAGCTGGAGAATTTCTGCTCTATTCTTAATACCTAAAAGACATGTTGCTAATATCCATAAATGCCTTTTAGGGATTTGAATATTATGTGGTTGAATAGACAGTTTTTATGTTCTTCTTTTTCCAGGTAAATTTGAAGAGAAGGAGGACCGTGTCCCTAAGCTGGAGCAGCTGAACTCTCTGGGGTTTATGTGCAGCCTAAACCTGGTTCTTAACAAGAGGGATCTGATCAAAATGGAGCTGCTTCTGCTGGAGACCTTCGGCTGGAACCTGTGCATGCCCACGCCCGCCCACTTTATCGACTACTACCTCCATGCTGCGGTGCAGGAGGGCGACCTCTACAACGGCTGGCCGCTGTCCTCCATGTCCAAGACTAAAGCTTTTATGGACAAATACACTCACTACTTCCTGGAGGTTTCACTGCAGGGTGAGTTCAAGAGGAGAAGGGGTTAAATCTCTTTGTGACATTTCTTATTCTTGAAGCTTGATTTAAAAGTTTGATGGATTTTTTTTTTCTTGTAGATCACGCCTTCCTGAATTTTCGACCCTCTCAGGTCGCTGCTGCCTGCGTTGCAGCGTCTCGCGTTTGCCTTCAGATTTCCCCGAGCTGGACAACTTCTCTCCATCTGCTAACAGGGTACTCCTGGGACCACCTCACCCCGTGCATTGAGCTAATGCTGCTGTAAGAGACACACAAACACACATCAGTAAAATAAAATCAAATGGAAGGTAGGGCTTACAGAAAGTCTGCTCAAGGTGTGACAGCATATTAAGAGAGATTGGCTACATAGACACATTTTAAATTTGTCTTTTTTAGAAAGCCAGGAGAACATGTCCACTTGTAGCACAATGTCAGATTTGTTTTTAAGTTTCATAAATAAGTTGGACAACTACTTCTCAGCAAGTTGAATAGATTTGTGTAAATACAGTGTTCTGCAGAAATGCTCCTACCCTTTGAACTTTGTGACATTTTGTCACTGAAATTTGAAGGAGATGGAAATTTCTGTCCGTTTCTCTTTGTAAAATAACTCAAGCTCAGTCATATTGGATGGAGGATGTTTTTGAACAGCATCAGAACACAATGGAGCTTAGATCTGTACTTTGACTGGACCATTTCAACACATTAAAATGCTTTATTCCTAAATTAGCTCAGACTACATGTTCAGGATTTTTATCCTGCTGGAAGGTGAACTCTGCCCTATAGTAAGGATCCATCAGCTCTTTGCTGTCAGTGCTGAAGAAAAGACTCCACATAGCATAATGCTAACTGTATGTTTCACTATGGGAATGGTGTGTTCAGGGCTACTTGGCATAAATTATTCAAACATCAAATGGATGCATATATGTGGGTTTTTGTGTCAATGTTTTATGGGCTACTGGATATATAACATTTCTTGTATCTTTCTAGTTTTCAGATTTTTATTTGGGGGTTGGGGGTCGTGTATATCCTGCATATCATTTTGCATCCAATTCACTTTCATACACCACTTTTTGTTGCTCTATAAAATAAAAATAAAAAGGTTGAAGAAATATGAATAATTGTTAATGTGCTTTTGATGGGTTCATGTAAACAGACTTGGCAGACTCTCTAAGCAGAAACTTATTCTTCTGTTTATTGTGCAAATGACAGGGCTCATGACAACGATGTGAAGGAGGCCAATAAAACCAAATCCACCCCTCCCCACCGGCCTTCCTCTCTGCAGTCACAGCCGCAGACTTCCCATCTCTCACCGGTATCTGCCATCCAGAGACCGTCCTCCTCCTCCTCTTCCTCCGCCTCCTCCACACCACAGTTGCTTTTCCAGCCCGACAGCTTCACCCATCTCTCTCAGCATTCCCCCTCTCTGTCCCAGCTCCAAGCACTAGCTGACTCTCAGGCTTTGGGCCCCGTGGTGAACATGTCTCAGGATTTCCTTCAGAGCCACAGGATGGGCTTGCTAACGGGGGCGCCCTCCATAACAGCAGGAGGAGCGTTCCCCTCCTACCCAGCCCTGACCTCGGGTCTCCACCCCGGAGCCCGTGCACTGCCTCTTCAGAGCCCCATTTCTGTGCAGATGGCCCTCACTGGAGAACCACGACACTGTCTGAGCATGGCCTACAGCGGGGGCTACCTGGGCGCGCATCACACCTTCACAGCCGGCTGCTTCGACAGGTGACGCCAGGAGACGGAGAGGGAGTCCACCGCAATGCTTCCATCCCACCTCCCCACCCCAAAACATCCATTCACAGACCTCCTCTCCCTCTCCGTCGGCATGGCGACACCTCTAGCCACCCATGTTTCCCCTCCGCTCTCGCATCGACGGCTCAAGCGTAAGCAGAGGGCCAAAGGCAAGACAGACCCGGTGGAAGTCATCACGCTGACGTGACGAAAGCTCCTCTGCCTCGAGTTAAACCCCGAGGCGCCGCAAAAATCTCTCTGCCATAATCTGAACTGGCTTTATAAATGTATGTTATTATGAGACTGTCATCACTGTGAATGAGATGAAAGCAGCAGTGTGATCAAACACCCACCTCATTCAGTGCCTGTTCTCGGTTGTGTGTGTGATAGCTGAGCCAATTTTAGAAGTGCACAAAACACAACGTATCTGTGGTAAATGCGTCTTGCTGCTCAATATTTAAAAAAAAATTTTTTTTTTTACTTCTAATCCCAAAAATGTAACACATTTCATAGGAAATCTGGCTGATTATATATTTATGTAAGCCAACGTTAGACTAAAGATAGAATGAAGTAAATGGAGGGCTGTTGCTTTACTGGAAGAACATAAAAAGGTTATGAATGCCTTTCAAGTTGTTTTTTCCCTCCTAAATCAGCTAGCATTTGATGTAAAGAGCTGAAAGGCTTCTCTGAGAATTCCTCAGAGGAGACCAAGAACTCATTGTTTTGTGCACAGCAGGTGACGTCGATTGGCTCAAACAGGCCGGCAGTATTCGGTTTTCTTTTTTCCCCTCCTCCTCCCATAGTTTAGCCCTCACCCATGCAGGTGTGACTGTGGCTCTCCTACGAGCTTTCTCATTCTGTAGTTTTCATTTCTGAAACACAAACTGATGTGACTGGACCAGCCTGGTGAAGATGATGTGCAGGTTTGTTGTGTTGTACATATGAAATGCTGCTGCCTTCTCAAGAACTGCTGGTTCTGTCTGTGTTAATGACTCCAATGTTTACATGAACCACTATCAGGGACTTTATCAAGATTACTTGAATATGATGCCATTGAAACATGTTATAGCTTTTATTTATAACTTTGTGTTCTTTATTTTTAATTCTCTCATTTTGTTTGATGTAGTGTAGCTTTTTATATCAACTTAGAAATCCACCATGTAGTGAGTGTAGTTTTCTTTTTTCCTGTATGTTCAGGCTCAGGTTTTAAGGCTGAAGCTGCCTTCTTTTCTGTCTCTGCTTTTTGTGCTTTAAAGTGGATGCTAATGTAGCATCTGTGGCCCCCCCTTATCACTGGATCATTCTCTGTGTATCTCACTAACTGAATGCATTTTGCTGCATAAAGGACCCCGTTGCATAGTTGCTAGTTTCACTTTTGAACATCTGCAGCCAGTCATCGTAATTGCTTCCCAAATTTGTAAAGCTGCAATTCTCCATCTTCCACTTCCTGTTAAAATGTAAACACATTCCCAGTTTCCCAAAGCCGATCAGAAGGGTTGATCACAGATCACCATGCTGGTATTTCACATGTTTACGAGTTCTGTTTGATCTAAATTAGGATCCCGATAGTGGATTGATTGATGTGTCCAGAAACCCTATAATATACTGAAAATTCATCCCAAAGAAAAATTTAATTCTGCGCATATATCATCAGTAATTACCTACCCGTAGGAGAAACATGTCATGTCGTTGAGGTTATAGAAAAGTGAGTAACTCCGTAATGCGATGGAAGGCTGACAGCTTTTTACTAAATATTTCACAATTTTTACTTTAGCTTTACAAAGTTGCATTGTGCATCAATCTATCTCATTAGCAGCGAGTTCACTTTGAGTCTCCCTGGACAAAATCCAAACAACTACGAGATTTACAAAAGGGCAGAACGATTCAGTACTTCATTCTGTTGCACTGACAGCAGCCTTTTCAGACTTGTAAGAACTTATCAATAGTCTCTTTTCATAGTGTTGCTGCTTAATATTTAATTCTAAATTGTTCCAATCCATAGATATCTCTTGTTGTTTGTGTTTTAAATTTATAAATCACTCAAAACTAGGGTCAGAAGCTGTTGGCTTTCCACTGCTGTCTTGTCTTAGAAGCTCATTGTAATATAAAATCATCTTCAACAGGAAAAGTAATTAATACTGATAAACACTAAACCTCAGTTGAAAGAGCCTGAATTATTTTTTTTAAGTTGAACGGGGAATGTTTTTGGTGCTTTGAGAAACCATTAATCAGCAACCAATAACCTAATTTAGATTAATCACTGCTTAAGAAATGTATTCCCACAGCATGGTCCGGCCACTGCCATATTTCACAGCAGGGATAGCATATTCAGGGTAATGTGTTGTGAATAAAACAGGATGAAGTGACATTGATTTAGTCAGCTGCACATTAACACACAGGCACCAAGTGAACCAGTGAGTCGTGTGTTTGTTTCCATCAACACATACTTAGGGGGAAATGAAGCAGATTCACCACATAGGGTTTTGATTTTAGACAAGACCAAAAAATAAAAATAAATAAAAGTGCTTTCTTTCCTCAAGAGATATGGGAATGGTTACTGATAACTTTGTAGAATTTCACTTAAAATAAAAAATTCAGTATCTCTTAAACAAAGTTAATTTTCTATGTTGTCTGCTATTCGAGGCAGAGAAGTAAACATCACAGTTGCTGGCACCAAACCTAGATTTTTAGTTACACTATGTGTGTTTACTTTGGACTATTGCTGTTCGCTTGCTTTGCAGGCACTGAAAAGTTAAACTACTAAAATGTTCAAAATGAGGGTTTGATGTTTTGGCTTCAAAGTTAACCATATTGTTGTTTGTTGTGGACTCTGGGGGGCATAATGGCTGCTTTACATCACGTCCCTGAACGCGTGCGAACAGTTCTCCCGATGCGAGGCGTTCAGTAGCTGCAGCTCTCACTGGTCAGTCTGTTACAGCCTGGTGAACCTCTTCCATTCACTAAAAACTACTTTTAACGTCTATGTCTGAAATGAATAATACTCTGTCCTCTTTTTTCTTCCTCTTTGTACAAGTTTGTTACATTTTATACATTCCATATATTTGAATTACGTTTTAATTTTATTGTTTCTACTGTTGGCGTGAATTAGGTTTGTTTTTTTTGTTAGTTTTCTGTTTGCAACTTCTTGTTAAGGTGTCAAAAGGTGCAATAAGTTGTCTTTGGGATTTTGCTGACCACAGCCATCACTGACTCATGTAAACCACTGGTTCAACGTTAACTTATTTTTTTTTTTCTAATTAAACGTGTAATTTGACTTGATCTCCACTAGAGGGCATTAGGCTCTGAACACAGTGAATATGTTGCATATTGCAGCTATATGCTACAAATGAGAAGTATCCCAGGATACTTGGAGCTTTGAGTTTTAAATGTTTTTGTTTTCCGTGTCCTAACCATGAACGGTGCTGATGCCACTCACCTCACCAGACAACACGTGTTCTCTGTAATAGTGATGAAATGACACCACGACATTTATTTTTTTTATTTCTTATAACGACTTGTAGTCTTGGTTTATTTGACACTGAATGATAAACATGTTTTATCATTGTGCCATGACAAAATAAACCCACATTTGAGTTGATTTCTGGGACATGTTTTCTATCACATTATTTATGTACTTTTTTCCCCCAAAATTTGAACCAACTCTTTTGAACCTATTCCTTTTACACAGAAGGGTGAAATGTTAAGATTATGAGCTGTGCCACTCACCAGATGTCTGACAGAGCTATCATTTAGCCTCTGATCTGCTTGGTCTGATCCTCGCCTCTGCAGTCCAGTCAGAGCTTTCTGAGTTGCAAAGTGTTTGGCCCACTCAGTGATGGGAGACTCTGTTACACATGAGACATTATGCTTTGATACAATGCTGGCCTCACTGCCTTCATCTTGACACTGGACACAGAATGAAATCATGGAAAACACACAGTCCAGTGTGAGTGTGTGGGGGTAGGGTTCTCATGATAAGTATTTGTTTATAATGACTCAATTTACCACCTATATACTAAAAGTGATTACAGATATTTTCTTGTTTCAGATCAGGGATAAAAGAAAGGTTGAGTTATTGCAGTGGTTGCATCCCTTTCTGCAGATATCACAACTCTGTCAACAGTTTTGCTGCAGCTAAGATTTTCGTTCACTTTTAATGGATTTTTCCCCAATTTATTTATACCAAAGGTTTATTGTCCACTGCAGGACTTTGTCTTTTCAAACTCTTTTTAGAGAACCGGCTCTTTTTCCTCGGATCTCTAAAAAGAGTCGGCTCTTTCGACTCCAAAGTGGCTTTTCAGATTTATTTATTTTTGTTCCTTAATTTATTATCCAACAGAAAAATGTTGCGAAATGAATGAGAGCTCATAGTTGGAAATTATTATATTCAACAGCTCTTTTTCTGGGTCAGCGTAAAGTGAAACGTGCATTTCGAGTTTTAAAATGCTATACGAGTTTGTCATTTGGCTTTTTGATTGTTACATTGACAGATTTACCTGCCGAAAATTGTCTGAAAATTGTCCATTTTGTCTGAAACTTGTATTTGTATTGAACCAGTAATCAGAAAACATGCTTCTGTTGCATGAGAGTTTCCTGCTCTAAAGTAATGGGTTTCAAATGTTTTCTTCTCTGAAAAACACCAGCAATAAATCTCAGGCTCTGAAGGACTGAAAGGATCATTTAAATCCACAAGGGGGCGTCCTGAACTGTTTTACACTGAAGACAGAGCATGAAAGAGAATTAAACCCAACCATAGTCATTGTTATAGTAATGTAGAAAATATGTGAGTTACAAAAAAAATTACATTTTAACACTATTTATGGTTTACGATTGTATAAAAATATAATAAATTAGATCTTTGCTTGCTTATATTCTGTATTGTTCAACGGACTTAGAGAATAATTCTGTATGGGAAGCGCTGTGCTGCCATAACGCTGTGACGTAATCCAGGATAACAGCCAACAGATGACAGAACTTTCTTAGGGGGTGAAGCCACACTGTGCTGTTGTCTTGCATGTGAAGACACAATTTGATCACTGTTGTTTTATGCAACCACTGCACATTATCAGTTCAGCTTTATTGCTATTTAAGTTGATTTTTCCTCTAAACAAATTGGGGAAAATTGAAACAATTCTGTAATTTTGTAATGTTTTAAAACGTTTTTTAGGTAAATGGTTCGTAGTTAAGTAAGCGACTTAACTATGAGCCATAAGGGAAGATAATAAATGTGGTTGAAACTGGCTGATTTTCGACAGAAAAGTGGATCATACTGGTGGTTTCACTGAAGGCAGATTGTCTCTTTCAGTAGAAAGCACAGTTGGAAGTCGGTAATGATCTGCACACACACAAAAAAAACAAAGATAAAGAAAAATGTATTTTACAAAACTTTCTTGTAGATTTTTTAAATAAACTTGTTTAAAGATGAATCAAAAGACACAGATCTATGAATAGTGAAGAGTATTAATAAATTAATGTCACACTTAAATAATTATTTCATAAGTTATTTATTGTCATTTGAAAATTAAATGTTCACTCTCCATAAGAGTCTCAGTCTTCATTAGCAGTTTGGTATCAAACTCTGAAAATATATAACAAATTTATCCCTCATATTGTTTAAAAGGATCTGGAACACAAGTTCCAGATCCTTTTAATGCCATACAATATGAGACAGAAAACCATAGATGATATTTTTTCAATAGATCTTTCTATTGATTTATAGATCAATAGTTTTACTGTACGGAAATGATAAAGAGCAAACCTGGCTCTTAGTCAAATCCTATTGATTCAAATTGAAAGTGTCATGGAATCACTTACCAGCATCATGACTTTAACACTGACATGAAAAATAATATTGAAGAAATAAATATGTAAAATAAATGCAATTAAAAACATAAATAAGCGACAAGTTTCTTACTACACAATATTATTTTACCCTTTATCTGTAAATAATGTCTGTTTGTTCTTGCCATACAGTCCCCTGCATTAATTATTCCTCGAAAGTTCTTGCCATACAAATTTATTCCTCTGTATTTAATTTAGTTTCTTAATTAATTCTCGTATTCTGTTCTTCGTGCATTTTCATTTAGTTTCCTTTGATTAGTCATTTCTTGGTTTTATTATTTTATCTCCTGTTATTAGTTTGCTTCTCCTTTATATTGACGCTCATCAATTCACTCATCATGCCATGTTTTGTTTCAAACTTCCTCTTATTTGAAAAGCAAACGTTTTTGGAAGAGGAAGAAGGGCGCCTCTCAGGGGAAAGCAAGATGAAGTACATCTATTGTGCTTTATTTAAGTTAGACTTTTTTCTAAAAAAGAAAATGAGTTACATTTAGGTCATGAGACCTTTATCTGCCGCCTCAGCAGATTAACAGACAACACTTTTTATTACCATTACTATTATTATTTATACCCCAAGATCCAGTAATTACCTTGCTGAATGTGCAGCAATATCTTCTTTCAGTGCTTACAGCATGCACACAGCAGGAGGTGTTATTTCCACTGCTGAACATAAACTGAGTAAATCAATTTGCTTGGGTGCTTTTGGATGAATGAATAAGTGAGAGTTTTTTTCCTTTGATAATTCTTTAATTTACTTCATTTTTAATGAAATGACACATCACCATCAATACAAATTTTGCACAATGGCAAACTGTTCAATTACTGGATATATAATTGCTGTGATCCCATTCTGCTGCATCCTGCTGACAAATGGAAAGAGATCAATTGAGATGTTTCCCTGAAGAACTCTTCGCAGTTTGTCAGGCATGTATACGTAAAATAGGTATACAACAGAAACATTAGCATCACGCTAAAACATTATAATTATGTCAGAAGTAAGGATTAGTTTGGGGAAAATTGATAATTAACATGTTATGGATTTTTCTTAGTTTCAATGCATGTCCTGTTAAAGTGGAGAAATTCACACAATACATTCTGTAATTTCATCAGTTCTGCAAAAATCAAACCTCAAAACTCATGACCGACTCATTTGAGTGATGCTGACAGTCTGCTTGTGGCGTGGTTTAATGTCGTAACTTTCGTTCTCTTGCTTTGAGACGCCGGAGCAACCGTTGTCTGTCGTTCGTCTCCCCAAGGAGACATGTTGGGTCCCGCAGAGCTAGATCCTCCCACTCACTCTCTTAAAAGTCACACTCTTTTCTCCTGGAGTTACACAAGTCTGAACCGTGTACATAGTGGGATACAGACAAAAAGACAGTCTGGGGTTATTTTATGACAAGCTATAACTGACAGGGTTTAAATCACTTTTAGAGTTTCAAAGCCTCCTCTCACCATTTCTAGTTTTTCATTAACAATCTCTGCGGTGAAGAAATATTCTGGAAACTTCAGAGACAACTTCCCATCATTCATTTTTGCAGTGCCCTGCAGGCCACAAAGATCAAAATGTCTCAAATAAAACAATCAGTTCTTTTCAACTTTTCATTCTTGCGAAAGGGACTCACCGTAAATTTGACACCTTTCATCGACTCCATCTCGCACTCCTGACCCAATGTGAAACTGGTGGTCCAGGTCCAGCCAGGGATGCTTTGTGTCCAGGTGAAGTTGTCGCCATCCTGAACCACCTCAGTCACGACTTTGTGCTCTGTCTTAGCCGACTGAAGCCCTGTGGTGGAGAAATTTATTGTCCAATGAAAAATAATTCAATATTTGAATAAATCATAGCTCACTGAATCAACGTCCAGATGAAGACATCTTTATACCAATTGCTTCCAAAAACTCTTCATAGTTCGTCTGAGTCTCAAGCTGGTATTTCCCTGCAAATGCCATTCTGCTGACTGAGAACAGAGGAGCCGTGGAAAGAGTTTATGAGTCAACAAAGGAGGGGCAGACCTTTTTCAGCCTGCCTCTTCCTCTCCTGTGACATTTTGGGAGTTGCATGAAAAAAAAAAAATTTCGCAAGAGATGAGTGTCTTGCTGTGTTAAGTGAAGGGACGTCCTTGCTTTGGTTGGAATCCGGTTGTTCAACCATTTCATGATGGAGATCTGGGGAGCAAGTTAAAGCTTGCTTGGAGTTGTGAAAGTGGCAAAGCGGAACTGCTATGGTCATTTGGCACATCTCCACTTTGAGCGTTAGGTGACAGGATTTTACTATAGAGTGGGGGTTTGTCATGTTTTAAATTAAGCACTACATTAAGCACTGATGAGGATAATGGGTTGTGATTCCTTTTTGTGCATTGACTTACTGGCTGTTTGTAATGGGTTGATAAAAAAAACATCTATTAGTCATGAAAAAGAGCGAAGCAGTCCACCCCCCTATTTACAGCCACACGGTCACTTCGTTGTTGGCTTATTAAGTCAATATTGAATTATGATCAAAAAGGTTGAAGTTACGGTTGAGATTGATGATTGGTGGTGGATAAACCGTCAAACAATCATCCAATTCTAGTCAATTAACCAATTTTCAAAATATGTAACTGAATCAATGTTGTTTTGTGGTTGAATTCTAATGACTGAAATGTCAACGTTTAATCCTGTGTTGCTCAACGCTGGTCCTCACTGCCCTGCAAGTTTCAGGCATTTTCCTAATTCAGCACTCATGATTTCAATTGATGGCTGATAAACTGGGTTTTGTGAAACACAATCATCTGAAAACATGCAGGTCAATTTGACTTGAGGACCAGGGTTGTGAAAAACTGGTAATCAAGCACTATGTTGAGATCAGTGGATTGTTATTCCTTTCTGTACATTTTCTTGTCTGTAAATATTATAACTGACTGTGTGCGATTGTGTTGACACTTGCCTTTTGGTATGGGAGAGCATGTGGTGGATAAGGATGTTTAGGGCTAGCTGCTGCAGATGGGTTAAAATGACTTAAGTCATTTTAAGTCTTTTTTTTTTTTTTTTTTTGTGATGTGCTTCTACTCCAAAACAGCTAATTAACAGCCTTCTGCAGCAGTCAAGTACTGCAGAAGACTGTTAATCACCCACAGATCGTTTCTGGTGTGTTGGATACAACCGATTTCTTCCCTGAATTGCATCTTCAGCTGTTGATTCGCTCTGTTGGTTCAGAGTTCTGCATCCCGACCTTTGACAGGAACCTCATAAGCAGAAACAGTATTGTTAATAGCTCTCCAGTGACTTCCTGTTTGCGGTACAAAATGAAATGTATTTAAAATAATGTTTGTGAGACTGGTGAGGTCTAAGTGGAAAGAAACGGATCTGTATTTTAAAAAAGGTTTAGAAAATTATTATTTGAAGAGCCATTTTCAGTTACAGTACAGCTTCAAGTCTTTTAGTGTTTGACCAGTTTCACACAAATCAACAAAAATGTCTGCCCATTTTTCTTTAGTTCCTCCAGATCAGTCAGTTAATATACTTTGAAACTATACTGACTACTTCAGTATTGATATATTTCAGGTCAAAAAGATGCAAGATAATGAGTTGTGATTTCTTTTTGTGCATTGACTTACTTGTCCATCTGACTAGGACATGTTTTCCAAAATCTGGCTTTCTGTCCATTTAGCTTATATTGTACTCATCTGACCTTAGATTTCTTCAAAGATCTCTAAAGATTACTGCTACTTCACTTAAATCAATGCATATCATGTGTAAGACTGGTCTTGTCGAAGTACAGACACAAATCTTTTTGAAAATCTATGAGAATGCATAAAAATGCTAGTTACGAATGCTCTCCATCCAACGTGATTGAGCTTAGGCTATTTTACAAAATAAATTATTAAAATTTCAGTAGATTTTAACAACTTATAGAGACGTATCAAAATAGAAATGGAGCAAAACCTGGTATTTAGTCAAGACGACTGAAAACAAAAGCATACTTGACTTTCTTCGGAAAAAAAAAAAAAACTTCCCACTTTAGTTATTCACAACTTTTGTTGGCTTGTTATTAATGAGGCAATGAAACGATTGCTTGGTTGTCTGATCTGGAAAATGTGAAGGAGGGTGTTGATGTGTGTTCATCCACCAAATTACTTTTGATTTAAAGTTCCTCATGAGAAAAGTGTCTGACGGGGTTAAACTTTGTTCTTGTAGGGTATTCTTAGGGCTTGAACTTCCTGTTTTATGCGACAAGGAAATGTTTTTGTAGGAGGGAGAAGGGCGCCTCTCAGTGGCAACCTAGAAGAAGTACATCTATTGTGCTTTATTTATTCATTAAACTTTAACTTGAATTTTTCTAATAAAAAATGAGTTATGAATTATGTTAAGGTCATTAAACCACTAGTAGAAAGATAGCTTACTGGTTTTGAGCACACTGATTAAATGAGGACCTTCTCTGCAGAGTTTGTCAGATGAAATGAAATGATAAAATATTTTTGGAACTTTTATAGAACAAGAATATTTCATTTTGCCTTCTGTCCATTTTATTTGAGTCAAAATGAGGCATTACAGTACAACTAGTTTTTAAAGTCACACTCGTCCCGAAAACAACTTTTTTGCTGATAAACTGTTTAGATAGGTCATTTAGGGTTTTATCTTTGTTTCTGTTGCAAATTTGGATATTTTGATGCCATTTGTTTAGGGATAGGGTTACTTAGCCTAAAACTGTCTCACTTTATTGGCCTTCCTTGGTGGAACACTGTTTTCTATAGGAGTTACACAAGTCTGAACCGTGTACATGGTGGAATACAGAAAATAAAGAGAGTCTGGGGTTATTTTATGACAAACTATAACTCACATTCTGATCAAGTGTACGCTACTTTTGTATTTTGTGTGTTGTTGAAGAACAACACACAAACTATTTGACAAGGAGAGAAATAAAGTAGCTGGAAGGTCCACGATGATTCTGGAGGAGCTGCAAAAATCCACAGTTCAAAAGAATGTGTTGACATGACTTCTTGCCTTTAAGGAAGAGACTCAAGAAAAGGTGTTTTCTTGAAAGAAAGCCAATGGTTATCCTTAAAAAGGCACGTACACTCACAGAGTCTGGTGAGAAATATTTCAATAAATGCCCTGCTGATTGACTAGGAGTACATGATCTTCCCCATTACTCATGGTAAAGGCATCATCATAGTGTGGGAAAGTTGTTCTTCAGAATGAAAGCTGTCCAGAGTTGTTGCAACAATGAACAGCTGCAGGTACACTGCTGTACCTGCACTGGCTCTTGCTCTGAGTCAATACTCAGAATACAAAGATAAATGGAAACTTTTCTTTGGATATTTATTTGTTAAAAAAAAACAGTTTCACTGGTTAGTTTTGTGTTGGTTTATTATCATATGAAATTATCATATAAAATCTCAATAGAAACACACCAAGCTATTAAAAGTGACAAACTATTAAAATGTCTCTGGCGTGTAAATACTCGTATAAGGCCATAGTCATACCAAAGGTTCTCTCTCATGCACATGAATTTACTATTTGAGCATTTAAGCTTTTTCATTAGGAAAACTCAATGACACTTTTATTGAGTGGGTTAAATACATTTATTCTTTGTCAGCACAAATGTTTAGTTCACTTGTTGTAAGCTCTTTTCTCAGCTTTGGTTTGGGAACATTAATACTTGTGTATTTTACTGGTTTCTTACCTTCCATGACCCCTGGAGATCTGCCCAGACAAAAGATGGTGGCCAGGGCTCAGAGCAACTAATTACATGAAGGGGATAATTGGACAGCACCGCCAGCTCCCGTTGAAGAGGGAGAATTTGTATTTTCTTCCTCTTGTAGCTTTTTGTATTTGACTACAGATTTATATTCTAAGTTTAATTTAGACTTTGAATACAAATGATTCTTATGTTCTTCTGAACAAAGTTTCGTCTTTGTTCAGGGGAAACTCAGATTTAAAAAATGTTTCTAGCAAGAGTCATTACAGGTGGATTTGGTATGAAACAAAGAATCACTATGTGGAGAAACAACTCCTCCTGTGTTATCGTGTTTGATCTGTCCTCATTCGTTTGATGAGTTTTCCAGAGAATAATCATCTGACTCGTATCTTAATTAATTAAAACAAAAGTGCAAAGTTTATATGTTCAGTTTTAGTTTCAGAATGCATTTGTGATGACATAAATTTATGCTCATACTTTAAAAAATATTTGCCAGACTACCAAAAATTGTGAAGGTTGCTGTTACCTTTAAGTAAGAGTGTCTGCTACATCACCTTCAGTCTTAAAGTTACAAAATAACTTTTCCAAACATGATAAAAGTAAAAATTGCATTACAGATCCAAAGCTTTATGAATTTTGTCCAAGCCAATTTTTTTCCAGCTCTAATCCTGGAGGTTCAGTTTAACATCCATATTATTGCAAACATTACAGCTTTTGTCCAACAGAGAAATCAATATGTTGTTACACATCAAATTGGAATTGCATATTTTATTTTCTCCATCACATTTCTACAAACACACACAATATATTTGAAGATTGTGCGCACAGCAGAAAAATTCACACAATATTTTATTTTCACAAAATACCACAATACCAGACAACTGCAACAAGAAAGGTTGTCTAATGCCTCGTCGCTCTTTGTTTTACAAGAGGTTGCTTTGATTTTACAAATCAGGTTCAGTTTTTTTTTTTTACAGGAAAAATGATGAGTCAAAGCTAAAAGTGTTTCAAATGGTTTAGCTTAGGTTTCTCCAAAGTACATCTAAAACGACATGCAGTTCTCCTTTTGATTCAAGCAGGGGAGAAAAAAACAGGTGTATTTGAACATCTTAGTGGTCACTGCTCACTGAGAGAAACCTTTCACCAATTACAAACACAGAAATGAAGAGTAAATGAACAGATCAGCTCGTCAAACTAACCGCTGAAGACATGCCACCGACAGATGAAGCAACACAAACCATGTACAGTGAAACCTGCAAAGCCTGTAGTCCATTAATCTGTAAATCAGAAGCTGCCTGCAGTCACACCTTGTCATCAGGCATGATGATGTCCCTGTTGAGCCCTCGCTTGTTTTTAATGTTCCCAAAGGAGAAAGAAAACACACCTCCAGAGGTCCCCTCTGCCCGTTTCCCCTCTCTGCCGTCCCCTCTCCCGCCTCCCTGCTCGCAGTCTGCGGGGCTGCCGGGCAGCAGGTTGGGTGTGGAGGGCGCTGAGGTGGCGGCTCCCCAAATGTACAATGTTTCTCCCTCTGGGCATGGAGGAAGGCCCTGGCTCAGGTAGCTGGGGCTGGGGCTGGGGCTGGCAGAGGACGGCAGGGTGCGCTGACTCCCGTTCAGCCAGTTGGAGGTGTGATCCGTTGAGCTCTTCCGTGAGTTTCCAGAGGAGCGGAAGGTGGAGGAGCGGTAGTTGTACGTTCTCCAGCCGGGGCGTTTCTGCTGATGGCAGTGGCACCTCAGTATCCGGATGAAGGCCAGCTTGAACTCGCGGCTGTAACAGGGGTAAATAATGGGATTCAGGCAGCTGTTGAAGTAGCCCAGCCAAAAGATGACTTTGAAGAGGGTGTCAGGAGGCCGCAGATGCACATTAAAGGACCCTGAGGACAACAGATAAAAGGAGATGGATAAGTGGAAAACAGCAGACTATTTTGTACTGAAAATCTTATTCTCTACAGGCCAATCTTTTCTTCAAAAAGAACCTCAAAATAAATAATGACTCAGTGTTTTGGTTATTCAACATAAACACTCTTTTTATTGGTCTTAAATGAGTCAGACCAGTCTCATGCTTCTGGACACTTGGTGATAAAATCAGAGATGCAACACGGTTTTGTGCTGATGTTGACAACTCGGTGAACTGCAGTCAAACTGTACTCCTCCAGTTCAGATAAACCACTCCAACAAGGCTTTAGGTTGTTAAACTACACACAAACTTAACAGCATGATAAAATAATAATAATAATAATAATAATAATAATAATAATAATAATAATAATAAAAACAATCCCTAAGAATATTGTTACTTTCTTAGAAAAAGAAGGCAACCATAAGAAATAAACCATAAACATCAAGCATTTTGTGATGAAATGCTTAAAAAGGAAGAGTCCAGAGATTCATTTTATAAATTTTTTGTTTGCAAAAATTGCACACTTAAATGAAGAACTTTTATTCTAAACCTCTTTGACTGAAAATGCTGAGTCTCGATTATGTAAAATGACAAAGGCAGAAGACATAACTTAGTAAATAGGATAAAAACATAACTGGACTGAGTGTAACTCTTGATTTCATGTTTAGGATTGATCCATATTTATCCAGCAGGTGGCAGCATTGATTAAAACGTTTTGCACAGAGTGAGTCAAAACATCACCACTACGAAACATTAACCATCAAAAGACAGATTTTGTGTTTAGAAACACCGTTTATAAACGGGTTGTGTGCTTATCTAAATAAAACATTGTAAAATATTTTTTAAAAGTACAAAGATTGATGCAATCTTGGATTCCTCTTTAATTTTGTGGGAGAGTTTTATTTCTTTGAGACGCAATCATTAAATGAAATGGTTGGTTTTAAGGAGAGGTCATGAAGCTTAAAGGCCAGTGACACATAAACTAACACAGGTTAATGTTGCGTGTATCGCTCAGGAAGACAGTCCTGAGCGTAACGTGTTGAAGCAGGCTTATAATGTTTAAAAATTAACGACTTCTGCACTTGTATCAATCTACACTTGATGACACTCGTTCCCCGATGTGGTTGAGATTTAATAGACGAGAATAACAGACACAAGTGCAGAGGAGATGAGAGGAAGTAGATAACAAAAGTCCATTAATACGCACAGCAAGAGCAGGATTAGTGTGAAACAGAGACATTATGTGTTCGCATGCAGGCAGATATGAAGAGTTCTTAAATTAAAGCGACCCACGTTCTTACATTAATGTCATGCTCCCGGAGAGGCTGAAGACGCATCGCAATTTCAGGATTTCAAGTGTGAAATTAGTTCTGGTAATGTATGACAGACGGATGAAAGCGCCTCGGTTTGACTTTTATAGGAACATCGGAAAGACGGCTTGAATGATTCCTTTTAGTACTGCATGTTTTATGTGTCACTGACTCATGTTGAGTGATGAAGGTAAGGGGTCTGCACACACATGTTCACTGTTGTTCTGGATGTTAATCCCATAAACAAAATAAAAGTCTACCTTGAGTGTTTCGGAGGCTTATGAACCAGATAGAGTTGTCTTGGCCTCTTGAGCTGCCAGAGTCTTTTCTAAGCAGCTGGGATTTTCACATGATTTTTTTTTTCCTTTTCTGGAAACCCACTTAAATGTGACTGCATGACTGTGTGAGTGATGAGGATGACTGGGATCCAGAGTATGCCTCTGCAGAGAGAGCCTGTCTTTATCCATCTCAGTTTAGGCAGCAGATCCTCATATATTAGGAAGATGATGAGTGTTGTCATCGCAAGCCCTGAAGGATCAAATGTTAACGGAAACTTTTTTCATTGGTTCTCAAGAGCATTTAATGTCTGATTTCAGAGATCAATTTTTCCAGACTGGTGTGTTGGCTTCTCATTTACCCAAGTAGGCAGGAAATTAGCCCAAATTCGCCTCTAGTGTTTCTAATGAGGTGTGCAATGGAGCCAAATGACCGAAACAACAACAGAGCAAATGATTTTTCATCACTTAAATGTGGAACTCCAAAGGATCTTAAATCAGATTGCTAAACTCCTAGTTTATGAAACCACAAATAAAAAATGTTAAATATTCCACAGACGGCGCTGCAGTGGAGTAGTACTAAAACCTGTCACAGGTTCGAGTCCCTGCCTGTTTACCTGTTTTCTCTCTGATTCACAACCCGCTGTCCGGTCTGTCACGTAAGTCACTAAAGCTGAAAATGAAACTAAAAAACTAAAAAGAACAAATACACAAATATAAAATAAATGTAATAGTTTACTCTATTTTATTTAGCTGAATTTGATGTATCAAAGTAAAGGCCATAACAAAGCTATTTACTCGGATAACTACCTTGGCACGACACCAACCAGAATAGAATTGGATGTCAAATCATGCCCCTGTGAAAGCAAAACCGCCCCTGTTAAGTATTGAAAGACTAAGTGGACGGAGCCAAGAGACACTGAGAGCCTTGGCCAAGCGTGGGGATGAGTGGCGGGGTGGGCCGGGCTGTGGTCAGAACAAAAGAAGCTCTGTTGCCAACTTGGCACTTTGTCACAATAATTAGCAACTTTTCTGACCACTTTAGCAACTGAAACACCAGCATGAACAAAAAAGTAAAGTAAATAGATAAATAAATTAACAGTGATTGGCAAATAAAGCTCCCCATTTAAAAAAAAAAAATCACATTTATTTCATCCACGCCATCTGGCTTTATCCTCAGCTTTTTAATTATTGGTCCAAAGTTCTTGCTATTCTGTCAGATATTTTTGACAAGAAATTGGAGCTTGACCACTTGACTGCATTGTTTGGAGTTGCACCTCCACAGTCCACACTGTGAGTATCAGTCATTTAGTTATGACAGCACTTATTTAGTTTTAAATTAGGGATGCACTGATATTAAAAGTTCAGCTGATATCAATACACCAAAATAATATTGCTGCTATTTGCAGTAACTTACATTTAAAGATTTTACATATATTTTAATATTCTTTCAACATCTTGGGAAAAAAAAAAAGACCACACTGGTGACCTCACCACTGCTTTTCTGCTTCAGTTCCCCAAAATCCTGTCCTGACCAGTAGCATAACCAAACCAACACCAATCTCTTCTCACAAACCAGTAAGAAGACCAAAATAAACATTGCTTAATATTAGCCCAGTATTATTTGTCAAAACTATACAGACATGTTAAAAAATGACTTAACATCAGCTGGTAGTGTTAGTGTTAGTTGCAATGTATCACACATGCCTAATTTGAATGACACGTTTCTTAAGTAGAAACAGTTGGTGGATATAATAACTAAGGTTTTAGCTTATTTTAACAGTGGTAAAAATTATTTTTTTTTTTGCTTGTTTAAACTAAAAACAGATAATTTATGTTAAATATTTCGGTTTCACATGTTTGTGGAACATAGCGAAGCTGTGTTAGATTTATTTAAGACTATTTTGCATAAATTTCATTTTATCCCATGTTTGAATAAGAGGTAGAACATTTTGGCTTAAAGTTAATTGAAAGACAGTGATTTGTTGTAAAATTTCTTTTCTTAATTTATTCAAAACAAATTGCAAAACAAATGTTCTCACAGTGCAGACCAAGCAATCAGTCATAACTCTTTCTACTACAACACACACACAAAAAAAATAGACGTTTGGTGCATTGCATATCTGTGCCTGATCAAATTTGTTCGACATTATTTAGAAGGCAGACATTTGTTTACATCAGTTGTCACGGTTTGTGATGCATTACAAACTAAACACCAGCACTGCATCAACAAGGCAATGAGATCAAGAGGGATTTGTTCTGCCAGACAGGATTACGTGAAGGTGCAGATTTTTTGGGGAGGGATGAAAGATTTCTGGAACACAGCTGCATTTGTCTTCCTAAATCTGGCCTTCAAGCCAAAAGTGCAATCAGGGAAGCAAATGGTTTGACTATCAGGATGGTAACTCACAACATGATGGTCATAAAAACCAACATTCAGAAACAATCAGGGTTTGTAGAGATGTGGGAACACTCAGGAAGGGAGTGTGTGCAGCTACAACTGTAGTTTATTGAACAGGCCTTGATTGCATTTTGGTACGAGTTTGGTGCTATGAGAAACGTATTTATTTAATATTGTGAAATTCACATGAGCTTAACTTTTAACTAATACTGGCGTCATTGCGCCAGCATTTTACAGCTGAACAAGGAGATAGTATAGTCTTGAGGGATCTTTCTCCCTCTCCCCCACAAAAGTGAGCAAAAGACCAGTCACAACTAAGAGAAGTGTAGTAATAAAATCCTCCATTTAATGCTGTTCACAGTGGACAGCCATCAAACACACATCCTCCTAAGAGCAATTTACTGCTACCTTCAAGAAAGGTAGCATGACAATACGGGAACAGCTAAGCCAAAGTTAAGATCTCAATTTATTACAGACGGAGGAAAACATCCATCAGGCATTTCTTATGAGAGACTAATACATTTTTAAAAGAAAAGTTGTACCCACAGAGATAATTAAAGAAGGCTCGTTTCTTAACATAAAATGTTTCAACTTTAATGCATTTACTTAACAGAAGAATAAAACGTCCAACGCATCAACTAACAGCACGTCCTTTCATGCAGATTGTCTTGAGTTTAACAAAACAAAAATCCTGTGGTCGTTAAGAGCTTATGTTTTGATTCAAAAGTGGAGATAGCCTCTGGATTCCTTCATTTGCTGTTCGATTACAAACTACAAATGGACTAAAATAAACTCCACCCTATTTTTCATGTTTGAAGCCTTAAATGTACCTAAAATCATTAAGTTTACTTAAAACCCTTTAAAAATGTGTCTGCTTCATAATCTTAATAAGGACCATCAGTTTTGACGGATCAGACTGAAAGAAAACTGTAAATATTATTGGAAACATGATTGAGACATTTTAGAACATATCCAGGCTTCTTTGGCTAAAAGAAAATCCAAAGGATGAATGGATGGATAGTAAAACGGACATAAAATTGGTATTAATGTGTTTTTCTTTGCTTATCCAGACCCGGAAAAAGATCCTATACTTATGTACTACTTGCAGTTTTCTGGGCCTCTAGATAAAAATATGTGTTAATCTGCTGCTTAAGGCAACAAATACTGAAATATTTTTCTGTTACAACTTGCATTATAGAGGAGAAGTATTTAGACTCAAATCCAGGGAAATGACGCATTAGATGAAAGCAAAGCGAGGCACTCTGACTCCTCACTTCATTTAAAAGCCTTTCTGATGGCCTGAGACAAACTCGGATATGCTACCTTCCTCCCAGGAGGAGCTAATAAAAATCGTGGCCTCTATCAAGAATTAAGAGGTGGGCTAAGGCCGTCACGTTCATGGATCTCCGTTACACAAACACGGGGGATAAAGGGCAGGAAACACAGGATAACGGCAGAGTGGCCTGTAGCCACATTGGGAACATATTTGTTTGTTTAATTTCTATGTGAACTTGCTCCATTTTTGTCCTTTCAGGAGTGTTTATGTTCAGAGCCTATAGTATAGGAGGATGCGATGGGCTTGAGCTGCGAGACAATGGTATAAATATACAGCAGATAACTGCGGGAGGTTTGATGTGGGTGGTGGTCTCGGGTTCTTCTGTTAAGAGGAGCGCTCGCACCTCCTTCCTGAGGACAGGCACACACACACATCTCACTCCGAAACACAGGAACATCTCAACAAAACTCTGCATCCTGTTATTCTCACTAATTGGAAGGAGCGATGCCTATTCTCTGCCATGTGAGGCACACACACGCACACGCATGCACGCACACACAGAGTGTTTTTCTATCCTCACAAAGCTCTGCAATGACTTCCTTTCATTTTCATTCATTTCCATACCCTAAACGTAACCTAAACTCAATTCACACCTTAAGCCTAAACTCTAATCTAAAAACAGAACTTCTTCTTATTGGGCCCCTGGCTTTGGGCCCATAAGGAGTTGTGGGTCCTCACATGTAGTACTTGTTGGTAAAATGGGCCTTAGAAGGTGAGAAATGCTAAAACACGCGCACACACACACGCAAGCACCCACACACACACTCGCACACACCAACTTCTCCCTCTGAAACTCACAAATCTTGTTTCATAACGCCTATAAACTTGATTAATGTGTCTCAGATTGAAAGCACTGTGGCCCTCACACAGAGCTTTCAGTCAAACCACAGTGTTGGGATATTTTTAGGAAATCACACTGACAACCCAGAGACCCCTTGCCTTCACCTTCCTCCTGCCCCAGAGACCCTACTGCTCTTCTCTGCCACCTTTTTATACATCACTTTGACATGCTGCCCTCTCATTATTTTCCCTCTTCTAAAAAAATCCCATCTGTTAACCTGGTGCACTGCTGATCATCAGCCCAATCAGAAACACACAGAAAAAAACCCTCAATAAATTTCACTTTTTCATAAAGGAGGATACGCGAGTGCTGGTTTCTGCAACATTTCGCATTTGGACGGTACAGTTTACGGCACCTTTGCAGGATATTTGTGCTCGTTCTGGGTGTTAAGGAGCTGCATGAAAATATGTGTTAGGATGTAACACAGGCAGCCCACTGATCACTCCTCTTTGTCTGAGCCGTGAGGATGAGAAACAGGGAAAAAAAAAAAAACATTGAGATGCATGACAAATGTCTCCACTGATGGGTCTCTGTTTTGCAAATTAAGTATAATCTATTAAACTCTTAATGAATGCTGTTAAATCAGTGAGGGTAGAGTTTAACAGGGTGTATCAATGAGGATGAAATGGACATCATGAAGCCAAGTCATAGTAAACTGTTCCATGTCTATAAACGGAGCTGTTTTAAACATTTCTTGACAAAAATCTTCTGTTTATGAAGTTATTGAACCCATTGATGTGACGAGTCTTGCTCTTCTTGTCATTTGGACTGATTCACTGGAGGTAATATAGAGGAGAGAACATGAACGCACTCATCCATCACTCGAAGCAGCTGCTTCTTGATTGAACGATTATTCAACTATCACAATGACGAAACGTTCTCGTAGAAATCAAAGCTCAAGATGTTCGTATGCACGACGGAGGTACATTTTTCTTTCATGGAAGACTTTTAGTCTTCCATGCATTTTGTTGACTGTTGTAGATAACAGACACAAAGTGGTGCACAACTGCTGCCCAAATGTTTCGCGAACAAAAGCGGAACACGGTGGTGTGCATCGACTGATCCAGTAGATGTTAAAACTGCTGGATCGAAACACCTTAAGTTGTTTGGATCTTGTTGGAATTTTGACACAAATCTTCTTTGCAAAATAGAAAGCATCACGTAGGTTTAGGTCTGGGATTGACTGCAGCGAAATCATCCTATTGTAGATCTGGTTGGATGTATTAGGTTCTTATTATGTTGGATAAGAAGTTTCCAGTCTTCTTCAGCCACCAGCAGGTTTTTTTTCCAGCATGTCCTTTAGCTCCATCCATCCTCCCATCAGTCCCACCTGGAGGAAATCCATCCTGCTGTATGACGCATGAGGTCAAGATGCTCTGGAGCAAGTTTTCATCCATGAATGCAGCGATGTCTATGCACATCGCTACATTCATCTTTCCCTCTGTCCTGACTTGTCTGACAGTTCTGTTGCCCCTCCCTCACCTGTTTCTGTGGTCTCTCAGATATTCCTACATAAATCCAAACAATGTACTTTCCAAGTCAAAGCATGGAAACTAAAGGAGTGTTGCTTGTAATGCTTTTTTAAAAGTATGATATTGTACAGGCCAAGCAGGCAGTTGTGAGAGAAAACTAGATCCAGTCATCATGACCTTAATGATTAATTAAAATGTCTGTACTAGTATTCACACATCTGTCCTCACTTGATCCTAACCAATTGCTTAAATTGTGTAACTCTTGTATTTTAATATAACATATTCTTGATTTAAAGCATTAAAGTAATTTATGGACTTTAAGAAATTTGTAGAATTTGTGAAGCTTTTTTTTTTACTTTAAGATGCTCATCATCATATCCTTGCTGAAATAGCGTAAAAAAAGAGCTATGCATGTTTAGTATTATGATATAACGGCATAATAAACAATGGAAGCTCAGATGGAAATCTGTGCTTTTTATGCTTACAAGGCCACCTAACTCAGCTTCTGATAGCTCGATACAAAAACTATTTATTACTCTGAGAAACACTTGTTGGCTGCATGTCAGAAGTGATATGGCCTCATAGCAAAAATTAAAAAATGAATAGAGGAAAGTCAGGAAAATAGGAAGTCGCTGGTAAAAATTGGCAGACTGAACTTGTGCTTTAAAAATAAAAAAAAGATGAGAAACTGCTCAGATGTCGGTTGGAAAATAAAAATCAAGCATGAAAGAGGATGAAATCTATTGGCCAGCAAGAGGTGGAGAATGAGTGCTACTGGTAAGTTTTTAAAAATCTAAAATGCATTTTGTATTTGGACACCTTTTACAATTTTCTTTCTAAATATTGGAATCAAGTGCCTTCAGAAATCACAAAATTAGAGTCCATCGTGTGTAATATCATCTGTGTGCAAATCAAGTTCAACTACAAAGGCTTCTGATGGACACTAGAAAACATTAGTGAAGAAACGGCTTCATGAACACCAAAGAACTGAGTGGAAAGGTCAGGGGAGAGAGGTTCAAAACAGAGTTAGATTATAAAACATTAGCTAAAGCTTTGAGCATCTCACTGAGCACAGTTCAATGTAGTATCAAAAAATGGAAAGAGATTGTGACACCACAAACCTAAAGTGGAACAGCAGTTCATCGAAACTGACAGATCACACAAAATCAGGGAATCAGCCAAGAGATCTGTGTCAGAGAGTCACATGTCAAATCTGATGACAGGACAACTGTGAGTCTTGCACTTCACAAATCTATCCTTTATCAAAGAGAGGATAAAATCTGTCTTTACGCGTAAAAAAAAAAAAGCAGTGGCAGAAGCATTTTCTTCAACAAATACCTGATAAAAATGGGTTGAACAAAGTATTGCCCTCTACTTCGGCAAAAGACTTGAGACTGGCTTCTGCTTCAGCAGGTCAACGACCCCAAACATACAGCTAGAGACACAATGGAAATGTTAGATAAAAAGCCTTTTCATGGCTTAGAATGACTTAGTCAAAGTCCAGCCCTGAATCCTACAAGAAAATGTTCCAAATACTTGAAACTTATTGTTCCCAGAATCTCTCCAGACAGCTTGATCTGTTTTGCATCGAAGAATTGGGGAAAAAAATCTTCTGTCTCTATATGTGCAAAGCTGGTATAAGCATGTAACTGCAACAAGAGGTGGTTCTCAAACTTATTGACTCAGTGGAACTGAATACACATATATGCAACACTTTTAAGATTTGTATTTGCTAAAAATAACATGTGATATAATTTACATTTGATACATTTTTGCTGTAATACAAAATGTGGGAAAGTTTGACTATAAAATAAAAAAGATATAAACATTTATAGAAATGGATGGGCATGCTGAAGACTGGTAGTTGTAGCAAGGTAGACACAACATTGATTGCTAAGAAATGTAAAACACTTTTCTTACCTGAACCAAAAGAATGAAGAAAAACTATTTAAACAGAAATAAAAATAGAACACAACCACACTTTAACATAAAGTGTAATAAGGGTTTTTCTTAATTTCAGCCTCATCCTCAATAGTTTAGAAGGTTAATATAAAAGAAAATATTTCTTGTGCATACTTAGAGAACATAGACCTAAAAGTAGACCACAGCAGTCTGGAAAAGCTCTTACTGCTTTTAATTAACACATTTTGTGTATAAAACTGCTTCTGACCTGCAGAGCAAAGCATTTACCTTGAACCGCTGACTCTGCAGCTCCTCAGGTGGTTTATTTTGAGGAATTTTCTTATTCAATTTGTAATGTTTATTTCATGTTTTGAAATAATTTCTTAATGCTGGTAATCTAACATCAAGGAGCATATAAACATGTTTCAGCATGTTTAATCTGACATGTCAAGCCAAACAGCGGAGTGTAACGTTGTGGACTGTATGGCAAAAGAAAAATGTTAAGTGACTGGAGTTTTAAACATGTAAATGTAGTTTTACTCCCGTATAATTCCTCTCCATGTCTGTAATTAGATTATTGATATTCAGCATTTTCTTTTGCATACTGAGACACAGGAATGTGACATAAGCCAACGTTAAATCCGCGTTTGTTCTGAGACTGATTGAGTTTTTTGGGGCTGCTTTTGATCAGTAGTTGAAGGCTTGGAATACTGCTAACATTATAAGAAAACTTTGAACTGTTTTCTTACAGTCTTGATATAATTTGATTCAAGTTGAGAGCGTAAAAGGCAGCACAAAAGTTTAAAAACTCAGAACAATGAGTCAACCCTGGTTGTCTGCTTGCCATTTATGTTCAATAAACCATGGTATTTACAAAATCTGAGCCAGACAGGGCAGGGCAGTAATGACAGGGGGGGAAGGGGGATGGGGATCACATAGTCTATCCAGAGGCACTCAGGGGTTGTGACCTTTCAGACCTAAGGTCACTGCAGCTCTATCTGGAAGCATGCAGCCTTACTTTCATCTGTGCAGTCTGAAAATCTACAGAGATGGACAAGAGGGAGCCATGTCCAGCGTCACAGACAAAATCCTGAGAGAAATACATGAACACACATTCAACCCATGCATTTCATGTATGGCAACCACCCGCCACCCTGACACACACACACACACACACACACTGGAAGTCAGGTCAGCACACATGGCCTATTTGTGACAGCATGCAGTTGAAGAAAGCTGGGTTAATAACGTGTGAAAACGGAAATCCCACACTGTGGGTGGAAGCTAACAAACGCTCAGGGAGCAACAGGAGAAGAGTGCTGCCTGCGATCCTATCGGACTAGGAGAATTTTAATTCAGTCTCACCAGAGCCTTGAGGTGCACAGTCAAAGAGAAAAACAGTGGAGAAAATGGGAAAAAAATGCAAAGAAAGTGTGCACCTTCTAAAAGATTCAGTCATGGCAGAGAGCTTCCACTGAAGATGAATTGTAAAGACTTTTCTGTCAGGAAAGACTTGAACTTGCCTACTATAAACGTGCATTAAGAGGCATAGTGCTTTGTTTCAGTGTATCAGTATGCTATACATGGAGAAGGCGGCAGCATTGGGAGAGGAGAGGGGCTCCTTGGCAGTTTGTCCCATGCTGTTACATAAATGGGGCCTTCCGGCTGACCCCTCTCCCTGGAAATCTACACTTTCAAGGCTCCTAAATCTGCAGCCTCTCACCAAGAATACCTTCAAGCGACAATCTCTGCATCTTTGAGGATATCAGGCTCAAAGCCTGAGGCATGCACGCTCCCTCATCTGACCACGGCAGACAAACACACACAGAGGCAGCAATGCACAGAAGCAGCAATGCAGTGCCTTGAAAAAGAAACAAGCGCGTGACATTTTGTGACATTACAACCACTAATTTTTACATGTTTCTTTGGAAATTTATGTGGTAGATCAACACAAGTTAGTGCCATATCATAAAGTGGAAGGAAAATTAAACATGATGTCGGGAATCCAGCTGAACTACATGGAGAACAATTACTAAACTGCACACAAACGGGAATATAAAAATAACAAATGCCAGTATTAAGCTATTTCTGTGACAACTTCCAGGAATAGCAATGATCTTATGGAGCTGCAAAACTTAGCACGTATTGGTGTCTACTGTCTTTTGCTTTTGCTCCCAAAAACTGATTGTGATGGACACGCATGGACGTCTTGCTGGCCGAGTAAAAAACTGGATCTTCGAAGATACCTTTGATCCAGAGTATGGCCTGCTCTCTGTGTATCTAAGATTAGCTGCCCAAAACTGTCTAACAGATTTTCTACAGTAAGAATTTGACTCAAAGATGCTCCAAGAAGAACCCGTAGGATAAAAACATTTTTCTTTTTTTTTTGTTTATTGTGATTTACTTTTTTATGTTTGGCTGCCAATTTTTTATTAATGGCACACTAAGGCACATGGGACTAATAGGAGTTGCTGAGTAGCGCAGTAGCCAATTTTCTTACCACTCCTGCCATCCACGGTGAACATGTAGTTCTTTGTTAGGTTTGAAAGCTAATTTGCTAATATTCCACGTATTGTTATTTAATACCAAACCTCACTAGGCAGGACAGAAAGCCATGACTGACAGAAACTGTGAGATTTAAGATATGGATTCCTGATAATATCTGACTTATTCATTGAGATTGCAATTAACAATTTTCCTTGGCACTTATTGATAATTATTCATGACCAAACAAAACCTATTGTTGCACATTGGCATTCATTCATTTCTTTCTTACATATAAAAACTGTACACTTTTATTAAGCTCACCAAATAAACTCCCATGAGGTTTTGTCACTGGATTTCCCTCTATTTAAATCTATCTATCTTCCCTTAACTCTGATGGCTTTCCTGCCCCTGCTGAATAAAAAAGAATCCAACAGCATAATGCTGCCACCACCATGTTTCAGCATGGTGGTGGCGTGTTCTAGGTGATGTCTATTGCCGTTTTTCCTCCACATGCAGTTAATTTGCAAGCATAGGACAAAAAGTTTTACAAAACCTTCTTCAACATATTTGCTGTGTCCCCTACATGAATTGTGGCAAGCTTTAAATGGGACTTCTTGTGGCTTTCTTTTAACTTTCTTGCATTTATCTTTCCAGTATTCCATAAAATCCAGATGTGTGGAGTGCATGAATAATCTCTGCAAGTCCTCCAGAGTTAACATGGGCCTCCTGTCTATTTATCCAAATAATGTTCTGCTTGTATTTATCCATAGTTTAATACACCAAGACAGAGAATTAGGTCAGTATTTTTGCCATTAGTGACTTGTTAAGAGTTAGTACTGCTGGATGTGTGTAGCTATATTAGATTAAAAGGGAATAAATACAAACTAATGCCACAACCTATATGCAAAAAATAGGGGAAATATGCAGTGTATCCTTTTCTGTGTAATTCCCAAATATGTAGAGAGACTTGGTGGGTTTTTCTGACCTGCTCACCACATTTTTCCTTTCTTACATTGCTTAATTCCATTTGCAGTTTCTGAAACAGACCCGTTAGTGTCTCGGCAAGATTGACGAAAACTGAGCAGATCGGAGGCCACAACCGGATTAACTAACCGAGAGTTAATACAGCAAACGATAACAGGAATTGTTTGGATAATTTCAGTAGAAATTCCTCCTCAAATTCCTAAGTGTTTCATTACTTATTGAAGTCCCTAAATTAAACGGGTAAAATCCCATGAAGTCTGTGAGTTTGTAGATCATGTCCCACAGTTTGTAGAAATATTAAGTCTCAACAAAGCGGCCCTCCTCTCTGCCTGCAACTCCTCCCACAATGTATCTATAGACAACCAGAAATGCACTAATAAGGTTGTTTCTCCTGCTTAAAATGATTAGTTATTGTTATTGTTATAATATTATCCACATTTATGCACCACAGCATAAAATGAACCCCAGTTTGATTTTGTGGTGCTCAAAAAAATACATATTAGTACCTGCTGCTGTTTTATGCGTAAATAGTGAGAAATCTAAGTCCTGATGCTTGGAATATGGTTGGGGGAAAATCAGATGTTTTTCAGACCTGCTGGTCAGAAATCAGTGGGATTGTGGGAAAACCTTTGTAAAAAAATAGAATATTGCTGAAGTACATTTAAAAAAAATTAATAAAGAGAGAATATAGTTTGTGCTTTTAATACTTGTTTGAGCTCTTTGAGCATCAATTACTCAGTGCAGAGTTCCTTGCATGTAAAGACTTTTTTCTTCCACTTAATTTTCCAATAATATATTTGGACATCTCATTTTGTTTTCCCTAGTAATTTGAATTCATAATAATTATGTAATGTCTGAATGTATATGTGACCTCTGAGTTTGAGTTTTACTATTTGAATCCAGTTACTGAAATGCACTTTTGATGATATTCTATATTTTCTTGGGATACACCTGAATGTGCTTAATTTGGACATTTGTACATTTGTTAGTCTGATCTGTGTAGAGTTTTGTTGGGGCACCACAGCACTGAGCTGTTTTCAGAAACATCAGATTGTCCCTGTTTTCATTTTTTTAAAAGTTTTTAAATTATAGGATGTTCGGGATTGTGGCTGTATTTTTGCAAACGACTACCTGTCATCATAACCGAGTATAATAGAGCGCTTTGTCAGATGTGCCCTGCTGAACCTACCTATAGGGAGGGCCAGAAAGAAAGGCAGCCAACATAGGACGAACATCCCGACCACAACTCCCAAAGTTTTAGCTGCCTTCTTCTCCCGGGAAAATTTCAGGAGCTTCACAGTGAGGGAGCTCCTGGCCTGGTTCGCACGGCCTTTCCCGGTGCCCGGTGCGCCGGGGTCCTCGTGCACCTGGGAGCCCTTGTGGATCCTGAGGGTCAGCTCGCTGTTGTTCATCCTCTCCCGCATCACGCCCGCCTCCAGGTTCTTCGTGGTCCTCTTGGCCACGATGTAAACGCGGCAGTACATGGCCAGGATGACGGCGAGCGGGATGTAGAAGGAGCCGAGAGAGGAGAAGAGCGCGTAAAACGGCTCCTCTGTGATGAGGCACACCGTGTCGTCCGGCGCCGGCGGCTGCTTCCAGCCGAACAGAGGTCCGATGGAGATGACCACCGAGAGCACCCAGACCCCGAGCATGGCCAGCAGAGCCCGCCTCTCCGTCACAATACCCGGGTACTGCAGCGGGTGGCTCACTCCGATGTAGCGGTCGATGGATATTACGCACAGGCTCATGATGGACGCCGTACAGCACAGCACGTCCAGCGCAGCCCAGATGTCACAGAAGATCCGGCCGAACACCCAGTAGTCCAGGATCTCCAGGGTGGCAGAAACCGGCAGCACCGTTGTCCCCAGCAGCAGGTCGGCCATGGCCAGGTTAAGGATGAAGTAGTTGGTGGGGGTCCGCAGGTGCCTGTTGCACACCACGGACAGAATGACGAGGATGTTGCCCGCGATGGCAAAAACGATGAAAGCCCCCAGCACCAGGCCGAGCAGGGCGGCGCGGGTGAGGTCCAGCTCGCCGAACCCGGTGTGGTTCGTCCTGGAGCTGTTGGTGGAGTTGACCTGCATAGAGTTCCACTCGAGGTCCGAGGAACCATTTTTCCAAAAGTTTGTTACATCGTCAGTGCTCAAACTCATTTTGAGTCACGACGTGCTCCATAGCAGGCTTTCTATGACTGTGACTAAAGAGTCTGTACTGCGTGCAAGTGCTCAAACTTCCGCGTGGTTCTTTTAAAAAGTGCCGAACCATGAGTCCACATTAGTCCACTGCGCAGCCGATCTGTTCGCGGGCGATTCCTCTCC
The DNA here is from genome assembly GCF_027474105.1 of Poeciliopsis prolifica. Classification (NCBI taxonomy): domain Eukaryota; kingdom Metazoa; phylum Chordata; class Actinopteri; order Cyprinodontiformes; family Poeciliidae; genus Poeciliopsis; species Poeciliopsis prolifica. The sequence continues at coordinate 8,948,362 of NW_026562384.1, forward strand.
CTCCACATTCACGAGGAGAAGTGAGGGCTGTGGCAGGCACCTCCTGCCTCCTCTCCTCCTCTCCCACACACAGTGCTGCCACAAACTGACCAAACATACCCAAAGCGAGCCGACAGAGTGCGCATGACGCACAGCACAAGGAGAGGTGACTCTTCGTTATTTTAACCGTGCAACTCAGTCAAACAAATTTGTATGTCGCGATGCAAATTATTGTTTTGCGCTTTCAGGACAAAATTATTATTTGTTGCAACAGCTTCGCGATTTTATGGCTAGACCTGGACAACTTAGCGGCCTTTATGGTGGCAGTGACATGTACGGGAACACCCCTTTTCCCACCAGAAGAGGTTGCCGAATTGAACACATAAAGTGTTGCGCAAAATTCGCATTAACTCCCCCCTATCCTCCCCATGGTCAGATTAAAAGCAATCAGCTGCAAACGTTTTGGGATAAGTCTCCATACCAACTTTTTTAATCTAAAAACTAACATTTTTTTTTTTTTTTACCTTTTGTTCCAAAATAACAAAGACTTAGTCAAACTGACTAACTTGTAAATATGCATTTACATTTGAAACAATTCCCTAAAGTTTTAAAATTTCCTTCTGTTATTTGTACTGAATTTTAGATAAACACTCTCATTATTAATGTGATTATTTTTCCTTAGTCTAACACCAATTTGTGGTTACAGCACAAACCTACAGTGGCTCAAAGGATTCTGTGTTGCAGTGTTGCATGTTTGTTCAGGCAGAGCTGCAATACTTTCGATGACTAGAAAGAGAGTACATCTCAAAAATCCTAATTCAGGTTCGGCTCTGGACTTCATGGTGGGCAGCTCATGTGTGAAACTGCTTCCTGAACCCAGTTGTATCCCTATGAATCCCAGCATTGTCCTCAAGAGTGACAAGGTGCAATAAACAACCCGCTCACATTGTTGCAGAAGGAATTCGTATCCTCCGACTGCATCATTTGGGGTGAAATAACGTATTGTCGACTAAAACATTTCATTCTCTGCAGTGTTTTTCCAATAACAGACTCTTAACAGTATTCTCAATTATAGCCAAATAGTAGCTTATGACATGCAGGCACTATAACTCACAGCATGTGAATTTGTGATTGTTTTATTTGTGATTGTTTTATTGACAGTAAATGCAACATGAGCGGTTTGAAATGTGAAATTGATTTTTGCATGCTTACTTGTGTAGTCCTACGCAGCTGTTTGCTCCAGTTTGACTTCTCATTAGTCAGCAGGAATGATCAGCGTCTCTGCTATTGATTAGCTGTGGGATGTGCAAGCAATGAAGGGTCATCAGGAGGATGTGTGCCTGTGTGTGTGTGTGTGTGTGTGTGTGTGTGTGTGTGTGTGGGTGTGTGTGCGTGTGTGTGTGTGTGTGTGTGTGTAAGAGAGAGAGAGAAAGAAGGAGAAAACAGGATTGTAAAAGCGGGTTTGGCAACTTTTAGTGTGATGATGATAAGAAGGTCCAACAGAAATCGTCCTCTATGTTTATACCTCTTACTCTTTTCAGTCATTTGCTTCTCTCTCCTTGTTTTGTTCATTTACGTTACCCTTTTTTTTTGGTAAGTTAGTTTTCTTCTACTAATTAAACTCCACTAAGATACAATCTTTCTATTTCCTGTCTCCTGCATTAGGGTACAGCAAACCCCGCCATGCAGTCAGATCACTGGGGGATTGTGAGGCCAAAGTGTAGTGCAGAAAATGCAAAGAAATAGACAGAAAAGTCAGGACAACTTGCTTCATAATAACCAAGTGCGTCCTCATTGCTCTATATCAGAGGAGGCTAGGTTTTATAACTTGTGTTTTAGTTCTTATAAACAAAGACGTTATTCCGCGACGTTCTGTCAGCATCGTTAAGATAAGTTAATTAATCGCTTATGGCTTTTTATTTGAAAGAGGATTCGTAGCCAATAAGAATTTTTGTTCTAGCCAAATTTCCTCTTCCACAGAGTTGATATCTATCTTGCACATACCCAAAAAGTAATTAGTGTACTTCCTGACAATATTCAATAATATAATACAAATTAAAAAATAATTAGAAAGAATAAAATTGAGTTCCTCTTGATTGTGTCTGAGAGCTGGGTGGTTTTCCTGTTGTTGTCGTTCAGAAGCGTACAGTTCATCTTGAGTTTTGTGTGACATTGTCTTAATCAGTGGGCACACTTTGACTGATGACTTTGCACCACTAAACAACTCCCTGCCAACATTCCTCTTTTCTTAATTGCAGTGACGTTTTTCTTACTTTTGTTTTCATTACCACAGTCCATTTGGTTCACTATGTCTGTTAGAAAGGTGTTTGGCTGGATGGACAACCGATTATGATGTCAGGATTCTGGGTTGTTTGGAGTTGCATTAGTGTTTCGATTATTTCATTATTTCTCTATTTCTCTATTTCTTGATTAGGTCAACCTTGTTTTTATTTTACTTTAGTATAGTCCTTCCTCAGTGACTCTAGATTATTATGTCCCTTATCTTTTGTTAATGTTAGATTTATTATCTTAGTTACCCGGTTTGTGTACCCAGCCTGGGGTGCAGAACACTGGAAAAGACTGTTGGTAAAAACAGTTTGATTTGTGAAATGAACAAAATAATCTTTTTATTATTACACTACAAAAACAGCCATTTAAAATGCTCTTAGCAGTATTCATATTGAATGAAACTAATTACATTTCAGGGAATTCATTGATCAGTAGGAGACCTCAACATTTATCTGTGTTTCATTGCTGGAAGTCAGTATTTGATTATTTGAGCTGTGAGTATGGATTATGTCCTTGCTGCATGCATAAGTATGAACTTCCTAAAGATATCAAAAATTATGATCTATTAATTCAAAGTTTGGTTTCTTTGGCTAATATCTTTTCAATTTAGTGTGTAGAACTGTTAAAAATACATTTTGCAGGGAGAAAATAATATATACCGTTCTATAACTTGCACTTTGCAGACTGATAATGTACCAGATAAAAGTTGAATTTGCATAAAACCAAACTAATTAAAGGCTCTTCACTGCTTTTAAATGACATCTTCAACATTCTGAATATTTAAAAGACTCAACTAGGTCAGTGCTGTGAAAAAGACAAAAAAAAAAAAGTACAAAGTGTTGCTTTTAAGAAGAAGAGATAAGATTTTTATAATGTCACTTTAAATAAGTTCAAAGTTCTGGTGAACACAGATAGCTGCTTGCTGTCAGACTGTAAAGGTTTCCATGATGACTGGATTATTTCTGAATATCAGTCGATCTTATGGAAGATGGGATTAATTCGCTTGACGTTCATGTTCAGAACTCTGCAGTATGAGTCCTGCACTGTTTCTGCCAATCAATTACTCTAATCGTTATTTAAAGGTCAGCAAAGGATTAATTTAAAACCCTGACAGAGCTAATTAACAGAGTCAGCCTAAATGAGAGAGGCACTTTTTGATCTCAGGAATCCTGACTGCAGTTCATGTAATCTCTTATCCCTAATTCGAACTCCTTGGATGAGAATTAGATGTCCATTCTATCTCTTAGATCCACTTAGATATGACAATACTTCTTCATACATAAATCACTGGGAATTATACTTTTCTATAACTATGACAAAATTTTAGGACAGGGATCAAATGCATTTTTCTGCCCATTGCACCTGTCTTAATGCACTGATTTTCTTTTTTCAATAAACACGAATGCCTCTGCTGCTATGGGTTCAGAAAAATGCTACAAGAGGGATAAAACTATATCAGGGCTCTTTGTGCCCATGATATAGTTTACTTTTTACTTTTAAGTTAGACAAAATTGCATTAATTCACTTTTAATGTATTGTTCAGATTTTCAAAAAGCTCTGCTAAAATGACAGTCGGATTTTATCTCTGAAAAATCCAGATTTGACAGGTTTTCTTACTCTGGCATTGCCTTTGCCCAGGACATGACCGCAGACTGATGTTATCTGTTCTACTCACTGAAAACACATGTTCGGTATTATGTTTTTAAGAAAGTAAACAAGTACTGACTTGGTCACATTGAACAGACTGGACTGATTTAGGAGCAGAGCAGCGTAACATGAGAAAATTCCACGCACGCACACACATCCACACACGCATACTCACAGTCTCCAGTTTATGTTGCAGCTCAGGAGGCTGGTACCTGTACAATTTGTCTTGTGCTTATGTAACAGAGCAACATGTCTCTTGGACTCACTGTGGATGTTTTTAGCCCTGAATTTGGCAGATAAATGAAAGTGAAACCCACACATAATCCATATAGATACCAGCCCACTTGCTGAGTGGGCTGTTGTTGGGTGGTGTCGTCAACCCCTTTGCTAAATATGGATGACGTGTAATTTTCAGGGACCCACTTTACGCTGGATTACAGCTAGAAATTCAGAAATGTGTTTAATAGCTTTGGTTTAAAAGAAATGGCTGCAACAGCAACATGTCCAAAAAACAAAAAACAAAAAGCAAGGAGTGTTGTAACGTAATCCGTAAATACCACAAAGAAAGTTTAGTGAAAGCTTGAATTGGCAAAGTAAAACACACACAAACTAAGATGAGTTCTGATGAAAACGTCTGACAACATGTACAATCAGAAATGACGACAAACCAAAGGCGGGTGCTGTAATTGGTCAATTGAATCATGGTGAGCATACAGATGAAAGAAGCACTAACGAAGAACAACTGCTTCAAAGACTTAAAAACAACAGCAAGAGCCTGAAAAAACATGAACGACAAAAAATAAAATGCATATGATAAAAAAAAAATCATTGTGAAGGTGAAATCAGTGACGTAACATAAACCTCGTTGAGTCCCACTGCGGGAGAGCAGCTTTCACCTATGAGCTTAACGTTGCGTATCGATTTAAAACGTTATCTGGCCAGTGGATCGGGTAATTACCACTGTTGTCTCGCACAGCGATGTTTTTTGCATGAATGGTGCTCTGGGCAAGCTCCTCCTTCTGCTCCCCACACACAGCCAAACACAAATCAGCTCCTCTGGTTCACCACAAACTTGTTTAACATTCATGTCTGACCTGTCTCTATAATGAGTTTTTCAAACTTGTCTGAAACTCAGGTGGTCCTAAAGCTTGGAAAACATTGCAAAATATTTATTTTCATGTGCTTTGATGAACAGAGCAAAACTTTTAAAACTGTATATACTCCTTAAACACAAAATAATGACCCATTATGAAATCAAATGTGCATCAGACACCAGCTTTTTGAGAGCTGGTGCAAGTTTAGCTATTTCATTGTTTTAGAAATTACTTAGTTGTATTGTCTGGTTGTTCTTGTGTCAGTGGAGCTGTATCTTTTTAAGCGATCAGACATTAAACAATATTATAATATAGATCTCATATCTTTGGGAATAGCTTTATGTAGACTCAAGAATGATTTTCTCTCCAAAGTTTTTGCGGGACTTCAAATTAAAATATAATTAATGTTCTCAATGTGCACTATCATTTTAGCAAGGATGTGTTGACGAGATTGTAGCAGTAAATCTAGGTTGCACATTTTGATTGTTTTGCTTGTGAAACTCAAACTTATATTCCTGTTGCTTTGTGTTCAGTTTTCTGTTTGAACAGAGATATCTGTAAGAAATTGTACAACAGAAAAGAGGCATTCATTAATCTTCCCTTTCTGGATGCCATTCATCAGTTTGAAATGACATATTTTAGAGAAAGCAGAGTGGCAAGAAAATGGGAAAAGCAGAGAGAAACAAATCCAAAATGCATCATTAGCACTTTCCCTCCAGTCAGCGTTACTGTTGTGTCTGAATATTTAACAGATGTATGGTTGAGGTTGAGCTTCGGTGTCCTCCTCAGCCAAGAAGAGACGTTTTTGAAAGGTGACTTTGAATAATCACAACGGGGAACTCGGTTTGAAACCGAAATACAATTTTTTGCTGTGGTGTACAGCTCATTCAAAGGACAGTGCTAAATCTTGTGAGAAAGGAAGAACTGACTTTGATGGATTAAAAAGCAACAAATGGCATAAAGTCCAGAGTTTTGCTGCCTCTGTCTGTCAGATCATTATTTGAGTCCAAAAGCTGGTACTTTCCATCTCCTGCACAAAGCTTTCCATGTGTATCATACTTCCAGTCAGCAGAAATGGTCTCTTTCTCAAAATTTCCCTGCCATGGAAAAACAAGAAAGTTCCCATCTGGTTATCTTCAAAAAGGCAAAAGATTCACACCTTGACTGGTGAAACCACCTGTAATACATTTCAAAGGAACAACACAGCAGCCACACTGAGACCAGCAGGGTCTCTAATTCCTCCGTTTCTCTGGAATCAGACGTCTGGGCTTGCTGCCGAATGTTTCTTTTTCAGATAACGTGAAATATTTTGGCCAAAAAGTTCTCATATCTGTCTCTATCGATTGCCTCTTCAAATGGGAAACGGGGTTAAACTGTCCTTCTGGACTTTATTAAATATAAATATGAAGAAAAAGAAGCAAAATAGGAGAAATAATAATAAGTCTGCCATTTTAAAAATTCTGATTTATTTCTTGTATTTTTCTAAAAACAGAAATGACCAACCTGTTCACAGGGACAAGCTCCAGTATATCCAGAATAAGTGAGGGAGGACGAGACCTGAGGCTTAAGGGAGCTGAAAAATGGCAGAGATGTTTATTTCCTTCCTCTCACTACAAATGAAACTGCTGATTTGACTTTTACAAATTAAGCTCCACAAATCCTTATAGCTGGAAACAGATACCTGCAGACATAGTGGAAATGTTTTGTAGACCTGCATGATTTAATAAGCTTTTCTATGAATGCACGACACATCTACATCCCAGACTATTTAGCCGTGTATTTTCAGAATTTATGTGAAAGCAGAATCCATTTTATTACCTAATAGTGTCCTTGTCCAGTTTCCAAGGACAGGAGTGCTTCAAATCTTCCTGAATTTGGATTTTGTCTTTCTGTCTGACAGTGCCAGTAACTAACTTACATCCAAAATGAAGTCCAGACATTTTTTTAAAATTGTTTTTATGATCACGTCTATTATCTACAAGGATCCAAATGGATAAAATCAAGTTCTGCAGTTCATTGACACGGACCCCAAATTGAGCTATGTATTCACATATCACACAAATTTGTTCTGGAACCATCCATCCATTCATCCATTTGTCTTCTGCCTTCCTGAGGTCTGGTTATGAGGGCAGCAGGACCAGAATGTAATCCCAGGCCTTTCAGGGTCACAATATGATGCATTTCAACTCCTCTCAGGGGCAATTTCATTATTGTTTATCTCCACAATTCACCATTACAGCTGATAATCAATAACAATAAACTCATTATGGTTCAGAATGTGAGTGGAAATGCTTTTCTTCTGGCTAGAAAAACTGAATGGGTTGGAACTGAATGGCAACAACTAAGTAAAAAACAAGTTAGAGACGGAGTGAATTGACCAGGACCACAGTATCAGCAGAAATCATAGACCTATCTGAGAATCACTTTGCCTCGAACTCACTCTGCTTTTTAATGACTTTGCAAAGACGACCAGAATAAATTAGGTAGTTTTGGGCCCAGATTGATAATTGCTGTGTCATAAGAAGTCTACAGCTTCTTGTGTGTCTGGTTGTCATGCTATACCATCAGTCTTTCACTTGAGCTCCATGTCTCTGAAGCATTGAGTTCCACCGTTCTTTGCTCTCCTGTTATCACGTCTGCCCACATTGTCACGAGGACTACGGTTACACTTTTTCCCTCTTAATAAAAATAAATACTAATGGAAAACTAAATTCAATTAGTATTGAATTAAAGTGTTGAACACGTGAATGAGATTATTAAATGTGTTTGATAATCTGAAACATTTATATAGGACAAAAGTAAAAAATCTGTTAAGGGTAAAAACTTTTTCGCGTCGCCTTAATTATCAGTCAGTAATTCCGATCAAGACTTGATTGAAAACGCTGCTGGATGACTTCATCAGGAATGCTTACAGTTGCAAAATCTGGGTGTGAGCGCACATTGTTTGACAAAGACATAAAACTGGATGAGGGCAGAAGGGAGCGTGCTGAAGACTAATGCACGATGCTGCTGTTGCAAAAGGTACGTTCATCAGAGGGGATTCTTGGCTGATGATGCCTAAAGCTGGATATGGTTTGGCAGGAGCCCAGGCTGCACAGAGTGCTGCTGAGTGGACACTTTGGCAGCGAGAGGAGCCCCCCCACTATTAGATGATTGCCTCTGAGATTTTTATGAGCAATGGTGAGGCTTGTTATGTCTTCAAAAGTTTCTCCTGAAGTTCATAAGGATGATGAGCTCTTTGATCCTCTGCAGTGGAAATTTGTGAAACTGAATTGTGCATGCTTTATTACTTGGTTGGATTACATGTGGTGGACTTAAGTGATTGCTGGGCTTAAGGCTGTTTTATGAACAGGCAGTTCTATTTCTCTATACCCAGTTTCCAGTAAAGAACCGTGCCATTTCACCTTTACTACATAGACGTTTACAGACTGGATAATGTTCATCATGATTAAACTAATTGCATTGCACTAAGCTGCACATCAACACTGCTTCCAAATACCTGCCATTTACCGTAAGGCCTCCCGTTCCACCTGAGTGTAAAAGCAAAATGTCTTTTCTGAAAAATCTCTCTGTTTTAACAGCGAATGTGTGTCTGTGTGTGCACGTGCCGCACGATGTCTTAAGAGTGATTACCACTTTGAGTTAAGTTGTGATTAAAGAGCATTCATGCTGTCACTGAGAGATTGTAGAACAGATGTCTGTCAGAAGAGGTTTGTGGAACAAAGTCAGCTGACAAACTGGTATTGACATGAGAATAAGAACAGATCAGATGAATTATAGTGTTTAGGTCTGCTTTGTTTGTCCTCCTTTGATCGCAAAGCTTTAGCTGATGTGATTGGAGTCAATGTTGCAACAAATCAAAGTCTGCTGTGAGAAACGTGTTCTGTTCTCAGGTTTATCTGAGCTTTCAAATGGTCTGAAAATGACAATTAATGAGCAAAATTGGGAATGTTACATTGATTAGAAACTATTTATTTGTATGGAAGTACCAGAATTGTTTCTCAGATTTTCTGAACCTGAGATCAGAAAAGTCTGATCTGATTTGGGGTGCTGACGTTAGCCTGGGTTTCACATAAACATTTATAACTCCGTTTAGTTTAATTTAATTTTGCTCCATTTTAATTTGATCTTGAAGGCTTTAATTAAATTTTTTTATTTTGTTTTTATCCATTATTGTAGACTTCATCCTAAGTGCAAATGAATTTTGTTTTATTTAATTTATTTGTCTTTCTCTTCATTTCATTCTCATATATTTTGTTCACTGGTGTCTGATAAATTATTATTGTTCATTTTCAATTCACAAAAAATATACTGGTGCAGGATAAGAAATTTGATTATTAAAAAGTAAATTTACTGCAGTAATTCAGTTGACTGAGTTAAACACGTTGTACAGATTGAATCCACAGACTGATGTTCTCCAGCCTTTGTTTCTTTTAATTAAGATGATTTCCTGCTTACAACTAATAAAAAACAACGTGAAATAAAAATATTATATTAGGGTGTTGAAAACAGAACATTTTTAAGATGGAAATTTGGGAGTGATGGAAAAAATATTTTAACGCAAACCTAAAAGTTTATTTCCAAAAGGTCCTTTTTTGACCTAACAAATGAATTTGAACAGATGCTCCAGTTTACTGAGATGTGCCTGTATGTTATATAATGTATTTTTTTTTTAAAACTTTAATTACTTAGAATATTGTTAGTTTTCTTGCAACTTCTTTCAACTTCTGTAAATCAAATCACACTGGATTGGATGTCACATTCTCTTTGAATGAAATGCTATTGGTTAGATGGTTAAAAAGTATACATTGACCTTCAAACAATGTCTAAAATCAGTGTGGCATTTTTTGGATATTTTATACATCACTATTGTCATTTGGGACTTTGAGTCCAATTTATTTCGTCGACACTGAAGACGCCTGTCTTGCTGTGAGAAGTCGGAGGTTGTCCTCAAAATGAAGCGTGCTGGTTGATCCAGTCACACCTGTTCGGCTTCAAGTCTGCCAAACACCAAACATGTGCAATATTATCTCCACAGGAACCTTACAGACAGATAAATCGGACGCAGATTTTATCCACTTTGTATGCAAATATACTGCATTCAAACTACATGTTGCTTTGAGAAACAAAGAAATGTTTCCCTAAACTCACCGCCACATTCAGTCGCCTTTAGTAATGTGAACCAGATTTACAGTTTCAGATGTAAATTCATTGACCAAGAAGTTCAAAGTTCAGGTCCATATCCAATATAATATGCAAATGCTGTGAGGTTTTTTACTTATTAGAAAACTCTCCAAAGACCAAGCTAATTGATGCTTTGCAAAACAAATGAAACTTGACAAACTATTGAGGATAACAAGTTGTGCTTTCTTTCACAGATTTCAATGTTTTTCTTGCGTATCAGTAGTTTTTCAGTTTTAGAAAAGTTATTTACTGATTGAAATATATTAGATGTACAGCCAACTGTTTGACATTTTAATTTTTCTGTCTTCTCTAAAACTATTAATCTCGCTGGTATTTGGCCAAAGCTTATCTGGGTTTCATTGAGAAGAAGAAAAACAAAACTCACAAGTCTTGTTATTTTCTAAGCAGTCGTGTTTGCAGCAAATATTTTAACCATAATGGCGTAACAGTGGAACATTGGAAGAAATGTCACACCATCACAAAAAAATGTTGCTCTACAAGCGGATGGAATCTGCCAAGGGCCAGGAGGTGGAGTAAAATTAGAGGTCTTTAAAATCTCTTTGTTCAAAAACCTTTGTGCACATTTTTTCCTCTGTTGAGTAACTCTTATGCACAAATTAGAAACAACATTGGTGAAGTCTAAATAGGCAAAGAGGGCTGAACACGATACCAGATGTGAAACAGGGTTTTGGGAGCAACTACCCTGCAGATTGAAACCTTTTTTCATAAAATTTAATAAGATTATATGCAACATATTCACCAAAATCTCATTAGACATCTAACAACTACCCATGTCTTCTATTCCTTTTGTTTAAATGCTTAAACTACAAACAAAAGTTTGAGCACATACCTTTTGATCATCTTTGTCCATGTTGACTTTTTGTCAACATTCACGCAGTTTGGAGTATCACTGATTTTGATTACAACATGATGTTGTATATTGTCTGCTGTTAATGCTTCTGGAGCTGCCCAAGTGAACCAACCAGTAAGAATTGGTCAAATTATCTGACTATAGTGGAACTATAGTGGTCACATGGCCCTGGCTTCCCTGTAGCCTCTACCACTGTTGTGCTATTGGAATCCAAGGTACTTTTGGCATTCATTCTATATATCCTGATGATGTAACTCATCTGTGTGCACACAAAGGAGATTTTGGGTACGTTTGTGCCTGCTGCTTTTGGCAAGAGAGTCTGCACAAACGTTTTTACAAGTTACAGTGATGAATGTGACCAAAGAAATAACATTCTTCACAAAATGTCCGCTAGATCTTCAAAAACACCTAAAACTAAGGTCAGAATGTGAGTAACATGAGGAATACAGCCGTTCAGCGCTGATGTGAGAAATGTCTTAGACCCGAGGTGGGACTGCAACAGGCAATGCTATTCACATCGAAGCCAGAACTGACTCACTATAAAGTTGATCCTGAGCGTTGTCGATTGGTGCTTCGCTCCTCTGGTGTTACAATAAAGTCTCAACTTATGCTCACAAACTGAGCCATGTGCCTCATCATCTGGGCTGTTATGATCCCTAACCGGATCTGGCTTTTGGTGAAGTGACATGTTACTGACCATTAGTTCTTTCTTGGTTCAGTCCAATTTTCCATGCTTCACATCAATTTGACTCTTACTGGTTCCTGTAGTTGGAGATTGCTGTGACCAGGCGCTACATCCTCCAGGGATAAGGCATGGATGTGATGTCACAACCTCCTTTCCGTATGTTATTCTGCTGCAGTTTTTAGTGTGCCGTCAACGTATCGACACGCTGATGAAGCAAACAATTTTTGACCTTCAAATGTCGTACCAGTTTTCCTCTTAGTGGCAACACAACAAAGAACCATTGAAGCCTGGATTTCACTAGCATCAGACTCCTGAAGTTGTGCTGTGGTACCTGGCACCAAAATTGGCACCAGATTATTTTAAGTTTTGTAAGTTGCAAGGTTTGGATCAGAACTGATCCAAACCTCAAGTGGATCAAGTGGAAACTAAACATCATCTACAACTTGATGATCCTCAAAGGATTCTTCAAAAACTGCTCAGTTCATGACAGGGTGCATTATCAAGGTCAAACATATCACAACTATTTCAGCATGACAGTGATTGATCTGTATGCTCAGTCTTTCAGGGAAAAACAGATTGAACTAAATGTTCAACTATCTGTTCAGTCCTTCAGAAAAAGATTTAACATAGTTTGAAAATAATTCTTGGTTTGTAATGTTTCTGTCAATTTCCCAGAATTCACATAGCAGAAAGGTTTAAAAAATGTACTTAAGTTGGATATAAATCAACAAAGAAGAAACCAGCAAATGTAGGCAGACATTTCCAATGAGAAAACGAAGACAGATTAGGCCCGGTGTAAAAATGGTGAATCTCCAATGTCTCAGAAAATGGAACACTGTGACAGGAAGGTAACAGACAATCTGACAAGACGTTGAGAAGAGCAGTGAAAACAAAGAGAGGGAGGTGCAAGTGATGTTAATTAGCAGAATGAGGTGAGTGGGAGGACGCATTCAAGGCAGAGCAGGCATAAAGTTTGACAATGCTACTTGTCAAGTAATTCCAAAATAGATGGCAGGACTCATAGTTTTCCTATATTGTGCTTCCTGGTACCATTTTCTTCCACTGCTTTTTGTCCAGTTCAGCCATGCCTTATGTGGATTACAACTCAAAGGCCAGCCTTTGCTCCCCATGTAAAGTGTGCATTTATGAACCTGTTGTCAATTCACCACTATTTCATCCTTGTTTTCTTCCTTGAATCTTTTTTAAACCCCTGGCAAAGCAGAAATAACCTAAAAAGGCTGAAATTTAGAAGATGTTCCAACCTGGTCGTCTATATATTTATATATTATCATAGTTGCCAATTTTTCCAGCTTCTTACACATCAAATTTGAGAATAAAAGTTCCACTTTGTCACCAAATGACAAGTGTAATGATGACATAAACAGCCATCATCGTAAATCATTCTGTTGCCTGTTGTATTTTGTTTCTTTTGCAAAGCAGAAGCAAAGAGGCAGTCTGATTTTTGTGACCAAACTATCCCAGACACAGACTATCCACTCATTTCTAGACAAGAGGCTATTGAGTTTGTGTGTCGTTTGATGGCTAGTCAATGAGCAGAATGATCCCATTTTCTCAGAAGATCTCATTAAAGTTGTTCTAAATACATCCCTTTGCCTGGGGATTGGTATAAAACCCACCTGAACAAATAAATGTGAAAAAGTAGTTCTTTTGCTTGAGGCAAAAACGTGAAAACAGATAAGAAATTGCCCAATGGTTGTCTGATCAAATCGATTTCCTTTGCAAAAGATAAACATGTTTTCCTTCAGGTCAAGCTGCACTTTGCTCATCATACACTTTTCTGATCTCATCAAAATGTACTTAGATCTGTTAAAACTGAAACAATCCCCAGTCCGTCTAAATGATAAGCACACCATGATAAAAATCATAATATAAAATCTAAAAGAAGACCCTCTGAAATGTAAAAGCAAAAGTCAAGATAGGAAGTGTGGACAGTGAATTTCTGTATGGGAAGAAAAAATGTCTTCACATTTGTTTTGCTAGACTCAGCATGTGAAACTAAAATGGTACTTTGAAACCAGCAGGACATCGTTGATGACCTGACCTCAGCCTTCCACTCTATGTAGCCGCAGCAGCCCTCCACTGAAGAAACACAAGCTGTCGGTGTACAAAACTCGTGTTCTTTCATAAAAATGTGATCCCCTGCTGGGTTCGCGAGACTTAAATATACCCAGGACTAGCACAGCTGTGGTTTACATGGTATGTGCGTGAATCAAAGGTCATTACCTCTGAACGATTTTCCATCACATCCTCAAAAAACATGAACTGACATATCGGAGCTCTACAGTGTCGACGAGATCTGAGTCAACTTTTATTACACTGCAGTCATTTAATCTGAGGTGCATGTCTGGCATTAGTAGACCTTCACTACTTGTTCCATTTTCTGCTGCCTGGCCAAAGAAAAGAAACTGTTTGAGATTTTTCTTTTCTATGAAAATGTACAACATGTGCTTTACTATACCTTGTTAACAGCATGAAAAACGACAAATAAACATAACTGCTGAACAACTTTTGGTTGAAGGTCAGGGCAAAAGTTGTGGCAGGTGACAAAAAACTTGAGAAAAAAGAAAGAACTGAATAAGTTAGTGTAAAAAGAATTGTTTTTATTTTTGATATGTCCAATTTTTTCTTATGTGTCTTCTACTGAAACAGACAAATTATGGCTGATTATGTCATCATTACACTTGTCATTGGGTAACAAAGTTGATCCTTTATTTTTATGTTATTGGCCATTTTAGTCATGTATGTTACATCATCCATCTTTTTATATCAGCCAATTGTGGGATTCTTTTTGTTTATAAAGGAAAAACAATTTTTCCTCACTTTAGTTTTTCTGTAATTTCATAACAAAGTGGTGCATATATAATTTTGATACTTTTTCAAACAAAATATTTTGCAAATGCTTTTATCTCTCCAACTCTTTCACGTGATGAAAGAGTTTATTTTATTGCGATTTTATTTCATAGATCTAAACAGAGATCCTGAGATTGAAATCTCAAGCGGAAGAATCTTTACACAAAAAAACTGCAAAAAGGAAAAAAAAGCCAAATGTGATACCTTCCATTTGTAGTTTGACTCGGCAAATATTTGTTTTGCCTGCAAAAATTTAAATATGGCGGCAAACAAACACTGCTTATCAAACTGCACACATAATCCCCACAGTAAAGCATGGCAGTTGTAGCATCATGCTGTGGTCAAACTATTCTTTAGAGAGGTGGAGAAATTGGTCAGAGTTAATGGAATGTGGAGACTTTAGCACAGGGTGTTAATAGAAAAAATACTGCAGTGGAGGTTTAACGTCAAGCATGATTTGTGCAACTGTTGCTTAGGGGCTTGAATACAAATGCACACAGTAACATCCTCTTTTTTCCACTTCAAAAATATCTGCCACGTTGTATTGTTTAATCACAAAACAAAATCCCAAATATTACGCTGAAGTCTATGTTTCATCAAAAGTTTGATGGTTTGAAATATTTTACTTTATCTTTTGCACATTTTCAGTCTGAGCCTGAATAATTATTTCTGACAAAATCAAAAACAGTTAATAACAGAGATGTGTGAGAGGCTGATCAGTAGTTGGCCTTTTGAGATTTTCTTTCTTTTTTTTTTTTTGGCCAGGAATAAATCTGAAGAGGCTGTTCTGATGCTCCCTTTGTGCCTGCATAAAGGTCTCATCCCATGGAGTCTCAGAAGAGAAATGCTTTTATTGCTGGACAGTTTTATAATTTAGAAGGTATATTAATAGGATTACATGTTTTTACAGTCATAAATCCAAAGCCCTTTCCAGAACCTAAGAGTGACGTCCATCTTGAAAAGGTTAACATGAATTTACAACCAAAGGACATCACAAACCTCTGTAACAAACTGGAAAATATCAATCTCTTTGTTTTGGTTTGCTTATGTAATATGTGCAGGAACATGTGAACGCTTCACATAAACCTAAGCACCACAAAAGTTTGTTTGAGGCATTGTGATCATCTGAGTCTTCCAGGAGGACTTGCCAAAAGGGGAAAAAGTACATGAGTCTAAATAAACTTCACATGGAAGTTTGTAAATAAGTCCCAAAATAAGGCCTAACAGATAGCTCTCTTGACGCTGACCATGGCCAAAGTTCTGCGAGGAGGGACATATTTTCATCCTGAGAATTGTTCTATACTATGAAATGGTCAGGAAGCGAGGAGAAGCAGGGACTTTCTGCTAATGATTGAAAAATTGGTCTGGAGACGTTTAGACACAGAGAGGAAGATGGATGATCGGATTGCTGTTTGCTAAATTCCAAATGAGATGTGCAGAGAAGCATCCAAGTTTGAGGGAAAACTACTTTCAGGTGCTCGACCTCTCTGGTCATCAAACAATGATATCAAAACCACTTTTGTTTACTATCATTCATCACTTCCAGCGCTGTTTTTGTTACTGGTCTCACTCTAAGGGTTAGGTTATCCTGAACTGTCTCTATTGGTACGCTGCTATAAACTTGCGCCGCAGGAGGACAAATTGACCCACTTCCTCACTCTGTTACTTTCTGGTTCTACTCGAAAACTTGCATTTTTTCTGATATTTTAACTGTCAACTTTGTTTTCTGGGTTTTTTTTATTTTTCTTTTTTTATTATTATTTTTTGCTCCACAGAAGCTACACCAGGTCTGGCGTTCTGTTTGACTGTGACACCTTCCAGAATAAAGGCATCAGCTGAGACATGCTTCCAACAACTAAACATTTCTTCCCTCATGCTATTGATTTTTTAAATTTTCTTTAAAGCACTGGTTCATCAGTTTCTGTTTCTTTTCTATTTGCTTCGTCTCCTCAAACCCTCAGTTGATTGTAGCAGATGTCTGCCAGGCTTTCCTGTTGAAGAGGACATTTTCCTCTCCACTGTTGCGACATGCATGCTCAGTATGAGGTTAGATGTAAATTAATAACACAATGCAAGCGATTGTCCACTGTTGCTCTGTGTTCGTCCAGGAGGGTTGAATGCTTTTCAATCAAGTCAATAACTTAACCTTTTTTCTAAGGTTAGCTTAGAAAAAGTTAGAAAACTAATCTGAACTGAACTTGATGTAGAAAACACATGTACTTGTTGATAACTGAGATCAGTTATCTCAGTTATCACTGAACTGAAATTAGTGATTTTTGTGAAGTGCTGGAGACAAAGTGGAGTTCATGAACTTTATTGGAAACTTCTCAGTTTTGGATCTCTAAAATACAAATAGAGTCTTATGACCACTCTACTTTTGGCCATTCTTTTTTTTTACAAATTACTAAATGTTCTTTTGACAACACAAACAGCATAACCTGTTGGTTTTATATATATTTTTTGCTATCTCATCAGAAATGTTATGCATAAAGAGATTTTCTAATGCAAATCTAAAGACCACAATGCTACTGACTGACCACTGCGAACAACTAACTTGCCCTGAAAAAGTATTTACACCCCTTGATCTTGTCACATCTTATCAAATGACCACCTCAAAGTTAAATTTTATAGGAATTTTAGGGAATGGACCAACACAAAGTAGTTCATTGTTGTGGAGTGGAAGCAATTGTTGAGTAATTTTCTGTATCTTACAACAACAACAACGATCTGAAAGATGTGGCATGTGTTTGTGTAACCCCTCTGACTTGATGCTTTGTGGAGCCACTTTTGGAGGTATATCACTACCACATTTTCTCCTTCACACACTGATATTTTTGAACATCTTTTTCTGCAAAGACTTTCACACTCAGACTGAATGAAGAGTGTTTGTGAACATCAGTGTAATCACGCTGGATTTCCGTGAGCCAATTGCTGTGTATAGCTGTTTACAACAAAGAGCAGATTTTCCGTGTTGCAAACACATGGTTGCAATTAGGTTGGGACAGACACTAAACACACATAATGACATGGGCTTGTGTATGTATGTTTTATTTATTTGAGTTTGAGTGCATCCACTGCATGTGCGTGCAGAGTGAGTGAGGAGGCGTCAAGGAAAGATGTTGAATTGGACCACAGAACGTACATGCAGCACCTATTGGCAAACAAATACCGACGGATACAGGTGGTAATTAACAGCTTCAGTCAAGCCAATTGAGAAAGTCAATTATTTTCTCAGATTCTTTCCTAAGACTAAAATAAACTGATCAATTTGCAGCCTGAGTTGGTTCCCCAAATTGCTCCATTCTGTGGATAAATTGACATGTAAACATAATTTTTCATTGCTGAATATGGATTTACTTTTTTTGAAGAAATACCTGAAATTGTGTTAACTTAGTGATCATCAGAGATGAGTTTTTTCAAATGTCTGTCGTGTGCCCTTTGAAAACGCTCATATTAAAATGAGTGAAAGCATTTTAATTCCTCTAGGGTATTTTTGCTGCAGTGTTATTTGGCTTTAAAGCTGGACCAAAATGCAGACAGGAGCTCGGGATGACCGTGGTCACGACTGAATAATAAAAACAAAAAAAAACTAACAGCACAAGCAGAGCAGGACTTGGAGCACAGACAGAAAGGGAGAATCCAGTAATAAACAATGAAAAACTAGGAAGTTAAAATAAATAAGCAGGTTGGAAAATGCCAAGAGAATCATATGATCTCGTCAGAGATGTTAAACGGCTGAGGCAGGAGACAACGAGGGAGATGAACTAGGACACAAAAGGAACTTAAACTAAAAGGTAAAGAGCAACACATATCAAGAAATATAAATCAATATTCACATAGAACAGAACATGAGAAAATAAACACAAAGAACTGAACTAATATGGGACCATATTTTTAATAACAATGAACAATTAAAAGAACTGAAAATGGCAAGACCTTCACAAAATAAATCAACAAGGAAATAACCAAAACACAACACAAAAGGAAATGAAAATATAAACTCCCCAGGACTGTGTCGAACGCAGGAAAAACAAATGCAATTTGCTTAATTTGTATCTAAAGAAATAAATAACCTTTCAGACACTTCCACATTATTTTCAATGTTCCTCTGTAAAATATTTGCCTGCTCTCTATTTTTGCATGTGTGCTTTCAAAGCTTTATTTGCTAATTGGAGTCAAAAGGTGGCGTTCAATTACTGTTCAAGTAACGGATCAGTGCTCTGCATGATGGTGAATGAGTAGCATCTAATTTCAAGGAACATTAAAGTTGGCAGAAAGAACTGGTATAACTAGAAGCTAAATTTATTATCAAGATTTGAGAAATGAATAGATCGAATGCATATACAAGTAAAATGATACAGGTGTACAATTATGTAATAATAATAATAATAATAATTTAGAATAAATTTATTAACCTGGATTTTCTTTGTGACTGTATTTATGTTATTGTTGGTATCTGTTCTCCTGCACATCTTTGCTTTCATTACTTACACCTAAAGAGAAAAGATGAAAAAAAGATAATAGAAATTTGCCTATAAATATAGGAATTATTGACACAAAAATAAATGCATATTAGAAAAAGCAAATTCCCAACACCAGGCAAATTAAAGCTAACAATTTCTCAGGTCTAAAATAAACAACCAAACAAAAAATAAAATAAAACACAGCAAGACTCCTGACCTGTACAACAGCCAAGTTTTAAACCCAGTTCTCTGACATTCAGATCACAGTTTTGGTTAGATTTAAACAAAAAAGTAATTATTCTTTGCTTGACATACAGAAAATAGATTATAAGTTCAGGTTTCTATCAGCATTTTAATGAAAGATCTGTTTTTACGTATCTTAGAAGCATGTTGTTGGTTTCTTCTGTTTGCTATTTCTATTCTAATCCTTGTCTTGCCCCATACACCTGTTTCATTTTTATCTCCCCTCTGTTTTAGGGCTTTTTTGCAATCTGCCCTTTATTTTTAATTTCTCTTTCTAAAATCTGCCACTCTGAATTACAGCCCAAAAAATGTCGCTGTTTTAGTCCACAGCCTCTTTTACCCGCATTCCAAAAATGGTTCACGGCCCAAAAGACAGAATTAGGAATGAAACAAACTTTGACAAGTCATAGCAGAAATGTAAACAAGTGCTTCACTTTCAGGGGCCTTGTACTGTCAGGCTGTCAGTGGTCTGACAGTTACATTACATTTAATTGGTGTCACCTGCTCTTTTCTTTTATCTAAGATGTCAGTGAAAGAGAAGAACCCACTTACAGCAACTTAGCTCTGGAATTACACAAATGTTGTACCGGAGAATAAGAGCCACTGGCCTTCAGGCTGCTGACTGTGATCCAAAAGAACAATTCACTCTTGGATATTTCCATTTATAGAGAAACGCTTTCCTCTAAAGGGAAGAAAACTATATATCACGTTGCGCTTTTGAGAGGAAGAACAATATGAGGAAATTTGTCAACCACTTTCACACTTAAAATCAAAAGTATTTGTTGTAGATGTCCAGCAGTTTCTTTTTCTCATATTTTAAAAATGTGAGTATGCTGTAAATTATTAGCGCCACTGAAAAACTCAAGTGATGCGAGAAAAATGGTATAAAGTATCAAAAATAAGATTCTGAAGGAGGTTTGCCTTATTTAGATCTCAGCTAGTTTGCTGCAAGATGCTTAAATGAGTCTTTAAAACTCAAAAGTATCATCGCGGGACCGTCAGCGGGTTTTTGCTGCTGTTTGTATAAAAGTGCAGGCCTCTAGAATAAGAAAAAGACCCACAAGTTTAACTTCAGTGGCAGGTGGGCAAAGAAGAAACACTTGTCAATAAAGAAAAACTGCAGACTAAAGTTTGCCAAAGAAAATACAAAGACCAGGATTTCTGGGAGGATTTTCTTCATACAAATGATTTAGTTGGAAAATAAAAGGAGGCGAGATCCAAACACAGCCTCATGCTATCTGCTAAACTTAGAGGTGGATTTGTTATGATCAGGACATAAAGGATCAGGACATAAAGGATGGCAGTACAGCATGACCTTCTCATCGTCACAAGATCCACAATGAATTTTGCTCTTTATCAGAGGGTGCTGGAAGAAAATGTGACATTATCTGTAAATGACCTGGTGCAGCAGAAATTGATGCAGCTTCATGTCAATGATCCAGAGAAGACCAAATAAAGGAACCTGAAAAGAGGATCTTGATATACAGAGGACTGAAATTAAAATGGTGGCAATGTTCCCAGATTTATTTTGCCAGTTAGAAAAAGCAATTTGCACCACCTGTAGACACTTAATGGATGAGTAACTAATCCCAAAATAAAGTGTACTACAATGACCCACCTTGGTTCAGAAAGCTGTCTCAAATCTTAAAAGGATTTGACATCAGCTGTAATCTGGCTTTAAAGTTTAAGATCTTCATCCATTTTAACTCTCAGATCAGTGATGGTGGCTCAAACGTGGAACAAAAAGCTGGTGGAGGTCTCAGACTGAACACCTTTTGTTTTTCTGCTTCTTACATTTAATAGGTTTAAAGTAATAAAAGGCTATAATGCATTTAAACAGCGACTCTACTGAGATAAATCTGGGAGTTGTCTGAATAATTATGGAAAGAAACTGTATGTTTCTTGAAATTAGAGCCATGGAGTCACAGACATAGAGAGGAAAGAAGGGCGTCTAAAACGAATCCCTGTGGAGCAACACATTAAAAAGAAGCAGTGGGATGTAAAGGAAGAGTGGGATGTTAAAGCGACGGAGTTAGCCTCCATGGACATTTTATGGAGTGTCCTAATTTTTTATGACCAAGTTTTATAGGGACAGACAGCACTGGCTACAGGTGCTGTGAGTATATAAATTATACCTTTGCACACACATGCTCTTTCACTTTTCTCTTGCCAATCCCAAAACAGTGGTAGTAGTTGTTAGTTGTTGTGAGGGAGTTGTAATTATTCCCAGCCCCCAGCAGCTCGCAGCGACTGAAATTAGCAGACCAATTGCATCTGCTGTGCGGCACCATGTTGTTTACAATGTTTTCCTCGATGGCTTGTCTCTGTGAAGTTTGATAAATGTTTGCCTGGTTGATTGTAATCATTGAAATCTTTGGCCTTGATCCCTCAGAAGAGGCTCTTATCGCTCAGCGAGTTTTAAAATGCATTTTACAATCATAATTGTCATATTTCATGGATTTGGAATGGATTCCTGTGGTGTTCTTTTGGCAAATGAATACATTTTACTAGTTATTTATCGTACATTTTAAATTTATGTGATTGCTGGTGAAATAATAAAACCTCAGGGGAAGTGAGCTTTGGTTCCCCCAGGAGCAAGCGATCCTGAAATAGCATCCGGCCCTGAAGTACGGAAATTCTTATGCTTGTTAAGCATCTGTTCAGGACATGAAACCGAACAAGAGCAAATTATGACTGATGTTGAAGATGAATTAGAATCTGTCTCTGCCCAAACCATGGAGGAAAGCACAAACTAATGCAGCTCAACATAATAGAAGATGACTATAAAAAAAGTTAAACTTTTCACAAAACAAGAATATGTTAAATTTTGTCCTTTTTTAAATGTTTTTATGTGGAAAGAGACCACCGTTTTTGATGAAGGAGGAGATAAATGTACTCCTGCTCAAGCCTTGCTAACAAACACGTTTAACATCAAAGTCACTCAGGAGCATTTCACAAATACACATGCAGACTGAAATCAAATGTCTGCAGAACTAATAAAGAAAAAATCACCTGCAGAAAGATTCAAATAAGCTTAGTTGCAATATTTTTCTTTTCTTATTTATATTTATATCGCCAGCTGTGGTCCATGACCCGAGGCCATCTGGCGACTTGTCCGGAGGGTAATCCAAACAAGTACACGGTCAGACTGGTATGTACTGAGCTTCTGTTCTTATTTGTCTCTTCCTGTCTTCTTTGTGAGACACAACCAAACTGCAGCGGCCAGCTTCCCATGTGAAAGCAGATCAGGTCTGCCAAGAAGGTTGTGGCTGTCTCACCATCTAGTGGGTCTGCAGTTATCTGGATCAACATTTATAACTCCCAACTGTACATTTGTTTGTACAGATACCCAAACTGGACCCCAGAGTTCAGTTCCAGTTGTTGTGCTTGAAGCGTCCCACCTGTTCACACAAATGTAGAAATCAGAACAACCTTCTGACTCAGGTTTCTGACATGATGCCCTGAAGGCAGATGAGGAAATGTGAGGGTGATATCAACCTCCATGCCAGCATCTTGGAAAAGCATTAGTAGTGTCCAACATCCAGCTGCAATCACAGATGCATATTTGCTTTAAGGACGATCCCATCCAGTCACCAGCCATTTAACCAAAGAAAACACAATAAATATTGTAGCACCAAAAAGCTAACGTTAGCTTAAATGTATCACATTTGCTTCAGTGATCACTTTGAAACCAGACTTAGACACAAACAACATACTTAAAATTGGAGTCACACAATCATAAATGCCACTAACAACCAAACAAATAAAGAGGCCATATGAATACATCTTGGCAATTACAGCTTGCTGTCTCTGAGATTTACAGGTTTTATCCATTAAACAACAACAACATATGTATGAAATCAAGACAAAGAGCAGCCTGAAACCTGCTTTTCTCTGCGCTCTCTACATTTACTCCAATATTGTAAGGTCAGTGAAGCCACTGAATGGACATAAGGACTGATTATTGAGAGCATTAAAGCCCTGCTGCCTGTGTAAACAATCTGTGCTTAGAGAAGGCACCATTGACCCATTAGACCAACGCTGCAGCAGCCGGGAAGGAAAACTTTGTTTGGGGAACATGCAGCGTGCCATTTATCACACATTTCTTCCACTTTTGTGTACAACATTATATTGTTTAAAAAGCGAGCAAGAGAAATGCTTTGTGATTCACAGCAGAGCTTCCCAGGGAAACTTCATGGTACACAGGAAGCATAATGATAATTACATTGACTCATATTGTTATGGTGGATCTGAACTCCTTAAGGACATTAGTGTGATTTGAAGGAACAAGAAAAAAACATAATAAACTTTCATAAAAATGAAAAATATTTGCTCATAGTTTATGACCCAGAAGACGCAATGAGAGCCTACCATAAAGCAGTAATGGCGTTCCCATCAAACGCTAATCACACATCCAGAGTCGAGCGTTAAGGTTATAACTTATCAGCTGACAGCTTTTTGTTTGAAGCTGCCATTCAAATTATAAGCTTCTTTACATTTTCTTTACAATAGTGCTTCATCAAATGAACTGGAGATAAAGGACAGCTCGGTGTGCAGCTGGAAAAGTTTTTACCTTATTGGAAAATATTTGTTTTGGTAGCATGGATCTGTTTGTCTGCCATGTCTCTGTTTTTCTTCATCAGGTAGTTTTGGACACAAAATACAAAAATGTGTCCAAAACTGCACGTCTCATTCAGTTATGAGATGTGCAGCTCTGGGTCTCCACAATTGATTAAATGCACACAGGGGGACAAATTTGCTGGTGCCTCTCTGTCAATGACTGAAAAAATCCACAATGCTCAATGAAAGCTGACAAAAGTAAATAAAAAGTACTAAAATTAATCAGTGAAAATCAGACAATCACCACAAGCAAATACTTTCTGTAACTTTCGATGAAACTGTTCATGTGAAATTTGGCCCTCTCCTCTTGGCAACCAGCTCCAGTTGTTTCGGGTGTGAAGGATGCCTTCTCCAGACAGCAAGTTTAAGCTCTCTATACAGATGTCTGGTTTTGTCTCATCTGTCCAAAGGACATTCTCCCATGTTGCTGGTTGTAAATATCCCTGTATGGGTGAGTTGATTGATGTAGAAGTTATCCTCCAAGTCCATCTGCCTCATGACTGAATCAACAAAACCCTCTGAGTTCCCTGCAGGATCAACCCTGCATCGTCTCTCAGCAAAATTATGTCAGGCTCCTACTAAAACCACAATGTGTCCCTAACTTTAACAGTGCACAATTGAAATGTCCAACTCTGACCAAATAATTAGTGATCTGCCAAATGAATTAACTTTAGAATTTTAACAGATGAATAAAATCAGTTTAGATGTGTGTTATGAAATTTTCAAATCTCTGCAACAGTGAAGTGCAGAGTGAAATGAGATAAATTACTTCTATAGATACATAAATACTGCATTTACATATGCAGGTAATTTTGAATTGTGCAACACAACGAACACATATGATGAACATATAAATAAAAAACGAATAGATTTAGATTTCAAGCTTCCCATTTTGCTGGAACATTGGCAGAGCAAATTTCATCTGTAAAAATAATACAGATGAAAGTACAGAGCAAATTGCTCCCTGCATAGAGTGGAGTGGCTGGCATCAAAGCCTTCACAATTATCTAAACACGTTAGTTCATAAAACAGAACAGGAAATGTTAACAATGCCCACAGCTGTGATAAACAGCTCACCTGGCACCGTTCCCTGAACCAATCTTCATATCCAGCTCTACTGCAGATCCTATAGAGGCTTGTTCAATATCTGTGCTATGGTAGCAATATGACAGGACACTGATCATATTTTTAGCCTTTCCCACATGAAAAAAATAAAAACAACAAATCTCACATGTAGAAGATTGATGTGGCCACATGATCAATTAGGCAGGCATTAGACGATTGAAATGATTTCATGTGAACTTTATGTTATGGGTTATAATGTCAGAAACAAAACTATCCATATAAATTACACAGAATCACAGCTAAAATATAGGACTTTGTATTACTTATATTTTTGGTGAACTAAAGTCTTTAGATTAAACATATTGTGTAGTAATTACTGACTACAGACAGTGTTATGAGCAGAGTTTTGTTCACATTCACTGAAGTGGATGAGTCACTTTTTATAAGTCCAAAGTTAAAAAGTTAGTTTTAAAAGGAGAAGCTGCTCACTTGGGCAATATTGAAAAAAATCTATTTGTGCAATTACAGAGTTTTACAATTAAAGGGGCAGTATATTTCAGGGCCAAGCAAGATTTTGTTTTAGGTCTTATGTGGTTTAGTTTATTAACATGATGCCTTGATTCATGTGATCATGTGAAGTAGAAGGAACATCATACAGGGTTTTCAACATTTTCCACTAATTCAAATGAAAAAAAGTGGAGTGTGCAGGTTCTGTTCATTCTGAGGTGTGCCTGCACCAACTTTATTTATCTACACAAATTTGTGTGTCAAATGCTATTTTTTCAAGAAAGTATCGAAATGATTGCATCAGAAATTAGTTAATTTTGTGTGTGTGGAAAAAACAAGAAAATAAATATATTTTACTATTTTCAACTCGGTTTGTAGATTACCCTCTTGTAACCCCGAAAGAAAAAATTTAAAGTGCCAGTAAAAATAAGGTGCAGTGCTCATCCTGCAGCAGCGTGATCTGGTTGTCAGCATGCATACAAATGAGAGAGCTAGCTACTCTACGTGCAAATGCAACATGTGCTTCTCTCCCAGGAGAAGTTTATATTTGGAGTTTATCTCCCGAAATATACTGAAAAAAAATGCGCCTCTAAATTTTGGCAATCTACTAAAAGAATTTTTCCACAGCTGTCTCAGTTCATTTGTCTCGACCGTCCTGTTCAGCTGCCACAATCCATAGCTGCCATTTATGTAAACATACTGCACTGGTATAGCAGGGGCATTTAGTTTGATGAAGAAAGCCTTTTTCATCCTGAAATATAAACATTACACTCCAAATGACCCACTAACTAGATTCTTTTCAAGCTTTTGGCCATGCCTTGTCAACGTCAAAGCAACGCCTGTGGCCTTTCTGTTGACTTAAAGATATGGCCGTTATTAGTGTTGAACAGTTTCATCAACAACAAGCTCAGAAAACACAGTTGACTGAGCAACATCCCCAGATAACAACACTGTCTTGGATTTCAAACAAAGGGCAGCCTCGTCTTCCAGAAATTAATTTCCTATATAGTGAAATTGCTTCTCAGTGCGACTGCAACGCAATCATTTGCTCCATTATGTTCACCAGCATTCTCAACAATACAATAACAACATGATGGCTCAGGTTAAGAAGAGAATGCTTGAATGTGAATTAATATTTCACCATTCAAGTCATGTGCCTGGTCTGCTGAACTTGATGAGATAGATCCTAAAATATGTGCATTACCTATGTGAAAACAATAATAACTTAATTGTTTGTGCTTTGAAACTAGGATATGAGGGAGATTAAATCAACATTCTCCCTATATTTCCTGTTTAAAAAGGGGAAAGAGTGCAGGAGCAAATAGAAGCTAAAGTCTACCTCACAGGAGACCTTCGGTGTAGGCTGAGAATATATAGGTAGTCCAGCATGTTATAGCTTGTGGCAGAAAATGGTGCTAGAATATCTGCTAGAAGTATAAGCTGGAAGGTTCTCAGTCCAAGTGGGAGACACTGCCAAAGCTGATGAAAAATGACATGATAAAGGTCCTGTGGGACCTCCAGGTTCATGTTGCAAAACTCAGCTTATGTTCTGAAAAACGTCATCTACAAGAAGCAACATGAGAAGAAATGAGGATTCAGGCTTATTAGTGCCAAACGGGGAGCCTGACTCCCCGTTTGGCACTAACTGGGAGTCAGGCTCCCAGTTAGTGCCAAACTAACTGGGAGCCTGGCTCAGAGAGTCAGGCTCAGAGAGTTTGGCCTGAGGAGCGTAGTCAAAGGAACATCTAAAATGCCCTGCATTGTATTATAGTTGCACAGTAAATACAATATTTTCTTGATGCACTAGCAAATGCAACCAATCTTTCACTTATACAGTTCCTTTCATAGTGTTTAAACTCCGTAAATCTTAAAGTTATGCCACAAATTCTCAACAAGATTTTTGTCTGACTTTAATCCATTGCAGCTCCTGCTGTAACATCTCTGTCCTGCTGGAAGGTGAACCTCCATCACGCTGTGCATCATAGTACCTGCTTTTACATGTACTTTGATTAAATTACACACATATGGACTCCATTTAAAAGCACATTTTCAGCAACAAGGCAGTACAACGCCACCTATTAGGTAGCCTCCTACACTGGATTTTAATTGAAGGTTTTTGAGTAAAGGGGTCAAATTCAAATATATGTAACACTTTTCAAATATTGATTAATAAAACATGTTGAAAACCAAGCAGCATTTACCTTCCATTACATTCTGTAGTACTTTATGTTGTTCTATTACATTAAATTGTAGTAAAATAGAATAGAATGGGACAAAACGGGACTGTACAGTCGACTTGGGCTTATGCACCATATTACAGCAAATACAGTGTTTAATACTCTGCTGAATAAAGCTCCCTTTCTACTCAAATCTCCCCTTAGACAGGTTGCATTTAGATCAGATACCTGTCTGGCTTGTATATGGGCTCTCACTGGCACCGTATGTTTGGGGGGGCTCGACCTTTTCTTGATTTTGACAGAAAACAATGGATGCCTCTGTTTTGCTCGGCCTGTAAGTGGGGTCCATGTTTGTGGCCAAATTTCTGAAAAACAACAGCGTGAGTGAGGCAGTGACTCAATCTTCCTGTTTCTCCAATACCTCCTTGGCGAAGGCCCCCAGAGCTGCATTATATAGAATCCAGCATAAATGTACAGCAAATCCTTAACAAAAGGATTATTTAGTTATTTTTCTGCCATTCAGCGATGGACTTGCTTTTAATCATCATCCTGCTACAAACAACAACTTTTTTTTTTTTCTACTGGATCTTTTTGTGTTTTTGATATAGCTACAAGGTTTTGTCTAAAGAAATACCCAGTGATTCTATGTGTCTCTGTGTTAATCTGTGATGGACTTGGGACCTGTCCAGAGTCAACTCTGTCTCCTATCCAATGACCTCTGGAAATAGGCATCAGACCTCTACAGGCGGCGGATGTATGCAAGCATGTATGGATCTTCATGGATGTCAGATATTAATATACTGTGAGCTACAGACATGACCTCAAGAGGTAATTTTGATTTGAAAAAAATTACAATACATATCCTTTCATATACTACCCTGACTTCACTTTAAGGAGAAATTCTGATTTTATCACTCTGTCACACCCAATGATGCTGCCTCTATGCAATTTAAGCTTCTGCAATTACAATATTATCTGTATTCAGAAATATAAGTGCGACATCGAGCCCACTTCTGGAAGTGCAAGAAGAAGATGCACCACTTGAGCATCACTTTCCACTTCGAGTCTTTCTAACTCCTGTGTTTTCTGAGGACTTTTCAGGTTACAATGACCCATAAATGACTGAACCATTCAGGTGGATGTTTTAAGGATGGTCAGAGGATTTATTCAGGGCATTTTCTGAAAACAGTTTTTTAAAGGTGCTGTATTTATGCTTTTTATGTGTGAGGTGAACATCAATGGGGAAATATGCTTATGATTTGTTCCCCACTTATTTTTTTTCTCGTATTATTATTATTATTATTATTATTATTATTATTATTATTATTATTATTATTATTATTATGCCTGTTTTGTTTTAATTTCTGAAAAGCAGCATGCATACACCTAAAAAAAGGTTTCTTGTAATTAAATATGAATCTAACGGTTTTCCCAGTGGAAGAATCATGAGCTGCAAAGTGTCTCGGTTTCCATGTGTCACAGATTCAATTGTAAATATAAAAATAAATTCTGGCCATAAAAAAATGGAGTAAAAAGTAAATCAAATGCACTGCACCACACCAAGAACACAGCAGAGCAGAGCGAGACTTGTGAAGGATTAGGTTGTAAAACAACGTCTCCAGCTTCAGTCACTTATTGAGCGCACCATCCACTGATTTTAAGGACTCAAGGATTCTTACTGTCATACCATTTCACAATTACTGGTTTGTGGTGCGAAATTTGCACTCAGGTCCCAGATCAAGACGCTTAATACTTTTTAAAACCTTTTTGTTGTTATAGATGTTAGCTCTGAGAAGAAGCCTATGCATGAAAAACAACTTGTGTGTCTCTGAGTCAGTGTGATCTCAATCTTTAAAGGAACAATCAATGACTTGTTTGCTCTCTTTGGGGCAGCAGGGCTTGTTGACGTATTTCCTCAAATGCTGATAAAGCAAACATGCTGTCAGCAACTTACTACATAAAGATGAAGCTGGGTTGGTGTTTCTGGCACAATGATGAGTATCTCTCACCTTTAACCTTTACTTGTGCTTTCTTCTTACACCCAGAGGCCTGTGAAATACTCCTGATTGATTAATTCCTAATTTGGAAACCAGCTTCTACTTAATTATGTCTGAGCAGGTAGGGTTTGGTTAGTTTTTTTATATTAAAATGCCTGCTTTAGCTTGAGAATGACAAATAAAGTAGAGGCAGCAAGTTATACCTCTCCCTAACTTCGAAACATGAACGATGAAATCGTTCACATAATGAAAGTTATTGAAAGCAACAGACAGTTGAAAAGTTTTTCAGCTGCAGAATAGCTGATCAGATTCATGTTAAGATTCACTTTGAAACTTCAGAAGAATATTTGTGAAGCAATGGAGCTAAAAATGTGAGCAGAAAGAAACAACGGGGGAGAAAACTGAATAACAGCAATAATTTTCTATGATTTTGTCTTTATTTATATACTGAACTAACATTAAGCTTAATACATGATGCACTTGGAGTAATATTGAAGTTTGATGTTAAGGTGCGAAACCCCGACCAAAATGTAATCATAATATTCAAAGATGACCAGATTTTCACAAAGAAACAAGAATACATGAATATGATTCACTAATATTTGAAGTATGTCTACTCTCCCATATTTGTATTGCGGTCCAACTTTAAACAACTCAAATGCAAACTGTCAGATCTCTAAAAAATGAGACATTCAATAAGTATCACTGAGTTTTCTTCTGGCTAATAGTCTTATGTTTTACTGACATAAAAAGTTAACTATGATAGGAATGCTTCATCAAAGGCTCCATAACATTTTGGTTCAATGGTCTGTGTGTTATACGTTTAAAGACTTATACAGATTTGCCCTTTTTTCCTCACCGGTAATTATGAGTTATGCACAGTTGATGCAACTTGACAGTTCATAGTTTAACAATTGACCCTTAGCCGTTTACTGAAGCAGGGACCACAGATCACAACCCATCAATGGTCCACACGCTTCCACAGGGACATATTAAAGTTCAAACATAATTAAGACATAATACTCTCCATAAAATAACATAAAACTAATTGTTTCTAATTGTTATTTGGCTTATTCAGAGGTTTCCAGAGCAGCATGTAGCTCTAAAATCCCATCTACCAAAGTTTTTAATGACTACATTTTTTAAAAATGGAGTTCTTAATTAGAAAGGGTAGTTTTCACATTTGTTTTAGTGCAAAATCTGTGCATAGAGATGAAACTACACACATACAGTTTATTAAAAAAACAAAAACAAAAAAACTCACCTCATTGACATTAATTCAAATGACACATTTACTTTTTTAGTTCAAAGAAAACCAAAATTATTTATATTTCCAAAATGCCAGCACTATCAGATGTATATTTTTAGAGATTTATTATTTTTTTAATCAAAGTATGGACAGAATGAATCATGCTTTAGGAAATGCTTTAGTTGCATCTATTTTTTAAAGCAGTTCTTGGCTGCACCAAAGAGTTTGACTTTGCAGATTCTTTAAATATTTGTTGAAACTTGGTAAGATAATAACAAAGTTGTGACTTTCATTAGCAGGTCCCTAAAAGAAATACCTGTTTTAATAGCAGTAGAAGTTAACATAAGCCATTGGTGAAGTGCTAATGTTCACTTTAAAAATATTTTGTATTATGTTATGCAAGTTCAGCCAATGGACTAGAAGCTGTGGCTCAATTACATCTCAGATTCTTCGATCGTCCTGTCATGTCGGAAAGCTTTGAAAGCTACACTTCGCTTCACTTTTTTGCCTTTTCATTTGTCATTAATTCCTGCCTGAAGTGGACTGACGTCTAAGCATTTATATTTCTGAGACACAATTTATTCTGAAAAATAGCAAAATTCAACACTTGTGGTGTATAAAACTTTTTTTTTTTTACACTTGAAACACAGATATTGTCTAATAACAATGCAGTGCTGGTTATAAGGCAATGAACAGAAGAGTTGGATGTAAATGATAAAGTGGTGAGAAGCAGAGAGCTGGGAAGAGATTTACCAAACACTTTGCTAGTTCGACTGGAAGACAAACAGAGAGACGATGTTTTGTCTGCTCCACTTCCTGCAATGAGTTTTTAAAACAGGAAAAGGATGAAAGTCCTGCTCAGAAATAATTAGACGATATATTTCCTCATTAAAGTTAAGCCAGTAAAGTTATAATGAAAAAAGTGATTGTGAATAGATATAGTTGAGGAAAAGAAACTTTAATGTAAGACATGACAGCAACAAAAACTGGCAAAAAATTGGCTTGAAAATTTAAAATATGTCATTTAAAAACACCAATCAGATATAACATTTTGATTTTTATTGTTAATGTTGTTAGACAAAAACAAAATTGGATTATTAGATGTGACATGACCGACTGCTTTGCTAAGTTGACCCTAAAGTGTTAAATCACAGCTCATTTAATTTAGCTTCTTCCCTGGGGAAATCAAAGTGTTGGGTCTTCTTCTATACTGTGTGTTTACACAAGTTTGTTTTTGCTGGAAATGAACATTTTGTTATCATTACATAAAGCAGCTATCATACATCCTCATACGACAGTTTTAAGAATTTTTTAAATCACTTCAGAAACTTCAGCCCCAGAAGATTAGAGCTTATAGGATTTACAGAAAACCAGTGATGAGTGAACACTTTACCTGACAGGATGATTTAGAAGCGACTCACCGTCCTGTGTGTCGCTTTATTTGCTGATGCTGCTGCTTTTTCCCCCACATTGCTGCCGTTATGTACAAAGTGAAACAAACGACAGCTTTTATCCAGTTCCGTCACACTTCAGTTATGTTAGATGCTTTTAGCTGACCGGGGCAAAAAAAAAAAAAAAAAATGCACATTTTCTCACTGTCCCAAAGACAGGGGACTTATTGTGAAAACCTGAAGAACAGAGGTATTCTGGATACTTCCTACAGAAAACAGGGGTAACTCAATTCATCACTGTAATTGACTAATCAAACCTGCGTCCAGCCAGAAAGGTTTAAATCGAAGCGAGATTAATGTGTTTGCCAGGTACGTGGTGCCAAACGCCAGAGCTTTTAATTTCGCACCGACTGCACTAATTTAGCCCGGCTGTTTACCAAGTTAATATATCCTTAGCACGTTTATAAAATGACGAATGAGCCTCTTTTTTTTGTAACTGTCTGACCTTAATTTAATCTAAACTGTTTAACACTGTTTAACAAATTCATGTCTTTATCCTTAATACTAGGAAGATTAGACAAAATAAAAAAAACAAAAGGTGCAAAAAACTGCAGCACTGGGAATCTTGTTCAAAACAATTAATTAGTTCATTTTTATTTAGTAAATTTCTCATCAGATTTGCTTTTAGAAAACATAATCATAATAAAAAACAACATTTTTTACTACTTTTAAATATATAAACCAGAGGTGACAATAACCATAAACTGTTTCAGATTTTCATTTTATTTTGTGCTAGAGAACAGAATACAGTGAATTAATATGATGATATGAAATGCTAGAGTAGCAACTCTGACATACATACAATTAGTGATAAAAATGAAGCGAGTAAGAATAGTACTCTTCCAGCTACTTAGACCTCATCCAGAACAAACAGCAATACAGTAGAAGCTCACATAACAATACTCCTTACTGGAAAGGCTTCTGGTGACTTTGGCTGAAGAGGAGATTTTGAGGAGAAATTATGAGCACAAGATGTTCGTGTTCAATCTTCATACTGTTGTATAAAAAATAAAACTTTTGAGGA
This sequence comes from Poeciliopsis prolifica, assembly GCF_027474105.1. Taxonomy (NCBI): domain Eukaryota; kingdom Metazoa; phylum Chordata; class Actinopteri; order Cyprinodontiformes; family Poeciliidae; genus Poeciliopsis; species Poeciliopsis prolifica. The sequence continues at coordinate 8,981,778 of NW_026562384.1, forward strand.
GGGAAGAGACAATATTTTTTTCTGATTTTTTTTACAATTATGGTTTTCTAATGTCCTCTGCTAAGAAGAGAGAGAAGTAAAGCTGGAGGAACAGACAATCATTTGGGTTTAGGACTGATATTTTTTTGTGTGTATGGAAAATGTTTTGTCAGCTCAAAAGTCTTCACATTCCTCCCTCAAACAGCCAACTTGGTCTGAGTTACTTAGCCTAATTGAAATGCCAAATGCATCTGTGAGAAACTCTGACACTCCCATCAGACTCCAAGCCAAGTGAGCTGCACTGCTGCAGCGACAGTGTCTCCAAGGAGACTGCGGAGTGACAAAACAAGTGCCTCCATGTTTCGGAGGCGTCTGCAGCCTGTAGCCTGTAGCCTGGGAGGAATTTTACTAAAAGTTCATTCATGTTTTAGCCTTTGTAGACTTTACAGTAAATCATAAAGGCAAAAAACAAAGACATAGGGAGGACTCACAACACACACATGGTCTTTAATAAACTACTGCAACTCTTGGCAGGACAGGAAGCTTTAAATCATTTTCAGTCACCAAATATTCAGCTCTATTTTAGGTCCTGAGCAGAGACAGAGAGATATGGAGATATTTGTAAAGGCTTTTGAATTGCTGTTTTAGACTATTATAACTGTAAACAAATAACTTCTTGATCCCTTGTACAGAAACATGATCAAACTGCAACATGGTGAGGGAATATAAACAAACTCCTGCAGGGGACTTCACAGGCTTCCATAGATTTGACAAGGAGGCATATTTAATCTAATCAAACTTTTCTTTCAAATGATGCTGCTGCAGTCGATCTGAAAAGATTCACTGCATTCAATGCTTTTTGCATATTTTCATCAGCCATGCCAGCAACTGTTGAAGTTTGTATATGCTGTCTTTTGCTACTAGCATTTTGAAGAGCTGAATTTCTTTCTTAACTGTTAAAGAACAAAAAAAACAAAAACAAAAAACACATTTTCTTTAATTGTCCAAAAACGTTTCAGTAAGAAATTGGTTGCACTATATTTATTTTGACACAATGAAGCAGTTGCCATTAAAAATACATTCACCTTAAAGTACCTTGAAATTCAGGTCACATTATTTTGACTGCATGTTATATAAAATCTGGTGGAATGTCACATTTGCCCTCTCAGGTGGGCTTTTTGGTTATTTTTTTAATACTCCCTGGCTCATTGTCTTCTTTCCAGTTCCTAATTATGTTCAGCAGTGCAGGTGGTGTGTTTCCTTCCTATCTTTGTTTAGCTTTTCCATATGAATCCAATAATCGGGGATTTCTGACTGCAGATGGATGATGTACTCTTTGGACGGGAGAGCTGGAAGTGCAAAAAACGTGCAGATCGGGAATTCCTGAAATTCCTGAAAGTAGGTAAATTAATGAAGAGTAGATTCCTCCTGTGGCCTTGACTCCATAATAATAATAGCACTAGCTACAATGTGAGAGTTCACAAAACTCTTAAGACTAACAATGCTTGAGTGACATGAAGTCACTGTGAGACATTTAATTTCCTAAGAGTCGCAAGAAAAATGTCAGAGAAACCCTTTCCTGTTTAAGTGTCCTCGAAATGAGCCACTCTACTGATTGGATTGTTTTTCTTAAAAATGCTTTTGACTCTTCCAGGGAAAGTGCCTGAAGGGGATTGTCCAACTAAATAATTTAAAATAACAAAGTGACATGTTTTATAGCATGTAGATTCATAGTCAGGAATTGTTTATTGGTCTCTTTAAATATTAAAATGTTTTGCCAACAGTCATCACGAAAAAATGTTTGCTACTTACATGATCCTGATAACTACTTATAGAAAGATTTTTTTATAGCTAAGCCAGAGAGCCACAGATTCTTCAACTATGCCAAAAATATTATATCCAGCACCCAATAAATATAATTATATTTTAGATTAGATTTAGATTTAACTTTTCAATTATGTGTTAACACTCAGTCAACAATATGACCAGACGATACACTGATGATGTTCTAACCCAACTTTCTCTCTTTTGATTGCTGTAAGTTGTTTTGTATCTCATTCTCCATTAAATCACTTAATTCCCATCTCTACTGGCCTGCATTTCGGTTCCAAACGTCACTAAAACTATGACAGCGTCTTCGGTAGGAGCACACCCCTCATGTCATTACATCCACAACATGCAACAGGGACATGCCTTAAATGAAACGTTACAGATAAATGAGTGTTGATAGTTATAACACGGAACATATTTTTGGAGCTGTTGTCTCCGCTGAGCTAGAAATGGTCTTCCCTCTTGTTAAATATCTCATCGAATTCAAGTTATAACCACTGGAGCAAACATTTCTAGTGGACATTAATTAATTGACACTTTTAACTATGACCACCACTACAAAACTATTAAAATACAATTATTAACTTAAAGTGCTCAACAAATGTGTCACATCATCAGGCTGATTAAGCACAAACACACTGCATATCCGGAGAAAACTCTGTTTATTCTTCAAACTGTCAGAGACGCTGCGTGTGCTTAAATCGAACAGAGGAGAACAAATGGACTGTCAATCAAATCCTGTTATTTACATGGAAAATAATCTTTCAGCACAGCTCTTCCAATGCCAGTGCATGTTGTTTGATACATTAAATAATAAAATGACAACTGATTAAATTTACAAGCTGAGATGTTTAACAATACTGAAAATATCTTTATTTTTCCAAGCACTTTAACCTGTGTGTTCTGTTTGTTTCCTATACACTTTCATGTTTTCTGATTGCATTTTCCCAATTTTTCCTCTTTTGCTTTACATTTGCCATCATATTATGGCAAATAATATATTATCAATATTATCTTTAGCATGTAAAATGTTGTTATTGCTTTAGTTCACTAAAATATTGTATAATTTTCTTTCTCTTCTTTCATTCAAACTCATTGCATCTGCACCTCACTCACTGCTATGTTTGCTGAAACTGAAATCTCGAGTGTGGGCGCGCTCCACTTGACATGCAATACCATCAATTTGCACATTGTTAATGAACAATGAAGCAAAAGCAGAAACACCATGACCGCAACTCTCACCCTGCAGATCCCTGACAGAAAAAGATCTGAAGGTCTTGTGTTGTAATGTTCAAATACAGTGAATTATGAATAAAAGCTTTTTGTGAGAACTAAGTGGAAAGCCACTCAAATTAAATGCTATGTGTTGAATAACATCATTAAAGAAAAGCACTCCCACAGCATGACACAACCACCACCAATTATCATAATGCATGTGTTTTCCACCATGTATAACATGTTGCATGTTGGTCAAGAAGTTCAATTTTAGTCTCTTCTGACCAGAAGACTTTCTTCCACATATCTGCAGTGCGCCTTGTATGGCTGGTACAAAATGCAAATTAGATTTCTTCTTTCTTTAAACTATAAATAAATAAATAACTTTTCCATAAAAGCCAGTTTTGAAAGGTGTAAATTTGATAGTTTTCCTGTCAACATTTTCTCCTGATTGAGATGTGAATCTGAATTTCAGCTGCAATGTCATGGATTGAACATCATAACATGACCAAAGCTAGAAATCCTAATTTATGAACTTCTGACTTATATATGCTATAAATTTCTCAAAGTAAAACTGTGTGAAAACATGCACATGCCAGAATATTCAAATATTTCTTTGAGGAAACTGTTGAACACATGCATCATTTTCTCTCAACCCAAGCAAAGATATTAAAAATTGTTGGAAAATGATAAACTGTTCAAGAGGTTTTTGCTATTTTTGTCAAACGCTATATTTTCTTCCAGGGCATTCTTTAAAAAATAAAGCTATGTGTGAGAAGTTGGTCTCCTCTTTAAGGTTCTGGGAATGGATATGACCGCTTTCATCTCTACGCTGTGCTTCTGGCCTGAAGGTTTACAGTTATATGTGTTTGTTCTTCTTTGAATGACCTTTAACACACGTGTCATAACCATCACAACGGCCAAAAAGCCTGTGTGAACATGCGCCGCAGAAATGTTCTCATGATCTTTGACACCGGCAGTGTTTAGCGCAGAGGACTTGCGGCATGGCGTTGATTCATAACGTCGATTATGAGCGGGGCTCTTTGTCTCGCAGCTATGCTGAGGTGGTCTGACAGGAAAAAACACTGATAGAAGCTGCAGGCAATAAGTCAGCAGTAGGACAACTGATTTTTTTTTTTTTTTTGTGAGCTTCATTTTGAGTTTTTTGGGTTCTTCTTATATTTTAATCTAGTCCATAACAGCTTTCACTGAACAGTTGGATATTTATCCAATATGGACATATTGACCAGTGGTTTCCTCAACTACTTCTGGTCCCGTGTTAGGATCAGGGGTGGCCAGGCCATGTGAGAAATAAAGAGAGAAGCTTCTTGTCCCAGAGGACAGGAAAAGTTGGATCTGAATGAGGCCTGGGTCAGGAGAGATTCTTCCCTTCTGTACATCCTGATATACTTCCTTTAAGCATATGTTTATGCTTGCACACTTTTTCCTCCATCGATTCTGCAGGATAAGATTAAACTCTTGCGAATGTTCCTGGTGGAAATGATGTAGGCTCTGTCTCAGCATCATGTGGCTTTGTCGTGATTTATTTTTTCACATTTGTTATACTGTGCCGCTGGACAGATGTCCAGTGATGAATATTATCAAGCAGTAAGTCAGTGACCCACAAAAGATTGTGTGTGTGGGAACAAACTCCTGCGACTGTTTCTCCCATAATGATGCTGTGGTGAGTGACAGCAACAGCAACGGGAGTCATGTTGGCTTCCCAACTCAATGGATGTGGGAGGGAGAATAGGAGCAAATACAGACTGGGAATGTTCAGAGTAACTTTACAAGATGCATTTCTGTCTGGGTCAGATCTTTTGACCCAAATTCTGGGCCATCTTTTCCACCCATGGCTGTAGTTTGTGTTTCACTTCTGTCCTCGTTCCTGTTCTCTGTCACACTTACCAAATGTTTCACACAGGTCAGAATGAAACCGTCTCTCCATCCGCTTTAATCTTCTCCGTGGCTCTTCTTCTTCTCGGGGTGTTTGGAGGCGTTTCCGCTCCCAAACTCACCATGAGCTCTGCTCTCCCCAGCGGGATATTAATAGGAGAGTGGAGTGGGACACGGAGATACACTCCCAGGAGGGATGATGGGTGGGAAGTAAAAAGTGGGAAAAGGGCCAATCTGCACATTCACCAGTAGCTGTAAATCCATCATGCATGAGTTGCGGACACACACACAAAGATTAGAGCTGGTTCTTGTGGAGAAAATTAGAAATAAATCAGTTGAGAAAATACAAAGTGCACTTTATACAAAGTACAAATTCATGTTCACTTTTCCCATAAAGGCTCTTAAAATAACTTTCTGTCTTGGGGTTAACATTTGTTTCAGTCTAATTAATTGGTTTAAAAAATGGAAAACAGGAAACTATAAAACTTTCACTTCGCTGTTATTTGCTGAATTAATTGAACTTCTGTGATACGTAAGTTTTCTAATTTCATGGCTTTAAAGTCATAATGTCAAAAATTTATCAGAGTAATGAACTGAGAGCTGATGCACCAGATTTGGAAAAAGGTGCTACGTTGGAGGCAACATCAGTCATCCATCCATTTATTTTCTACACCTGCGTATCCTTGCAGGATTTCTGTGAAACTGCGAGTTTACTCTTTTTTATGAAGTGTAAGGGAAAGAATATCACGTTAGTAATTTATGTTAATTGAATTCAGCTTGTTGATGTACCATAAATTCTCAAACAATTCAACATCTCATGGCATTATTAAAGAATACCAAAGCATACACACAAAAATCAAGATTAATTTCTATGTCAAAGAAAAACGGTTATTCACAGCGGAAACTCCTTTGGTGACTTGACGAAGGACAGCAACGCAACTAAAAAGGTACACTCTGAAGCATCCACGAGGTTCCTTCAGTTCTGATCACGAGTTGCAGATTCATCAGTGAAACATTGTTGTTAAGATGATCACAGCAGAAGGTCTGGTAAAGACACAGGGACTACGAGCCTCTCCACAGACCTGTGTGGTGGTGGAGTTGTTGTGGGAAGCTTCCTGACGAACGCAACATGTGCAGAAATATGAGGTCACTTCCTTTGTTTGCCGGTACGTATATTTTCAAGGTAGGTGATTTCTTTCACTCATCCCGAAACGTTGCAAGTCTCTGTTCAAAAAGTTTTTCTTTCTGTCCACAGAAGACTGCCGAGTCCTTTATTTGAGGAGTGAGACCCTTTGGGTTTTTCATGCGTTTGTGTAGTTGTTTTGTTTTCCCAAGGCCTGTTTCACTGAACTAACTGCATATTACTGTGCAACAGTATAACTTTTTTATATTATGACTGTTTTATACTGTAGCACAGGGTAAACCAATTTCTTTTGTTAGGCTTAAAATTCAAACTAATTTTGCACTTGGAAAATATCCTCCTCATTTACTCCAGCTGCAATTGAATGCTATCCAGTATGAAGCACAAAGAGTTTCATCGATGTCTTGTTGTTTCAAGTAATTTTCCTCTGTCCTTATGGGACCTCTTTGGTTCGATGCTGCAAAGTCTGATGGCTGCTGTTGTGTCCTGTGAGGCTACAACTCCAAACCATTGTTCAGAACTGAAGAAGGTTAACGAGAGGTTAAACATCTTCAAGAATCAATTAAACAAGCAAACAAAAAAAAACTATTTCCTCTTTATTCATTTTATATTTGCCGTATTAAACTAAGACGGAGGTTTAGAGTATAATACTGGATTTATTCTCATGAATATGCTTTCAGAAAAGATTCAACTTTTGTTCCATTTATTGACATGCAGCGTGGTAGTAAAGTAGTCGTAATAGTAAAGCTAACTACAGGAAGCACACATTACATTTTTTTAGAAAAAATAAAATAAATTAAAGAGAAGCGTTACTTTTTAATCTGATGTTTTGTTAACTCTGTCTTCATGAAGACAGACTCACCTAAGTGGGTCTGAAGCTGCTCAGACAAAGAGCTCAGAGAATGTGACAATTTATTTGTCTTCTCAAGTAAATTGTTCCAGTGTCATGTTTTTGCTTTTGGTTGCAAGGTGTCACATTTGTTTCAGGCCTGTTGATGTCTCATTTTGTTCAAATACTCCAAAATAGCTCTTTCTTCATGCTGTGAAGAGCTATGCACTGTATCAGCATTTTGCTCAGGGAGGATGTTTAGAAATCAAGAGGAAGCACTATACTTTGAAGCAAGACGCTTGTATTTGCATCCTGTAACTTGACCGTGATTGTCACACTTTTGTTTACAATGTTTTGCACTCGTTTTTGTTTTCTTTAAGTATAGTTATCTTGACTTAACCAAACTTCCTAAGGTTAAGACAACATTATGGCAGGAAGCACAGTGGTCTTTTTAGAAAAACCGCTCTGCTTCAGATGCTGAAAACTTCTTTAGCAGTCTAAAAGACTGAGTTGCACAGTCTGCTAACCTGCTCTTTTCAATGTGAAGACCTCATCGACAATGACAACAGATCATACCAGTAATTCATGGGAGAACAATTTTGTTTTTCTGTATTTGATTTTTTTTCTTATTGAGACAACAATTTACACGTTCCAAAAACTATAACAATACCAGTGCACAATAGCAACAAAGAAACAAAGTAAGAACAGCAACTGGGAGTTAAAGGGTGATTGATTTAGCACAAACTGCAGACAGATTGAGTGGAAGACTTTTGACTTGCTTAGGATCCTTTTTCTCTTTCCAAAAAGAACATCCCTGTAGTTGCATTGGGATTTTCAAATTCAAATCTCTTCTATTTGCACTTTTATTCAAAAAATAGTGGCAGTCAAATTTTAAAACAACTTACTGATCTACAATTGATCCAAGTGTCAGCTAATGTTTAGGTATTTTGTAGAAATAGAAGCTGCTTTATAAATATGTATATATTTATTGCTTTAGGAGTGACAGACACTAAGGTGAAATTATAATTTTTTCCACTTTTTTTTTATTTCAACCTTTAACTGCCACCTTCAAAATGCTTATATGTTAGTCAATGGCTCCATGACACCGTTGTCCTCCTGACTGTTATCAAAGTGAAAGCAAATATAAATCAAATATTCACTTAACAATATTTGGTTAATTTCCTTTACATGAGAAGTTATGTCAATTAAGAAATACTCCTTAATTATACAAGAGCAAAGAAATGTTATTGTGATGTGCCTTGTATCATCACTTTGCTTGAATTGAAGTTATTTAACTTTGCTAACCTTCGTATAAATATTTTTATTTTCCATTTCCAACTGTCCCATATCAGGGATCTACTTGATATAGGACAAGTTGGATAAATACACAATCACATCAAGTTGATATGAAGTCAGTCGGGTCAGAAAACGTCATACTGACATGCATGTGGTTAATTGTGTGGTTGTTACTCTTTAAATCCCTGTTTGCTTAATACAAAGGCAGCTGATACAGCAATTACCAACCTCTACTGGGTGATTTTGACAAAAGACACTGAGTGACCTCAGTGGTATCATTTCCCCTTTTCTGTTTGTTTCCAGTTTAATCTGACATCTGCAAAAGTCTACCAGACTTTTGTCAATGCCTCCATCTTGGCTTCAGACCAACTATTCTGCTCTAAAGTCCATTTTTAAACTTTTATCTTCAAAGCATTTTGACAGTGACTCCAATCCCTGGTAAAAATCAACTATCTTGGTTTCTTTTTATAGTAGAGAATTTTATAAACAAATGGTTTATGTGTATGAGTAGTGAAAATAAATTGGAACGTTATTTATAATGCTATTGCATTAGATTTTCCAAGTACAAAAGTCACTGGGAAACTGACAATGAAAAAGTAGTGTTTTTTTATGTAAGAAAAATGTTGCCATTAAAGTTAAAAATAAACTGTCCTTATTTACATAGTTGAATATTTTTCCACATTTTAATGAAAGCATAAAACAACTGGTACAAGGCAAACATTTTTAAACTCTAATGAAACCATGTGCAGCTGGTGATGCAAAACCCTAAAGGTCTAAAAATAATAGATCTTGCCTAATTGATTCTAATCCTTCAACTTTTGTCATATTTTGTCACAAAAAAAAACAAAAATGAGGATATGTTTAATTTGGATTCTATGTGATGAATCAACACAAACCTTTATATATATATATATATATATATATATATATATATATATATATATATATATATATATATATATATATATATAAATATATATATATATATATATATAACTTGAATTGAAGTTATTTAACTTTGCTAACCTTCGTATAAATATTTTTATTTTCCATTTCCAACTGTCCCACAAAAACAAAGAAGCCTAAAGACACTAACACCTTCAGGACATGGATATAGACAGAGCAAGCTTCTGGGTGAAGTGACGGTGTTCAGGTGGGGTTGGTTGCTGACAGTAAGATCAAGTTACTATTTTTGTTTGTTTCCACTCCTTACCAGTCGGTGGCAGTAATTCTGCCTGTAATTGTTTTTCAGCCAATGAAAGTAAGTAAGAAGAAAACTAACTCTACCAATTACATACACCAAACAGAAATAAAATCTATAGTGAAAGTAGAAATGTGTTTAATCTGACAAAGTAGCAAAGGCAAAAGAAACTTGTAAGGATGCAAACAATTTTTGTCAGCACTTGATATGGCTTTTGGACATGCCTAATGGTGATCCATGACAAAGCAAAAGAAAATGTTGATGTTTTTTTAGTTTCTTTTTTTATTTTCTGTATATAAATCAAACCTGGAAACAGAAATGGCCACTGCAGCAGCAGCTTTGTGATCTCAGGACCAGAACTCAGTGGTGGATGACAGAGATGAAGGCAGGATGTGAGGAAAGACTTGACAGAGGTGAGAGGAGGGTAGGAAATGACTGACAAAGACAAAATATTTTTCTCACGCTTCTCTGCTTATACATATACACACACATACATACTGACACTTTCTTTACATTAATAATGCAAATAACAATGAGATTTCAACGTTTCTTACATACTGTGATGTGAATTTAAACACCGCTGGGAGACACTGACTAAAAAAAATGTGAAAAAGCTTAGAGCAAACTCTCTTAGGAGAAAAAGAAAAATGAGGCCAGAAATGGTAACTATCGGTGAGTTTTGGCAAAATAAATGAACAAATTCCAACAGTGGACTGTGCTAAACTTTGTCTTCGTAATTTGCTTCCTCTGAACCTTTGAGACACTACACCACGTCATCTCAGACGACAACACTGTAAAGATTGGATATTTGCAAAGTTATTATACAGATCAAGATCATGACAATGTAGAGGGGAACAGCATTCTTTAATTTCCAGTAGTCAAGCTGCTCAGAAAGGAAATGAGTTCTGTGTCCCAGAGGTGAATATAAGATTGACCCCAGAAAAAAAGCCAGAGATCAGCGTCATCCCCAGCAAAACTGACATGAGCTAAAAATCCTTTCAGACAGGAGAGTTTATCTCTTGCTGTTTCTGTTTTTTTTTTTTCTTTTCTCAACAGAAACATAAAAAGTCATACTGCAGTTTGTAAATGCACACTAGGACAAAGACCTTAATTTTTAGAGACATGTCCTTTAATCTGATTAAACTCAGGTGGAAATGTTTGGTCATTGTAACCATCGTTACATATGGAGGAAAAAAAGAGACCCTAGTACCATCTTAACCATGAAGTATGGTAGTGGCAGCATCATGTTTTGGGGCTTAATGTAGATCCAATCACGAGGAACGAACATTATGTAGAAATAATGAAGCAACATCTAAAGACATTAACCATGAGTGGTGATGAAGTGGCTTAAGTACAATGTTTTGGTGTGGCCATCACAGCTCACTGATCCCAAACCTACAGCAAACATTGTGCTAAATCAATAAATACTTTTGAAAAGCAATGCATAAAGAGATTTATGTTGCTACTTCCATATTTGCAAAATAAAGAGAAGATAAACTTGGCGTCTAGACAAAAGCACAGTGAGAGTGTGAAAAATCGCAATATATTTATGAGGCCACTTTTCATTGATTGAAGCGTTTGTTTAGGAAGCAGAATAAGATAGAACCGTAATGAAAGTGACAGTCAAGAGCTTCTTTAAAATACCAGTTGTCTCGATCTGTTCAAAACAAACAGAAACAACAAGGCGGTGTATTCTGCAATCAGTCCTGACAGAATGAAAGCTGTTCGGCTTGTTTGTCATTCTTATGGGGTGTGCTGAACCTGCTAAGCATTTTTCATTTTTAGCAATAAAGCAGACAAAAACAGGAGAAGCAACATTTGGAAGGATGACTAGAAGCTTGACAATCAAGAGATAAAATCTGTGTTAATGTGAACATCAACAGGGCGGGCCGGGCTTCAAAAAATCTCTTATTTTACCAGCAATGACAACGTCAAACTAAATCAAACTAAATAACTATATAAAAACAATGTAAGCACTTTCCATCACAAAAGTAGCAGTATTTATGATAATTTTCAAATATTAAAGCAGTTTCTTTGAAACCTGATTGTGTAAAATAAGTTGCTCATACATCATGTTTCCTCAGAGTCTGTGTCATCGCATGTTGGTATTTGAAGCTTCCCTTTCTGAATATATTGACAGCTGCATCAGCATTTTTGATCACTGCTGATTTTCTTCTGGTTATTCGCAGCAGATTTAGGCTGACTTTAAGTGGAATTATTCCAAATGTATTGCAGCAGATGCGATTGATTGTGGTCCTAGGATTTCTTGCTCTTATGAAGAATTAAGATCTAAATGCATACAGGAGCAGTATTGATTTCCTTCCTTATTTCTTTGAACTAAAGACGGAACTTCACGATTTGGCTAAAAAAGGACAGTCTGAATGCATGTGGTGGCAGAAATACCTGGTAGCCTCTCTTAAGGATATACTTGTACAATACTCCACACTGATGTGTGGTCTGTTGATTCCGTTCCTTGTCATCCTGATCCAAGGTAAGTGAATATTTTGGGGGTTATTTTTAGCTGATATTATTTACTCGTTGGCTGAACGGTACGTGTGTGTTTCTATGTTTGGTCTATCATTGCCGTCTCTTTTCAGTGTCATCCTGCACTCTTACGGTCACTGGCTACATTGGACAGGATGTCACTCTGCCCTGCAGTTATGATGTCCGAGCTAACGGTGTCCTCAGTGTCTGCTGGGGACACGGGCCGGTGCCCACATCCAAATGTAGCAACACAATCCTCTCAACGGATTATAAGAATGTGACTTTCAGAGAGTCCCCTAGGTACCAGCTGCTGAGCCAGGTCATGCAGGGTGACGTTTCTTTGACCATCATTAAAGCTCAGAAAACAGATTCTGGGACCTACGGCTGCAGGGTGGAGATTCCTGGATGGTTCAATGACCAAAAGAACAACGTACACCTGACTATTGAAGAAGGTAATGCTCACTAAATGGGACATCACAAAGTAATTTATATGATGTTTGCTATCTTATGTGATGGCATAGAAGGAATATCAGTCTGTCCAGGCAACGTATGAGAAGCACAGTAGAGGATATTATACAAAGTTTGATCCCTCACACATTTCTCACACAAAATACAACCTTTAGCCCTCTTTTATATTAAAACAACTTCCTCCCTGCAAATGTAACCAGTTTAAGAGCTCACCACTTCCACTGGTCATAGTTGAGTCATCCTGTTGAAACCTAAATAAAATGTAGAAGCAGATGTGTAAAAAATATATGCTATATGCAGCATTGACAGATAAATATAACCTGTTGCTAAGAAGATGCATGTTGCTTCTAACACTTGTGCTATGAGAAGAACATATCATATCATTTTGACTGTAACTGTTTCAACTTGAGCTAAATAGGACATTTTGTTTGTTTTCAGCTCCTGTGGAAGAGCTTGACATCCAAAGCTCAACACAGGCTGTCACTGTGACAGTAAGCAAATGTAAGTGGTCCTTCTCTGTACTAAAAGAAAACACAAGTGCATGTTTTTACTCAAAATATGAGCATGTTTTTATTCAGAATAAAACTTTTCTACCAGTTCATTGAACATAAAGTGATAATTGTTTATTTGATTAATTGTGATGATTATGGCTGATGGCTAAAATAATCCAGTTTTCTTTGTGAAGATTGCCTCCTTGACAGCTTCCATATAAAGGGTGTTCAAACATCAATGGAAAGTTGAGTGGACAGAAGAAATGCGGTAGAAATAGGTGCACAACCAACATGGGTACAAATGTTGCATCACCATGTGGTTTGAATCATCCAGAAAACATGAAAGGACCACACTGAACATTCAGGTCTCCACTGAGGGCCACTAGGAACAATCTTCCCTCTATGCAGGATCTGTATGGGGTTAAAAGAAGGGAAGCGATAATCTATGCAGACCCCACACATCCTGTATACAAACTGTTTAGCCGTTTGCCTTCAAGTCAACATTACAGAGCGCTATTTTAAGAAAATAGCTGCCAGAGACAGGTTCTTCCACTAAACTGTCTCTCTGATGAACACTTGACATCCAGATTAATACCATGCGTGTTTGCAATAATTCAGCCTCGCCTTCTTTTGTAAAAACACTCCTTATATACGTATTTACAAGAAAACAATGTTAAAAAATACAGATTATGATTCTTTAAATTTTAAGTCTGGCAGATTATTTGCTTTCATTAGATGAATGAAAAAATATGTTTAACTTTTATATTGGAGAGATCAAATTAATAAATACATTTTATTTCTCTACAGGCTCAGAAATAGCAAAAATTCAAAGTGCAACAAGTCAGGTAGGTAAATGTTATCAAAACAGATACGTCAATAGCAAATTTTTAATAAGCACAATAGGAATCTTAAGTGAGAAAAATAAACTCCAGAATTGTTTTATTTAAGTTTTGTTTAAATTTGTTCTTCAGTTTATAACATTGGCAAAAAAAAAGTGAAAAATGAAATGGTAAAAACAAATATTTTTTTTGTTTGAAAAAATATTCTTATTTTATGAGCTAAAAATGAATGGGAGAAATCCAAACTATAATTAATTTATATTTGTTCCTGTCTCCTATGATAAGGTTAATTTTTCACGCCATGAAATTTTCAAAGCCTTCTTTGAAGCAAAGAACATCGGGAGGATTGCAGTTATTTTCTTCCTCACCCTAATCCTAATCCTCATCCTCATCTTCGGTAAGTGTGCAGCGTTTTATAGATTGTGACTCATCCATCTGCTGTCCGGATTCATTTTAAAATAATCCTTCTGCTTCAGACCAAAAATATGTCTAATCACGGCATTTCTCCTAACCAGGGAGGAAGGTCCTCATGAGGAGGACGACGCCTCAGCAGCTCAACACCATCACAGCTGAAAATATTTACGATACCTTATGACTAAATGATGCTCTGCATGTTTTAAATCTCCCCATTTTATTTTGTAACAATTTCTCAGCTACTATAAATTCAATGAAAAAGGTTTCTCAATAGTAAACATTAATCTCACTAAAATAGCGTAAGATAAATGTTAATTAATCTGCTTGAATTTATTTGTGTCTGACATGAAACGACTGTGATGGTTTACAGTTGTGGGCACAGTGCCACCTACTGGACAAACTACCAAACTACATGCCGTTATAAACAGGTGATGTGCTTTTGTACTTCATGTCGTCTTTTTTTCTTCTTTGTTTACATATTAAAACAATGATTTCTGGAATTACATCAATTAACTATATTTTGAATAAACAATGGTGTAACTCGAATTAACTGTATGCAGAAAAATGTGATAATTGACATATATATTTAGTATGTGTGGTTCAAAGGCTGTAAATTATCACTTATTTTGTCTGTGGACTTTTGATTAGTGGTTCGGTTTTAAGCCTTTGCTGTATTTTTGCTTGAGAGCAATATAAATGATGCTTCATTGCGTAGCTCTCCATGAGCAAACAGGATTCAGAAACAGCGTTGGAAGAGGGACCACACTTGTAAAAGAGGAAGCTGCCACAGGCTGCTGAATAGTAAGAAGTCCTTGGCTCATTAAGTGGCCACCCTGTGTTTTTAACACTGTTTGTAATTAACGGTAACAACTTGAGTAAAGTTTTGTTTATGTAAACTTGAATCAAACTTGTCTTTCTAATTGATTCATGCACAAAAAAAAGAAAGTTTTTTCAGTTTTTTCCATCTTCTGATTGGATCATTAACCAGGAAAGATTTAATCATCTATCCTGGAAGGGCAGCTATTCTCCACCAATCATGATAACAGAACCACTTCCTCATTACCTAAAGTGAGCAATAGATGTGGATAGGCACCATTGTGCAGCTTAAAAAAGATTGTAAAGCTTAAACTGCATTGTCTTGAGATACTGAGCAGATTTGCTTTAATATATTCAGAAACCAGCCATTAAATGGTTGTTTGTACTGGGGGCATTTAATCTTGATTAGTATCTGGCTGTGGAAAGGTTATCAGGGTTCAGACAGTAAACAGAACTGCAGGAGAAAACACAAGTCTCAACCTCTGTGCCTTCTTTCCCATTTGTAGGTGGAAATTTACACTATAATAAAATAATTAAAATGAGAGATATCATTATTGTAGTTTCGTTAGGAGTAAGCTTGATTAAAGTAAGATAATGCCTTTTATGTTATTTCTACAACATGTCAAGCTTTGTGCATGATTTCCAGACCCAGTGTCACATGCTCATAAGATTATAACATCTGCGGTCCTTCATGTTTTAAAGAATAAGGGAATGAGCTTTAAAAGACATTTGATCATGTGAGCCAGCGTTAGTAGGTGATTTGTAAACTCCATTGCTGTGGATGGAGAAGCTATGAACCACCTGAGAGGTCCTGAAACGTATCAATACTTCCATAGTCATAAAATTAGGTCTGTTTGATGACATGATGTTAATGATGTTGCCTTGCAGCGATAAAGTTCTGGCTTCAAATCCCAACTCAGAGTCTTCCTGCAGAACGCTTGCTTACGTGAGCTCTCCTTGAGTAAAGTACTAACAGTTCAAAATAATTAAGATTAATAACAAAATGATCTTCCGAGTAGATATGTTCCGTGTGGACAAAAATGATAAATTCCAAAACTTGTTTCCAAGTAATGACTGGTGTAAGTGCATTTTTTTATCTTTCGTTTCAATAACATGTCAATTCCTTTGTTTCTTTTTCAGTTCCTGTTTTTATATATTTTTAATATCATCAAGTTGCAAATTTCCTTGCAATGTTCTGACTGGGATTCTTCTCACCCACTGACCTTTGGAGATAGACCCAACATGATTAATACTCCTCTTAGAAAAAAGATTTCAAATAACATTTTCATTTCACCAACATTTATTCTGAAGGCAAGTTATGGTAAAGTTTTGGAGTGGAACCACAATGAAATCTTATTGAGAATCAATTAGGGTCACATCAAGGAGGCTTTCCAACCTCAAAGAAATGACCTTCATCGTCACAGATTCATCATCTTAATACCAATGTAAACAAATTGGTCTGTATTTGTGAGAGTTGGTGACTGTGAAGATTGTTTTCCTTTCATTTTGAGAGTAATTTTCTGAATTTGTTAAAAAATGTAAATGAAAAGGGAAAACTTTTTTCCAAATTGATTCACCATCTACGTTATTGTGTTTTGATAGATGCCTGTGACATTTTCTGTTGACTTTGTTGAATAAAAACATATTTTGAATCCAAATCTGCCATGAATTACGTGATCTAGCAAATATTGCCTGGATTTTGCGAACAGATGGATGAAAGTTTTAATTTGTATGACAAAGCCTCCTTAATTCTGTTTTGGTTTTATAATCCCATCAAAAGTAAAAGTCTGTTGTGTGATCTTCTGAACCCTTCCAGGATTAAATTAATCTCTTACCCAATCACAACTCCTCTGTAACCATGAACAGAAATATCCACATTGCAAATTATTGAATTATTAAGTGAATAAATTATTTTGTTAATGAAACTGTGTAAATTGTCACATTTACACAGTGTATTATTGTCATAGTGTATTAGTTCTGAGAAACTTCTTAAATATGCTTGTTCAGTCATAACAATTGAACCAAAGGCTAAAAATATACTTTTTTCTGCCATAAATTTTGAGAGTATATTGAACCTTTCTGTTCTCATGCTTCAGAGGAAGTTTTTTTTTTTTTTTTTCTGGGGTTACAAAACACCCGAAGAGACCCAAATGTTTACTCAGCAGTTCAAAACTATGCAAGAGACCGTGGCTTTGGGTAAACCAGAGTTTCTATCTTCACTCGTGTCACAGAGGACACATTGGGTTCATCCCTGCAACAGGCTGTTTGTAGTTTGGGTTGTAGAATTTTTTTCTGACTTGTTGAATAGTTATTGCTCAGAGTTATAATAAATACATAAATAAAATTGACGCAGACATAAACGAACAGAACCAACAGTTGCGGAAAGATTATTTCTTTCATTACTCAGATTACGAGCCTTAAAGCTCAGAGGGGAAACCTGGGATTTTAAGATCCTCTCTTTTTAAAAATATTCCCATTTGTTGCTCTTAGTTGCTGTGTGAACTGTTCACATTTATCATCGATTGAATGAAATAAAAATGAAATAAAATAATGTAATGACAAGATGAAATCTGATAAAATGTTCAAATAAAACATAACATGGATTTTTTTAAATATTTGGAGTAATTTCCCTTTGATGTATTTTGATTCTTTTTCTCCTTACAGACCGAAATACACATTTGCAACCAACTTTGTCTTTCTCAATGATGTCACAAGGTGCAGGATCAATATATAATCTGACTTGCAGTTAAAACATTGTTAGTCCTGAGTAAAGCTAATTTTAAAAGGTTTAGAAATAAATTCTTAAACACCGTCCTCTGAATTTCAAGCATTTTCCCAGAATAAAGCCATAATCCAGATTGAGACGCAGACACTAGGTAGCACAGCGGTCACACTGAGAACCTTGAGAACCTTGAGACTGTTGTGTCTATTCATCAAAAAGAAACATTTTTCTTCTTCTTGCAGAAGGGAACCAAAACCACAGGGAAGGAAACAGCTCTGTTCTGCATTCCTCTTCTGCCACCAAAAGTTGTTGGTGTGAGCATATCAACGGAGCGTCATGTGATTTAGAAACACTCCAGGGCTGAAGCCACTCTGTGGTCACTTCAAAGGTGTCTGACAGATGAACTGATCACTTACTCAGGAGAGCTCTGCAGCAAGATTTATATGAGAATGAGGCTCATCACTTTGTGCTGCTTTCTTCTCTTTTGGGTGAACAGAGGTAAGACAATCATTAAGGAGTGTTTTATTTGACAGCAGTGGACTTTTCCTTGCACTTTTGTTTTGTTTGTTTTTTAGGTGATGTCTGTGCAAACCCCGTAATAACCACAGTGGGGACAGATGTCACTCTAAGATGCAATTATGATGCTGGGTATTACGGCAAGCTGCCTTTCTGCTGGGGCAGAGGAAATATACCCAAAAGTGGCTGTGCCAATGAGGTGCTCAGGTCAGACGGGACCAACGTGCTCAGCCGGCAGTCGGAGCGCTACGCTCTTATGGGTGATCTTGGCGCGGGTGAGGCTTCTCTGACCATCAGGCAGGTTCAGGAGAGTGACTCCGGCGTATACGGCTGTCGGATAGACATACCAGGCTGGTTCAACGATCAGAAACTTGAGATTACTCTGACAGTAAATCCAGGTACTCTTTTGCCTCTAGAAAGCATATTGCTGAAATAATGCACGTTGCATATATCACATTAAAAACTCTTAAAAGTGAAAATTCACAGTGAATAGTAATTATACATTTTTTTCTTTTATTGTTTTTTTTTTTGGTACCTTAGTAACTGGCAAAATACTGCATTTCTGTTTCAGGACGACCTTTTC
Organism: Poeciliopsis prolifica; assembly: GCF_027474105.1. Taxonomy (NCBI): domain Eukaryota; kingdom Metazoa; phylum Chordata; class Actinopteri; order Cyprinodontiformes; family Poeciliidae; genus Poeciliopsis; species Poeciliopsis prolifica. Next base: position 9,000,498 of record NW_026562384.1, read on the forward strand.
CTGTTAAGGTGGAAACAAGAGAGGTGAGGGAACGAACTATCACTGTTCGCTGGACCCCTCCATTTGATGGAGGTAGATCTATTACAGCCTACAAGGTGGACTTAAAAAGCAAATATGGTAAGGACAAGAAAAGCATGTTGCTATGTGCTGACTTGCTTTACAAGCTGTTACCAACAGTTTGCAAAGTCCTGCTAATGTCTTGAGTTGGTCTATAATATATTTTTATTTCTGAGGAGATTTGTTCTTACAATCAGAAAAGCAAGTATCAGGATCTTCAGATTGTTTTTCACTGGGTTTTCTTTTCTCATTTTATTTCTGTCCGACAGCGTCTTGGGATACGGCCAAAAGAACTGTAGTGCCACAGGCTCACCTGACTCAGGTGACGTTGGTCGATTTACGTCCTGCCAAGACTTATAACCTCCGCATGTTTGCGGTCAACAATGTGGGACTGAGCGAACCCAGCAATGTCCTGATATTTACAACAAAAGAAGCAGGTAAATCCCCGTCCATCAAGCCTTTAATATAATCAAACTCAAAGTTCATAATTTTGAAAACAATTATCCTTAAACTTTGACCTCTCTGCAGCACCTGAGGGTCCCCCGGTCGATGTGCAGCTTCAGGCCCTCAGTTTTGACAGCATTCTAGTTACTTGGAAGGTAAAATTACAAACTAAATATGTATGTGTGTGTGTGGTCATGTGTGTATAGTATGTCATAGAGCGAGTGAGTGATTGAGTAATAGAATAAGGGAAATATGTTTCAGAAAAAATATTTTCTCCAACTTTTGTGCCAGTACTTGTTCACCGTAAAAGTGAAATTGATAATTTTCCTAATTATCACCTGAACTTTTCGAGTTGAATTCAAAGTCCCACAATGAATTTATAATACGTCAATATTTTTGTGAGAAAAAGTCTTCAAAAAACGCACTTCTAAAAAATATGGTCCACCTTATTTGCATCTTCTTATTTATCTCCTGTTCTCTTTGTTTGCATAAAATGTCTGTCAATAGCTGCTATTTAAAAATAAAAAAATAAAAAAGTTTTGCTGGCTCTAATGGCCTTTACTTGAAAGTAGTTTGACAGAAAACAAGGTAATGAGAGAGGGGAAAGACATGCCTGAAATCCCTGAAAGACATAACCTCAACATGTCGATCCATCGTTTGCCCTCCAACATATCATTTCCTGTTCTTCTTTTAGTGAAGTATCGGTGTTCGTTTTGTATTTCTTATCTATCTTTTTTTTTTGAGGACCAAACTCCAAATCCAGTGTACTTTCCTGTGTGTAGTGCATCATTGTGGCACATCGTGTTAAAATTTCCGATCTATGCATTTTATTGATGATATTGAACCTGCGACCACCTCTACGAGGACTATGGCCTCAATAAGTGGGTTTTGCTTTGTCCCTGCATCACCACAGCACCTACAATGGTCGCTATTTTCAACAAACCTTTTCTCTCCCATATATTTCAGTTTCAATTGTCAAAAAACAAATGAATGAAAGTTTGGCTATCAGTGTCTGAGCCTTTGGTTTATCTTAGGTTCAAAAGAGAGCATAATCTATCAGTTACTGGTGACAACAAAAACACACATAATGATGTGAAAACTTATTTGCTTCCTTAAGACATTTTTTTGTTTATATTTGCTTTTTCTCACACTTAATATTTTCAGACCATCAGACTATTTTTTTCTTTAAAGGATATCCTGATTTAAAAACAAAAAAGCACATTTTCTTCATGTTTTTCAAACAATGTTTTCTTTAGAAAGGCTGGAACAATACCCAAACCAATGTGCTTCATGGGTAAAATATACACACCCTCCATAAAATCATGAACTACTGCAAGTTGTGACCAGCCATGACCAGGACTATCACAAAAACTCGAGAAGTGGGCTAAAGGGTCACACAAAACAACAAATTATGCACCACTCATGAAAAACAAAGTTGTTTCATGATTCAACAATGGAAAAGAGATGGGAAAAAAAGGCTCTATGGGAAAGTTTAACTACTGATCAAAATGAACCCAAGTGCCAATAAAAACCTCAATGAAATCAATGAGATGATTATGTAACTCAAAACCAGGGGTCCCCAAAGTGGGTCCTCGAGGGCCGGCATCCTGCATGTTTTAGTTTTCTCCTTGGTGGGACCAACAACCTTTTCAGAATGTCACTGTTCTTCTTCGGCCTTTAACAAGCCATCGTTTAAAACAGGGAGAGAACTAAAACTTGCAGGATGCCGGCCCTCGAGGACCCACTTTGGGGACCCCTGCTCAAAACTAACATTAGAATTTAGAAAAAGAGACACAGCTGAGGTGTTGTCTTAAGACCTTTAGTTTTAAGCCTTTCTAATTACGAAAAACAATAAAATGTTTGACTCTTTATTCACTAAGGTTATCTTTGTCCATCATTAACGTTTCCTAGTTAGTTTTTTCTGACACATAAATGTTTATGTGAAAATATGCATCAGGGACTGATGCATATTTTCTTATAAGGGTCACCATGTTCTCAGCAAGAAGGAGAAATGTAATGACTCATAAAGAAGCTGCACTTTGTCCAACAAGGCTCTCTGCTTAAAAATAGATTGCAAGATATTGGTCTTAGGGCTGAGCTATCATATTAAAAAATCTGTATTGTTAAATTCAGTGTTCTCACCTGCTGATATGTTCACCATGTTACCTTCACTGGTGAATGTGTTTATTTTTTTCTTCTGGTTAGCCTCCGATTGTTGAATTCAGAAATGGCATCCTGCGCAACTTCATCGTCAACTACAGAGAATATGACCCAGCGGCCCGACAACTTCCAAAGTGGGAGCAACTTACTGTGACAGCCATCGGTGAAGGACAGAGCATCATGCTGACCCACCTGAAGCCTTCAACCCGGTACAGTGTTCAGGTCCAGGCCAGAACCAATGCAGGAAAAGGACCTTTTTCAGCTCCAGCTTTCTGCACCACTCTTGACAATGGTATGCTGGAAAAGACATTAAATTAAGGATCCATTTGACGTTGGATTAATTTTACGTTTTATTTCTATTTCAAGTTAAAGAGACAACAGTGGCAACTACTTTGTTATCTTCTACTGCTGCTTCCACAAAGCTGAGGGAACCTACAGCCTCTACCGATGGTAGGTATTACTAGATAGAAACAAATAGAAATTTTTAACAAAACGTTTTTAAAATCATAAAATAAACAAAGAATCTTAACTTGATAGTTTTTTTCTGCTTTGCTCCAAGCTCACACAACTTCAGCTGGGACTATTTCTGCATTCACAGTTTGGGATGAAATCTCTTTGAGAAGCACAACCCTCACAACAGGTTTCAGACATTTATTGTTGTTTTTGTTTTTTTACATCCATAAAAGTATTTATTTTGTGTCATGTTAAAGAAGAATTAATATTTCCTAGTTCAGACTTATACTATCATTAGACAAGGTTATTTATTTTATGGAAGGGGCATATTTAAATATATAAATAAACCAGAAGTCTGGTGATGAATATCCTGACTGTGCTGCTCCTAGTGCCACCAGATCCACCTGTAATTGTGTTAAAGGAGGTGATAGACAACACAATTTCACTTTCCTGGACTCCTGGCTTTGAAGGTGACAGTCCTATCACTGCTTTCTACTTGGAGTACAAAGGAGCAGATGGTGAGAAAATATAAGCATTTTCTCTTATGCACTGTTGATCGTCAGCTTTTAAATGCATTATTTAGAATACTTGTTTTCTTCACAGCTTCATGGGATTACACAAAGGCTATTATAGATTTCAGCTCCAATGAGACAGAAGCCACGATAATAGAGATCAATCCTTCAACATACAACATTCGCATGTTTGCTAAAAACAGTCTGGGCACCAGTAAAGCCAGCAATATTCTCACTGTGACCATCGAAGAAAGAGGTATTGTTTTCTTACCCTTCTCACTTGAATGTGTTTTAATGCTGAAGGAGACTTGATATAGATATTCTCCACATGGATCTTTATGGCAAAGCAGAAATAGATCCAAGTGAAGACTTTGTCTATTTTCAAGAAAGCAGAAGGAAACCTGTGGTTGAATTTCACCCCTCAAAAACATGCAGCCTTATCAAAACGTGGTTGCGGTTCCTCAAGTAGCAATTTCCTTACCTATGTTTTTCTAGCAAATGTATCACTTCTGCTTGTTTGTAAAAAGAAAGTTTTATATCTTCCCTCTGTTTAATTTGTCATTCGGGTGTGTCTGACAGATCAGCAAACGAGTAGCATGACACCCACCACATCCACTACTACTGACGTCTCTGTGAGTATTAAACTACAACTAGTGGCTACAAACTGTGTCTGTTAGCGCAAAAAGCAAAAAACGACATTTACCCCTGCTGCTGCATCTGAGTAATATCTTTGTACACATGCTTTGCTTTATCTTTAGCATTTCACATCATCACATTTTAAAATATATATTTTAGGAGGGTATAAAAAAAATACATAAAAATATTATGTGAATGAGGGCTGAAATAAGAGTTTGAAGGAGAGTTGGAATTAGATAAACTGTTGAAAATGTCAATACCTCAAGACATGTTCATAATGTCCTGAATGAGCAGAATATGGTAAAAGGCTGACAAAGCACAAAGTATTCAGATTTAAGATGTAAAAAAATTGCACAGAAAAAAAAAAGATATTTATAATAATGATGTTGACAACTAATAACTAAGTTTTGGTTAATTAGTCAGTTTATCTGCTGAATCGGGCCTGCATTCTGCTGCTTTACAGAGATTTCACTGGTGGCTTGCAAACATACGTTTTTAAACAAACTTAAAAAAAATAGGGGAAAAAATAGTAGTAGTCTTCTTTCAGCAGGTAGTTGAGCAGAACTGTGACATTATACTTTGTTTTTCATTCACCTGAATGAAATAGCTACTTAAACACTTTCTCTTGAACCCTATTAAATTTGTTTTCACCATCTGAACCGCATTATGGGAAAGTTTTAATATTTTTAACGCATGCCTTCTGAGAACCTCGGTCACCAGAAACAGGCCCCATCCTTGTCTAGATTGCATAAGAGCCTGCTAGTTCTGCTATTTGGAAAAACTGCCATGCTTTTCTAGTAAGTGATGATTTTATGAAAGCAATGCCTGAAATTACTGCAGTGACAGATGGGGTAGCCAACTGTCTGGATCGCTGTGCATGTACTGAAGTGAGAAGCTATCAATATTTATGTCAACTACGACGAGGATAAGAACCATTTTAAACCATTTTAAACCTAACTTTATGTTTCAAACACTGTTTGAAACATAAAGTTAGTTTGAACCATTAAGAACGATAATCTTTGTCTCTCAGTTGCGATTCCTCCTGTTCAAATTTACTTTATTACCACCTGAGGACATCAGATGAGCATAACAGATATCAGACTGTTGATTTTATTTCAGGTCTCGTTGCTGAGGTATTTTGTTAAAAAACTGGTGTAGTGAATTTATCTTAATTATATATCTTGCCTGACAGGAGATTGAAGCAAGAAGTGGTGGTCACACATCTGCTATCGTTGTGCCGGTTGTGCTGATACTACTGATTGTTGCTTCTGTTGCTATTTGGCAACTCCGACGTGAGTTTTTTTTTCTTTTTCTTTTTCTCTCCTTATTAACAACCAGACAAATTTCATGCACTTCTCTGATCCTTATTCTCTATTCACAGGTATAAAACAGAGAAACGGCAGCCTGAACATGTAAGTGTTTGTGTTTGTTTATTCATCTGGACAATTAAGGTAAAAGAGATTCTGTTGAATTGTCAGTAAAGTTGATCTTAGCCTTGGTAACCAGCTGGGTGAATGACCTCAGTTTCGGAAAACAGATAAGGGTCAAGAGGATAGTGGAGCTAAAGGCAAGTTTACATCAGGTTTGGCCCAAAGGCTATTTCTGTCATCTTTATTTTTTTAAATGCCGCTCTCTGATCTGAAGTTATTATCAATTAGGATTCTGTTTCCTGTAGTGGATAAATATCCACTACTTTCATAATTTATAATAACTCAGAATGAAAATTCTATATCTGTGTGATTAGCAGATGTTAATTTTCATTAATTTTACTGCTGTTTTCTCAAAGAAACAACTTCTATATGTGAGACTAAAGTTACACAGCCTGATACTCCCTGATGATCAATCTGCCTCACAATGTCCAAAGACTCAGACTTTGGGATTTAGCAAAAGACTCTCATTTCTGCTTTTACTTCATAATGCTGCCATCTTTGATGGAGGTTTTTCACTGGTTATCTACATGTGCAACAAGGGTTTGCTTCACAAAAAGATCTCGAGGTGGTGCTTTATTTGTGTGACAGGCTTTTTAAATTCGAAATTGTGTTTGTCATCAGAATAAACAGGCCACATTCTGTTACAGGAAGTTGTGTTTTTTTCACCTCCAATCACTGATTTAATTGTATGGGTGTTCTGGTAGAGGAAGTGTATTTTGAGCTGGATAGCTGCACAAGTTCTGCTTTGCAAGAGGTCATTATTTTCACTATATGCCGATGGAAACATGTTTTGTCTTCTGCACCCAACTGCGAATGGCTAATGTCAAATCAGGTAAATAAGCACAATCTTAAGAATGATCTGGCTTTATATGTTTAACTTGTTTCTAACTTCTTCACTTTCTTCAACTAGCAGCATTATTGCTAAGAGTCTGCTTCAGTTACATATAAGCAGTTAATGCATATGTGATTCATTATTTAGTCTTATTTTTTTCACAGTATCAGTTTTCCTTCAGATAGTTACCCTGCTTCATTTTGTAGTACACCTGCACCATGAAACAGTCTTGTGGGTGGATCACATTCCTCAGCGAAAACAATAAATAAATAAAAACAATATAATTGATCGGTTTTATAAAATCTGAAATTATATTTTTGAGATTGTGGTTGTTTTAAAATGGTTCCAACTCAGCTTCCTCTCTGAAAAGACTCACTGCCATCTAATTTTAGGCGAGACACTGACTGCTGATAACAAGTCCGCTGAGTCCATTGTTTCAAAACTTAAACAATCCCTTTCAGGTGTATTCAGTAGCTTTTCTAATCAATTCTGCTCTGTTGCTTACAGATGGCTGGCCAGTGGAGCAATTCATTACAAAGGATCTGAGCCACTGCAAGAGCTGTGAAACTTACCCTGCAATCAACATTTGGAAACTCATTATGCCAACTATATTAAATATACCAAAGTGTATTTTTTATTGAAGATAAATTGCTAATATTACCTTTGCATATATTTCAGTCTAATACTAAAGGAAAGTTAAAAATACAAAGGTCCTTTAAGATTTTTACGGTGATTGGTATTCTGTAACTGGTTGTACAATTTCTCTACTATAGCTTTATTATTTAATTTTTTTTAACATTATGCATTTATGTTGTTTTGTCCACTAAAAGGTGCATCAATGTAGCATATTTGTCCAACAGTGTTTTAAATATTGACTGAAGGTTTATATCCAATTTAAATTCAGTTCTTGTTAAATACTGCCACCTGCTGGAAATACTTTACATAGTACATGATGAAAAATGTGCACACAGTGTATCCCTGTTTTATAGTGCAAAGTAAGCTAAAAATGCATTTATTATATATAAGTTTAAGTATATTTTGCTTTAGCCATTTTTTATTTCATTTTATTTTATTTTTTGAAAAACTAACAGTTAAAATATATGTATGGCAGAGATGCATTGATAGTTATTTTTTCTACAATCCTCAGAAAATAAAACAATAATCCTTCACTCTTGAACTGTATCAATGAGTCTAAAGCACTCGGTTGTTCTTTGATACTTTGTTTATTTTCAAGTCATCTAAGTCTGCTAACGGCTCTTCAGTCAGACAGAATAAAATATTTCCAAAGTTAGAAATGTTGTAGTTAATCATGCTGTTGTGTTTCATAAATCTTTTCATTACAATACTGAATTAGAGACACAAAAGCCCATGTCTGTTTGTACAAAATAGAGAACTAAATGCACAACAGTAAGGTCCTTACTGTATACTTCAGAACAAGGCAGTTTGTTATTTTTGCTAAATAAAGAGTAAAAACCCTAATAAGATCTATATAATAATCTCTATACACAGTCCTGGGCTCTCCACTGTGGTACAAAAATAATTTTGATAGAGGCAGAATAGAAACTGCACTGTCTTATACATGTAGTCCAACAAAGGTGGGATAAAAAGCTATTTGAATTATTATGTTATGGAATTATCATACTAATTAATTTATTTGTTGTTATTTTGAATCTGTTTTGGAAACCATCAGGTTATCATGTAGAATATCAATAAATTAAAGATCCCCTTTTTCTATTTTCATTCCTGTTCCTATTTTATGAGATTAAAAAAAAAAATAATTATCCCCTCAGATTCAGCATTTGTGCAAATAATAAAATATGTAAATCTTGATTTACATATTTGTTCATGTCTGAAAAATTATTCTTTGTATTTTGGGTGTTTTTATAGATAAAAGTATGCAGGAAGTCAGCAGCCTGTCCAGCATGAATCCCCACTCTTGCCCTATAAAAGTGTCGATCATGTAACACAAAACAATATGCCTGTGCATTGTTCTGGTGAAAAGCACAGCTTACCAATCTGATGATGTGCTGATAACCTTTTCTGGTGAAAGGAACCACATTTTCAAAAGAAGGAACCTAAGTCAAAGAAAAGGAACTAATTGTTTTCTGCTAATGCCACCAAAAGTTTGATGCTTGAGCATATTGAGGAAACTCAGACGTATTTAAAGGCTGAACGCCACTGGGGTGAGCATATTGAGGGAACTGGGACATATTTAAAGGCTGAATGCCACCGGGGTGAGCTGACATCGTGAATAGATAATAAAATTACTGATCCAGGTGAGAGGAATAAGATGGATCATTTGGGAAGGAAATTCTCTGCTTTCTATTGCCTCCTTCTCCTTTGTCTTCTCAAAGGTAAGACAGCTGATGTCAGATTGAACATTTTAATGAAGACCGATTAAAGGACTTGATCTTTAATCAGTCGTCCTCTTTTCAGGTTGTACCTGTCAATACCACACAACAGTAACGGTGGGAGCAGACGTTTCTCTAACATGCAACTATAATATTTGGGAACACGGCAGGCTGCCCTTTTGCTGGGCCAGAGGATCTACATCTGCATTTGGCTGTAACAATCAGGTGTTGAAGTCAGACGGGACCTGGGTGAACTACAGGCTGTCGTGGCGTTATGTTCTCAGGGGTAATCTTGATTATGGGGATGCCTCACTCACCATCACACAGGTTCAGGAGGGTGACTCGGGCAAATATATCTGTCGAGTGGAAATACCAGGCTGGTTCAACGACCAGGAAGTTGAGACTACTCTCTATGTTGTGCCAGGTATTCTTATAATGCAAAAATAGTAAATTACTGAATGTTTCATGTGTGTTCGTGATATTCTACCTTGTTGTTTTGACACCTTAGGACGCCCCTCTCCACCACAGGTGGGACTCACAGAGCTGAACCAAAGATCTGCCACAGTTGGTTGGAGCCCTCCATTTGATGGCGGCAGATACATTTCAGTTTATCTGATTGATTTTAAACGCAGCGATGGTGAGCATAATGAAGTGCTACATAATTAATTACAGATTAACATTTTAGACAACGTAATTTGGGTCTTAATGTTGCATTTTATTAACAGCGTCCTGGAGTGTCGCTGCAAGAACTCAGGATTTCAAGACTCAGGTGACTTTGGTTGATTTACGTCCTGCCACTACCTACGACCTCTGTGTGTTTGCTGTTAACAGTGTGGGGGCCAGTGATGCCAGCAATGTTCTGACATTTACGACACAGGAAGCAGGTAAAAGACAGCAGGCAGGCATTAATATATGGTGTCTAGCAAAGGTTTTCCACATTTTGTCAAATTTCAACCACAGCCTTCAAAGCATTCTGTTGGGATTTCACGTGAAATGAGGAGAAAATTATACATACATCTCAACATTTTTACATAGGAAACTTTAAAAAAAGATATCTTGCTTTTTTTAAGCTGCCATGTGTTAAAACTACTTCTTCTATGGTTTGTCTCTCCCAGGTTTGCACATAATGATTTTTTGCAAATTCTTTTTTTTTTTAAATACCTCAAGATCAATCCGATTGAAGGTAGAGATTTTGTGAACATCAGTATTAAACTCAATTAGTACTTTTGCAAGGCTCTTTAAAAATGGTGTGTTTTTTAGAAGCTACTGCCAAATTTAAGAAAACGATTCTCATTAAGTTTCACTTTTGCTCAGCGCCTGAGGGCCCACCACTTGATCTGCAACTTCAGGCTGTGAGCACTCGGAGTATCAGAGTGACCTGGAAGGTACAGTGATGAGTGTGAAATGTAAAAATTGTAATGTTATGATAAGTTTTTTTGAACCCGTGTATGTTTTCTTCTGACCAGCCTCCACAGGTTGAACTCAGAAACGGCGTTCTGCGCAGTTACACCATCAGCTATAGAGATTATGACGCACCGGTTCAGAAATGGTCGCACCTAACAAAGACGGCTACAGGTGATCAGGAGAGCGTCCTGCTCACCGATCTGCAGCCTTCGTCCAGGTACGATGTACTGATTCAGGCCTGGACAAACGCAGGAGAAGGACCTGCTGCGACCGCACCTCTCTGCTCTACTCTGGGTGAAGGTACGCTGGGAGACATGAGGTTTTAAAAAATAATTGCTTACTGTATAATTTGTTCCTCTGCCAATTTTAAAAATGTTGTTCTTTTTCCAACTCAAGCAACTACCGGTACAACCACTTCCACTACTGCTACAACCACAGCAACACACACAAGCCTCTCTGTGGGTATGAAAGAATTGTTTGATGAAATCAATATTTTCCTCCATGCATTTTTTGGTATTGTATAGATCATTAAGCTTTAGTTACTCTAACATGGAAATATTCAGTTGCCCTGCGACAGACTGCCGACTGTCCAGGGTGACCCCGCCTCTCGCCCGAAATGTTCGCTGGAGAAAGACACCAGCACCTCCCAACCCCACTAGGGACAAGGGTGTTGGAAAATGGATGAAAATATTCAAAACATGCATTACTCTTAGTTACTGAATATCCTGGCTGTTCTCTCCCTAGTACTTCCGGATCCACCTATAATTGGGTTGCGAAAGGTGATAAACTACACCATTTTAATTTTCTGGACCCCTGGTTTTGAAGGCGACAGCCCCATTTCCGGTTTCTACCTGGAGTACAAAGCACAAAATGGTGAGAAGACTTTATTGGAATGAAGTTGCTTTTTTGTTTCTCATCCACTGTTGATTATTTTGATATGTTTGATAAAATGATTCAGAAACATGTCAATTTTTTAACAGCCTCATGGGATAACACAGAAACTGTCATCGATTTTGACGCCAATGAGACAGAGGCCACGTTGATAGAGTTTAATCCTTCAACATACGACATTCGAATGTTTGCTAAAAACAGTCTGGGAACCAGTAAAGCCAGCAATGTTCTCACCGTGACCAATGAAGAAGGAGGTCTTGGTTTCTCATCCTCCTCGGCTGGTTGTGTTTCACTGTATGCTCCAAAAACACCGCGGGACATAATGTTGATGTTTTTAGGATGTCTGTGGTTCTTTTGGCAAACATCAGAATTCAACCTTTGCTTGGCATGACAGATAAAACAATAGTAATGAAATTCATCTTAAATGCACCTTAAAGAAACAGCTTATCATCTTTGAACAAGTGGTGACGCCACATGTGCAGTGGAATCTACTTGTGATCTTATTACATGCAGGAGTCTACTTCAAATTTTGGCAGATTTTCACTGTTGCTACAATAACCTCACTGTCAAAGATTATTGATAATTTATTCTGTTTAATTTTGTTTTATTTTCTTGACTGAACATTTTATTAAAAAAAACTCATTTTCTTTCTAAACATCGTTAAGCACCTTTAAACATAATGTGTTGGTCTACTGTATTACATGAAAATCCCAATAAAATACAACAAAGTTTGTGGTTCTTCACATATTTACATAAGTCCAATGAATATTGATACTTTTCTTAGACACTGTGAGTTTTTGTTGAAAGCTGACGAACTTTTATGTCAAATGAAAGATTAAATATTTCCTGTTAGGGATTTTTAATAAACTGATAATTTTACAGGAATTTTTTCTAATTTTACATCAGATAACTGATTAGATGGTCCTTAGTTTCAGTGAATTTAATGATTCCAGCCAGCTGGGATCTGCACACCATGTGTGAGCAATTATAATGCAAGCTGTTTGCAATTATTCATAAACTTTATACACGGGTAAAAATTATGTACGGAATTTTTTCAGATGGCCTGTTGAGGTATTTACACAAACAAATCTTTTGAATATAATCAAATGACGTATTATCAATTAAAAATATGTCTCTTCAAACCCTCTGTCCGGTGAACGCACAACTCCACTTCTCCCAATTACCGGTACAAAAAGCCAAAAGAAAATACAACCCATCGTTCTTGTGTGTCCACCAGAGGGCACCAGAGTCCCACCATTCAGTTGATGCAATCCTGTCCAATATTCACAAACATCTCTTCTCATCATCATCGGAGCAATCCTCCGGGGCACACACTGCAGCCAGCTGGATTTCAGTCCATCTGTCCTGCAAATCTCTTAATTGTCCTAATTAAGGATATGAGGAAAAGGGTGAGATCTGATACCTCTGTTGGGCTTTGAGGCAGCTGCCTTTTAGAGTGGCTCCCACCAGCAGAGAATCACAGCAGGACAGCAATGATTTTAAGTCACTTGCCTCAGAAATAAAATGCATTTATAAATATATGTATGACTGAAGTCTTAATGACTTCTTTACTCCCTTTTTGGCGCATTTGCGTCCTCTGAATATATAGACTTTGTTGTTTATGTTCATCTGAAGTGCCACACTTCCTGATAAAAAGGGATAATGGTCGACATTGATGTAAATAGAGCTTGATTGTTGGTTAGCTGTGGTAGCCCATCAGCAAACGCAGGGCTGGCAAAATCCAAAGTTACAGTAAATTGTGTGACCGTCGTCTGTAAACACAGCTATCCCACATCCCTCCCCATAGTCCTGTCATTTCAGCAGTCCACTTCCGTTTTCAAAGTTTTTGCCTGCTCAGTGTGGCTTTGCTTACTCAAATAGTCCCTGTTCCTGTCCTGGTGCTTCCCTGGATGTCAAGGATGTCTCTGTCCTCCTCTCTCACTTCCTGCTTCCGCCATGCTGATTACACTGTGTGGCACTTATATAAACGGAAGAAAAGAGGCAAGGAAGGTTGTGGGATGCATTCGCTGCATGTCTTTGATGAGGTCCCTTTGATTGGCCACACAGCCAAAAACCAATTAACCCCCCTTCCACCTCCACCCGTACAGCCATTTGGTCTCTTCTTGCCATGAACTTAGCCAGTGAAACAAATCAGGAGTCAATACACAAAGTGAGGAGAGCTGACACAGAAGAAATGGAAACAGCTGATGTTGCGGACCTGCACTCACTTAGCAATCTATGTCATTGCCCTAACAGCTTTGTCGCCTCATTCCCAACTTGAACATCCACCTCCTTCTAACGTCAGTGACTAAACATCCATTAGGGTAACAGCACAGCACAACTTATGTAAGTTTTTCAGAGCTGCGTCAGCGGTTTCTGCTGAAGGCTTCATGCTGCAGGTGAGAGACTGAGGGCCGAGGAGGGAAAGCATGGTTACAATAACGGCAGTACCGGCAGCGGGGACGGAGAGCTGTAATTAATCATGCAATGTGGTTCTGGCCACATCAAGGCACCAAGAGTCAGGAAATGGAGACTCGGATCAGCCCCACATACACCAAAGGCTGAGCTCCACAGCAGGGGTTGATCTGCAGGCCCTGTTACCCCAGAAACGGATGCAAGGGCCTGGACTTAAGAAGCAGCCAGATGTTGGCCTTTCCAACGCGCCGTATGAAGTCAAGAGAAAGAGAGCAGATGATAGAATTGAACAGGACTGAAATGAAAAGGACCAGAAGTTGAGGTGGAAGAAGAAAAGAGGGGGGGGGAAGGAACTGAGGTATGGCCTATTTGTTGATGAAAGGACCACTAATTGATTCAAGTCTCTATCTGAACCCCCTGCAAACTGCAGCAGCTCAAAGAAAACTTTTCATCTTGTTAGAGCTGGAACATTCATGTCGACCAGAAATGAAAAGATGGCATTGTTGAAATCCCGGAAGTGAGACCAAAAAGTAAATTACATTTTAAAAAATGACTAGCTGACAAGAAAACAATAGTCAATTACACCTTAAGATAGACGGGAAGCAACACATCTATAATCAGTTACCATTGAGTCATCAGCAGGCCAAGCCCAAAAAGAAGAAAAAACTTAAATGTTACAGTAGTGTTCCTCTGTAGCTTAATTAAACCAAGATCTCACTGCCATGCACTCTTTAACATTAAATATTCTACCTTTTCAGCATACGGTTCTGACACTTGCTTAGTAGTTACTGTGCTGGTTTTGCTAAAACGCGAATAAATGAATATAAACCAGAGTTTTACTGCAGCTGATGCATCCAGGAAGACAGATGCCTCTGCCTTATGGCATCCAATCAACAAGGTGTTGAAAGGAACTATGCTATCAACATTTTACCATATACTGTGCAAATGTTTGCAAGGTATTTATGAGGACATCATAATCTCAGGTTTTAAGACTCAATATCAGGGGGTTAAGCCACACGCAGGAAGATGGTCCATTTATGACAAACACATTGAACCAGGAGACTGATGCTAACAGGAGCTTTGTACATATATTTTATTTTGACAGGTAATGAGCCGCATAGTTGTAATGAAATTGCCTCAAACCACAACACAACAAAGGTAGCATATGTAACCCCCTAAAGACTGATGATGCATTTTCAGCCTAAACCGAGGATGTAACTTGAAGCACTTTTCAGCCAATAGTTTAAGCTCAGATTTGCATAGTTTTGGAGATGTGAATATGTGTGTGTTAATTTTAAATCAAGAATCCATTCTTAGCCTTAAAAAGTGTCTTGTTAGTTGTTTTGTAAGCTTTTTGATCTGATTATTTAACAAAAAGCTTAGACAAAAAAAGAAACCTAAGGAGATGACCACGTTGTGGTTGATAGATAATCTTAGTCCAGTCCGTGTTGCTGAGTCAAACCCATGATCCAACCCGGTTCTGCTAAATCAACCCCAGGGCCGGTTCCTAGTTCACCCAGGGATGTTAGTAAAGTATAACTCAGGTTGTTTTAAACCAGGAGCTTTTAAAGTCTAAGGCATTAGATAACAGACTGAAAAAAAACATAACCCACTAAAAATATAATAGATAAATAACCATTCTATCACATAAGTATCTCCTTGGAGTCTTTTAAACCTTTTTATTCATATCCACATCAACGCACATCTATGCATAGTTAACAAAGATCTATTTAAACTGTATAATTACATGTTATTTCTAACTGACTGCACATGTAAATCGAATACATAGTACAGTCTTATCATAGTATGTTACTGTTGAGCAGATTTTGAGCTAAATGGCAAATCTGAACCTTTTTAGAGGTCTAAGTTTCCATAGAAACACACTTTAGGTTGATGTAGCGAGTTTATCAAAGGCTGAAAAAAAAATTGCATTTGGCAGCCAGTTATTGAGGACAGAAATAGCTATACTGACAGGCTTGTTGCTTCCCTTTGCACACCCATAATCCTTAATGCTTGCAGATATTTCCATAAACGTTCGAACATCCAAAACCATATCTTGCACGATTCATATCACACGTCACCTCTCATTCAGACTGCATTAAGTGTCAGGGCTTTGAACAGAGACATGGCTCTTAATCTGCTTAAATTTGCTGCCTTTCTCTGCACTAACACCACTGACTTTTTTTATTTATTTGTTTTTTTTTAAAGATACCTGCCCAGAGGCTAAGTTCTGGTGAGGAGAGGCGTCAGATTGGAGGCGCTCCATCGTCCTGGCAGCTGAACACAGTGGAAGTCTTGGATGTGTTCAGGGGATTGGGCCAGCTGAGCTCTGCCATGGAAGACAAGTAGCTGGCGATGCTGAATGGGAGAAAGAGTGGCTCGATGGAGGGAGACAGTGGAGAGAAAGGGGGGCTGAGATGAAGAGGTAATCACATCAGGGGATTAGTGGCTGTTATTAATGGGGGGATTCGTCTCTCTGCTGTCACTCTCACACTAATGCACACAGAAACCTGCAAAATCTACTTTTATGATCTATCTATCTATCTGTCTGTCTATCTGTCTTTCTGTCTGTCTGTCTGTCTGAAAGTAATTTGATTACTCTTCTCACTCATCCAAACTCTGGCCGGTGGCAATGCATCCTGATTTTGGTTTGTAATATTCTTGCTACCTACTTCATGAGGGAGAAAAATGAGCCGCTCCGGTGTGTCTTTGTGCGCTCGTGCTGGCATGCCACCCCCTTGAAAGATGGCCATTCAGTGGCGAACAAACAAGACATTTGTCTAAAGTCTTGCATCACCTCGGGGAAGAATCTGTGGAGATGTGCTGTGCCAGGTTATCGCTCGCTGTTATTTTCAGCCTCCCTGTGACGCACAGGAGACCAACTTTGCAGTGAAATTTGTGAAGAAGAAATGAACATAAAAATTGGCACGTGTCGTTCGTGTCGCATGCCCCGAGACGTAATCCGACGAGTGCCTGAGGAGTTTTCCTAACCCGACCAACCATGCAACACGTTTGATTCCAACATTTCACTGCAAGGACTGCGGTGTTGTCGTCCCTCGCTAAATGAGTTTATGCGTGCAGATTTACTGGCAAATGCTCACCAGGAATTTTTTTTATAAAACCTATTTTGCTACACCTCTGGTAAAGAAGTTTGGGGGGAAAAAAGCTGGAAACAAATGAATAGCTTTTTATTCTAAGGTCATTTTCTCTGAAAAAAATACCCAAAAATGTAATTAATTTGGTTACATTTAATCAGTGGGAGAAAATGTTTTTATTTTTTATTAAAGTCCCTGCATGCATAATTGTTGATCCATTTTCTCTTAAAGTAATAGTTTGTGCAACCTCGTTTTTCTAATATGGCAACACTTATTCTTCACCCACCTCATTTATAAAGCTAAAGGATATTTTCATAGTATTTCACTATGGAACAATCTCTGAATTGGTTTTGAATAAATATTTATTATTGTTTAACAGAGGTCACAATTTTTTTTATTTCAAAAATAAAAATCATCCTTCATTTTAACATCATTTTAACATTTAACAACAGTGTTTTTATAAGAGAACCAGGCCCACAGCATCACCAATCCACCTCTGCACTGAAAAGTGTGCATGAGGTGTTTCTGCACTCATTTATACCCATAGAGTTAAGCTGAATAAATTTATGTTTGTGACAGAAGAGTAGAAAACGCTGTTTTTAGCATTCCTCCCGAACACCTGTGTGATATCCGCTCAGTGTCTGCGATCAAGATGACCATAGATCCTGTTCCAGGCTGGTAGGCAGTGACTGTAATAAACAGCTCTTTCTGTGACATCATATTTATACGCAATGGAAACAAAAAGTTATGAATGAGTTTGTTCTTTGAAATTCAATTCAACTTTAAGCAACAATGTATACATTTAAAAAAGAAGAATACTCAAATGATCTTTATTTGTACAAACAATTTTGTGACCATTGATTTAAAAGAACAAAATCAGTTATTTCTTACGGGTTTTTGCTGCCCCTTAATAAATTCTTCAAATCAAAGGTTGGATTTTTCTAAGAGTTTCCACGTGAGATTTTGCTGCAGACATTATTTTTATTTTCTTTTTCATATTATTTTTTTTTTCATATTATTTCACAGGGTAGTCAGGAACGCAGAAGGTGCTGGACAACAAATCAAACACTGGGGTTTAGAAAAAAGATAATATTTCCAGACTGTGCCTTCAGAATCGATGTGTAAGAAATAAAAAAAAAAAAATTCTTCCAGCAACATACAAATATAGTTCCTAAGGTGTCACAATTGAGATTTTTATGTGTAGATCATAAGAGGCAGGGCTCATTTCTTTGAAAACTCAAAAGCAGACGCTTGGTGCAGCTAACAGAGGCTTTTCTCTGAAAAGATGTAAGGGCCAGGGCTAAAGAGGCACATTTGCAGACTCTTTCATCAGGGAGATTTCGCCTCAGTCTCCCAGTGAGCTGCAAAGACACCAATGTCCCACCATGAGCCGCCGCACAGTTTCATCATCTGAATCGAGTTTCACAGCAGTAACAAGAGAACTGAAGTCCCCAAGCTCCATCACATCACCCGAAGACCCAGGAGGGGCAGTAGCATGTCAGAAAAGCTCAGGGGTGAGACAAATAAGTAAACAGACTGAATCCACATGCAGAGCGAGGAGAACTGGACGGATGGATGGGGAGAGGCAGTCAGGCGTTCCTCATGGCCACGTAGTTAAAATATACTCTGTCCTTATTGTTTCTTCTTTGCTTCCTTTTTCACAGCCTGACTTTCAGTGAAGCAGAGCAGCTCGACTCGTGTATGAACTTTGTTCACAGGTGTTGGACATACTTACCTAAATACAATGCATCAGCATTTCTCTAAATGCTTTCACGATGTCACATCACAACCACAAGCTCTCAGGTGTTTCACTGGGAATTGATCTAATAGAATCACACAGAGAAGCCCGTAGCAACAAAGCTTGTACAAATGTGAAAATGAAAAAATTGGTGGTTTGGATTTGTATTCAGCAGCAATTTCAAATGATAGCTACAGGTATTTTAGCTTTTACTCATGAAGATGATGAATCCCCTCCAGACTCCCCTTTCACCACAGCAAAATAGCTAAACTCTTTCTTAATTGGACAGAGTGAACATCAACCTTCAAATCTTACCACAAATTCCCAATTGTTTTTTTTATCTGGCCTTGACAGGGCAAAACTAATGTATGAACATGTTTGATTGTTTTGATTGTACCTCTGGTTGTATTTTTAGACTCATTGGCTTTCTGGAAGATGAACCTCTTTCGTAGTCTTTAATCTTTTTCAGCGTACTGCGGGTTCTACCAGGATTGTCCTGCATATCCTGCATTATTATCATTTCAACAGATTCTTCCAGCTGAGCTGTGGATATCTACAGCTCTTCCAGTGCTCTTGGATGTTCCTTAGTCAATCAGTCTATAGTTGTGCCAGCTAGTTACACTGGATTTTTTGGGGGGGGCATCAATCTAAAGAGGGCTGAATGCAAATGCGCAATTTTGTATTTATTTTTTTTTTCATATTTCACAGCAAAAGTTACAATCTGGTTCTGTTTTCCTTCCATTTCACAATCTGTCCCCGGTTAATATTAATTGTTGTAACATAGCGAAATGTGAAAAAGCTCAGGATATCTTACCTCTGCAAGCTTCCATAAATTGGTACTTTGTTGCTCTCATCGCCAAAAGTGTGAACAATGTAAATAAAAGTGTAGCAGGCTGCTTGTTTCAACACAATTGTGACTTTTTAGGTTGGTCTCTGTGAACAGGAAGAGTCGAGGGCCCCGTGGGGATAGATCCACACACACCCTCATCTGTCAATCTGTCTGTCAGCTCTGTGCTCATAATCACATCCCAACCCCTCCTGTTCCCAGGCACACAGCACCCCTACTTTGCTTCACTGTAAGGAGAGAAATGAGAGATCTCCCTCCCAAACGCTCTCTAAGATTAAGGATTTGTGTTTTACATGTGTTATCGTGGCTTCCCTTCATTATCCCCCTGCTTTTGTCTCAGCTTCTTCGTCTAATTAGAATCTTGTCCCTTTCATTCTCCCATTTGCCTTTCTTCCACCTGTGAGAGCAAGAAGTAGAGGAGGAGAAGGAGGAAAAGAAGGAGGAAAACGAAGGAAGGAACGGGTGGAGGAAAGATGAAAAGCGCGCAACACAGAGCGAGTGGCGGCGCGTTGTGGAACGTTGCGTCTGAGGGGAAGATGAAGGCGATTGTCACGTCTCATCACGCGAAGCGGCACACACATACACAACCTGGCTGTGCCGCAGCAGAGACACACGGTCCCGCTGAGCCGAGCTTTGAAAAGAAGAAAGCGCAAAGAGAATGAAAAAGAAGAAAGAAGAACAAGCGAGAAGAAGCCACCGTGTTGGATGTTTCATTTTGACCCATATTTGTCCTGACACATAAATCAAACAGGCGCTGAGGAGCCCAGTGCTGCTGTCACAACAGGGTGTTGGAAAACATATCTGAGCAGATCCACACGAATGCACACACTCCTGGTGGCATGAACAGCAATTAGGAAGAGCAAATAATAAGAACAATAGAAAATATACACTTTAAAGCAAGTTAATGTTGAAATGTCGGCTTCTCTAACAAGCATGAAATCTTTCCCGTTTCTGTTCCCTGCTCCTCCCTTGCCCTTCCTTTCCATTCTCTTCTGCCTCCAGAAACGTTCAGCGCTCTCTGTGCCTCCTCTGGCCCACAGCGCGGCCTCCTTGGCTGTTTATGAGCAAGGTGAGGACAGGCTGGCGCTTTGCCTCACAGTGTGGTCAGGCTGTGTTTACGTCTGTCTGGCCCAGGAGCCTGGGACCTGGAGTCATGCACTAGACAATCCTGGACATCACACAAAGCTCTGCTGATGTAGTGTGATGAGGAATCCTCTCAGACGCTGCAGGACGTACTAATAAATATCCCAGAGCTAAAGTTTTCACACTTTATAGCACACCATCAGGCAAAAAGTGTTCACACCCCTTGAACTTTTTCAAATTTGATCAGAACCACAAACTTCAATGTGTTTTATTGCAAAGATGAACATAACATAGTGCATAAATGTGATGTTAAGAAAAAAATAATACATTGTTGAGTGCATTTAAATTAATTTCCCTTGAGCCCATACTCAGTTGAGTGACTTTTTGCTGCAATTACATCTGCAGGTTCTTTGAGGGTGTGTCACGATCAGCACATCTGGAGAATAAAATGTTTTTCCCTGTTCATCTCTCCAAAAATAATTCAAACTCAGTCATTCTGGATAGAGAAAGCTTCAAATTCTCAGTTTTATGCAAGTTTGACATTTGACTAGAATTAAACATTTGAATGGATTTATGTCCTTTAAATGTAGCTCTGATTGTTTATTTGGAGTTGTAGTTCTGATGGTTCTGCTTATCTGCTGTATGTTCAAGAATTGCTCTGTTTTCCACCTCTGTGTGGGATTCATGGATGAGTTCAGGACAATCTGAAGTACAAATGTTGCACTTTGGAGGAAGGTCAAAAGGTTATATGTCACTCATAGCTGATATGTAATTGTCTTTTAAATGTATATTCCTCAAATAATGTGATGGAAACTTCAAATGGGGATTCTTATAGTTTGAATTCAACCATAATGTATCAATGGATACTACAGATTTTTTCATTTGAGGCTTAGATTTCTGAAGAAGTTACAATGAAGAAGTTTGTTGTTGTAAGAAAATTGTGAAAAAGTTCAAAAAAGATGTTCCCCTACAAATACTCTTCATGTTCTCTCACATGCACAAGTAGCTATATTTGACATTGGGCTTATCAATTAGTAAATCATGCCTATGTACATTTTCTGGAAGTAGAGGAAGTGCAGGGTGCTGTTCTCGGAGCAAAAGGAGACATCAACAACTGCATTATCGTTGACTTTTTTATATTTTCTCCAATCCAGCGCTTGTTAAAGAAGAAAATGTGATTTTGCTCAACTTACAGCTAAACCGCTTGTAATTGTTTACCCTGCAAATAATACTTAACATTTTATCACTAAAATCAGTTCATGTATCACCATTGATGCATGAAACCCCATGGCCTGCAGGAGTGTGACCCTTTGCATGTCAAATTCACTCTCCTACTATGACGGCTTTGTTGCTTTATTGCCCTTTAACAATCAGCATGCGCCAAACTCTTTCTAAACTTCCCTGCATCTTCTGAGACAGAAGCGTGAGGAACTTGCGTTGTTTCTCTGATTGAACGGCTGTCAGTTAGCTCTTGGCATTTGCTCGTCTGAGATATGTTTAACATGACTAATCTGCTAAAAGCAGCCGTGAAGGGAGAGAACTGAAAAGCCGCAGTTGTGGAACACGACAAACAGCGTGATCTGCCTTTTGTTTTCGGTAGCTGATGAATATGCATGTGGCCCTGGGAGTGACTGAGTCTGGGGTGGGATGGGGGGGTGTGCACAGAAGAGCATGTTCAACAATAGAATTACATCTCTGACATGCATCCACCGCAAGGCTGGGATTAAGCACAACACAGAAAGTGAAAAAAAAATGGAAAAAAAAGGAAGAAGAAAAAGGATGGAGATGGAGAGTGAAGTGATAAAGGAAAGATCCGCTGCTTATCTATTGAAGAAGAGGAGGCCTCGGGGAGGAAAGGAATGGAGAGCGAGATGGGGAGGAAGGTTGTGGTGACAATGAGAGGAGCGAGACAGGAAGAGGAGCAGGAGATGGGGAGCGGGTCGTCAATCCAAAGTGTTTAATTTCTTTTGCTGTTAGTGAATCATCACGGGAATGATCCAACAGTGGATCAAAAGGAGAATCAGGGGAACGGGCAAAAAAAAAAAAAAAAAAAGATTAATGCAGCAGAACAAAGGCTCAGTCCCTTCAAGATGATCACAACTCCTGTTTTTCTGTCCTACTCTACCGCCCTCTTATTTTTCACCCTGTTAAATAGTCCCAGTTTAATCTATCATAAAGAGACAAACAAGAAAAGTCCAACAACCTCAATTAGTAAAAAAAAAAAACTTGAACGTTTCTGGTCAATCTAATGTCTCCAAAATCATCCTGAATGGAAAAATTGGGAAAATTCTACCATCTGTTGTGGAATGTCAGCAGCTTCCCATGAGGCTTTCAGCAAACCGCTTGTTTAGTCTGCACTGCTCTCGCTGCCCAAACTCAAACAGTTTTGATGAAAAGCACACAGATCAGCGCTATGGAAGTCCAGGCGGCGAGTCCGTTTTTATTTTGAATCCCTCGACCCGCTCAAACTGTGTTCATGTTTATAGTGAAGCCGTGATCTGAAACTATGTAATCGTTCCCCCTGAGTGGTGCGGGTTGGTGTTGGTGTCTGAAGGGTTTTTCATGAGATATTGTTATTGGCCCAGGGCTGCTGCTCCTTCTGTGTTTCTGCCACTGAGAGAAAAGTGTTAGAGGCCATATTTCAGGAGTGTCATCACTGCAGTGCGAGTCTCCAGCTCAGGAGGAGCTTGGATGAACAAACTGTTTGTGTGTGCAGGAAAGTTTGAGGGGTGGAATGGGCAGTTTTTCAACGTGCATGGCAATAATGGAAGAAAAATCCTGACGCTCCAAAGGACTTAAGGTTGGGGGAAAGGTTCACCTTCCAGCATCAGAAATACCTTAAACGTATATCCAGAGCTATATGGATTGGCTCAAAGGATATTCATGTGTTAGAAAGTGATCCCTAGACCTCAGTTAAATCAAAAATTTGTGAGTCCAGATGAGCTATTTGACTTGTCAGGACTCAAGTAGCTGAGTTTATGTGAATAAATCTGCTTGAAAATCATAAAAATCTACTTTCCTTCCACTTTCCAATTTGCCACGACTTTGACTGGCTTTATTCTTTGAGATACACCAAAGTTTGTCCATCCAACATACAAAATTCAAAGGGACGTCACTGTAAATAATGAGGCACCCTCGTAGTTTTTTTTTTTCCTGGAAAAACAGATCAATGATATCTCAATAACCTTTAAACCCCTTTTCTACATGTCATTGCATCTCTTGCAGTTTTTTTTCCTTCTCTGTTTTTCTCCCCCTCTCTGTCACCATGTTTGTCACACTGCCCAAAACTGCCTCAACGCCCACTCAGTTCACCAAAAAGCCTCCTTATTCCTCATACCTGCCTGTCGACTCCAGATTGCAGACTGAGGCTGGTGTGAGGGTGTTTCAATGAGAGTGGCTGAGTTGTAAGTCCCCATCTCATGACTTCTCCCCTTTCCTCGCCACCAGATAAAACAGGTTGACCTGAAGACTGAAAAGTCAAGCGGTGTCCAGCCAAGCTCACGGTTGGTTGACGGTCAATATTGACCCTGGGCTAAGTGTGTCTCAGTGGAAACGAGGAATGATCCCCTCCCCTTTGGTCACCTTATACACACACATATAGAAGAGCGAGATGTCGGCAGTGGCTTGACCCGTCCGCTGCCCCAGTCTGGGTATTTTCTCATCCACCTGCTGGTTAAGAACAGGCTACAGGAAGGTGTGAATCTGTTCCCAGCTCTGTGAGCCAGCAATGAGTGATGGATGGGAGTGAGATGTTGTCACTGATGCTTCAATTTGAAGGTGCATTGTTAACTGCTCCTTGCCAAGCGACAAGGAAGCAAATCATCAGACTCGGTTTTTTCAATAAACGTTCGGCTTAAGCAGTGTGTGTTGTGGCAAAGAGAAAAGGAGACGGTAGAAAAGGATTGCAAGGTGCATGCTTCGATGTAGCAGTGTGACGCCGTGCACTTGCCGCTGTGTGTTTGTCAGCACAAACACCTAACATTGAAGGAGACAAGCTGCCTCCTGACAGTTATTTGCTAGTTTTGGTCTCTGGGTACTCTGTCTAACTTTCTGTCTCTCTTCCTCCCCCCAAATTACCCCTGAAGGACTGAGAGAAGGTAAACACAACCAATGAGAAAAGCATGGTGACACTCAGCTTGTT
The DNA here is from genome assembly GCF_027474105.1 of Poeciliopsis prolifica. NCBI lineage: Eukaryota > Metazoa > Chordata > Actinopteri > Cyprinodontiformes > Poeciliidae > Poeciliopsis > Poeciliopsis prolifica. The sequence goes on from NW_026562384.1 coordinate 9,024,987, forward strand.
ATTGTGAGAAGTCTCCATCTTTTTCCTCCTCTGTGACTCGGATTTCCTTCTCCTTCTCTCTAGCTTCAACCTGTACAGTGCCATGGAAAGTATGTGCTCCCTTAAATTATTCCTGTTTTTGCTTCACTTCCCAGCCAGCATACCTAGGTGGGCCTCATATAGGATAAATGAGAACAACTATATGGGCCCAAGAAGGTTTTGTCCATGATTTCCATGGTGGCGCTACATTTCTGGTTTCTCATTTCTGTGAACAACGTCCATGCTAGCAATTATGTAGAATTCCCCTTTTCCCACATATTCAATTGTTTTTGTCACGTTGATCAAGATATACATATCTATGGGCTGAAAAGTCTAAAACGCCACAATATTTAAGCACAAGTTTGTTGTATAAGCCTTAACATGTAAAATGCTTAAACAGGTTGTACTTTATCTCCTTAAGGAAATTGTTCTTGTTCTACAGCGCTATCTTCTCATGTCAATGATGGACAATTCACACGGTCTGTCAACAAATTACAATAAAAATGTAAACCATGTCCACTCTTTTGCCATTGATCTCCCACATTAACAATTTTTTACTCTTGTCATCAAAAGTCAGCCATAGTTAACAACAAAACATCCTTCCAGAGTACACTGCCATATTGACAACATGACTAAGCCATTTGTCCGTACTCATTGACACAGAGATTTACTTTTAAGATGCTACGTATTTTAAACAAGAGACTCTTTTGTTTGGTGTTCTGCATTTTTTTTTTTTTTTTTTTTTTACAAATTGAATGCACTTAATGTTTCGCAAATGTCGAGGATGAGTCGAGGAATGTAGCAAAGTGTAAAAGAAGAAGAGGCTTATTTGTGTGTGTAATTCATTTATATAGGCTAATATGTTCCTTTGTGATAGATAGATAGATAGATAGATAGATAGATAGATAGATAGATAGATAGATAGATAGATAGATAGATAGATAGATAGATAGATAGATAGATAGATAGATAGATAGATAGATAGATAGATAGATAGATAGATAGATAGATAGATAGATAGATAGATAGATAGATAGATAGATAGATAGATAGATAGATAGATAGATAGATAGATAGATAGATAGATAGATAGATAGAGATAGATAGATAGATAGATAGATAGATAGATAGATAGATAGATAGATAGATAGATAGATAGATAGATAGATAGATAGATAGATAGATAGATAGATAGATAGATAGATAGATAGATAGATAGATAGATAGATAGATAGATAGATAGATAGATAGATAGATAGATAGATAGATAGATAGATAGATATCTCTAGAGAGAACACCTGAGTTTGCTATAGCTACACGTGTCACGTTTCAGTGAATACAGAAACCATAATCACAGACATCTTTGCTTTTCATCAAGTCCCCTAATTTTCACTGTTCACTTCTTATAAATCCACCCACATCTGAGTTTCTCTCAGCACACCTGCTTTCAATATGAGCTCTCTCAACTCTCCATATTACACACTGACGCACACATTTTGCTCTACCTGCTCTGGTGCTAACTGCCCCCCCCCGGCCCTCGTCGCCCCTCTGTGTCATGTGTCCGCTGACAGGCATGAGCCCCCCCTGCCATCCAGCAACCCACACATCTTTCTTTCATCCAACCTTCAGTTTCACTGTAACAGGAAATCCTGAACATTTTACATTTCCTTCAGTTGTGGAGCAGATGTGTTTGAGCTCAAAGCGAAAAGAGAGGTTGAGCTGGAAGTGCTCTCAGTCAGCCAATGAAAAAGCAGCTTGCGACCAGGCCACATTCCTGTGCTTCTTCTTTTCTCTTCATGTTAACTCACGTCTGTTCACTTCCGCTCTGCTGCATCCCCAAGGTGACGGCTGGCTTCTGCTGCTGTGGCTCATGCCTAAAGGCTACTGGGCGAATGGGCCCGCTGTCCTCGGAGGTTTGTGACCAGAGGCCATCCGTCCCCATTGATTCAGACCAAACCTCTGCGGCATGTTTCTTTGATGAGCTCTGTCTGATTGAGTTAGCATGAGTTACTTTGTCTTTATCAAAACTTATTCCCAGTTCCAGGGAGAGAGCAGAGCAACACTGATGAGGAGGAACTAAATGAACCTTACTGAAGACAGACTTTTCAGTCATACACATCCCACGTAGTTTTCTATTTGCCAAATACAGCATGTTTCAATGTCCCAGAAGACTAAAAAAACGACTTGAAAGGAATACAGTCACACTACACTTAAAATATCATTTGTTTACATCCTCCTCCAAAAAGTCCCAGTGTCCTGGAATGCGAAGGAAAAGCAATCCGAAGCCCCAGTGTGTTTGCAGCCCTATAAATAAAGGTGGTGGTGGGGAGTGTGGTTGACCATAATTACACAGGCCCTGTTAAAGTTGGGCTGCGCTCTCTTTCTGTCTGACTCTGCGTCCCGTTAGCATTCATGGCAACTCCCATCCACATACAAACACGTTCACAGGCGGTGCACACACTCACATAAACACATGCAGACAGGATCTGGGTCAAAAGTTTTGTTTTCTACATCTGTCTGGACTTTTAATGCCTTCTGACGTTCATAGTCTATTACATAATTTAAGTGTTTAAACAAACATAACTTTTTCTTTTCTCTGCCTTACGATCTATTTTTTATACATCTATGATGAATAAGATGCCTTTTTTATACAAGACCTGTACAGTGATCCACAGCAGGGAAAATACGACCTCTGGATGACCTCAGAGTCTCCAAAGGATTTTGTAAAATTATGCAAGGTTACTACACATCATGTCAAACATCCACTCATTTCCACATTTTTACAGACAGCAATACTTTAAATCACCTAATGCAAAAAAGTTTTCAATAAAGTTATTGCTTTGCAAATATACCAAGAGAGATCAGACTTCAAATACAGAATCGGCAAAAGACATAAAGACTGATGAGTCGACGAAAGGACGGACGGACGAGTGGACCTTTCCAGACTACTTATTAATAACATTTTATTTCATCTTCATAAAAGCCGCTCTCTGTCAGTCCTGATTAGAGCGACAAGTCAGTTTTTGGTCCCTTACACGACGTGTATTTCCATCCCTGTGGTGTGCATGCTCACATGCTAAATCTCCATCTGGCTGCTGCGAAATAAAGTTCACAGCATTGGAGTCGAGATGTAAACACACATTCACACACTGTTCTCTTTCTCGCTAAGCTGCAGAGACAGACATTTACCAAACTATGCTGTATGTCGCGTATCTCTACCAGCCAAAAGTGGTCTGATGGTGAGTGTGCGTGCGTGTGTGAGATCATGCACCTGCATGTGTGTGAATGTATCTAAGTTCACACAGGCAGAACCACATACATACACCAGCCAAGACTTTCCTTTGGCTGCCAGAATAACGGAGAAATTTCTATACAAATTCTCAGCAGCGCGGCACAGTTTGTTCCAAAGCACTTGTCTCCGCGTACAAATCACAGCCAGGCAGCCAACTATAGCTAGCTCGCTCTATTACTGCCAAGAGGAAACATATCCAAAAGTTTTAATACCTTGTTTTCACACAAGCAGTTTTTTATTCCAGCTCATAAAAGCCAAACGACAAAAACAATGGTATGTACAAGAAAAACAGCTCATTTTTGGTGTAAGCTAAAGTCTCCTCAAACTGATTATTAGGACCAGTCAGTGGTCCACATTTCCCCACCCTCGTTGTCCTGCTGTGGTTTGGCACTGGGGGCGTGCAGACTGGGCAAGCTGCGCAGAATGGCCGCGGTTTGATGTCTTAATGCTGCTTGTCTGCGTTGTACAAGATGGGTTCAAGAAAAATGCTTTAAAACTGAGCCAAATGTAAAACACTTTCCTGGTCACACCTTTGGCTTTACTTTAAGATTCTTGCACACTGAATGCTTGCGATAAGAGAGGATGGAAATAGCAGAGGAGTGTTAGGTTAGTGTGATCACTCTTCCCTCCTCGTTCTGGTCCATTTTTCTCAGAGATACCGTAGAGCAGAAAGGCAGTAATGTACTTTAATGCACCTCTACATGATAAAAGTTGGCTGTCTGCTGCTACATTCCCCCTCTGCCTCTCTCTCGCTTGCACATACACACACACACACATCTCTGACTCTTATGCACCGCTGTGCCTCGTAGCATTAAACATTAAGGAGAAACAAATGAAAGGCTCTTTTAAAAGCTTTAACCAATAGGCTTTTACAAGCCGACTGGCTGCATTTGAATAAAAACAAAGACTAAAGTGGTCTAGACAGCAGGAAATCCAACTTTGAAAGAATACTACTACTGAAGTTAAATGGTTTCCCCCTTTGGTGGCGGCGAATGCATTGCTTTGTACCACATATATACTCATTTGGTTTATTGCTGGAAGAAATTGAATTGGTGCCACCGAGATGCAATATTCAGATCTTAAGGGGGTTGAGGAGAGCGGCTGGTTGGCCATAAAGACAAATGAGTCAGGGATGGGGATCTTGTGGAGTTTTTGATGAACAGTTATGTATCATCACATAACATAAACTGTCTCCAGCACTCAAACTCAACTCTGGCTATCACAAACAAGGACAGGGACAGTATTCACAAAGGAAATGTGGACAGCTATAACATTTTTTTTCTGGGTTTGCACTTAGAAATGACATTAGCGTTTAGGGGGTAAGTCATATTTCTACTCACTATCCCCAGTGTGAAACATTTTGCTAAGTTTGGGAAGTTGAAAGCATTGCTAAGAATACAAAAGAAAATCCCAAGTTTTCAACAACAACACACCCTTTTTCATCCACCATTCAAAAGTAAGATGAGTGTAAACCTAGGAAACAGTTTGCAGGACAGCAGTCATCAAGGGTATGGTATCTCTGTTTGAGCTGCAGAGATGCAAAGTTCGGATGGTCGAATGCAACAGCACAACTATTAGCTGTGTAACCCTACAATCTGGTTTGTTTGAAAGAGTGAAAAGGCAAGTGTCATAAGATATTTATCAGAAGCCACGTTGACTCCGCAGCAAACGTCTGGACGATTAAGTCTGATTGGGTTCTACCAAAATGAAACAGTTTAGACTATGTGGAAAAGGACAGAAAACCAAATATATTGACGTCTGTGGTTATAATGTAACAAACTATGAAACGCTTTCAATGGATGTCAATGCCTTTGCAGGAGACTGTAGATCTTGACAGATTGTTTTCTGTCATTGCATAACATAAACTGTCTCTGACATCAAGTCCAGTTATTAGAAATAAAAGAGGTGACAAATTTCACAAAGGAAATGTGACCAGCTATGAAATTCCTCTGTGATTTGAGCTTGGAAATAGAATTAGTGTCAGATGCCTTCCCCTCTCTATCCATCTTTCTATCTCTCTCTGTGGCTGTCCGTCTGTTTCTTGCAGGTGTCCTCTAGGTGTCACTAGAGATGTTCATGGGGGAGGCCAGAGGAGGCTGACTTATTAGAAGTGTGTAGAGGAGTGTGTCCACGTGCGAGACTTTGGAAGAAAAGGAAGCTGCAGCCTTTCCGCTGCACTGACAGCCTCAATCCAGTTGCCGTGGTGATACCCTCTCCCAGGTGCATCGCTCTCTCTCTCCCTCTTTCGCAATGGCACGCGCGCGCACATACACGCGTGCACGCACTTCCTCACATAGTTCGACACCAACAGCTGGCTGTTTGCGCCCTTCCCTCCAGCAGCTCAGACAGCCATCATTAGCACGCAGTGTCCCTGCGCTGCGCTGTCCCTCTCCTCTCCATTTCCCTGAACCGCACACCATGCACCCTGCTTTTCCGCAGGTGTCCTACCCACTGCACCCCCTACCCACTCACCCACCCACCACGTACTCGCTAATGAGAGTGAAAATGAGAACAATGGGGAGAGGAGCGCGGGGCCCGCCAGCTCATCTGGGCTCCGTTGATCTTGTTAATTGCGTCCGTGGACGCGCTCCGCTCCCTTTGAAGTGTGTCTGAAGAGCCCGCTTCAGAGACTGGCAATTACCGCACATCATGTAATTGCTGCAAGACAGGCAGCCATATGAGAGAATTCATGTTACTGTATGGGTGCGTCAGGGGCGTGTGAGTGTACATCTTGGCAAAGATGAGTGTGCGTGTGTGTGTGTGTGTGTGTGTGGTGGTGGGTGGGAGGGGGGGGGGTGTCTGAGACGGACAGGAAAAGAGCTGATGGAGATGCTTTCCAAGGTGTCGAAGCAGCTCAACCAGCGTCCTGTCAAACCGCAACACCTTCAGAACAAAAATCTTAACAGCTTTGATGCTACAGACAACTGCATTTTGCAAAATGACTGATAACTACTTTGTTAAAATCAATTTCCACAGATCAAAAGATATTCTTCCTGTTTGGAAATCAGTTCTCTCTCTCTCACACAGTGTCTTGGCTGTGGTTTCAGGAGGACGTCTATGTCCTGTTTACATCCCCAGATTCTGTTCATGCAGTGTGTTTTGAGGTCAGTAGTGTGCTGTGTTACTTTGAAGCAAAAGTCTCGTTGTCTTCAAAGACTATGTAAAGTCCCTTTTAGTGGGTTTCACTTTGCTGTGACACACTAAGCTATTTTCTTTTGTTATGTCAGCAGGTTTCCACAAACTATCAAGGCATCGTTTTCAGCATCGATGCGTCAGATTAACATAGCAGAGAGACAACAATCTCAAACTTCACACTTCTGCACCAATGAACAGAAATGTCCAGTCAACACAGATGTTAGTAAATTATCTGGCACACATATGAGTTTGTAAAAAGGATGCATGTGACCATGTGTTCACTGAGGAGAAAAGCAGCAAAACCTTGGAGACCTAGCAAACAGATACCCTACGGAGTTAAGAGGGCTCCATCGCAAGACTAATTGGCCTCCAACATGTTACTCTGCTGAATAATTGCTCGTTTTAAAGCTTTATATAAAATAAGAACGTTCTAGTAGCATTTGCACAGACGTAGCCATGTCTGCGTCACTCCTGACCAGCAGAGGCATTCGTCAACAAAAACTAGTATTCATAGTGTGAAATGGGTTTTGTCCTCTTCCATCAGGTTTAAGTCCTTCTCTTCAGTCCAAGGTTTAAATTGTTTTATGATCATTGGCAAATTAACTATTTTCAAAAGAGACTGTCTTGTTGTGGTGTTTTACCTTCAATGTTTTTAAACTATGTCCCACAAATCATTGTCATTAAATACAGATTTTCATAAGTTAGAAATTAAAATGAAAAAATTAGTGAATTCAAAATAAATGCACGTTGAAATAAATCATTGAACATTTAGATTGTATATATCATTTTAAGAACATATTGTTCACAATATATTTATTGGTTTGTCACAATTTTGGAGAGTTAAAAAAAAGCTGAAATCTCATAAATTAAACTGTTAAATACATATTCACATATTTATTCACATTATGCATTCATTAGATGAAAAATGAGTTACAAAATGTTGAAATGAATGTACATTATTTCGCCAATATTTTCTCAACCATGTCTTAATTTCACTTTTACACATTTGGTTCAATTTAATAAAAAAACAATAAATCAAGGACTTATTTCCAAAATCAATGTATAAATAATAACAATTGAGAACAAATGCACCATAGTATTTTATTAATTAATCACAAAATCCGACGCGCTCACTTTAAATCAACTCTAACTGTAAAGCTGCCTGATGGGTATATTGATACTAGACAGACTTCTATATGAGCACAGACAAGAAATTAATTGGCTGTCTTCATCTCTCTCACAATTATATCAAGGACAAATAAAATGCTTCCCTCTCACCAAAGACTTTCTGTTCTCTTCTCTCATGCTTATTTGGATTCTCCAACACTGGTCTGCTTAGCACAATAGATAAGACACCCCTAGGCTGTGAAAGAAAGAGACAGACAGAAATTAAATATCTGGAGACAAGACCTAAAGCACATTTTCTTATGGTATCTGTATCAACTGGAATGCTGGATAACAATCTACAGTTCACTTAAAAAAATTACTTTGCCGTGCAACAGACACAAACTGCATAGTTGTAAAGTAAAAGAACAACTATACATGGTTGTGACATTGCTTTTGCATTTAGCCCACCTGAGTCGATACTCTGTAGAATCATATATATCTCTACAATCACAGCTGCACGTCTCTTTTGGAGTCTTTCCACTTCGAGAGATGACATTTTTCTCAAATCTTTGCAAAATAGCTCCACCTCAGACAGACTCAATGGCATATGCGAGTCGGTCGTCCCTCCAGCTCTGAACAGTTACAGATAAATACCCTCGCAGAATGATGCTGCCACCACCATTTGTCTCCATGGGTGTGTGATATTAGCACTTTAATTTCGGTGGCAAAGAATCTTTAACGACTCATTTCAGCCCATTTCACAATCCATAAACCAATCCATCCCCCAAATCAATAAAATAAACACAAACGCTGTTGTTTGAAAGAAGTGATTGACGGAAACTGCCAGCCTGCTCTGAGCTGCAGAGACTCTCACATGCCCTCCCTTTTGCCATAAATTCAGATAATGTAACAGTTTTATGCCACTGTGCTTTGAGTCAGATACAGATATAGCGAGGCAACCCTTTGCTCCCACTCCCACGTCTGAAGCTGAAAGTGGTACAGATTAAATGCACCACTCGGGGCTAACTACAACTGCAGCATAAATACTGACTGAAATGCTGATATGGTAGCAGGCATGGATTTGTCTCCCTGTGATGTGGGACAGACCCAACTGTGAGCATTTTCAAATGCGTACACACTCTAAAAAGGAAAAGAGAGGCATGTTGCATGTGACCCCATGCACATTAAGCCGGTTAATAAAAGTAAGCCTACAATATCCTCATTCTCTTCCCTCTCATTTGTAGGGACAAAAGCAGAACATTATTGTCGGAAAATGCGCCACCTTTTTATGAATAAAAATTGAGAAACACTCCTTCTTGTCCACAGATGCAAACAAATACATCGTTTTTTAGCAGTGTTTTTTTTGGGGGGGTTTTTTGTCTGCAAGAACTTTTTATTTAAAAACAGACATGCCTGTCCTGTTGTGCTGTTGCAAATAAAACCAGGCGATCACCTTAATCTCTTTGCTTTATCCTCCTGACACCAGGAATATACACAGACTCTAATCCAGATACATCAGTATGCTCCAACACGCTTAACAGAACATTTATGGAGACAGACCACTAACAGGGCAGGGAGAAACTCTTTCCATACAAATTTTCACAGCTTATGAGGAAAAACCACCTCATGCCACTGTCAGAGTGACAACAGCACTGAATAAAGACAGAAGACAGCAGACTTGGCCAATTATTGATAATATGAACACCTGGATGTCATAACTGGTTATACAATATTCCATACACCGGCCGTTAGTTGTAGCAAATGATGGAGAAGATAAAAATAAAAAGGGAAGTGCTCACTATGTCCGTAGCTTTGTCCTTATCCAACAGATTATTTTTAAGTGTTTTGGGGTTTTAATTCTGGTGTGAAGATTTGTACATGCTTTAAATAAATTTCACATCTATGGTTAATTCAAATTAATACCATGAGAACAGGTTTCTGACTAACACATGCCCCTGTTAGCAAAAATAACAGAAAAATCCTTAGAAAGCTTGTTGCTAGGTGCGGCATATTTCATGCACAAAAGTCAAGACGCTCACAACCCGTCCTCCTGTATGAACAGACTATTGTGACAACAGTCTGATGCACCACACCAGTGGTTTTAAATTATAACTTAAATCAAGGTTAGATCAATTTTGTGACAAAAGTTTGTATTTAAAAAAGCGGTTTTGTGTACTTCTTTGTAATAAACTCATGGATGCTCTTTGTATTCAAAGTGGCACTATGTTTTAATTTATATTTTCAAATTTAATTAACTGAGAAATCGTTTAGCTAATTTGTTTATGACAGTTTAAACTTTTTTCTGTTTTGCTGTGAAAGCTCTGTAAACGCTGTGCTGCTGCCAGGATTCTCTTGTAAGAGATTTTTAACTTTTATTTGTCTTGGTGAAATAAAAGTTAATAAGTAAAGTTTAAATATTTGTCCTAATATAAAATAAAAAAATTGCTTAATTTATTTATTTTTTTTAACTTAAGAAGTTGAAAGTCTAAGCACAATAATTTATAGTGCAAACTTTTAGGAAGTAGAAATCAGCTTCTAGTAGAAAGTTTTAGTCATTGAGTTGCATCTAAAAGTCCATCCACCCATCCATCCGTCCGCCCGTCCGTCCGTCCGTCCGTCCAGAGTTATGACTCCTTTTGCATGAATGTCTGCATCAGAGTGTTGTGGAGACAACCGGCCTGTGGTTCTGCTGAGGTACAATGGCAGCATGTTGTTTGACAGCTGCCTTCAGGTGATCTGCATTGTTGGGTCTGGGGTTCATCTTTCTACTCTTGTCAGTGCTCTATAGCTTCCCTCTGGGGTTGAAGGTCTGTCCAGATTGCTGACCAGTCAAGAACAGGAATGCCATGGTCACTGAATCAGCTTTCTGTACCTTTGGCATTGTGGACAAGCACCAACTCCTGTTGAAAAATGAAATCGGCATGTCCAAGCTTGTTAGCAGACAGAAGCATTAAGTGCTCTAATGTTTCCTGGAGAGCTGTGTCAACTGTGGAGTTTAGAAAAAGTACTGGACCAATACCAGCAGATGACATGGCACCCCAAGTTATCACTGATCGTGGGAACTTCATGCTGGATTTTAAACAATGTGGATTTCGTGCTCTGTTTCTACTCCTCCAGATTGTAGGACCTTGTTTTCCAGATAAAATAAAAACTTTATTCTGACCCAAAAAAAGACATTGGACCACTGAACAAGAATGCAGTTACTTTTCTCCTTTTCCCCAGGCAAGAGGCTTCTGACATTGTTGAAAGGAATTTGTTTGACAATCCTTTAAATGCTGTTGTCATTCCTAATGCTAGCTTACCTTTTCTTACAACAAGTTTTCCTTCCACTCAGCTTTCTTTGAACACAGCCTGTGTGAACAGAACTTTGTAAAAAGCTGCTGTGTTCTTGTTTTCCTACATATTAAGACCAAAGTATGGTACGGAACATTTAGGGTAATATTTACGTATTTAGTACTTGGACTTTGACTATAAAACTGTCTACATTTTTAAGAAACCTTGTAAAAACTTTTAGCAACTGGGATATCAATAAAACAATATAAAGGAAAGTCTCATTAAGTGACATTCCAACATGTGCTATAACCTAATGTAACTGCATGTAATTAGAGTTCATTCCAATCCAGCACCACCCTTCTTACCTCCTAATGAAGGATATGTAATTGCTGTATTTGCAACTCATTTAAATTGTTCCTCCAGCTGGCTTACCACACCACTACAAAAAAGTTAATGTGATTCTTTTAAGAAAGTTACTTTTATGAGCAAAACTGTAGTATTCATTGTTTTGCTGATGAAAGCAGCAGTCAAATTAGGCTTCCTGCTTTTCCACTACAAAGTTGTAATTCTTCCCAGCTAATTTGTTGTTGCTGTCCAGTTGTTAGATGTGTCAAAGAGGGAGTAATGTATTTTACAGACAAGAAGTGCCATTTCATAGCACAATTAAGTAACTATGTCACAGAAAAAGCTGCATATTAAACATATCTTAAAAGAAATTTGACTTTGGATCAGAGGCATATCTGATGCCTTGAAATTGGACGTCTGTCTCTTTAAAAAATTTCTTGTTCCTTCCGACATGCCGTCTTCAGCGCATCATCACAACGTTTCTCCATTATGCTGCTCACCGCCGTTAGACTGAAAAGTCAGTCATACGATAAACAAAGCAAACTTGCAGTTCCCGCAGGCGCTTGCTAATTGCTGCAGTCACTAGTCTGTAGGAACTGAGTGGGGGAGGATGAGGTGAAAACTCAACTGGAGACTGCAACTCCAAGGAGGAGCTTTGGGCAAATAGGAACCTCTTATTTGCCCAATGGTTGCCACAGGAGATTCAAGGATTTCACAATACCTATGTGTTTAATAAAGTAATGAGACTATAACTTTACATAAAGCTCAAAAAAGTCAATTGTGGAGGCCTCTTTTAAATAAGGAGTACCCAAATCCAGCCTACTATCTCCATCCAACGCTTCTTCAACAGACCTGACTGAAATAACGAAATTCCCTCACCAGGAGTCGTTCATTATGCAGAAGTCTGCAGCAAGCAGTTTGATTCAGGTGGGTTGAAGAAGTGATGCATCTAAAAGTCGCAGGAAGGGCTCAATGATTGGACGTGACCGTCTGTTTGCGTACCGTTTACGCAAATAGAGGGAGCCTGAGGCCTTCCTCTGATGCAGATTGTATAGATGGGTCGGTCCAAATGGTTTTCCACTTGGATCCGCTTCCTTTGAGGATGTCTCCAACCGGCACTCACTGAGAGTGTCTGTAATCAGAACTGTGACGATGATGATGATGATAATAATAATAATAATGGAGGAACTGGGTTCAGGTCTAAGAAAGAAATTCAAATAATTTATTACGATAAATTATTTGAATTTATCAAATAAATTATAAAATTATAGCGTTTCCTGCTATAATTTAGCAGGAAACGCTAAATTATATAAAACCTTTTAGATGATTCTGTAGTTTTCAGAAACTGTTTTTCAATGCAACACTAAACTACCCTGAGGAGTGAATCTCTGCCTGGTTGTTGTTTATCCATGTTCCCCAATGGTCGCTGGGAAGGGTACCAGTAACAACCCTCCACCAACCTTCCACCGATAAGTAGGAAGAGAAAATGGATTAATGTATGGATGTACAAGCATGTTTTCATCATATTCAGCATGGTAGGATCTCCAGAGATTTTTAGCTTCAAAAATAAGCCAGAACTGCAGAGCAAGAGGATTCAATGTATATATTTTACCCATGAAGTCGCTCTCAGTTGCAAAAAGGTTGACAACCCCTGATTTAAGCAAATAGTCTGTTTACGTTTTAAGCTTTGAATACCTCCTAAATGAACTGGGAACTCAAACAAAACCATTTCAGTTTCATCTACTATTGCTGAAGATTTTTCATGGTACAGGGAGTTTGCATTTAACCTCAGCTGTGCCCTCGAGGATTTTGTCATTTTAAAGGTTTGTGTTAAATCATGGAAGCCAGAAGGATTTTGTCAGCTGTTCTCTCAACATACACAGGGCACTGTCTGAGAAAATAAAACTTTATGACTGCCATGCAACATATTTAAGACTTTAACAGTGCTGAGATAAACTATTACTTTGTAAGTGACCAGTTTGAAATATAAACACACACACCCACATTCAGACACAACTAGTACGAAAGCAGGGGGAAAAGGCTCAAATTGAGGCAGCTTGCTGAAGGGCAGCCTGCCAAACGAGTGGGAGAGAGAGACAGCCACATAGACAAAGGGAGAGAGCAGGAAAGTCCTTACATAGCCCACAGGAAGAGCTGTGTCAGGGCAGGAAACGCCTTGTTTGGGCATGAAGGTTTCCTGGCTGGCTGGGAGACTGACATTTCCTCTGCTGGTTTGCTTCTGGAGCGAGGATCACATGAAGGCTTGAGGGAGGCTGCAGGGGTGATGGTGGTGGGCTGCCAGTTGGGAAGGGCCAGACTCAGTCTCTGGTTTCACCTCTCCCTCCCTCCTTCTCTCTGTCTCTCTCTCTCTCTCTCTCTGCTTTTCTCTGCACACCCTGCAGCTCGCGGCTCATTGCTGTAGCAGACACTTCGCAGGTCAGCTTTCAGTCATGGCCACTAATGACAGTAAACCATAGAGCGGTGAGGAATATAGCATGGTGTACAATTATATGTGTGATACATTTAATGGAGCACTCAGAAGAAACTGAACGCAACACAATTACCTTGAACAACTGTGGTTGCCCGTTGTACTCTTTCATCAAAGCTATTTCATGGTTTTACCAGTTATGTCATCTTGAGTAAATCAATGCTGCGTCTTGGATCTGGGCTGAGCCTGTTTTACTCTTTACCCTTAGATTGTTTAACTCCTTCAGAAGGCAGCCTTTAAATAAATGGTCTTTATTATCTGCTAAAGGCTATTAAAATGTTTGATGTTTTCTAACTTGATATGTCAAGTAAATGAGTCCGGATATGTCCGCACTCATTTACAATTTCACTTAGATTGAATGCACAAGAAGCCAAATTACCAATTACACAACATAGTGATTTTATTTTTGTTTTATTTTTTGTGAAAGTTGATGGCAGATCAACGTCTTGCAGCATTTTAATCTCATTTTAGATGCAAAGCAAAATGTCAGTTTTTCCATCTGCTTTATTATTTTATTATAAATTATTTAAATCTGAATATTTGACTTGATAAAAGGAATCCTTATTATGCAAATTGTTAATTTATTGCTAAGTGTTTGAAAGTGTGAAAAAACTAAAACTATTTGTATCTTCTTTTTTTGGCATTTGTATTCCTCTTCAGAGTTTATCCAGCAAAACCACTGATATTTGTGCAAAGACTAAGTGATATTTCTTAATAATTTGGCACAAAAAAAGTGTATGGAAGCCGTTCGTGAATTGAACCAGGAAGGCATAGACAGAACATAACGCTTTAATTTTTCCGAAGCAAGTAAAAGTTGGGACCTACAAAATTGTGACAACTGCCAACAGTGACATCAACTGAGCCAATGCCAGTAAGAAGAAGCAATAAAAAAATATTTCTACAAGTCTAAACATGATCTGAGATTAATTGCAAGATAAACACTGATTTGTGTTGTAGCAACTAAAAGACCAAATATCAAGAACTCGTGTTTAACGCATATAGAGTTGTAGTTGTCTGACTGGAATATGACCTAAAACTAGCGACAGATGTATAATTATGGAGGAAAAATGAGCAAATATGTCAAAAACAAATATATGAAACATTAGTCTAGATGGGTTTGAATCAGTTAAAGTTCTAAAGTTGATTATTATCCTCATCATCGTTTGTTTCAACTTTAGTATCCAACATAGCCTGTGAGTCACAGTCTGACTCAAAGCAGCTGGATGTTCCCTCTGTCTGAATTGTATTCCTGAAGGAATATCTCTGTCTGACTGAATAGAAAGGCCTCCAAATTCATGTTAGAATCTTCTAAAAGTTGTTCATCCAACAAATCGTTTACTGATGCCAAAATTTCACCCTGAGACTCTCTTCTCTGTGGCGATGCTCGTTGGGATCAGCCAGCCTAAGCTCAGAGAGGGTGAGGTCAACCAATCCCCTTCGTTAAGGTGGTCATTGTTCAGCCAAATCCAGAAAATTGTTCTTGAGATTTTCTTAGTAAGTCCTCACCTTAGGAACATTTGAGCCTCCTTGAAACTCAAATTCAAACCCTGATACTTGACTAAGTGACCAAAATCCTGTTGTACTCTCATTGCTTCATTGCTTAGTGATCCACCATCTGTGGATTTGTCTTAGCAAAGAGTATCAACTGTGTCCAGACAAAGAGAAACATACACAGACATATGTTTCCTGGTAAACAGCGAGAGCTCCAATCAGACATAAATCTGGAAAGTGACAAGATAATTCCTGCACCTGCTCAGCCTCCCTCTTCTTTTCCCTCACACACACACACACACATGCACCCACGCACACACACACCCCCACACCCACACACGCACACCCAAACAAATTCACATGTGAAGGAAAAGCAACAGACAGAGGAAATAGGATGGACAGTAGACCGGCATAGAGTCAAATAAAGCCAGAGACACATCGACACTCACAAGCCATGTGTCATAACAGGCACTTATATTATTTCTGCTTTCATGTTTTTCTTGGAGATAATACAGCAGAGAGGCAATTCTGCTCTGCTGCTTCATAGCAACACTGCTCTGGATGGAGCGGCGATGCTGATGGCTGCCAAGGAAAATGTGTGAGCGCAAGCGGTCAACAAATTTGAACTAAGGCAGAGAGGTGCAGTTTAAAATCTGTGAATGCAAAGATAAATGTGTGCAGCACTTAAGGGAGGAACCTAATAGCACAATGATGGCACAATCGGAAAAAAAGAGTGTGTTCGAGAAGAGTGTGTCCTTAAAGTAAACAAGTATTCATTTAAAATAAGATTTTGCCTCATTTTACTGCTTTTGATTAATAAAAAGAGATTTTTTTTCCCATCCTCACAGCAGATTTTCGCCCGCTGGTCTGGATAGAATAACAGAAAAGCACTAGGGTCATTACTCTCAGTGAAGGACTCTATTAAGCAGCAGTAGTGTTCAGCGCTATATTCACACGCGTACGAGCACATGCTCTCACACCCCGAGGTGCAGAGCGAACGCGGCAAAGTGTGTGGATGTGTGTGTGGTGACGGGTCAAACGTGTGGCCCTTTTTGTGCAAATTACACTTAACTGCAGGAATATTTCCCAGCTTTAAAAACACGTACACGCACAAGCCATGCACACTCTTTGTAATATAGCACCATTACTGCCAGCTTTGCGTACATTAGAGGATAAAAATGATGGAAAGGAAGATGATATAGGGGGTAATTTTACTGAGGGGGCATTGGAGGTATTTATAGCCAAACAGTAGAAGCGCTGAAAGCATGCTGGGTTCATGATCTGATCATTAATGCGTTCTAATGGAGACACAATTGCCAAAGAACAGCAATGCACAGCTCAAGCCGAATGTTTGAGGGCACTATAGGGGGTAAAAAAAAAAATTGTGCTTTTCTATCACCTTGTCAAAGTATTTGAGAGCTGAGCCAAAAATTTCCCAAGCTGAAGTTGGGTTATAGCTGTGGTCAAGGCTCATGACTTCACTTTGGCAGTAATAACCTGTCAACTGTTTCACATTAGGAAATGTAAAAAGTCTACATACACACTTGACAAAGCTGACAGATGCTGACAAGCCACTGCATGCAGTCACAGGTCCTAAATGAGGACCTAATGGTGTGGATGTGACAGAGATGGGGCTGTGTTCAGCTTGCCACAGCACACTCTGCTTACTGTTAACTAGCTGTTGGGGAGACAGACGGGAGGCATGCAGACAGGGGAAGGGGAGAAAAAATAATATTTAAAATTAGATTGATTTCATTACATGAAAACTCTTCTTAAAGGTTGGGGTGTTTTTTTTATTATTATTATTATTTTAAATATACCACAGAACAAAATCTCACAACTGCATTGCTTGTAAAAGAAAAATAAAATCCATGATCAGTGCATACAGTACAAGCATGTTTTCTGCAATGTTGCATCAGTTTGTTCTCTTTTTTATATATATAAAATGTAAGTATTCAAGTAATAAAATTACCACTTTCTGCCAATTTTGTATGAATTTTTGTTTATGCTTCCTCAACACAATATTTTAGCAGTTTTTGTTGTGAAGCCACTTTTATACCTGCATGATTTTACTATACATGGCTCATATGTGCTTATATGAATAACTTGATAACCAATTTATTGCTTCCCAATAAATATCCACAAGAATAAAAGACAATAAAGAAACTGAACCTAAATTGAAATATATATAAACACCTGAGGTTTAAGGTACAAATACTCAAAGATATGCAGGGTAATATGTTAAGAAGACACCAAGTTAACACATTCCTTAACTTAAAAATGTATCTACCGATCTCTTTATTGTCTAAAATGGTTACTGTTTAAAATGTTCTTCAGAAAAATAACCCAAATCTTCAAGAATGAATGATTTTTGTAAATTTCTAAAAAAATCTCTCGGTCTAAGTATTCCTGTTTAAAAATAGATTCACACATGGCTCATAAAAACTACATCAAAACCTAAAATTCTCTCCATATTTGACAAGTATTTCATGGTCTGCAACATTTTGTGATTCTTCCTAACTTATTCACTAATATTAATGTTTGGGATGCAGGTATTTTGAAATTGACCAATGTTGTGACTTCCCTGAACTTCTGGGTGTCTTCAACACTTTATAAAACTTTACTATTTATTTCACTGCCTTTGACTATAAAATGTCTTCAGTAAGCAAACATCTGGCACTGCATAGGATTTTCTCTGCGGCTAAAGGTAGCTTAGATGAATTGAGTTGCTGATTATCTAGTTTAGGGTACGTTTTTGTACAGTTCCATTTAATAATTATTTTCTCTGTTTCTCAAACATAGTTTAAAAGAATAAAATAAAATAAAATAAAATGTTGTGGACTGGATCTAGATTGACTTGATGGTCCAGATAAGTATCAAATACTAGACCTTGAAAATGATTGCTATATTATATGTTTGCTTCTGGTTTATCATTTTCCCAAACATAAGCCATTTCAGGACATTATACAATAAGTTCTCGGTTTTCTTATAGAGATCATATTAATTAAATCCGCTGTTGAATATTGTGCTGAACTGGAACTAGAAAACTAATAATAAACTTGGTGAATCAACCCAGAGGTTCAGAATATGTGTTGTTGTGAAAAACAGGTAGAGCTGCAAAAAGAGGACCAATAACAATGAAGAGACATGAAGAAAGCCGAAGAGAAAGAAGCTTAAACTGTTCGTATATAGCCAGTCATAGTAAATCATCAAGCCGTCTAAAACATTTTCATCAGCAGTACTGCTATCTTTGTGCAACAATTCCTTCGTTCATTTAAATTCTCCTTTGTCTAAATGACCATTAAAGATAAACCTTTAGACCTTTTTTAGCCCAGAAGGCAGAGAGGTCATTAAATGTTGGAGTTAAAACGTGTCGTGGTTAATTAGTAATGTTAAAATGTCGTTTAAAAAAAACTTAGATAAGGGAGCTGAGTATGAACATACATCTAGAGACACAGTAGCAGAATGCAGATCATTTGTCATTTGTTTCTATTCTTTAGCTTCTACCAGGAAAATCTTCAGTGTCATAAGTCTCAGAGGGATCAGTTCTGCTAACATATCTCAAAGTCTTCGTCAAGAATAGAGCTAAAAGCAGTGGGACTCGGTCAGGATCAGTAAAAAGGTGCAGAAGTGAACAAGCTTTGTGAAAATGTCAACGTGAACCTAACGTTATCTTGATAACTCACTATTCTCCTTCAGATGATAGACCCCATACTGTTTTTGTTAGATTTTCTTTTCATTGTTTCCTGTCTTTCTCCATCAAATTTAATATAATAAGAAATACTTTGTGCAAACTTAACACAAGCTTTCCCTGTGAAGTACTGCCGACCACTGAGTAGCTTGCTGCTACATGAGATAAATCAACTGAAAATACTTTTTTTTGTGTCTGGGGAATTCAGATTAGATGAAGAATTTGCAAAACAAGATCAGCATTGTGTTGCTGCTGAGATGTAAACGTCTGATAGCATATGTTGCTTTAAAACTACTGCTGTCAAAGCAGGATTTTATTTCAGTCTTACTGCAAATCTGAAATAATGTAGATTTTTAAAAATCCTTCTATAAATATATCTTATTAAACACAGTATAAATATACTACTACAAAAACTAGTTTTACAAAATTGATGCAGCATCTTAATGTGTGCAAGTGACAATGGATAAATTACAGATTTACATAATCAGCATTTTCAACTGTGGACAAAATTAGACCAAGTTCTGAAGTGGACTTTTTGTTTCTGTGATCTGCCGACTTTATTGGTTAAGATAGCTCTCGTTTCAGGTTACTGTGAGGCTGCAGTACTTCTTGTGCATTGATGCTGGTGGACAACAGACGTAGCCAGCAGGTATCCCACCCCCCAGCTTCCTGCAGCACCCTGATGACATCAGCTGGTGTGGAAAGTAGCCATTAGTTCCACCTCATCACTGGGGGACAAATATAGCATCACAAGGCTCTCATCAGACAGGGAGGACAGCTGTAGTTAGGGGGCGGAACAGGAAACCTGGCCAGATGATGGTACACATTCAGGGCAACTCTCCTTTATCACCGATTCTCCTATCTCACTGAGAGTCGTAATCACGCTGTCATGGCTGACAACACCTTAACGCCGCTTCCAAAGAGGCTCATGGATCTTGTGCGTGTTTGAGGCACGGCCTGCTTCACACGTCTCCTTTAAGGATGCAGGATGTACAGACCTAATTCCAACCAATTTTATACCCACTGATGATACATATATGGTCATGAATACTTTTCATTCTACTCTTCTTGGCACAGTACTACTATGTAACACATTAAATTAGCATTTGAAAACCCTAACAACGCTTTCCATTTTAATACACATTACCTGCTGTGAATCGAATATATTTGCTAAGCAATTCTTAACACAGACAGAGATCACCAAGCAGTCTCCCATCTCTAATACCTACATGATCTTTTGAAAATAGCTGGCTCATTTGAAGGCAATTATGACACTACTGCACTCTTGTTTTCGCAGTTGCTTTCCTGGCTATCTTTGCATTTGCTTTTAAGTAGTTTCCTGACTGAAGAATTTCTTGCAAGTATGAATAGTTTCTGCTTCTGCAGTGTGGAGGAGAAACAATCAGTATTTTCATCAGATTATTGGCAGCATGAGATAGTGCAGATGTACAGAGTTTCTGCACAGAGCAGAAACTATACAGAAACTCATAAATTAAGAAACGAGAAACGCTCTTTGTGCATATCTTATTAACTGAGATCAGACGGAATTATATATTGGCCATTTGAAGGTGACAACTCTGGGCCTGGTTTTTAAGGTAGCTGTAACCCAGAAATACATTGCCAAGTTTCCCTCCCTCTACTCCTTACAGCTCAGTCCAATGAATCAGCACCTCTGCACTGTTCAACAAATACATATTGCCGTTTAACTGCATTCTGAAAAACTCACCTCTTTTTGTTAGACAATCACCTACCCAAGATGCACAATTTTGAGGTGTGTGAGCATTTCCCCACTGGAATTATCAACTAAGTCTGGAGAATTGCCTGGTGAGATACTTTTGGGTGCAGCCAGCGCACTGACAGGACACAACATGCATAGCAGCCACCGCAACAATGGTGTTACAATAAATTACTTTGAGCGCTGCCTTCCCTGTGGGAACTGCTGCCCGGCGAGAATTGCTTCAAATTCTCTGAATGCCAGTGCCTGCGGTCCACACTAAATGGGTAAGCTACCGCTTCAGCTACCAGGCTCTCCCAGGACCCAGATATTTTGCAAACACAATGATGAAACATCACAATATCGCAATGGGAGGTTTGTGCATGCTTTTTAATATTTTGGGAGCTACTGTGCTTCATCCCACAAAATGAGAAGTCACCCTTGAAGAACTTTCCAGGACACTAAAAAAAAACTCCATATTGCGGCTTTGTGTAATTTGTTGTTGATGGACTAAGATCGAAATTAATCCAGTTTTTAACATTTATAAAATCAGTGGGTCTGGTTTTTATATTTTTTCCATTTTAACTGGGATCTATTTTCATTTCATATGTGATTAGGCCTCAGCATTTAAATGAGGCTTTGCAACAAGCAGATAATGAGAGCTGCTTTTGTCATCCCTGGTGCTGCATTATGAAAGCACTGCAGTCACAACACACACAGCTCCACTGTCAAAACACCAAATAATGTCTCTTTCAAGTCATGGCAGTCCTGTTTCTATTATGTTTGGCCCTGAACTAATACCGCTTTATATTTCAGATAGTGTGAGTGGGATTTCTGTGGCACACCACATTATTTATTATCTAACAAATAGGTTAGGGATTATTAGTCGGTTGCTCGTAGACCAAATGCGCTAGGTATTATTAAGTTCCATTGAATTGTGGTGTGTGTGTGTGTGCATGCATGGTGAAACAGGTGGCCACAGAGTTGGTGCAGACACCTGGGCTCCATCTTTTTAATGACAGGTGTTGAAGTCACTGCAGGTCACATCTGGAGGGTGGAGGGAGAGACCCAGATTTTCTCTTAGCTCTCTTTTGATGTATCAGAGCGAGATGCTGGATCAGATCACAGGAGATGGCTTGTTTTTAGCTTTAAAATACACAAATGCCCCCAAAAAACAGGAAAACACAAGAACCCTATTTGTAGCAAAATCTGGTTTGAGTAATATTGAGTCAAAGAGGCTCAAGACATGCACATACTCACACATGCGCCACTGTGGCGCTCACCTTTAATCTGTGCCATTGTGACAAGCCGGTGGTTGTTCTGAACTCTTGAACTGCAGCTTTAAGCGAAAGTGGCTGCCCTGAAACGCATTCCCGCTGTTTCATGCGGAGAGCCAGTTATAGAAATGTGAATATTTCAGGTTTGTTAAAGAAAAGGCCAACAGAAGCATTTAGAATAAATAGATTTGCTTCAAAATAAAATCTGGGCAGCTGAAAAGAGGAAATTTTAAGGCGCTGCTGGATATTTGTTACAGTCTCAAATAGGTGCTGTTTTCTTGCCAAAAGGCTTGTATTCTCGATTTTCATGAAAAAGGTAGATGGTTGTAAAAAGCATCAATCATGATCAAATACATGGAATGGATTTCAGTGTTTTGCAAAAGTATTAATACCTGTTAAGTCACATTTATAAGGTTTAATGTAATGTAATCCACATTTCTAATGTATAATATTTGATAAATTAACATAAAACAAAGCGTTATAGTTGGATGAAGAAAAGTTTTAAAGGTATTCTGAAAGGTTTGGTGTGTTTTACTGTGATACCCCCAAATAAATGCATGCAACCAATTGCCATCAAACGTCACCTAACTGATTAATGAAGCTCACCTGCATGTTACCCACATATATAAAATGAAAGTAGAGCCATTCTGTGAAGGCATCTGTTATTTGCTAGGAAACATTAGACAAACAGCATCATGAAGACCAAGTGACTCACCAAACAGGTCAGAGAAAAAGTCGTGGAACGATTTAAAAGGTGCTCAAGCTAGAAAGCAATATCTGAGTTTTGAACACCTGACAGAGCACTGTTCATCAAAGAAGAAAATACAACAGCACAAATGCAAAGGCCTTGACATATCTCTCTGTATTAGAGCCACTTCAACCTCACAGGCCTGTCTCCATCCCTATCCACATTTTTGTTAGCAACCTGAAGTCCTTTATATTTAGAGATATACATTTATGATGCAGTGATGTGTACTCTCAGTAGAAAAGAAGAAAAGAACTGAAAAGGTAATTTTCTCTCTTCATCCTTTTTGTTGATCTGTGTTCACAGTATTTCTACAAATCCTTTTTTTTTCATCTCCTTATGATCTGAGTCAGTGTTTTCTCAACTTCAATGTGTTTGGAGTTACATTCTTACTAGGCTTGTCCTTACCAGACTGCACAGCAACAAAGTCACAGATATGGAGATCCACAAAGAACCTTATTAGATCCTAGTGGAAGAGTACAGATCACTAAAACTGACTCAGCTTTGAAAACAAACATGTGGGAGAGAGCTGTGCAAAAATGAGGTCGAAACCAACCAAGACATGGCCATCCAATTAGACTGATAGACCATGAAGAAAATAATTATTAGTCAGAGGAAGAGGGTTAGAAGGAAATGGTAACTCTAGAAGATCTCCAGTTCATCAGCTTAGATGAAAAACTTAGTCAACAGGGCCCGCCACAAATATATTTATGGAAGCATGCCAGGATTGTTGGAAGTAATCATTAACAAGGCCAGTTTGTAGTTTGCCAAAAGTCATACAGGAGAAAAAAGCTAACATAAGGAAAGAGTCGCTCTGGTCAGATTTAACCAAAATTTTTCCACCATGAGTAGCAGAAAACTAATGCCTTGAACACACCATCTCCACTGTCAATACCGATGTTGAGAAAATTGCTTTTAATACTGACCATTTTGACCAAATTTGGTCATTAAGGTTTGTTTATCAGTTCTGCTTTTTGGCTGAACTCAAATCCACATTTTAATTATACTCTTTTTATATTGTTTTTAATGCTATTTTTATTTATGAATCAAGATTTTACGCAGTTCCCTTTGAAGCTTCTTAAAAGCTGTTCATTACAAATCTGCTGCACAACCCACATCCTTCAAATAGGAAGAGAAAATCTGAGAAGAATTTCTACATTTATTTATCCAGCTTCACAAAGTCTGTTCAGCGATTGCAGACGGAAAAAACAACAATAACTCAAACGTACTTACAAGACCTTTAAGGTTCTGTTTGCATTTCAGAGCCACCCAGGTGTCTTTTGTGGAGCTGTAGTGTACTTGATGCCGAGTTGAAGAGGTGTCATATTTGGAGGTACTTAAGGATGTGCTGTTTTTGTTGTTTGTTCAAAGCCACTTACTTCAATCAAGCAAGTCTTATTAGGTAGAGCTGGAGTTGCCAGGACACCTGTAGATCATTACGGAGCTGATACGTCAAAAAATCTGCTTTGATTCATTTTAAAGATAGCTGCTGCGAGTTGCGCCTCTCTCACACCTCTCGAGCTTTGAACAGTTTGAAAAGAACACAATCACACATTTTAAAACAAGAAATAACAAAACTATTGTGTTACAAAAAATGTGACATGATGTGAACCTATAGGATGCCTTTAAGATACAAAGAAAGCACCTGTCAATCCATGAGATGCTGGATTATAGATGGACTTTAGCACTTTAGCTGCATAACACAATGTTGTCAGAGCCCAAAAGACGCATAAATATTTAAAATGTTAAACATAAAAAAAAAATAAAAAGCAGAAATTATTAACAGTAATTTCTAACACCAAAAAGATATTTGGATTCACATTTTTAATAAGTTCAGAAAGTAGATGTGACACGTGGGAAATTATGTCTCAGTGGTGGAGTGGATTCGGAGAGTTGCAGGTTTGATTCTAGTTTTCTCCTATCACATGTTAATGTGCTCTTGAACCAAGTAGATAACCCCAATGGATCAGCAGGAGAGCTCATAAAAATGACATCTTGAATATAGTCATGTACCTTCAAGAATAAAATACAGGCTCATCATTTGGAGTAAAACTAAGAAGTAGGCTTCTGAATGCTGTCAGACTTTTTATGTTTTTATTTGTACATATTTTTTTATTTTTTCAGAGACAACAATTCCTCACTGTGGGGATTTACAGAGAGTCCAACACAGAGCTCTTTTAAATCCTTCTGTTACCTGCCAGTTTGTTACATCTCCAAGCTATTGGGTTTCAGAGAAGATTTATGTTGACTTCCCCCTCATCATGGAAAAAAATCATCATTTATATTTTCATGAATTCAAATTCAAACTCCCATTCTGCCTTGTTTGTTTTTTATTGACTCAAATTCAGAATTGCAGACATACCAAAATCAAACTTTATCAGCTGTGTCCTTGGCATAACTTTTCCCTGTACGCCTTTCTATATATTGATTGATTTCGATCATAGAAATAAGTGTACCTGTTGTGAGTCACAATGCTGAACAAAACAGAACAGGTAAAGTCATAAATATTATCTTCTGTTCCAGTTAAGCTGTTTCCTGTTTAAATGTTGCAATTCACCTGAAATTCACCAGTGAGGAGACTGGAAATCAATCAGTTGATCTATCAATGCCAAAAAGTGCAACAGATGTCATAGAACAGGGAGAAGCACCTGACGACTGTTTTCGTTAGATAAAAAAGCCATCCCAGCAAGGCAGACAGGAGCCTAGAACATGAGATCAATGGAGCATATTTAAAAGACATTAGAGAGCAGTCCTACTGTCACAGTTCTGTGATAAAGCACAGGAATCTAGCCTTCAAGCATACAGCGCCACTTTTCCCTATGAATGTGATCCTCCAGTGGCTACCCTCCTTTGCTTAATCTCTCCATGTCTAGATGAAAGATGGAGAAAGGCCAGCAATGTCTAAGCCAGGATTTGGTTTGTCCTACCCAACGCCGGGTCTCTCCCCAGCGACCCGAGGGACATCGACGGGTGAGGACGGAGGAGAATGTATGGCTGCTGGCTCCAGAGTCCCTCATTCACTCTCTAACTTGCTCACATTAAAGAGAGCTCTAATCACTGCAGGGACTTGGCCAATGATGTGCTTATCAAACGGCATATTTCAAAAAGGCATCTTAAAAGGCCCGAGGGCGAAGAGGCAATAAGAGCACATTTGTATGTGGATGAAAGGGAAAAGTGTAGACAGACCTTGCATCAGAATGCAGCAGGGGGAGATCATTAGCATCACTAGCAAAATATGCAGAGAGAAGGAGAGAGTGAGGTGGCGCTGGGATGGAGTTGTTGGGCTGTGGGAGAAAGAACAGTTCCCTTCGCCGTTCTTTTTTTTTTTTTTTCTGTTATACAAAGTTCCCAAAAAGAATACGAGAACAAATACATTTTTGAACAAAGGATGGTCTCTTGAAGTGGAAGCCCACGGGGGTGCGTGAGGTGGTTCCACTGTGGGTTACAACAGAGTGAAGCCACAAACGCATCTCCTCTGACTCTCCGCTGACAGAACACACCCAGCACGTGAGCTTTGAAATGTGAGGAAGAGCCTCGAATCAAACACGAAGCTGCACAATCCCACCGTTCATTCAGTGGCAATGGCTGTATATCTCTCTAGCATTCTGGTTATGGACTCTAACAAATTCAGGCCACAGCCCCCCTCTGTGTGACAAACTGTTTAAAATATCGTAAAAGGGCTGAGAGAAGCATTGTTTGTGGTTTCTATGTAGAGACTTTCCAACAGTGTGGAAATATGAAAAAGTTTTGATTGAAAATCTGCTGAATGGCTCTTTATTTGCTGCCAGACACCAAAATGATGCTGCAAACGCTAAGAGGACGTGTCAGATTTCAGCAGTTTAAGCCACACAAGGAGTCTTGAGAATTCCCCTCCAAAACAAGAAAAAAAGCAGAATAAGCTTCTGCCATGTTTTAAACATTGACATGATTTATCTGAGCGCAAGGATGATTTGTGTTTGTGTGAGACAAACAGTTTTTTTATGTGCTCATTTGCAAACATTTATAAAAGAGCATGAGAAGCACTGAGCTTACAACGAACTGAGGTAATGTGTTTTTATCTTTTGCTGCATCGTTTTGAATGTTTTTGTTCCGTTTCTTGTTCTGTTACCAGAACCCTTTTACAAATGCATGTGAACTAGATATATTATCCTCACTCATCTACACTATTCACAATCAAATAATTTTCAGCAAAAAGTGGCAACTTTTAAATGAGAAAGTTCTTTAAAAAATTACAAAAAAGGTGGGAACTTTTGACAAATAATTTTTTTATTCTCCTTTACATACTTTTGCTTGTTTCGGTTTTGAAAGATGTAGACAAATGTGTCTAAAAAAATAAGCCTAACATGTAATTAGTAGAATAAGCTAATATTAAGAATTTAAAAAAATCCAACATTTATTTTGACTGTTAGAAAATAAATGTTTTTAATTGAATCCTCAGTACTATAGTTGCTGTTATCTAGGAATCATTTATAAAATTAATACTTTACTTTTTTAAGGTTGTAAGACTTTCACAGAACCTTGAATGAATAATGCAGGACATCCTGTTTCTTTGGGGAATAAATAAAATGTGACACAGAGGTTTATTACTTCTAGCCGCAGGTCAGTAGGCTGGATGAGGACTCATATTTATGCAGGATGCTTAGAGAAGAAATAAAGTCTCCTGAGCTCAATGTCACAGAAAGGCAGGGTTCACCAAGTCTTCATAACATATGTTACGAGCTATCCACTTGCCTTTTGTTTTGTTTTGTTTTTTGTTTTTGTCTCTGGGAGGAATGTCTGTCTTTTCAGTTCTATTGCTTAACTCTACTGAGGCATGAATTAAAATGTTTCCCTTTTTATCTGTCAGTGCATTATTTGAGCTTTTTTTTGCAATAAATACAGGATGTGTGTGGAAAAGCACCACTGTTAAGTACAGTGGAGGATCTGTGATGCTGTGGTCCTCTGAACCTTGTTGGTGTGCAAATTATTTAGTTTTTGTCAGTGAGCTAAAATTTTTATTTTCATCACCTTTAGTCATCACCTTTAAGGAGGGTGATGACTAAATAAATATGGCCTAATAATATATTTAAGTTTGAGCTATGAGGTTTGTTTGTTCAGTGCCCTAAAAATCTTGTAGGATCAGCGACGAAATTGTAAGAGAAAACCCAGGATTCTGGATAAAGAAGGTTTGTGCTCAGAATGAAATATGATGATGCAGCAATTTGTTTAAAACAATTATTTATTAATCAGATTTTTTTTCCCCCAAATTGAAAAAATTTTCAACTTTAGTGTGGAATTATACCACACCATTCTTTGCATAAAATAAGGATAAATGCATCAGAATACCCAAATACGGTAATCAGATGCGCCTATAGCCCAGGAACATTCAGGGTTAAGTTCATAACATTTCCAGATTTAAAACAAAGGACAAAAACTGATATATATGGAAAAAATTCACGTAGTTATGCTCCTATACATTGGCATCAGTGCATCCTACAGTTCAGTGACATGCGATCAGGGGATGCAGGTGAGGCAGGGCCTCACTTGTCATCATGGAAAAATAATACATATTGATAAAATAATTTGTAGTTTGTAGTACCTATTTTTCATTTAGTTTAACCAATTTTGATTGTTTTTTCTTCAAAATTACTGAATTTTCACATTTCCCCATTCAAATGCTCAGCAGTGAGCTGAGCCTCACCTGGGACTGATCACCTCTCCTAACTGCACTGGCTGCCATTCGGAGAGCATGCTCCTCCTGTCTGTACGTTGCCAATGAAATGATTAAAAACATTTAAACTACGAACTGATTTTTCATAATTTAGCTTATGCATATAATGTATAGTGCTTGTTGTCACCATGTGGGTGTCACGCGTTTCGTGTGCTGAGCAGCGATCAGAAACGGCAGAGAACGGATTCGAGGTGAGGCAGGCAGTTCTCTGGCCTCATGGCAGGGGGCGCTCATGATCCCAGACATCGTGACTCCACCACTGCAGAGTAAGAGACAGAAACAGCGAGCCATACAGTAAACAACTGAAGCTTCACGAAACGAGTCTGCGTGTAGCTTGTCGGACATAAAGCGAGAGAAAAAGGTGGTTTGATTTGTACTAAAGTTTAGTGTTATGCTGTGCAGCATAGCACTAAACTAATAATACCTATATTTACAAATTTCATTGAATTATCCTACCATGGCAGCACGACTGTGGATGGCATGTGTCGTCTCTTTGCCCTTCAGTGTTGTCCGCATGCGCGAAGTGTACGTACGTAAACAGTAACGTGCAGGCGGTCTTGTGATGAAGTCAGCGCCTCAGCATCCATGAGCCTCAGTGCACAGCGAGGCGAACACACACAGGCGCATGAACACAGCTCATCAGACTCAGTTTGGAAATTCAGGATCAAGAGACCAATTATCTTAATTATTCTCCTTTTCCCTCCATCACTCTCGTCTGCATGTTTTCCCGCTTTCTATTTTAGCCGTGTTTGCATTTGTGGGTGTTTGGGTTTGTGCATTTCACAGCACAAAATGACTCCAAAGCTCACGGAAAGGCAACTTTACGTATGCAGCAGCTTTTTTTTTTTAACAAAACAAACAACAATAAAAAAACAGAAAAAAAAATCAGCAAAAGAAATACAGCTGTCTTAAATCCAAAGCCACACATGAAGCAAGAATCTTTTTGCCCTGGGAACATTGTGGCCCTTAAATAACGATGGTGCAATGAAGCTGGAAAACCATCAGAAGCTGCGTGTAGAGCTGCAGGCCAGGCCGGCCGGCCTGCCTCCGTTAACACCACAACCTGCACAGAAATTAACCAGTCAACTTCTGCAGCTCGCTTGCTAAGAGCTGACAGCGTCTCGTCTGCCGCTTGCGGAGAAGCGGGGCAATTATTGTGTGATGGGTTTCACCTGTTCCCGGTGAAAATAACTTGGTGCGCGTCTCAGGACAGTGAAATACATCCATAAAGGAAAAATCATTCTTCTGTCACCCCACAGAGCCAAAGACATTGTCATTTTTGCTCAAAGATCAAATCCCTGAAGGCATGCTTGCCCAGCAGTGAGGATATGAAATATTTAATAAAACAGAAATGTATATAAATTCAGTCTCTTCAAAAAAAAGTTAAATCTAGTCAAAAGTTATTGATCTTGAGAATTTGGAGGCATCAAAGCAATGGACTAGTGTTATCATTATAGGACTTGGTTTGTATTTATGAAGATGAAGCAGATTACTTTTTTATGGTTTAAATCCATTGATTATAAACAAACAGAGTTTGATGAGAAAATAGTATTTTACTCGCATGATATTTTTATGACATTTAGTGTGATGTGCAAAGCAGTCTGAAGTATCCTAAGAAACAGAGCAGTCAAACGATGAAGTATGAAAACAACTCTTCATATATATTCATATTTTTATTTATTTATATTTCATTTCTGGAAGGATATCTTGTACACCAAATATCCCACTGGCAGTTAAGCGCATTCAATGTGTTTAGAAGCCAGAAACAGTCACTTGTTTTAACGAACACAAATACAAAATAAAGATAACCACAAAATAATGAACTGCATGTATATAACATACAAAAGAATCCCATGCCTACTCAGTAGGTAACTTCAACATTCCAGCTCTTGAAGATGTGGATATTTACACTTACAAAAATATATAGTTTTTTATCTTTTGTTTTTTCTTCTTCTTCTTCTTTTTGCTTACATTCTGATAAAATGAAGCGGTGCCCTCATAGCTCGTCCCTTTTCTTCCTCCCTCTGAGTGCGTACATTCTGTAACAAAAATATTCCCTCAACCCTTAAGGCGAGATGCAGTGCATCCACTCTCGCGCTCAGCCGAGTCGCAACATCTGCAAGGCTTCACGAAAGGCACCGAATAACAGGAGCGTTTGTCTTGTTTAGGTTTTTTTTCAACAATTTTTTTTTTTTTTTTTTTTTCCATTTCTCTGTTTTTCAATATAACCAAGCGATATGTCACATGTGAGAAAGAGATAGTACCAGTGGATGATATTTACAACAGAAACTAACATCACTCTTACTCATGCTCGAATACTTAAGTGCTTCTTTTTTTTTTAATCTCAAACAATGTCAAAACATATCACAGCATCATCACTACATAATAGAGAAAGTATGTAGAAAATATGGCCCTGCTCACTTCAAATAATACAATGCAAATATGCAAATAATTGTTCACATCAGTGGTACCGAGGAATGATAAAAACGAAACATGGCACATGTACAATATACATAAATGATAGCTTATGTATATCATTCAATGTCTTTTGTATAAATGTCTCAAGGACAAACGTGCCTGAGGAATCTGTCTGTCTCTTGGCGTGGGGTTTATTTTTTGTTTTGTTTTTTCGGTCTGTGATAGAACAGACCCGCCGGAGCCGTTTTCTGTCTGTCTCAGGAGTCCTATATGCATTTGAAGTGCTGCATTAGTTTTACAGAAAAAAATCCTTTTACATGTTACGCTGTCCTTGCCCAGTCCTTGACATGTGTCTCTTTTTTTTTCTTTCAGGCAAATCTCAAGATTCACCTGCACTGCACCCGGTAGCGAAAAAAAGTGCTTTTTGGAGGAGGGAAACTAAGTCCTTTTGATGCTGATTTCTTTCCCCTCTAAAATGGAAACCTTGCAGAAGAAGTGCTTTGAGAGTACAAAAAAGTTTTTCTCCCTGCTCCTTTCTTAGCAGATCTCGATTGTCCTCGGGGAAAGAGTGGTCTGCATGTCTGAAAGAGGGGTGGGCACTGGGGAGCTGTAGATGTTGGACGCAACTGAAGAAGGGAAGGAGGTGGCAATTTGAGACTGGAAGGTGGTGGACATCGACGCCGATGGATAGGTGGTGGCAACGGAAGGAGAGGGATAGGAAGTGTGGATGGGAGAGGAGTAGCAGGAGGTGACTGGAGACGGGTAAGAAGACACTGGAGAAGGATAGGAAGTGATGGGAGAGGGGTAGCTGGAGGCGGGTGAAGCAGAAGATGCTGGAGCCGACGTTACTACAGCAGCTCCAGCCTTCTCTGCCTTCTTGTCCTTCTGCCTCAGGTGGATCTTTGTGTGCCTCTTTCTCTCGTCGCTGCGGGCAAACTTGCGTCCACAGATCTCACAGGCAAAGGGCTTCTCCCCTGTGTGGGTGCGGATGTGTGTTGTCAAGTGGTCGCTGCGGCTGAAATTTCTCATGCAGATGCGGCACTGGAAGGGTTTCTGACCAGTGTGGATGCGGATGTGACGTGTCAGCTCATCAGACCGCGAGAAGCGACGGTCGCAGGTTTCCACAGGACAAGCGTAGGGCCTTTCATGTGGCGGTGTCTTGCTTGGTCGTGTGGGGTACTTGCGCATGCGGCTGGGCTTTATCAACTGGGACTGGTAGATGTTTTTTAAGTCCTGGGAACCAGTCTGAGTGGCAAAGGCCTTGATGGTGGACAGAGGAGTAAGTGATGGCTGGTTTGACTGACTCTGGAAGGGCTTTTGGTCTGGGGGCACCAGGCTGATCTCTCCCTGTTGCTGGGGGAAGAGGTAGTCAGGAATCATGGGCACAGGGAAACTTGTGCTGCAGGTCTTGCCGTTGGGATATGCAGGGGGTGGGTACTGCACTGACCCAGCTGAGCTGGCGAACCCCTGACTCTGGTCTGGAAAGATGTCAGAGTTGGGGCTGGAGTATGTCGGAGCAGCTGAGTAGATGGGATTGGGCTCGCTGTGGTGGATTGAGGTGTTGAGGCTGGAACTTTGTGATGAGGAAGAGGTTGAGGAGGAAGAAGTGGAGGAGGACGGGATGGTTGACGAGGAGGATGAAGAGGTCTGTGACGAAGCTGAGGAAGAGCTGGAGGTGGGAGCAACGTTGCTCATTAAGCCGGTGAACAGGCCCAGGATGGGCTCCGCCCAGAGGCTGTTGCTGCATGTGGTGGCCGGTTCAAGGGTGAAGCGGCCAGTGTAGGATATGGGGGGCAGCCTCTGGGTGGGGTATGTTTGCTCCCCAACTGGCTTGTCACAGGGGAAGGGGATATCAGATAGCGTATCTGCAAAAAGCACAAGAAAAAAGAGACATTAGTCAAACTATCGATATGTAAAAAATCGAGGGAACTGCTGCCAGAAAGGTGGGCAGCATGTCACCCCTCTCCTCTGTGATAGGTCAGTGAGAAACACTCTGCAAGCAAACTCTTCACTCTTAACTCCTAAACTGTCTTTATATCTTAGAAAGCAGCTTTGCAAGCTTCCTGAGGTCACATTTTCCTTTATGAACAATTTCTCAATCTTTCTTTCATTTTCCGCTTTCCTGTGTTGCACAAGCACACACAGAAACACACAGATTCCTAAAGATCACCAGAGCCAAAGGCAATTGATTACCAAAAGCTACAGCTCAGCTGGTTTTAGTAATGTAATTTGGATTGAGCAAAAGGAGCATCTAAAGCATGTAGTGACAGAACAGCATTTTGCTATTTTGGGTACAAATCATGTGACGATATATTTTAATTTTATTTATGTTGAGCTAAGTTTTGTAATGTTTCATACAAGCATCTAAAATTGCCACTTTATTTTAGGTTGCAAAGCCACAACTCTGAACATTTAACAGCTAGTTGAACATCAATATGTAGCAAGGAATCTAAGTTTTATGAAATGTATTTTTTTGTTGTTGTTGCTTAGCAAATATAATCTAAACTTTAATACAACAGTAAGTAAAAGAATCTGAAGGAGATTCTTGTCTTACCTCCAGGAAGATGTTCGTACTGCTCCCCTGGCTCCCCGGAGCCAAAGCCTGCACCCTCGGGTGCGGAGGCAGTGAGGAAGGGGGTCCCCGCAGAGGTGAGCATCATCACCTCCTCCAGTTTGGGGTAGTTATCCATGGGGGAGTGAGGGAAGCTCAGAGGCTCTGAGATCTGCAGGGCAGGGAGGATCATCTCGGTCTTGGCTGCAGCCATCCTCTGCTGGTGCTGAGGCTGCGCTGGTGGCTGCTGCGGAGTCGCTGTATGTGTGCTGGCAGAGCGGTGCCTCGCAGGTGGAGGGGATCACTTAGCCCAACACTTCAGCTGATGCGGCGGGAGACCTTGTTTTCAGCTTTCCTCCGTAGCTCTTCTTCTCCCGTTGCTGTTCTTCTTCTCCTCTCAAAAGTGAGAAAAATCCACTCGTCTTTTCAGCAAGAAGAATCTAATCAGTCCTCTCATTCCCTAAGATTAATCAAAAATGATCAACAGATCAATTTTGATTTTTTTTTTTTGCTTTGAATTAGGTTACCTATCCAATCAGGTTCTGACCGTCTCCGACGGTTGTTTTGACTTTTTTTGTTGTTTTACTTTTGCAGAGATGTTTCTCAGGCAGAGACTTCTATGTATCTCTGTTCTAACAGTTGCTCATGTGGGCTCTCAGAGCTCTCTCTATGAGCTTCGAGGTTTCCCCGCTCTTATATACACTCTTGTCGTGACGTAGATGTCCATATTTGGAAGAGAGGAAGTCCATATTTAGGCATTGCAGTGAACACACGCCGGCCAGAGGGACAGCAGAGGAGCGACTTTATATTAAGCGCTTGCAGTAAATTTGCGGAGACAACGGCGCTCACCCCTCCTCTCTGCTCCCGAATCGATGCGTCTTCATAACCGAGCGGCTCGGGCTGACAAGCGGCGTAATTCTGGCTCTCCCCCGGTCCTTCGGTAGATCCGATTCGGATTTCCCATCTGTGCAGCGGGCTGCCGGCTGCTCCCGGAACCCTCTGCACCGCCGTGCCTTATAAGGTCGTGACTACATAAGGACCTATTCCGGTGGGTTTCCATTTCCCATGTCCTTATTTGGAGCTTCCTGAGGCAGCGCCGATCGCTTTTTTGGCAGAAAATGAGACCGAAGTGCAAATCACGTCCAGCGTTCACAATAACTAATGCTGGCAGCAGAACTCGACTTGTCTGTGTGAAAGCATATGCACGGACTCAACTGAAGAGTTTATCTGTGAGAACCTGAAGTCTAAGCAGGGAGTTATTCACATTTAGAGATTTTAATAAGTGTTAAAGTTTCAAAGTCAGCCTGACATAAATGTCTGTATCAATGCATTTAATTCTAAAAAATTATATATATATATATATATATATATATATATATTATATATATATATATATATATATATATATATATATATATATATATATGCTTCAAATATATAATATTGTGCAAACTCTGCTGCAAACTTCCTCTAAATTAACTTTCCGTCTCCCTCGCCTGCGCCATTGATTTATGGGCGCGCAGATAGCCGGATGCTGACGAGGTGCGGGGCGATCCGTCTAATTGAGGGGTGTCCCCCCCTCTGCTCAATATTCACGGGATCTCTCTGCCACTCAGCGGCCTAATGGGCCGCATTAACAACGCAGCGCGCAGCTGCGAGGACGCCTGCGGGATGCCGATGTTCCCCCGGCTGCTCCAGCTTCGCCCCGGCGCGCCGGGTCCGCTCGGTGCGGTGCTGACGAGAAATCAATGTGTTTCCCTCGGCTGCTGACTGGATCTATACCAGAGCGGCCTCATTGGGAAACAT
Source organism: Poeciliopsis prolifica (assembly GCF_027474105.1). Classification (NCBI taxonomy): domain Eukaryota; kingdom Metazoa; phylum Chordata; class Actinopteri; order Cyprinodontiformes; family Poeciliidae; genus Poeciliopsis; species Poeciliopsis prolifica. The sequence continues at coordinate 9,060,048 of NW_026562384.1, forward strand.
CGTGGGCTGGAGGCTGTGAGGTGGCTCGAGAGAGAGAGAGAGAGACGCTGAGAGATGCTGCTGTTGCGTTATGAAGCTGGTCAGACCCCGTGGTCTTGAAATGTAACGCGATTTGGGCTTAAGTTGTAAACTGTCATGCTTCATTTATTAGTCTTGCAGAAACAAGATAAAAAAAGGAAAATGAGTAAAGATGTCTGGTAATGTACTAATTATCCATTTATGGCGTTATTCGCGTAACGCAGGGTAGATTTGTGGTCTTTACATCGCATTTCCATTTCTTATTCAGCCTCTGGCAAATCTGCGTGTTACTCCCATTAGGCTGATAGCTAAATGTTGTAATATATTATAAATGACCTGGGAAACTAACTCCTTCACAAAACCCAAACATTGTGAAGAGTGAGATGTCTAATGTTCTGCCTTCATGAGGATCAAATTAATTTCAGACGCATTACCACTAACTTCACTTTCATTGGGATTTTATGTGTGTGATTGGGAATGGAAAGAGTAGCAATATGTAGTAAACTCTTTTACAGTGAAAAATAAAATCCTTGAACGATTCACCCCATGGAGTGAATACCTTGTGGAACCAGTCTTTGTTTCTACTTTCATTGTACATCAACAGATTGACATTTTGGCCAATGTTGCCATCTCGCTCCGTTTCAGTCAGGCTGGACCAAAAAAGAGGACCGGAAACAGATCCTCATGGTGTTTAAGGCTGGGCTTTGACTGGGCCGTTCACTTTCATTTTCTCATCAGCTTTATCAAGTTTCCTTAAATCTGCTAAAGGAAATTAGCTTTTAAGAGTGATGTGTAATGTCATTTTGTTCCACACAAGTTTTTTGTGTAAGTCCAAAAGTCAAAATTTGGTACCATCTGTGACAAACTGCACAATTTCACTGATGCTCTATATACCAAGTCTCAGACGTCTTTGCTAAACTGTTGAATTTGTGTTGAGATTCAGTCACACACACGTGGACCCAGTTGGTTAATTTGGTGACTTCACAAGGCAATTGGTTGCACTGGAATCTTATTTTAGGGTGTCATATCAAAAGGGGACACAAATGGATGTCAGGGATAAAACAGATTCAAAACCATGTATTGTTTTTCTTCCAGTTTACAAGCATCTGTGTCTTTGTGTTAGTCACCATATGAAATCCCAACAAAATACACAAATGTTTGTAGGTGCAGCATAGCAAAATAGATTATAAATTCCTTTAGGCAATGTATAAACTGTTTAAAGTTTTTGTTCTCAGCAAAGAATGGATGCTGTTCGTTTGTCAAGGCGCTTCCTAACAAAACAAGAGGTCAGATAATGACTGTAAAATAGATAGCACTGGCATTGTCTGCGAGGTGAGTTGGTGAATAAAATCTAAACTCCTCTCTGCATCTACCTTCTCTGTCAGCGGCAAAGCAAAGAAGAAAAAGTAGAGCATGCAGAGGAGAGAACTCATCATCTGATAACAATGTAATAAAATCAGGTTAGGGAAAACTCTGAAAAGTAATAAAGTAATAAAGATGATAAACAGTTCACAGTGACTGTTTGGGCCCCCCTCCTTCCTGATGCATTGGTTGGCGAGAGGGGAGGGGGGAAAGATGTAAAGGCAGGAAAGAGGAGGATGTAGGTACTCATAATCTTAGTGCGCTGTTGGATGTTAATATATGTGTTGGGGTCAGATAGTTCAGTCTCCTCGGTGTGTTTCCCACTGCTGCCCACACAAACCTGCCAGAGGAGTCTTTGCCTGATGAAACTCTAGTGCAGCGGGCGAGATAAAAAGGCTCTCCTGTTTCCTGCACAGCCACCACGCCCCTGCTCTGACTTACAAACACACCCTGCATGAGCTCTGGTTAATATTTGATCACCCCTTGATCTGGAGAGAAAAGACCAAAAAAGTGGCCCAAAAGATCACAAGAGAAAAGGAGGTAAGGAGTTGGAACAAAACATGAGAGGGAAGGGGAGAAATATGCGAGAAAATGTAGTTTTTGTGGTGTGTTAAGGAAAAAAAAAAAAAAAAACTGGATGCACGGTAAGAGATAGAAATATGTGGGAAGGAAGGGTGAATGTCATCAACAGAAAATAGAAAGTCTGAAAGAGAATCCTCACACCCACATGTGCGTGGGGGCTGGCATTTGTCAGCAACCAATATGCCAAGCAAGTCCGTCTGGGAGACAGGACAGGCATGCTGGTGTTCCACCTCCACACCTGCCCACTCCAAGCAGTGGTGCAATCCCTTTCCATTAGCATACAGGTGAATTCAGCCTGATGGTGTGCTCCCGTGATGGGCGGAGCGAGACAACAGAGTGGGTGATGACAGTTACCAAAAGCCTGCATGTTACGTCATGTGACAGAGAGAAACGGCAGTGTGGGATGGACAGATCGTGTAATAGCCAAGACAAAACAGACAGGAGCAGGTTATTTTAAGCAACACGTCGCAGCCTTTATTAAGAAATAAGAGTTTGCGGTTTAATCGTGTCCTAGCATGTGTTTTATATATCTGAAGATCAGAGGTCATCGTCTTTTGCCCACAGTCACAGCAGTAGTTTTACGGAAAATTGGCGTACAAATACGTGATAGGACGATGTTTGCTAAATGTCATTTTCTTCCTATTTTTAGCTTGTTTTTTTTAACAGAATACCCAGTCCATGTTTTTGATATGGACCACATGGGCACTTATCCAGAAAGAAATTGGAAAGGGAAGCAGATAAAATAATAATAAAACAAATATGTGGTTTATTTTTTAGCGTGCCTTTAAGTTTTTTATTGCCGTCATGCATGTTCAGGCAACAGTTGCCTGTGCTTGCTGTTGAGGATAGGATAACTATTTTACATGCTTTGTGCAGGAATACATTTTATGTAGTAATGAGATGCTTTCCTTCATTTTGAATGATTGCAGGATGGCAGAAACAGGATTTCACACAAGACTGCAGCCAAATTTCATCCAGAGGGCCAATCTCATCATGAGCTCTGTAAATTGAGCTCTATTTTTTTTATGTAAAATAGTTCTTCCTACAACATGAATTGTTTTTCTAAAATAAAGTATTTTTTTTTAATTAAGAGAAATTATTTGGTGAAAGCAGCAACGAAGTCCTTCCTTCTCTCTAAAGCCCATAGCAACAACAGTGTTGGCAGCTAAAAGCCTGAAAAATGTTTCAGCTTCTTTAAAATCATGGCACCACTGTACAACAAGAACTCTGCTATGCAGAAATGAAAACAGTTCAAACACACACAACCTCTTTTTTAGTTCCACTTAATTCAGTAATAATAAAAAAAGAGTTCTGTAGAATATTACATTTTTGCCAACGGAGCTCAAAACCTGAAGAAGAATGGGGTCAAAAGTCAAATTATTTCAGTGGTTTTTAGCAGCTTTTGGAAATATTTAAAACGTTGTCTTTCCGTCTGAATTAATTAGTTTTTTTTTTTTCCGTATCCCACCTTTAGAATCTCTAAACACAGAGCTTGTTTTTCTCCTGCACATTAATTACTGTGCCAGCAGTGTGTTTCCACACACAATATGCAAATCCATTAGAGGTCCATCTATTCCTATGGAAACTTCCTTGATTATATGTGTACATTTGCAAACTTTCCTCTTTATTTGTTTATTTTTTCTGCAGCAGGATTTGAATATACTTATATAATATTCAGGGGGGAAAAACAGTTTCTAAAAAAAACAAAATCTACCAGTCTTAGAAATGCTGACAATTTAGTGATTGCTAACTTATTAAAATGCTACGGAGAAAAGTTAGAAAACATATCTGGCTAATATTGGTTTTGAATTGATCTGGTGGCATGCATGTGTGACTATTAGATGCATTTGTTTTCAGCCCCTTTTATTCTGATTTTCACAGCCACTCTCCAACCTCTCCACTGCTCAGACTTTGCCTTCTCACACATCTATGCTGCCTCACGAGACAGTAAGCTGTTCCATGACCTTCCATTTGATTATTTACCCTGTGCAATACCACCCATCTGACGGTCTCTGCCTTGCCTTCCACCAGTTCCAGGCCCCAAACCCTTTAAGATGCATTCCCTTTAAAATACATCTGTTTTCCTTTCTAGCTTATGTCCTGTGTTTCTGCATGTGGGTCAGAAAACCGCCCGGAAATATGACACCACCTGTATCTAATGTCAGTATAAATGCCTCCGATCTGTGAAGGCCCCAGAGGTTTGTTAGAGAACATTCATGAACAAACATAACCAAGGAACACAGCAAGGAGGTCAGAAGTGAAATCACAGAGAACTGTAGATTAGAAAAAGATAAACCAAGTTTTGAACATCTCACAGAGCTCCGTTCAGTTCACCATCTGGAAATTTAATAAAAGAAGCAGCCAAGAGGTCCATGGTAATTCAACAGAGACCCAGAGAATCAGTGGACAGGTCAACTAGCGTACTCAACAAAGCTGTCTAGAAGAATGAGACCAAATTTAAACATTTTGGCCCCAATTCAAAATGTTATGAGGGGCAAATGACTAACACTGCACACTATCCCAAGGTGGTGGCATCATGCTAAGGGGACACCTTTCTCCATAGGAAAAAATTCATTCTGTAGAGTTTCCTTTCACATTGTGACGTTGTAAGTCAAATTCCAATTGAGAATCTGTGGCCAGACCTGAATTTTGACGTATACAGACGCTCTCTATCCTCTTTGACTGGTTTGTTTTCCAGTGAAGAGTGTGCACAGTATTTCCATTTGGTAAACGTTTGTAGAGACACACCTCAAAAGACCAGCAGCTGTCATTATGTAAAACGTTGCTCTAAGGAGAGCTGACTCATTGAGCTGAAACAACATATTCAAGATTCTTTTGTGCGGTTTTAAAAGCATGTATCATTTTCCACCATTTGATTTAACAACCACACTGCTGATGGATCACATTGAAATTACAATAAAATACATTAAAGTTTGTTTAACGTTGTCACATAAAACGTAAAAAAAGACAGAGGGGTGTGGATAGTTTTGTAATGGGTTGAATACCAAGCAAATGCTTCTGTAGTCGTTCTATCATTCCATTCCTAGAACTGAGTTGTAAACAAATAGTTTAGCTTTGCATATTCTGTAGATTTGCATATATTAATAGACTACTATAGTATTTTAACCCACACTCTGTATTGAAATAGAAAAGGCTTCAATCCCAAGACATTTTTATTTATTGTGGAATTCCAAAACACATCTATATGCTACTCAGCAATCCTACACCTTAGCTCTGCTAAGTGAAACGCAGCCCATGACCATAGACTGAAGATGATTTCAGCTTGGCATGAAGTCAAACATTATTTCATCTTTTTCAGAGGAGTTGAAGAATGCCACAGAGGAACGCAGGCCTTGTGTCAGTGGCATATGAATATCCTTTAACATCATAAGTTTTATTTTACTGTGAGAGCTGGAAAGCTTCAGGCCCCAGTGACTTTTGAAAAACAATCTGCTTGCACCGCACAGTCAAAACAGACATTCCTCCTTGTAGAATAACCCCCAGGCTGTGCAGAAGCAATGGTGTTAGAGTTTCACATGAATTTTTTTATTTTTTTTTAAAAAGAGCAGCAGCATTGAATAGCAGTTCTGCCTGTCGTTGCCTTCTGAAGGTGGTGGGTAACACAGAGAAATTTACTAAACATATAGCCCACCTTGCACCACGAGGCTCCATCGTGTCCCTGAGGACATGAACTCACTGAGTCACCAGCCTTTTTGTTTGATGCTAGTGACAAAAGGCCTGACCCCTGACCTTTCAGGTCCCAATGAGTCACTGGTGCTGCGTTGCACCCCCTCACCAGGCACATCATCATTGGCTAACATTTAAAGGTTGTCACAAAGTGTTTGAACTGTGTACGCCACAATCTGTTGCTCATTCCATCACGTTGCCAGAACCAACATGAACAAAAACACCCAAGGTCTGAATGTATCATCTTCTGCCCTCAAGCCGTTTTTGATTAATTGTTGAGGAGCTCAGAGGCTGAAGGAATAGCTTAGCAGATCAAATGAAAGATCAGGGAGCACTGAGGATACTGCTCACAGTAAAAAATCGATTTCAAAACGTTTTCAAATTTTACCTGTCTGCATGAGTGAAGATACCTGCTAGTGATGGATGAGAGACGGGATGTGGATCAGCTCACTTTGTAAAAACAGTTTTTTAAATACATATATATATATATAATGTTCTTACAAATTGAGGCTCTTTCAGAATTTTTGTCTTACTAATTGGCAATTTATTGAAAGCATCCAGATTTAAAACTGAATTGGCTCCAAATATTATCCAGTGATAGATTTCCCATGAGTGAAAACCTCATTATGGGGATGAACTGACATTTGAGGTTTCACTGATGCAAAAACCATATGTGCAGGTGTAGAGCGATGTGCCAGGAAGTGAAATTATCAAATGAATCATCCTGAATTCTTGACAAGTCTATATGGAGAAGAATGGTTCTTAAAGCATCCAGTAGTTCTGTTAAAATTTTGTTGGGGGGAAAAAATAGTATGGTTTTGAACTTTCTTGGAGAACAGACTAGCTTCAAAATATTTATTTGATCTCCCACTTAATAATTAAAAAGCCGATTATACGATTTGTCAAATATACTAAAACCAACCGAACACTTTCAAACACCCACGGAAACTCCCACAAGGACAATAACCCTTTTTTGTTTATTTATGTACTTTTTTTTTTCTTACATGAAATGAAAATTAAAAATGCAACACAAATACTGAACAGGTGATTACAAGATGTTGCAAAATAAGAAAAGTGAGAGATAATATTTGCTTTTGATTTTTAACTACTTTCAGCACATTTATTCCTGCAAGTTTAAAAGGGGAAAGTTACCATCATAGGTGAAGGTTACAGCACTTATTCCTGAAAGTTGCTGGATTAAAAGGCAAGATCGTTCAACTGACTGGAACTGCGACTCAACGTACTGACGTTTGGCTTCATGTCTGCTGGTGGGCTGTCTTTATTCAACTTACCGGTATGTCAAAGTGACTCATCAGAGGGACTTGGAGAAAACTTACAAATCTGGTTTCATTCTAAACGGTTCTCAAATTTCAGCCCAGAATTTCAACTTTGCCCTGCACCGTTGTCATGCTCTAAACATTTTTATGTGAAAGAGGAGCTTTCACAAATGAAGGTGTAATGTAACATCGGCCATGCTTTTTTTTCCTGTTCATTGAATGGACTTTACTATCAGTTCAGAAGAGAAGATTGGTAAGAGAAGAGAAGTTCTGATTATACATAATGAAAAACTTAATATCTTAATCCGGAGAAATTAACTGTCTTTGTGTCTTCATTTAGTTTAAAGGAGAGGCGTAATGTATTTTCCACACACAGTGTCATTTTGTAGCATAATCAAGAAAGACTATGGCATTTTGTCATGAACATATTGTATTTCTCAAATGTAACTTGAAAGAAATTTGAATTTGCGATTTCACACCTTGAAATTGGGCTTCTGTCTCTTTAAGAAGCTCATGCTCTTGCCTTCAGCATGTCGTCACTACAATGTTTCTCATTATGTTGTTCACAACCGTTCTTTGGAGAGTTGGATTGAGCAGTAGTTTAGATGTTTGGTAATTGCTGCTGCTGCTAGTCTGAAGGAGCAGTGTGGGTAAGACGTGGGGCAGGGATGATCAGTGAGGCAGGCTGCAGTTCCAAGGAGGAGCTGGAGAGAGCATAAAAAATTGCAATTTAGTAAAACATTTGTGGATTTTTTTCAGTCCTGAATTTATTAGCTGATTTTAGAAATTTGTCCAAGGTGTCATTATTTTCAGGTAGTGATAGCCTTACTGTGAGACTCGTGGCTTGGCAATGGTTTTTCTTCTGTTTTAAGTTTTTAGGTAGGCAAAATGCTTTCCCTTTTTTATCTTCATTGTGTGTTTTACCCAGGAAGATTAGTGGTGGCAGATTACCTCCAGTTACCATGCATTCCCCATATGGATAATCATACACAGATAAATAATAGCCCAATGTAAATGTGCTAATAACTTAAATACTCATAAACTAGCACACAGTCAGACATTTTTCGACTGGAGTAATTTTAAGACCAGTCCACAGCTATAGACCTGTCAGTCTGGTCCACAGCTTTAGCCTCTAATCTTGAGTTTTATTAAGATGACAGATGCATATTTTGGTCTTGGCCATTCTTGGAATGACCCTCAGCACCAATCTCTAGGACCAACTTGAACTGATCCAGTCTGTGACTTTCACAGAACCTCACTTAAAAAACCCAAAACTGCTGCTTCTATTTATAACAATAAATAGCATAAATCTTCAGCCGAAACAAATTTGTGAATCAACATTAAAACTTCCCCTTCCTTCTAAGAATGACCTATCGAAACACAATTTAATACATGTAAGGTATTAATTTTGAGTTGATTCGACACTCTCAAATCAAATAATAACCTTGAGGTCCAATAACCAGAGCTTGGTGTAAGATAGAAATGGCAGAAAGACAGACAAATCTGTTGAAGTGAGAATTTGTTTTGTAGTGTCAGAGCAGATGCAGAGGGAAGGAGCAGAGACAGCAAGAAGCAGGAGATAAATAGGTAAGAAGATATTCAGAAGGAGAATACGTGACAGAAAAGAAGAGTCAGAAAGCAACAGAGAGTGAAAAAGAAAGAGACTGTTAGTGGCTTGTTGACAGGTGGGCCTGAGGGCAGGTACGACAGGTTGATTCAGGTAACCCCCTCTCTTCCTCTGCACTCTCTCCACACCCTCAAACTCCAAAGCCTCCCCTGTACCCTCAGCTGGAGACTACGGCAGTAGGGTAGCCTACAGGGCTGGGGAGACAGGTCTCCATCAGAAACCCCCTCAAACCTTTATAATCACACGATAATCATTTAACTCGGAGTGCCACGTGTCAACAGGCATGACAGCTGATGAGGCGGATAAACAAGACAACTCGCAACAGAAACTGCAAAGTAAGGATCGCACGTTTCCAAGAAAGAAGAAAAACAAATAGCTGGAATGAGTGGAGAATAAATAAATGAATACCTGTCAGGAAGGCTTTGCTTATGGGACCATGGCTTCCAGGGGCCAACGCATGAGGGCCAAATGTCACTTTGGGTCACCTGGACTGAAGATTTGCAAATAGACTTTACTCTGCCGCACTCAGACAATAAAGTATCTCCAGTAGTACATAATTCAGTCTAATCTAATTTGCACCGATTCTTTCTATTTAGATAATCTCTTGTAAATTAAACAAGGCTAAAGTTGGCTTTCTTCAAGGAAGGCATTGGAAAATGACTGTGCATGCAGGTTAATGGTACAAGTGGATTAAGGAGACAAGATTTGTACAAGAAGCAGCCATTTACCTTAATGGGAGAAACGTGACTGGTGAGATGTGTTTACATTAAAGGAGGGTGAGAGTTCAGTTGAGCAGAGGGAATATTTTTCTGCCTACGCTGGCGGCAGACAGAGTAATGAATTTCTATAAAGCGCACTGCAAATAAAAATAAAGACACACAAAGGAGATTGCATGTTGATGGTTGTTGGGTAATGCTGACAAGAAAAAAAAAATAAAGGGGCGAGGACGCTGTTGGAACTTGCTGTCCTACACAGTTTGAAAAAGAGATTCAATCATCTTGATCCAAACTCAGAAAAAAAATAAAGAGAAAAGAAACCTCAGCCTCTATTAAACAATAATCTAATTTAAATAGAAGCTCTTGACAAATACACAAAGAGGCGCAATCAAACATGGGGTGAAACCTTTTGTTGTCCACCTTTCAACAAGGACTTCAGCACAGGTTGCAACAGAAACGTACACCAACACATTCCAGTGTTTGTGTTAGTCTTGCTATACAAACAAATTTTGCACATGGTATACTGAACACAAACACCCAGTTACACACACACACACAATCATATCTAAAGGGACTGAGACAAGTACATGTATCTACAAGATACATGTCCACACCCAGCTTGGAGCTTGACAATTAAAATAAATCCTGTGGAAGGCCACACTGTGCTTTACAGCAAAAACAGGGAAACGACTCTGTAGTTCTGCTGGAGGACTGTTTACCTAAGATAATACGCGGATTTGTACATAAACAGGCTCAGCGTGATCATTTAGTTTGGTTTTCTCTTTGTATCGTCTCAAAGAGTCATTGGAAGAAAATATGCTGAAATGAAAAGTCATGAACTTCCATTTTCTTCACAGTGGGACTGTGACATTGTGTGTTCTCATTACGAACACACCGTCATCCCTCCGTGGGTCTTACTCTGTGAGTTTCTGTCTCTTTCCCCATCTATCTCTGCATTCCCAGACAGCTTTAGCAGTTCAAACCCTCGCACTGCGGCATTGTCACACACCACACTGGTTGCCATGGAGAAATAGTCCTCCTGGTCTCCAAGGTACCCAAGTCTATTGTCTTTGGCTTCTTTATTTAGATGAAAACATGATTTGTTGGAAGGGATCTACTTATTTTTCTTCCGCTGCTTCTTTTTGCTGCCTTTTCTTTGGTCTTTGCAGCGCTCATGAGCATCAATGCAAAGTTGCGTGATGCGTATTGTTTCATCCTTCTTCTTTCCAGGAGTTTGACTGTGCGCATGTGTGCGTCAAGCTCGTCTGATGTTTTGTAGCAATTAATTTTAGTGTGTCTGCATGTCAGCGCCCCAGGAGGGGGGCTGTATAAAAGTTTTCCCCACTGCCACAGCTCTCGCCAGGGCTTATAATTGCCTTCTATTACCAGGGCTGGGTGTCACAGCGCCTGCCTGTCTGTCACCAGGAAACTCTCAACTAACAACAGATGATGAGGTAAAGAAGTTGGAGTTTTCATACTGCTGCTCTTTTTGGGTGAAGAAAAAGAATTGTATGTATTTATATATATATAGTTTGTGGAACAGGTCCTAATTCTCGCATAGCCAGATCATGACAAGAAGAGATGAGTTGCAGTGGTTCCCAAGTGGAGCAGCGATCTTCTATAGAGACGACAATAAGACATGTGCCAAGAATGAACGAGACATCAGCTGACTGATCCACCTGACTGCAATGTCATTCAAAGTGGATAAATGCAGCCTGATATCCAAGGTGATCACAGTTGAACAGCGAAACTTTCAGAAGCCAATATTCAAGATTTCAGTGCATTTCACTGTACTCAGCATCGTCCAGGCAAATGGAAGCCACAAATCCTGACAGGAAGTCACAACCAAGCACCTGAGATGGAGCACAAGAGCCTTTATCACCAAGCAGAGTCAGAGACATAACCAGTGTCTAAATTTTTACCCTTTGGTTCAAGAGCACACGAAAAGCCTCCACTATATTTGACAAGTCTGGTAAAGATGTATTCAAAAGTCTTAAAATAAATGGTTGCTGTTTTCCAGCAGTGAGCTTCAGAAATGTATTTTACCCATTTACCATCATCCTCACTGCTTGTTGTGACAAGACAGACTTGGGTCTATGCCCAGCCTTCACTGAAACGGTTCCAGTTTAACATTGCTTTATAATTAGGCTGACTGTAGATATGGGCCAAGTTCCCAGCCACCATGTGTGTCAGTGCCCCATTTGGACCTTAATCAGGCTCGATGTGCATTAAGCGGGCTTTAAATCACAATGGACCTCAAGAATGGGTTGACCAATATATTTTTGAAAACCTGCGGGGCTCACAATGTACTATGTCTTAGCTTTTTTGCAAGTGTACATAAAAAGTATCGTCACTCTGGCCAATTAACCATCAAATCTGGCTAATTTAGGATGACCGAACTATACCTGTTGCAGTTTTCTTACTTTTTAAGTTCAGCAAAAATCTTTGTTTTTTTTGAGTGGTTTGCCATCTTCCCAATTTTCAGAGAAATAGATGTCTCGGCCACTTCCTATTAACACCCCAGAAAAAAAAAAACAGGAAATCCTGTATTGCTGTTTAAAATTTCAGAGACTCATTGACGACTTAAAAAAGCGAAACAGAAATGAAACAAATAATAATAATTCATGTTGTTAACACGTCATTTTACAGTGAATCTAAGTGATGTAATTTTTTATTTCGTTTACTTTTTGTTAATTTATTTATTGCATGAGTTCATCAGAACAAACTGAGGTCATGGTGTGGTTTTGAAAGACAGCTGTGAAAGCACAGACACCTAAATTCGGCACTATTCCAACCTTTGACCCTGTTCATTTGCATGTTTCCAACACCACACCACAGCTGTCAACAGTCTGCTGCTTCTTTAGGTGGCGCAGCTGAAAACCAAACAGGAAGTGACATCACTGCTCTGAGTTGGAGAGAAACAACCGAGTTAAGAGAAGAAAATAGACGGAGGGGCCGAGAGCAGCATGGCTGATGCGTGGAAAGAGGAAGTTGTCTGTGTTTTGTTCTCATTCAGTGGCTGTGGCTCAGACATCCCACTCTGTGGTCTTGTTTTAGACGCGCCAGACAAAAATAAAGATTCAGTTAAAGTTATTTATTCTCCCTGTCGCACATGGTCTTCATTTCCTGCATTACTTTTAAACAACCAAATGAATATAAATTCTTTATTCTTTATAATCATATGAACGTTAAATTTCCCCTGACGGGGTTTTGTTTTGATGACATCAGCAGTTGCTGGAGAAGAAATTCATGCTTTTACCTCTGAAGTGTTCGCTTCTTTCTTCTTATAAAATATGTAAATGTTGTTGAACCGTGAAATGAGTAACATACAAATATGACAAACAATTCAAGACATAGGGAACTCCAACCACTATGCTACGGGTATTCTTTTTCTCTCATATTGATTATTGTTTTCAACCCCAAAATACCAGTGGTATTATTTCTTATATTTCTAAAGTCTTTGACAAAAGTTATTTTTTCCTAAAAGTACCCCTCTATCACATAAATATGCTTATAAATAAACTTTCTCTTTTGCTCTGTTAAAAGCAGTAAAAATTCAAATTCAAAATTTTTTATGCACAACTTAGAAACGTTTAATATAATCATAATGAATATTAATTACACCAACAAACATTTAGTAAAATCGTGAAACAAAAAAAAATAATAATAATGAAAGAAAATGGTTTTCCATCCCGAAAAAGAAATAAGCTCTCAAGTAGTTAAATACAAGAAGCTTATTTCTGATGCAAAGACGCTTCAACATTTTTTTTTCACTCTCTCCCTCTTTTTTTTTTTTTAACAGGCACAGTGATGCAAAGGGGAAAGGAGAGGTTTCGGAAACTGTGACGCTGTGCTTTGTCAGCCCAGGGTGCAAGGAAGGGTTAGAAACTGCTGTGTGCTTTTGTGGCAGCAGCGTGCAGCGGCTTGTCCTCGTGGCACAGGGCTGTGCGTTGAAAGGAGTGGGTGCAGGTAAACATGCTAAGACAAGCCGCCTCAGCCGCCGTGCTCCATTGTTGACACCTTTCACGTTGGTACGCCTACTTTTCCCTCATTATCTTTCACTGCTACTTTTTCTGTATTTGGGATCCGTGGAGTTTTTTTTTTTTTTTTTTTTTTGCCGATTCTGGCTTCTTCACAACACTGAAAAGCGAAAACTCGCCAGAGATGACTTATAGGTGCACGTTAAATGAGCAGAGTTTACCTGAATCTCATAAGTTACTGTAAATCTTTTTGATGAAGGGAACTGAAAGCATCTGCCCACATTAACAATCTTCCCTCCAGGCTATGTTGCAGAGTTTGAGAAAAGCGTGTCATCATTCATTGCCCAATATTTGTTGCTGTCGTGATGACGATTATCTTGATGATGGTATTGTGACTCGGCTAGGCCAGAGCCACAAATAGACACAAGTTGTATGGAAAGCTGTTATTTCTCATCTTCAGAAAGGGAAACAAGAGAAAATGAGTCACAGAAGATAAAGGCGTTGCTACTTCAGTCACTGAAGCTACTAGCTTTATGTACATGCTTTTTGAGCAGAATCAGAAGCCTGTATGCTGGAGTCAATGGAAAAAAAGTGTCCAAGAGTTTCAAGCCGAGGAAGGGTGGGACTGAAAACAGGAAAATGTCAAAAGGAGACGACCTGCTGAGAGCATCGGACAAATAAACCAGCAGTTGGCTCTGTTTAGTGCTGTTGGGAAAATCCGTACAGATTCACACACATATATCTCTCAGATGTGAAAGAATCAGCAGGGACAAGGGGAGGCGGGCGGCTGAGGAGGGGGGCAAAGGAGGGACAGACTGTGGGATAGAGGCTGTAAGGAAGGGAGAGGAGGTCTGGAGCGAGTCCAGGGGAACTCCAGACTGCTGTTACCCAACACAATCTCCTTCAGCGGGGGCTGTGAGACTCACTGCTGCTGCTGCTGCCGCTGGAGGAGGAGGGTGCGCACACACATATGGTCACAATTCATGTTCGCTCTCACCTCTTCATACACACATGTAATCCCATGGCCATGTCACCATAGTAACACACTGACCCTAGCCTTTAAGTTGCTCTCCTGAGTCCGATCGCCTGCCACGCTGTGAGTAAAGGGGTGGAGTAAATCTGCCTATTTATAGCAGGCCCTTTGGCTCATTTTTACTTAAGACAATAAGAGATAATCTCCCGCATCCACAGTCTCACCACATATATTTTTTCTCCGAGGAACAGACATGGGTTTGGCTGGAGGAGAGAGTTCATTTTCTGAGTGAAGCAAAATGATTCAACTGTTTGTACAAATTGGCACATGTTCCACATGTAAAAGTTGGTGTGTGCATCTATGAGTGTGAGAAACTGCCTGGGTAATTGCACCACCACTACGGCTGTCTGTTCCCAGGCAGGAAAAGTTAACAAGGAGAAATGAGTAAGTGTAGCTGGAGTAAAACCACTCTTCTCCTGGCTATGATCCAAAGCCAGTGGCCTGCTTCTCACCCGTGACTCTGAGCGCTGCGGAGGGTTCAGCTGAGGCCTCACAGCACCAACAGCACAAAGGCAGAGACCTGCTTTAGATAAAAGAGCTGATATTGATACGGCTGCAACTTTTTAAATAGTTTCCTGAATATGATCTGAACATTGATGGTATTTTCATTCATTTATATTAGTGTTAGTTAACACTAATATAATATTAAAATGACAACATCTCCCATGAAATCAAAGTATGTCTCACAAAGTGTTAGCCACTTGATATCAGCATGTAACTTCATAGAGAAGTTATTGAAAGTTGTTTTTGTGAGTCTTGGAGACGAAGGGGAGTGATTTATTATTACGGCCATTATTTACACTAAAGTGTAAATATTTAATGAACTGCATTTGCAATCTGTATTTTAAAATCTAAAGTAATTTGACTGGTCAAGCCCGCGCAATAGATTGTGGTGGAAGATCTCATAATATTATAAAGTCCCCAACTGTTATTGCCATTATTACTTCAATCACTGCCTCCCTAACTCTTTGCTTTATGTTTACTTATTTATGAACAGTTGTGTAGTCTGGGATTTCAACATATTGCTAAAACCTTGCTTCTTATTGTTAATATTCCTGACATTTTTGTTTTTGTTTCGTAAGCTGTATGCACTGCTACATCCTACGTTCAATGCTGTTTGACGTATGAACATATCAGGAGATGTGTTCATACGTCAAGCACTTAAAATTTTTAAATTTAAGTTTTTTTTGGGTTTTTTTGTTCTACTTTCCATCTCTTATTTTGCATTTTCCATTCGCTGGGTACATGTCTCTTCAACTTATTTTTAGCTAACGTCCGCCTTTTGGTTCCCCTTTTTTTCTGGTACAACGTCACGAGAGTCACATGCAATTATTATCACTGGACACATTTTATTTTTAAACTATCACACGGATCTGGATCCGAAGGTGTTTTGTGGTAGCACAAATTTCAGTTCCTTAAATTTTGTTGTTTAAGAAACTGAAACTCAGACTTCGCTTACTTTTAGCTTTAGTCTCACTTTGAAGCAGCTTCCTTTAGGAGCATGTTGATTGTGTCTAGTTTGGGAAATCTTTTAACCAAAACCCAGCAAAGTAATGCGTTGGCTCTCATCTGGGTGCAACTCAAACCACAGAAAACCATTGAACTCAAGCAGCTAGCCGTCCTAGCTTAACTTACTCATGTCTTACAGGCCAGCTAATTGGCTTAGACTGTTTCCTTTGCGGCGTCCTACGTCATACAGTGAACTTAAACCTAACACATAAGCACATTAACATGGCAGTGTATAAATACCTCGGTGTAGTTAAATAAAGACTCTGTAAATGTGGAAGTGAATATTTTGGGTAACTATGATCTTGTTATTGGTGTTATATTTAGCTCTGTGGCCCTCTATGAGGAGTGGAAACAGTGACAGGGACCTGTTTTGCCACAACACACTTCCTGTGCACAGAGTATAGTGAGAAAACCACAACCCAGTGACGCAACGCTCGGAAAAAACAAAACGAGAGCTTCAGAGAGGCAGGGAAAATGCAATGAGGAAGTTGCGGCTTCATTTGAAAAAGGAAAATTGTCGACTGAACTCTCAGTGGATACTGTAAGTGAACATGTTTCCTGTGCGTGGACTTTCCCCTTCGAGATAACAATATGGGTAGCGATAAGGCGAGCAGCACGCTGAACACAAGAGAGCTACTTTTACTGCTGCTGTCTTGTGTGACTATGAATAATATCCACACAGAAAATCACATGTTGCTCTTTTTTTTATCCTTTCATTTTTCCAAAAATCTCATCCTTTTGTGGCTGCTCTCATTTCATGATGGCTTTTGTTTGCAGTGGCCCACGCACACAAACACAGCACATTCAGCACAACATGCAACCTTTCCAGAGCCACAAAAATAGAACTTTGATCTATTGTCACAAATGTGCTGCAGCATTTACAGATAAGGGAGTACTGCATTAAATTAAAGATGTCTAGTAGTTCTTTTCCAAAAACAGGGCTTATTCAAAAGGATAAATTTTTATAGACAACAGAATCTGTTTTACACATGTTAGATTTTATTGTTATGCGATTAATTTGTGACCACAAGCTGTATTGGATTTGGAATGAGTGAATGCGACAGATATTTTTGGTTAATTTCTGTCAGTTAGCCTAAAAAGCATAAACGAACATGCACTTATTTTATCTGTTTGTGTGGGAGTTGGAACAGTGTAAGCAAGAGTTTTTTTGTGTGTGTTGTTTTTTTTTTGCATGTGCATAAGGGTGTGTGCGTGAGTGTTCAAGAGTGCGAAACAGAGTGTTGGAAAGACGAAAATTTCATAGTGTGAATGATTTTTTTTTCACTCTCTTTCTCTCTTGCTCTGCAGCAACAATGAAACTCATGAATCATCTCTACTGCACAGGCTTAACCACAGGAAGTAACCATGGAACGCACACACTCATATGCATGCACACTTCGTATACAAAACGTAACCAAATGCTGTGATCCAGTGGAACAAACAAGAGGCCAAAAATATCGCTTAAACAGACTTTGAATAGCAGCAGAGGGTAAATTTATTACGTTTGTTTCCATTGGTTTCATCTCATCGATCACAGGCGATCACAGCGAGGAAGAACAAGATTTTTCTCCAGAACAGGCATCTAATCATGTAGATCAATACACTTTGGTCATCAGAGCATCCCACCATTTGCTGTGGAAGACAAGATTGCCATGGTGATCTCTATCCACCGGGGACATGTGTAAGGAAATTAGAAAGTGTGTTTGAGAGTGTGCAGCAGGTGAGAAAAGCTTGAGCCGGAGCTCTGCCTTGACCCCCCGAGACTCGATCTTTCTTGTAAACCTAGTTTGGTTTGCTGCAACAGAGCAGAATAGTTGCTCATTATTCCTGCTGTGCAAGCATGGTCCAAAAGGTGACAGACAGCCTTGGTGAAAGAGTCCCCTCATAGACTGGAAGGAATTCACACTAACAAACAGAGACAGAAAGGAAGTTAACAGCTGGTCAGACTTCGGAGAAATGCAGGTGAAAGCTTCATTTATCTGTGACCTTCTTTGGCATCTGGTTACAAACAGAGGTAGGCCTCGTCCAATCTGGTATTGTTAAAAATGATTTGTTATGTTTTCATCCTGTTTTGTGTGTGTGTGTGTGTGTGTGTGTGTGTGTGTGTGTGTGTGTGTGTGTGTGTGCGCCGGTACAATCAAAGTTGTCAGTACATACCAAAGAAAGTTACTCTCACTTACAGAGAAAGATGTTCCTAACATGCCTGAAACGCTTCATTTATAATCTGGAATTTTCTCCCTTTAAACACTAAATTCACTTTTGAAAGGAATACCACAAATCAAGTCCAGTAGCTAGTTTTCCCCCTTTATATCAAAGAGAGACCATCACTGAGTCAACTTTGGTTAGTAAATTGCTGTTTGAGTTATTGCTTTGTGTTGGTTGGTCTTCAAAAACAACACATTTCCAAGATTCCAGTTAAGCATCTTTTTAATAGTAATAATTTTTTTTAACCAAACTTATAAAACACTTCCCAGTATGAGGAGCATCTAACTTCAGAAAGCTTAAAAGAGAAAACATAATCATTTTCTTGTTCAAATGTCTACTTTTAGGAACCAAAGCACCCACCTCCTGCTGGTCAAAGGACAGAATGCAGCTCTATTCAGTTCCCTTTGACTGAATTTTGAGATGGTGAAGAATTTGATCACCCTGTCCCAGTGTGGTGTTAAGAAAAGAAAAACAAAATGAATTCACAAAAAATAAAATAAAAAAAAGTCAATTCGAGCCAATTTTTTTTTTCTCAATACATCTTTGTGAACAGCTTTCCTGAGACGAGGTGAATGGAAGATGGATGGAGCTACAGTAAAACATTTGAGGAAAAAGTACACTCTCTAAAGGATAAAGTTATTTTATTTCAATGCAGAAATCCACAACATCAAGAAAATAACACACTGGGTAAAAATTCAAAATTGCTTTTCATGTTATTGAGTCCAAAACTGTGAATCACATAAATCAGTTATGTGCCATTATTTTTGCACAAATCAATTTCTCAATACACAGAAACTCCTGACCTGATCTAGTAGTGAGTACAAAGTACACCGGTACACATAATCACCTTCTTCAGCCTCCGAGAACAGACGCTTGATGGGAAGGTGGCATCTGCTGGTGCGATTATTGCGAAATGAAGGAAATATAAAATGACTAAAGTAAGGATCTTTTCTCAGAGAGTGATGATGACCTTGAGAAAATTGAGGGATCAGGTCAAAGCTGCACAGGAGGAGTTTGTCAATGATATCCAGGTGGTCAGGCCACAGATCGCAGAAACACACAACACTGCAAGGGGATGAAATCTTGCATCCTCTGCTGCAAATGGCACATTTACAGTCTTAGACTTTCCAGCAAACATATAAACAATTCAGGCTCAGGAGAAAATAAAATATGCTACAGATTAGATTCATTTCTTTGCATTCTCTAAACCCATGTTGATTGTAGGAAGAGAAATGCTGACTTTGACCCAAAATACATTATGTCAACTATTATGGATGGAAGAGGAAATACTAAGCTTCTAGACTTTCTTGAATAAGAACTTATTTAACTCATTTCCCTCTGATTTATTTGTTGACATGTGAAAATATCTGATTATTTTTGAGACAGTTTATTCTATAAAAGTAATTTATATATTTAGATACTGCCTAATTTGTTTTGTGCCAAATAGCTATATCCAGTCTTGGAATCAATCCTTACCAAGATTGATTCTAAAAAAGACAGAAAAGTATCTTAACGATGTCCTTTTAACATCCCTCCTACATATTTTTTTTTTAAAGAAAAAGGGTCATGGTTAACTGTTTAGAAAAGTCAGATGGCAAGTTATGACTCACTGTTCACATCGTTCTCTTCATGTATTCTGGCCCAAAGGATGATTATAAAAGCAGGAGAGTCTATATGCTTGGCCTTTTAAACAGAAATCAAACTGATGCTGGTTTTAATCAATTAGAAACCTCCCTCACCAAATAAGATCATTTGAGTGGAAACCACAGGAAGGAATGGAGCTGGATCACAGTTTTGGTGCTGGCTAATCGAAGACTGTATTTTTCAGGTCTAGTGTTTCTGACAATGCCAAAAGTTGCTGCAGTTGTGTGGAGCATATAACTGGAGAAATAAAAAATGTAAATCTTTTTTATGCTCTGTAAAGCCCACAAAAGGCAATCATTTTGAGGGTTTATACTGTGGCTTCTGTTTGACGGAAACCTTGTTGACTCATTATCATTTAGTGTCACACCAAAATTATTTACTACGGATAACTCTCCAAGTTGTAAAAAAATTGTCAGCTTTGAATCATTTCTTTAAGAACTGTCATTTCAAAGTGGCAGTAAAAGTGTGAAAGAATGATATTTCTCCTGCCGGCCGTGACGTCGTGTTTCAGCGTTCTGTTCCAGGAGCGCGCTCTGAGGCAGGTGGAGATACAAAATGTTCTCATCTTTGTGCTCGCTCCCAGCTGACGACGTCGCTCTGATCCCTCAGACTCAGCCACGGGGATGCCATGCTCGCTTGTCCAGGTGACGGCAGCTGCGGAGACAGAGGCCCTGACCGGTTTTTGGCCCACTCTGCTGTGCCAACTCTGCCAATTCACCGTCAGCTGGACGCTAACTGGAAACGACGAGCGCGCACACACACACACCACCCACACACACACACACACACCGCCTTGCCAGGCTTTATACCGCAGGTATAGACATCCAAACTTGAGAAGCGGTAAAGCAAAAAAAAAAACAAAAAGAAACAAAGAGGAGACAGCGCAACCATTTGAAATCATGAAATCTGAGCATAGATCTGCCACCCTCAGACACAACCACATCAATTGAACGAATGCTTAAATATCTGACCCAGCATCAGCGGCGAAGGGAGGAGGGCTGGTGGAGGGAGGAGGAGAGAGGTGTTGCTGGTGGGCCCAAGCAACTCAGAGAAGAGATTTGCAGAGACAGCCCATAACAGCTCCCTTGGAACCAATGACTCAGATATGCAGATGTGTTTACTTGCCTTCTGTTTCCCACCTCAGCCGGCACACAAAAGGGAGAGGAAATGAAAGAGCCTCATAATGTCTTTAAGTGTTTCAATTATATATTTATATTCTGCTATAAAGAACTCATTTTTTACTAAAACTTAGACAAGCACTTCAAATGCCTCTTCCCCTCTATTCCCTCACTCCCTTCTGAGGGTATTCATCTTTAGTCTAATGTGCAGCTCTGCTCTCTGTTAGTTTCTTTCTGACACCATGCCAGCAGAGTCATCTGCAAAGGGACTCATGTAGGGATTAAAAACCATCAACAGCTCCGCTTTAAGAGAGAGGTAGAGAGAGAGAGGAAGCAAGAGAGAGAGAGAGAGAAAAGCACAATGCTAAAAAATAAAATACAGAAAACAACTCCAGACAGTTTTGAGAAAACTTGTGGGGAGAGAATGCAGATTGTCACCTGACCCTGAGGCAAGGCAGCTCTAAATATAATAAAGAGAAGACAAGAGAAGAAGGCGAGGCGACACAACACGGGTAATGTGTTTTCTCTGCTGGTGTCGTCTGGCAGATCTGGGATGATTGAGTGCTGATGCCTGCCTGGGCCGCTTTAGAGAAGATCGTCTACCCCCCGACGCCCCCGTCACCCCCTTTCTTTCTCTCCTTTCAGCTTGTACTCACAAGGCACAGCCCTCTGCATGATGCATTTATGCACACATGATCTCGCAGATTCACATGTTGTCAGAACGGCAGAAACATCAAGGTGTATTTACCTGTCAACGAATCTCTTCATCTCCCTGCTTGGGAAATTAACACTTATCTTTGTGTGTAGGTGTGTGCGCGTGTGTGTGTGTGGTTTTCTCCTCGCTGGATGTGTGTCTTAATTATAACAGGGCTTAGTGAATTAGGCCAGGATGTGTAATAGACTCACATTTGCATAATCTCTGTTGAATAAAACCTCAGCGACAAACAAGCGAGCGGAAAATCGTACCTACTTGCCCGCACGGCGCAACTTCAGCTCAAAAGACTCTCACAGAGGCGTGTTGGTGACAGTAATCTACAGTGTTTACTAGCTGAATTTACGCATTAATCTCTATACATTTTGGAAACGCATTGTGAAATAAGACAGCGGCAGATACAGACAAACAGGTGCTGGTTAGAGAGGAAGTTGACTGGCCTGATTCCATGATCCATTTTCCCAAGGCTTCCACACCCCTGCAGCTGTCCTCCACAATATGAGAAACATGTGTGTGTGTGTGTGCGGATGTGTGCAAATGTGTGTGCGTGTGTGTGTATATTTCCAATACATACTTGCGGTTATGACAAATTCACTCCCCACTCTGTGCCAATAGCCACGACAAGGGTCTCAATTGACAATAGCAAAAACAAAAAGTCATCATAAGTCTCCTGAAGTTGAATTTCTAGCCATTTAGCAAACATTTACCAGGTTGAATCTAATCTTCTGAGTTTGTCAGAGTTTGAAGTCGCCTGCCCTGCTTGTGAATGAGATTCCACGGCGTTCAAAGAGAAGTCATATAACAGGTTTTTAGGGCTTTTGGCTGTTTTGCATGCCAGAATGTTTTGAACTGAGTAGTGACAGCCTCACAACTCAAGAGTCTACTTCAACTCCCCTCATTTCTATCGGAAAACATTCCCAGTCTCTTTTCCTCTCCCACTGTGTGTGTGCGGGTGTGTGTGCGTGTGTGTGTGTGTGAGCGTCTCCCTCACCGTCCTCTCTCTGAAGTTGCATATCACTTGAAAAAGAAAAGGGGAAGGAACATGAATAAAAAGTGAAGGCACTTCTCTTAGATATGTCTCTTGATGCTCTTCAGATCTTAAGGGCTTCATTACATGTAGGGTTATTCCAAGAAACCGAAGGACTGTGACTCCTCTAATCTGCCGTACAGGACAGGAATTTGAGAACATGTGCTTTTTAATGTCATTTCTTTTCACAATTTGTTTCATTGTTTAAGGCTGTGATTTAGAGGAGCAGCGTAATTCAGTGCGATTTCTTGTTTTGTTTTTTAGATTAAATTTTTTTTTTATTATTTCAGGAAATAAAAACAGCAAACATAAAACTCCAATACATAAAAACCTTAGAAAATGTTAGAAATGAATGCTGTTTCTTTAATTCAAGGTCTGTTGTTGAATGTTAACTATAACTTACAAAATTAGCTTTGTGTAATTTTCATTTGTGTCTGCTTTTGCCATTTCACATCACATGATATGATTTATGTGGGGAAAAGATTACTGGACTTTGGTATTCTTGAGTGTTTAATAGTGATTGTTTTTTTTGTTTGTTTTTTGCACATCCAACAAAATCCTAAATGAACTGCGAATTTCTTTAGGTTCATAAGGTTTCTGAGGCAGCACCAAATTTTGCTTTTGCTTCTGACAGTGGCATGAATCCATTCTGTATTTTCAAATATGTGGAAATATCCTCTCAGAGTTTGGCACTTCTTGTGGGAAAGCTGTGGCCAACATAAGTCCTACCAACAAAAAGCACTCCGTTAGTGTTTTTTTGTGCGCGAGAAAGAGTGAAAAGTCACAAAATAAAAAGTATTAAATGATGGTTCTGGCCTGAGATCTAAAACCACTTGTATGACTAAAAGGCCTGGAAAGAGGGACTCGGGACAACTCCATAGCACAAGTACCTACAATGCCTGGCCAAAGTATCAGGTTACATCACAAAACTTCCATATATTTTATTGAGAACAACACAAAGTAGGTCATAATTTTGAAGTGCTTTTCTTTTTATAAAATAAAATCTGAAACTGATCCTCATGAATAAACACATCTTATAACTGCCTTTGGCAGCTTTGATGGCTGCAAAATATTTGAGACTTTGCTCATTCTGAAAATCAAGTTTGTGCATGTTCTTCTTCAGAAAATAGGCTTACATCTCAACCACTGTCGCTCTGTCTGTTTGGTCACTGTCCTGTTGGAAGGTGAACCTTTGGCCCAATGTCAACTCTTTTGCAGCCCCTGGCAGTTTTTGCCCATGATTGTCCTCGAAATGTTTCAGTTCCCATATGGTGGATCTATAAAAAAACAAAAATATCAAGTGATGTTCATCACCCAGTTATTTGCTACTAAGTTCGATTTTTCCCATAAAATCCCAATCCAAAGTTAAGAAGGTCTGTGGCTGCACTTTGACAAAATGTGAAAGGGTTATATTACTTTCATAAGGCTCTGTGTGTAATAAAGCCATTATCATAATTGAATATTTCTGTTTTGTTTGTTGTCATATCAGAACAAATTAAACAAGGTACACTCATAAAAGGCAAACCGATCCTGTGACCTTTACCCTCTTTTCCCCCTGTTGTGTTTTAAGAGTATTAAATTTAAGACGAGGACAAATCTGGACCCGTCTCTAGTTGACCCTGAGTTTCCTTTGCTGGTGGGGATCCTCAAACATATATATGGTGAGGTCACATCGCCTACTGACTCATATTCATCACCACATAGTGAAACAGTAACACCATTCACCTCCGACTCTCTAGTTACCGTGATAAGAAGCTGGGAAACAGCACCCCCTATTGGTGAGCAATACCACTGCTTTCTGGGGCAGTGAAAAATGTAGGAGGTCCCGTTTTCTTTTTTCCTCTTGCTTAGAAAGTTTGTCATTTTTGTATGAGTATTTGTGTTTCTTCAGTTATTGTTTACTTGAGTAAAAACTCCTGACCCTGATGATCACTTTCTGACTCTGTGAGAGGAGAGCTCTTACTTTCTTTCATAACCTTACGTGTTATGGTTGGGAGTTCACACTAACGCTCTGAAATTACGTTAAAATCTCTAAATATCAGCTGCCATGGTTCTTAATTCCACCAAACTTTGGTAACTCATGAGTCCAACCCTATTAGATTTACTCACTGTCAGGTTTCACACTTATTACAAAGTTATTTTGTTCACCTGCAGTCATTCTGGAATGTTTCTTTTTACTGACGTTTACTCTTCATTCGTTCATGCATACATTTATAAACTCCCAAAGCTGTACTTATTGATACCGATTTACTAAAACATACTAAAACATCTGATCTTTTCCTCCATACTCCAAGAAGTAGTTGGAAAATGCTCTGATTTAGTTGAAAATGTTCCCTCTTAATAAAATGTTTTGGCACAAACACTATTACAACATCTAATTTAAGGTATTCCATGACATATTTTATAATAAACAAAATGTGCATTATTGATATCAAAAACCGCCTTGTATTTCTCAAAGAAAATTGTTACTTCCATCAATCTTTGTAGTTCCTAGTTTGGTACATCTTGATGCACATTTATTCACTTAGCTTTTTCTTGAATAGAAATGGAAAATTACTAGATCCTGACATCTGCTCCAGGTTAACTGTTTACATCAACTCTCATCTCAGCAATATCTGGTCAATCAATTCATCCACATAACTCTGTTCAAGGTTACAAGGTTGGAGTATAAACCACCCTTTTATATATATGTATGTGATGGAGTCCTTGCATTGATTTGAAGGAAGTTCAAATCAATTCATCAGTCAGCAGTAGAACTGACACACATAGCCGAGTTGATCTTCATTGGAGCAAAAGCCAATGGAGGTAAAATATATTGTTTAGAGATTTTTAATTATGTGCAACCAATGAAAAGCAATCTGTTTCTTAATAGAAAATGAACAAAGACCTGTGAAGTTCTCTGTGCTGCAGTGTCAGATTGTATTCATGCTGCCAAGCTGGATGGAAGCATACATAATGTCTTATTTATTGAAGATGTGGATTGTGAAATGTTTGTACATAAATGAATTCATTTTAATTTGCTGAACAAAATGTAAAACTAGTTCAGGATCAATTGGTACAGAAATGGTAGATACAATTCTTTTTTCTTTTTTTTTCTTCATATCTGGATGAAAAAAATCCAGTGTGGTAAAGGTGAGGCCTGCATAGACTGGCAACTGAGACCAGGTTGGCTTCTTGAAGTGATATTAAACCATTTTGTGACCCTGCAATAATGTTATTACTGTTATTAAAGATGCAGCCAGAAAGGGTTTCTCATGTCCTGCCTGCTGGGTTTAGTTATTTTTTTGTATTTCCTCCTAACTTGTGATTTTCTGCTTTACATTAATGGAGCTTATACTTCCTCTTACTTACTGGCCCAAAGGAAAGAGGAAAATTAGGCTATTTTCTCTCAAAGGGGGATGCTTTTTATTTTCCTACTAGTCCTCTTAGTGAGGAGGAAATATTACACCAGACAATTTTGTTAGACCATACTGGTAATGAAGAAAGGTGGCAAATGGATCTTTCTATCACAGTCCTATATAGGTGATGTTGCGGTCTATAAATAAAAGCAGAAGCTGTTTTGTGAGAACGATCACTGTTTCATGTTCTTCCATTGAATGTCCGTCGACCCTTCCTGGACAAGGGTTGCCCGGGAAACTAGCATATGACTATTCTGAGAGCCTCGGTGGAGACGGAGAGAGGAAGCGAGAGTAGTAAAGGTAAGTCACTCAAGGCCTCTCCGCTCAACCTGATAAAGTGTGATGAAAATCAAAGGCCACAAGTTGACGATGCCTCTAATTCAGCAGAGACGGGGAGACAGAAAGAAGTTGTCTCTTTACACAGAGCTCTGAAAAGAGTTGAACACAAAGGAGCAAATATTGTACTGCTCCCAGAGCACGTCTTTATAAAGTGAGCGGATCAATAGGATAACCTGAAAACGGATCTTCTTTTTCATCAAACGTGCAAACAAACTCAATGCAGCAGATTACAACAAATGTCGCCACAGTCATCTTTTATCAGGCATTTATCTTCGTTGTTCACAAGAATACATTTTATTACTGCATTAATTAGCAAAAAGCAGCACTCCATGCATGATCGCACGGAGTTACACACTTTTTATTCATGCGATTCGAGGAGTCTGTTATAAGTAGTTGCAACAATAACATGCTGTTAACCGGTGTGTCTGAATGCATCGCAAGTCTCTCTCACCTCAAAGCTCCGAAACGATGTTTTGAAATTTCGCATTGCAAAAGCACATGCATGCAAGCAGTGACGTAAGCAAGCAGGTGACTTTAGTTGAGCAAAGGCAGCAGATGGCAGAAAAACACCTCCCTTCAGTGACCTGCTTTTACGGATTTATAAAAGTAGATATGTGTTTGAGAAATTGTTGCACCTATTATTGGATTTGTCGTTTTAATCTATGTATGAATCAACCGGGTTTGAAATAGTAATTTGATTAACTGGGTTACCTCCTGCACTGGAATTTAGGAGGTGAAGTCAAATGCACTTTAAACATGTTCAATTTTTATCAGAGAACAATTTCCTTCATCTCAGCTCTATTGCACCACTTTGTGTTGAGCTAGCACAGCAACTCTTCCTAAAACAAACACAATGCTGTTGTGGTTTTGTAGGGTAGTAATAGGTTTGCAAAGCTTTGTATCCAGACGACCTCTTCATCTTGTAGACTCACACATGACCAAACAGGCTCCCATGAGGTCAGCGTTTGTTTTCCCCCTCTTGTCCCGCACTTCATCCCTCGGTTATGATCCAGGGTGACAGGGCAGAGCTGGGGTGGATAGGCTAAGCAAGCATGAAGTGTAAGGGCAGAGACAGCAGCCTGGGCAGCATGGACGAGAGATCTGAGCCTGTTGGTGACAGCACAGCGGCCTCACAGCAGCTTGCGTAGCCACTCCTCAGGGGAATAATTTAATCATAAGACAAGCGTGATTAAGGTGGCGAGAGAGAGAAAGAGACTTGGGGGATAAGCTGTGAGTTAAAGGCAAAGGATAAGAAAGAGGATAGAGGCATGAGGAAAAGAATCAGATTACCATGCCCCTAAAGGGAAGCCCAGGATGACACTCATCCAACCTGATTTAAGCGACAGAAGCGTAAGGAATGAAGTCCTCGGCCTGTCTGTCCCCTGACCCTACCATAGAGGCTTGGGATGGTGAGAGGGAACTAGAAGAATCACTCATGCTTGGAGTGAGATTGTGCCTAATCGTCCGGAGGTCTAGACTGAGTAACAGTGACTTCGCAGGGAGGGCTGGGCCCAATCTGAAAGGCTGAAAAATCTTAATCAGGTTTTTTTTCTTTTTTATGCAAACAGGCAAGCCCTGGTCAGTTGCTCGGGCTGCTAGGAGCTCTATGCGACGAAATGTGACACAAGTCATTTTACTTCAGCTCCGCTCTGTTCGTGCACATTTGTAGGATGAGCATCACGCACTCTCCATCTACCGTCTGTGTGAATGAAACAGATTTGTGGAACTGGTTGTCTGCTTTGATGCTTTTAAGTTTACCTATCTGGATTGCTTTTTTTCCCCTCTCCATGCTCATTTCCACTTATTCTGTGAGTCTGGGCTGTCAATTTTCGCCCCTCTCTAACATGCGGGTGGTGAAACGCTACGCGACTTCTGAGAGAAACAGTTTTATCCCTACAGTAAGAGAATTGTGATTATAGTTGAAGGGCTCAGATATTTTTCCCTTTTAATGTGTGTGCTTGGCTGGGTTTGGGGCTTTTTCGCTGACTTTCTGCTGGCGTGCATGCCCGTTTGTGTTTGTTTCCGCATGCTTGTCTCGGAGTATCGAGTTAGTAGACATTAAACGAAAAGACTGAAAGCTGAGGCCAAAAAAGAGAGATGTGAAGAGTGATGGATGTCAATACAAAAAAGAAGCTCCGGGCATGTAGAAAATGTTAGCTTTTTGCAAGCAAAATAGAGATAATGGATTTACATACTTTGCTAAGGACACAGACACTGATGAAAAACATGATCTGGTCAAATCCACAGATTAGAAGGCATTGGTACTTGACTAGAAAATCCCCAGGAAAGCAACAGTGACTCACAAACTGGACAAAAACACATAGCAACCCCCTGCTACCATCAGCAACATAACACACACACATACACACAATAAATGTGCTCTTACAAATCAATTTTGCTCTAGTATACAGACACAACCGGACTGAAGGAAGTGGCTCGGAAATATCAAAACAACCTTGGGGAGCTTGAGCTCGCTGTGAGCTCTGTGTGCCTCCACTATGTGGGTTCTTTATATCTCTCCCATTCAATCAATCCGCTCCCTGCTCTTTCATCCATTAATATGGCCTCCCTCCTCACGTAATATTCAAACCATTGTGCTGTTTGTCCTATTCGCCAGGTATCATGGAGCACAGGAGGTGGACGAGAACATACGAGCACGACTGTGCGCGGCTCTCGGGGACGGCAGCAGAAATGTCACATTAGAGAAGTCTGTCTACTGGAGAAAGATGAATTAACAGCAAACCGTCTCTAATTTATCCCTCGTTCATATTTCACATGTTCTGCACACACAAGAAGGAACAGATGTAAACATGAAAGTATCAAAGCCTAAAACAACATATTTGGCTCAATGGGTTATAATTCAGATAGTTTCTGAGCAGCTTTGTTAAAAATGAATGAATGTATATGTTGATACACACTGAACATGAAACAAAGGTTGCAAAAGGCTGATGACATTGTGTCAGACACACACACACTTTAAAAATTTCTTCTCACAATCATGGGCACCGCAATCTCATAATAGTAGTAATTTAGAATATCATAATGATTACAAGATAAAAAAAAATAGGAAAGCCGGTGACAATGAAAACACAGTTCTTAGGACACATTGGAAGAGGGGAGGACACGCTTGATGACCTCCAAGATGAGTTGCCAACGTTCACAAGCATGCTTTGGCCACTCTTGGTTCCTTTTTCGCTTCATGCGCATGCATAATGTGTTTGGAGATAGAGCATTCAGTGATTGTAAATAGAGCCAGGTGGTGCAAAAAGGTAAAAACACATGGATATGTTACATCTCAAGATTTAGTGGTGCTTTAAGGAAGAGGGATGACAAAACTGCACCTCTTTTATATGAGTCTCCTGCTGCAACTAAAAAAAGAAGTGTAAAACATGTCGGTACCAAAACCGACATCATTTCTCTGACATTACATTACATTTAATTTGTAACACAAAGGGCTCTAATTACCTGCTCAGATCTCAATAAAAAGTTGCTGTTATAACATATCCGCAACTAAACAAATATTACTTTTAGATATCAGTTCACTCTTTCACTTTTTTGTGCTTTTATCTATAATCGTTTCTTTTGTAGAGAGAAAAATTGGGGGACATCACCTTTGAATGTCCTCTCTGCGGAAAGTCAGTCTTAAAGTAAATCTACTCTCCATCCAGGTTCTGCGTATTCACATAAAAACAGAGACACATGTGTCAGTGGTTTCAGCTTATGTGTATACACACACACACCTACACACACCTACACACCCAGCTCTCACGGGAGGTCAAGAGCACCATCTGTTCTTGTTCAATTGTTAATTAGATTCACAGTTCCTGAATAATAAATTGGTGTGACCAAAATAGACTGAAGGTGTAGAATACCTGAGGTTAGAAAATGGAAAGAAAGGGGGGCAACATTTTTGAACAAATTCCAGATACCTTGGAACTTCATCATGGTTTTATATCTTGTTTTCTGCACATTCTTCATGGTTCAAAGCCAAACAGTGTCACTGGGTCAAACAGTTATGAAGAAATGTTTTGAACAGTTTCTCCATTTAACCTTTGTGGCTAAAGATTTTTTATTCACATGGATAATAAGTCTGCCAGAATACTTTGTTTCTGTCTACATTTTAAGAACATACAATAAATGTTGCTTAGGATGTATAATGCAGTGGTATGACTTTCATAAAAGTTTAGATAGCTTAACCTCCAGCCAAACCAAATTGCCTTAAATATCTTTGGCAGGTCGTAAAGTTTTGTGACATGAGCCACACGGTTCAGAGATGCCGTACATATAAGCTACTACTACATGTAGACGTACTATCTGCACCGATAAAGACACACTCACCTCGCCATGTCAAATTCCTGAAGTGGCTCCAATAGCAAAGCAGCTCCACCAACTTTTAGGATCGCTCAGATTTTGTACAGAATATCAAACTTTCACACAAAGATTGTCACAGGATTACCAAGGGTCTGGGGAAAACATGAGAAGAGTCACAAATAATTAGAGGTTCAGTGAAAATAACATTTTTGTCAATGAATGCAAATGACACCTTAGGCTAAATCTGTCGCAAGGAAGCAAAATGGTTAAAGATTTGTACAACTGGATTTATTTATCTCTTGATGGTCTCCAGCCAGACAGAAGAGCAAAGAGAGTGAGAAACAACACCTGTTTATTTATTATCAACATAAAAAATTCACCATATTTCTGACAAACATGTTAGATACAGTATAGTTATTGTTTCTTTATGCTGTGTAATTCTGACCTATTTCTAATTATACTAATTTCTTTGCTAAATTTGATCAATTCTTCTTTCTGGCAGATCATGACCTGTGACGAATAACACAATAATAGCTTCCTTTTGGCGTCATGAATGAGTCAAACGATCACCATCTAAGTCATAGTGTGTCAGGGCAAAAGTTATGTAAAGGTTGGATTGTTCCAAAAACCATGTCGACTTGTGCTGAAAACACACATATTGTAGCAAGCGCCTCTGAAAAGAGGAGCTTTGTAACGCTGATGCATCTTCTCGCTGTCAACGCCGAAGCGCTCATAAAGCACAAGGCCTCATTTTAAGTCAAACAGGAAATAACCCGCACAATCCTGGGAACAAACAGGGGGGGACAGCGGCGCGGTTTGATTGGGCCGCGAACAGTTGCTGTCGTTACAAAGCACCACTGTAAGCTCCATCGATTATCAAAGGCCTCCGAGCTCAGACGGGGAGTCTACTGATCTTTCCCGAGCTCAGACATGAAAAGCTGCCAGTGACAGCTCATAGCCGGGGCTAGATCACACTGTGCTGGGGAGGGGTGTGTGGAAGGGGGCTCTGCTGTGTCTGAGTTTTAAACACCTGCTCCACGGGCCAACCTTGTGTTTTCTTGTTTTCTTCCTCTTAACGCCGCTCTCTGTCAGGTGTGACAAGGATGTGCTTTCATGTGAACTGAGGCCCCACCAATAGCATCGCAGGGCAAGAGACATTTGGTAAAACAATGCCAGGCAAGTTTTTGTTATGGCTACGCCTCATTACTTTTTAACCAGCGTAATCGTACGTGCTGCTTCTCATGAATTATTCACAGGTGAGCTCTCGTCACAACGTGACAGGGGAAGATGGAAAGCGCTCCAAATGAATAATAACGCAAGCACAAAAATAGGAAGAAACAGATGTCAAAAATGAGATACAGGGATGCATGTCTTTTTCATTCACTCAGAAAGACTTTCAGGCACAGGTCAGCATTTGCGTCCCTGGGTTTGAAACTGTTCAAGAAGACGCAAACACAAGTAGAAGTTAGATTAAATTTAAGTAAATAAGTTTCACAGCTGCTTTTTGTCATGTGTCTTTAGAAAGATGAATGTTATTAAAGGCCGAAAACTACAA
Organism: Poeciliopsis prolifica; assembly: GCF_027474105.1. Lineage (NCBI taxonomy): Eukaryota > Metazoa > Chordata > Actinopteri > Cyprinodontiformes > Poeciliidae > Poeciliopsis > Poeciliopsis prolifica. The sequence goes on from NW_026562384.1 coordinate 9,092,148, forward strand.
ATAGTTAAGACGGCAAAATCTCAACGATGCTCCAGCCTGTATATTAGAGGCTTATGAGTCACAACACATTTATGCATTTACACCAGAAGTCACTTGAAATGATACAAACATTCATTCAGGCCAGGACTGCTGAGACCTTGAAATGTGGGTCAGAATGAGCAATGCTTTTGGGAGTTATTACAACTTCCTGTTCAGCAGCAAATGGTGTTCAGGGACAGTATTTTGGCATGTACATGTTCTTAGGAGAGAAACCTCATTGCATTAGTTAAACATAAAAATACAATGACCTGAAAAATTGAAAATTTACCCTGTAAACTTCTATTACATTAAAATCAGTAATCACTAGCTGGACTTTTGCCATCTTTATAATCCAAGATTTGCAAAGATTGCAAGAGCTACTTGCCCTTATTCCAGCTAAATAAGATTTGTTTAGAGTTGGAAACATTATATGAACTTGTAAAAAAAGACAACTTGCAATTTTTTAGAAATATCTCCTTCAGGAAATGTGTTGTTATTTTTAAACACCCCATTTTCTGTCTGTGGTTAGGTCTTAATGTAAAGAAAAACTAAAAGCTTAAGTGCAAAAGAGGGTGGACACATTTCCTTACGTATGCGGGAGGGAAAAAGCACATAGTTTCCCAATTAATGACAATAACATTAAATCTAAAACATTGTCACTAGTATTTTTAGTTTTTTCCCATTGTGTAAAATCAATTTATGACATAAAAAAACAGGTAGAACAAAATAATTTGTATTAAATTTATATTTAAAACATTAGTTGATCATCATTTTAAGCCAGACTTATTAGGAGTCATTGTGAAAAGTTTAAAGAGCCACTTGCTGTGGCTCTGAAGGCAAATGTTGCTAAAACAACACAACGCAGGGCACGATGACATAAACTTAAGTATTTCAAATTGCTTAGTATTTAAACTTATGACTTCAATAGCAAACTTACTTTTTAGTTAAAAAAAATCACCTTCCAAGTTTGATTGTTTTGTTACAATAGCAATAGTCTGATGCAATCTTTGTGATCAAGTCCAGTTTGTTCAGAAATACATTTTAGCCAATAATAGCCGATTATGACCTCTTGTTTTTCAGCTCTATGAAACTTGGCCGCCTCTTCCATTTTCGATCAAATCTGTACTGAATCACAGTTAGTGGAGGGGATGATTATGAAAGAAAGAGAGGCCCCTACATTTTATTCTGCTTAAGGTCCCATTCAACGTACGTTTTTAATAAGCAGCACAGAGACTATTTGTTTTGGGGTTTTTATTTCCTGTCTACATTGTCAGGTCTACTCTGCGGAGCTCGCTGGGATCTCCCTGCCCACAGAGGAGGGGAAGCAAAGGAGGCATTTGATTTGTCATAGTCTGAGGCATCTGAATGATGAGGAAAAACCTGCCAAAACCCAAAGAAACCTTTTAGATCTGCAGATTGTCAGGAAAACTATTGAACAAGGTTATTATAAAATAGGTTATTGCTCAGAAAATCTGAAAGTTGCCGAAACAGTAAGTAAAATCTTATTGTTCCCTGTTTTTAGCAGCTGTGTGGATCAACTTCTGCTGACTCTGTGAGTCTTCTGAGAAGCTCCTGGTGCCAAAGAAACCCGAGGTTCACAGCTTTACAAAACATCTACAATCAATTAGACACCAATTAAGCAACGTGCTAATGAACTGCATGATGACTTAACAGCCATATTTCCTCTGTGAGCTTCCTCAGCACTTGTCTCCCTCACAGATAAAGATGGCTGGTAGACTTTCAAATAATCTCACTTCACTCCATGCCTATTGCTCCTTATCTTTCATTCCACATCTAAGGGGTAAGGCAACATTTGAGATGCTTTTGGTTTCAAAACCAAAGAGTACAAGGAGTTTTTCTCCATTTTCATTTTTAGCCATCATGTAAACTGGTAATAAGCATACAATGGTTATTTTGCCACATAAAAAAATGTATAGTACTTCTTTGTTTAACAGAGCTCACTAGAGACACATATCTCATCTCGTGTATTCTTTGGCGCCGATGCAATAAGTATGTAAAATGTCAACATGCTTCCACACAAACACCGTAAAAGAGTTTGAATAGTTCCATATTCAAAGACTTAGTTCCTCTGAAATGTTTTTGTATTTTGTCACAATTCAACCTCATATATGACTCAAATTTTCCATCAATGCTGACCGTCTTTACTTTGAAGCATCCCCACAGCATGATGCTGCCAACACTAAGTTTCACTGGATGGTGTGCTCTAGCAGCAGTGTTAGTTTTCTAACACACAGCTTTTTGGAGTTGGGGTCAAATGGTTGATTTTGATTCCATGTGTCTCCCAATGGGGGACGTTCCCAAACTAGTAACTGAATCAGGCACCAGAGGATAGAAAGTCGATATAGGAATAAAACTTCAGATCGTGTTTGTCGTTTACTCAGCGTTCTTGTTGATTTGTCTTTTCTCTTTCTTTGGAGACTTTGAGCTTTGGCTCCAAGATGAACACATAGCGAGTTATTTTTCTCGTCAGCTCAGTCTGCTGAAGAGACAACAATCGAAGCCACCAGAATGCACAACGGCCATTACCATGGCAATCTCTTTGATTTGTTTCATTATCCGCTTTTATTTATTTCTTTTATTTATAACCAATACTTCTCACTGTGGCTCCTGAAACCAGAGCTTGCCCTGGGTTACATAACCTCCTCTCTACATTGTTGAAGCCATACATGCCAAATCAGCATATAGGTTTCTGATATGCGACACATCAGAAAGATAAAAATTAAAGACGTTTTTTTGTTGTTGTTTCTTTTTTCTTTTCTTTTGTTTCCAGAGCCTGACCCTTCTTGTTCCCATGCTGCACTCCTCCACTGTCTGAGTCAAACGCCTGCTTCTTCAGCCTTTCATCCACACAATGCTGAGTGAATCACTGCGGTTGTATCGCTGCGTTTCTCGCCAAACTTTGTTTAAGAAGTTTAAAATGCTAATGCCACAAAGAGAGGAAAAAAGAAAGGAGCTCAGATGGAGATGACCCACTTAGCGTAATTATCGCTAACAAAGAGACGGGAGAGTTGCGAGCTGGGGAAAACACACAGGCCTAAATGCGTTAAATTAATCCAGATAATTCAATAGGCGATGATGAAACGCCACAATCAAGCCCCCTCTGGCTGTGGTGTTTGACTAATAGTGTGCTGGGCTGTTTTATGCAAATAATTTTCCATAATCTTCCTCTTGTTCTCCATGTCGGGAGGTGTGGTTGTGGTCACTGTGGCTGGGCTCGTCTGTAGAGAACGCCACATGAGCACACAAGCCATTGAATGCACACACATGGATAAACACACCACTGTATATCGTCACCCTTGGACATTTCCAGAGCCGCATGTGAGATTCATACGATGCGCTCAACCATGGCTTAGCCTCAGGGGCGAGGATGTAAGCGCACTGTCTGAGGTTTAGTAACAAGATCATTAAAATAATCAAATTATGATAAGAGAGAGTCAGTCGTGCTGAAAGTACTTGTTTTGAGCCCATCATTGGTGCATGTGCGGAGCGACAACCGAGGAGAGGGCATCATCAGCATTAGCTGACAGCATGGGAAAGGGCCTGCGGTGTATCTGAGCAATAATAACATTACCAGCGCCGTCTCCCAAAAAGCATTCAGGGAATAAACAGAAAGTTTGTCTGTGAGCTGAATGTTGGAATTTTTATGCCCAGCAACAAAACAATCCATGAGGATCGGACCGTCTGAACGTCTCACCTCCAGTCACGGGATTCTTATGTTTCCACAGGCAATGGAAAACAGCATCCCCTCTACTTTGCTGAAAGAGTCCTCCTATTGCACTGCTTTGCAATAGTATGCGGACCATACAAACTTCACCAGAGCAACAATAAGAAAGCAATGGTTTAAAAATCTTGACCAACAAATATCTGAGCATTTGAAGTGAACCACCAAATCAAATCTAATTTGGAAATGGTCGATTTTTTTTTTTTTTTGTTATTTGGTCTCAGTATGAATTCAGTTGTTGTGTGAAAACCTTAAATAAACAGTAGCGGAGCTGAATACAGGGATGTACTGGGGGAAAACCTGTTGAGCTTGGAAAAGATTTGCAACCGAGATGAAGGTTCAACTTCCAGCAGGGCAACACTAAATATAAAATCCAACTTAAAATTTGATCACAGTCAGGCGCAGCTCGAGCTGTTGTGCAAAGAATAACTGAACTTGAGTCTCTTTCAGATGCAGATCTGGCACCTAGAGAAGTTAAAGACTGGTTTCTGCAACTGCAGCAAAATGAGAGTCCACAAAGCAGTGACTAAATTCCTTTATACACTCTATTTTCCAGATTAGCTCCAAATGTATCATGTTCCTTCTCAATTGAAAATTATGCACCGGTTTGTGTTGATCCACTATGCAAAAATACCAAATAACCATTAAGATTTGTGGTGGTAAGCTGAAAAAATGTTCAAGGGATGTAAATACTTTCGAAAGGGACTGCATCTCTGAAGCGACATTCGTCTCCTGCACAAACATTTGTTTAATGAGAAAACTATTATTCCACCTTTAATTACAAATGTGTCTTCTCTTTCTGCTTGCAAGCATCCCCTCTGAGACGTCGTCTTATTACAAATGCAGTTTAATCTAAAAGGGAATTAAAGCAGCGGTAATTTGTTTATAGATGAGTCTAATTTTCTTACTGTATTAAAAAAAACGTCCTTTGTCTCCTCGGGAACTTTGAAAGTAGGATAGTGTTTCTGCTTTGCAACTCATAACCCCCGAGCAACAGAACTATTCATTTAAACCAATAATCTCCAAGTCATTACCACTTATCAAAAGGACTCCAAATTAATTATATTAACTAAAAGAGTTTTCATTTGATCTTTAAATGCCTTCACTTCATCAGTTCTGAGAACTCAGCAATTCGATTCCAGCCGATTTCTTTCTGTTTTACAAAACAAGCATTTCATTTTCTCCCGTCCTTGTACTTCATCTCTCTCTTTTTTTTCTTTTTTTTTGTATACTTTAATTGGATTATGATCAATGCAAGCTTTAGTGCTATGGAAAACTTAACCGTAGCTTATATCTACCATGACATAGTTTTTGCGTTGCAAGATTAGAAAATGCCGTATCTTCATTCGTCAATTATCACACTGTCCATCCCTAACAATGTTAGAATAAAACGCTGCTAATCGCTGCTGACGGAAGCACGGCGTTGTTCTACAAAGATAATGAGTCTGCTGGAGCCGAGAGTGGAAACAAACAGCTGAGGAGAGCTTCGCCGGGATGGAGGGGGAAGAGGAGAGGGAACTTGACAGATCAACAAAACACAGATCGTACAAGTGCAACTTCAGACTGACAACTCGTGTGGTGAAAACTGTGAGACTAAGGAAGAAAGGACAGGGGCAGCTCAGGAAATGAAAGGGAAGGGGAGATATGTAAAAGGGTGTGAGAGAAGTGGGTAGACTGTCACATTGTTTCAGGTTGGAGGGCTGACCTAAATGGAGCTGTGAGACAGAGCAGGAAGAGACGGAGTCAGAAACATCCCCGAGACACATGTCAACCACCGCGGGATGTAAGGTGTGAAACAGAGAAGCGGAGTGAAGGAGGGCGAGAAAGGGGGTAAAAACTGAGTGAAGATGATACGCCAAGGATGAAGACGAACCCACCGCACTTTGACAGGAAAGAAAAGACGGCCAAGAGAGCTTCCTAGCAGTTCTGAAACTTCTGAGGCTGAAAAGTTTACATTTTTCAAAATGCATTAATTAGAACTGCTCCTGCTAAGAGATGCTAAACATCTTATATTTACACAACACTATCTTGGGTCACTGAGTTATTTATGTCATTACGTCTCGATGTAGCACTTGTTTTTTTAGTAGCTATGATTCCTTAGCAAATCGTTTTAATTTTGCCTTGATTTTTAGAAAATAACCTGGAAACTAATAATTGCTGGAAGATCTCATTCTTAGCTTCTTTAAATCACTCCAAGTTGTTGTTTTACAGCTATTGATAAATGTTTCAGTTGTACCACCAGCCAATAATTTTCAAGATCAAGAGCAGCTTTATTGTCATTGTAGCACAATTATTTCTGACAGCCCCAAGCTCCAAGAGAATAAGGGAAGATAAGAAATTAAAGGACTAACACATCCAAGTAACTATAAAAATGAAGCAATATAAAAACACAACAATAAGATATATAAGCTGAGCAATTCGTTGTCGCTGATAGCAATCTGAGTCATTAAACTTCCAAAGTTGATGGTTTCCGCCGAACTAGATATTTTAGGACTGTGAATTTATTCCTCGGCTCAATCAGCAATGACATTTATGGCATTAGAGTATGTTTTGCCCCAGCAGCATTTATCGTCCATCACTTTGACTGAAAATGTCGAAAAAAAAAAAAAAATCTATTCAAAACTGGATGGTAATTTTTAAGTTTGGTCTAGATTTGCAAACTAACAAGAGTTTCTCTAGCTCTTGATCCAATATTAAAAGTTCAATGTTAATTGTTGATCTAAGGTATGGATAAGTTTCTCTAGACAAACTAGAGAGTTTTTCAGGATTGTAAGTTTGTTCTAATTCCTGTTCTGGGTTGACTGAGGTATACAAAGTAGATGCTCCTGTTCTGGGTTGCTAGATAAGCAGAAGTACTCCATAATTTATAAGCTACAAGGAATTCCTCTGGATAAACTAGGAGGAGTTTTAAACCATTCCAAAAGTGCTTAGCTTGTTATAGCATTGAAGTGTCACTTTTAAACCCATATATGGACTGAGAGTGGTGTTTCACTCTAGTTCATGTTTGTGAAGGCAGACAAGCAAATTGTGTTTATGTGACCCAACAAATACAGTTATAGTCTTCAATAAACTCTCTTCACCCAAAGCTTGCCGCTTCAGGATCATGACAACCCAGATTAAAACACAATCAAAATATTAGAATCGCAGAAAAAATAAAATTGCAGGAAACGAAGTATCAACAGTAACATGTATTGTACAGAAATATTATTACCGAGGCGCGCAGGTGAAGCAATGTTTGATTTCTACCACTAGCGTGATTTAGAAGTGTAGCAGCAAATCATCATTTGAAAGCAGCATATTCCTCAGAAGAGTGATGAGAAGGCCAAAGTGATACTCAGATGCAGTCAGCATGTGGCTCTGAATGAGCATAAGCTTTGGGATCATATTTGGAGGTGAAGGTGGTGCTTTAAGTTTGAAAGCCTGCATCCAAGTTTGGGAGTTTTATTTGGACGAAAAACAGAAAGCAATTATGGAGTTGTTGCTTGGCTGAGGTGCCAGACTGTGCTAATAAAAACTGCTTGTTGGTTTGGCTGACAACTCTATTATAAATCAGCCCCACCATTTTTAAATCGTTTGACAGCTTTTTTGTTACGCAATAAAAAAAAGTAAGTGACAGCATCTACAGCTGCTGGCCAACTGCAAGCAGCTAATCATCACATCAGCTTCAGATCTTGATGCTGATGCTCAATTAAAGGGCTATTTCAGTATTTTGATGAGCATGGATTGAACCCAAGCTTATACAGTTCAAAAATTAAAACACTTATGCAGTTTTCAGACCCGATAGCCAGTGGACTCTGTTCGATTGGTACCAAAATTGCAAAATTTGCTACATTTCAGCGGGTGCATTTCAGTTTCACACTTTCACTTCCACCTGTTCCCCTCTATGCCTGAGGGGAACAGGTGAAGGAAACAACACAAAAATGTCATGAGGTTAACTTCCGTCTTCACGAAATGTAGACTAAAATGGATTGGCTCATTTAAGCTTATTTGTTTGTTTGAATTTTCCCAGAGTGCCCTGCGCTTCCTGCTTTTGGAGCAGTTTCTGGTACGCTTGGCATTCATATGTACCCTTAGACTGCTCAAACCTGACCTGAATGTCTGTTCGATGTAAAGATTGTTTTTTTTTCTTATCATGCCATTGATGGTTCATCAAATAGTTATTCTCAAAACGAGAGCATTATAACCATCTCAGAATGCACTCCCTTAAAAAAAAGTACATTTGGACCAGTCAAAGTTGAACTCAATGGTTCCCCACTGCTCATACCTTCAATAACATACAGAAAAAGTTCACTATAGCTGTGAAAACTAAAACAGATTCTAAGTTACTTATTTTTTGCTGAAATCCCTTTTCCTTTAATCTTCTTAAAGGAGGAACTTAAAAGAGGAACTTATTTATCTATTCATAAGACTTGTTGCTCAATGTCTACATGAGCCACAAAGTCAGTTTCAAGAATGTCTGTAAAATCCATCTGTACTTCACACACTTTGGACCTGGAATGTCACAAAGATGCATAAAACACACAGACACACACACTAACAGACACAGAAAATCAAACACAGGTGCTGCTGGGTGGACCGTGGGGAAGAGGTGAGCGTGCTCTCGCTCCAATGGGTGGAAAACCGGATCTTCTTACCTCAGCAGCTTCAGATGGAGCAGCTCAGCAGAGAGACATCTGCGTGTTTGAGAGGGAGAGCGGCTGAGGAGGAAGCAAGAAGCACGCAGACTAACATGGAGACAATGAACAGGTGTCTCCTTTTAACTCAATCAATCCAATCCAGCTAAATGAGCTAATCCACTTTTATGACATAATCTGCGTGAAACCCTCGAACCTCGCCCTGTACCCCATCGGGTCAGCCACCTGGCCTCCTTCCCCATCTATGGTCAAATGGATTTGCACAGTGCTGCACAATTGAATTGACTCCCAGAAGAACCGAGAGAGGCATCTCACCAGCAACCGCTGCGCGTGTGTACGACCACCCACCATCGTCATTAGCATCTGAGAGGCAGAGTGCACCGTTTGTGTGGATTACCAGCGCCACGCATCCTATTATAATAACAGTTAGGATAGCTGTGCTTTGTTGAAAGGATAATCAGCCAGGTATTATGTGCTGTGATAATAGCAGCCTGCGAAAACTGGTGATGCGCTCGCCGCTAACGTGAGCACAGAACCGTCCCGGTTATTACGAGTAGGGTTCACGCTGCAACCTGCGCATCAGCACAGATCTGATTACAATAACAACTGTGTATTTTGCAATGATGATTATTAGGGCCATTGCAGAAATAAAAGGGACGTTCTTTAAAGGGATGAGTTTACCTTTGTGAGATTCGCCACTTTGCATGTGTGTCTGAACATTGGTGAATGGAAGAAAAGTTCTTTCCCAAGAGCAAATCGTGTGAAAACGATACGATCTGCTGCATATCACACAATCCCTTCCCAAATAGCGCGTCCTTCTGGTGAGTTATTCAGCTGTGGGAAGTGGCAAGACCATTATCTCACGTTTGCAAATTGCACATATCTCCATTTCTGCATGACACACCTGCACCTGTGAGCCATGTAACTAATGTTAGCAGCTGTCATTAGGAGACACTTTGCACTAATTATCTCATCACTGTCAGTCTCACTGGGTTCGAAAGCAAAAGCAAGAAATACGCATTCATTTCAACTTTTTATTGGCCCTACTCCGTCAAACAGAAGCAGGCATCCTTAATAATGGCAAAAGAAACATGACAATAAACAAAAGTGGCTAGCAGGCAAAATCTAGAGACTTGCGCGTTCACAATTAAATCTGCTGAAACATGAGGTCTGCTCTGCTCCATCATATCCCCATCTCATTTAAAGAGGGCAGCATTTTTTTTTTTTTTTTTTTTTATATCCCCCCGATGCTGTGGGCATGTACACATCATTAAGATGCCCGGGCCCCTCGCCGACACCTCCCTTCTCCGCCCCTCTTTCGCCGCCCTCCCAACCAGCTCCCCGGAGATGATCGGGAGTTGAAAATGAAAAGTCAGAGCCATAAATCAATGCCCCCACAGAATACACCTCACTATCCCTTCCTTCACTCCTTCCTGTGTCTTACCTGGACAAGTGGGGCCTTTTGATTGTTCAGTCTGAGCGAAAGAGGCACAGACATGCAGAAAGACGGAGGAAGGGGAACATGGGAGACAGATCGAGAAATGCAATCGACTGAGTAATCCGGGATTTCCACCGTGTGACTTCAGCAGCCTCTGTCATCCATCAGGCTCACATCTGTGTCGCAAACATTCCTGGGCATGACTGCGTGTGTGCGTGTGTGTGTTGCAATACCACATGACTCAGATGCAGCTGGTCTGCTCTGGGTTGTTCAACTGGACCTGCAAGGATGGCCAACTTGTGGGGGAAATAAAATAGGAAATAAGATATTGTTGTTGGATGACAGCAGAATGCACAGATGCAGAGAAATCATGATGACACACAGTGTCCAGCAATGGATTTCATACCCCATGTTTTCACGTTTTGTCATATAACCACAAACCAATATTGCAAAGGGATTTTATAATATGACAAAAATTAATCTAATTATTCTCTTAATCTTAAGATATTAATAATTACATGTACTTGGCATTATATTGATGCCGTGTGTATTGTCACTGTTGGCTTGGCTTTGTAGAAATGCCTGTGTGGTAAACTGATAGTTGGGGTCATGAGTGTCCTTTATCATGGTGGTCAGAAGTGGAAAAGGTTGGAAACCATGGCCCTAAACGGTTTAAGGCACACTGGAAACACAGCTTCATGGAGTAAAAACCTGGCCCAAAAATGATGCATTTTTGAACAGAACACCTTCTTCTACATAGCATGACTTTTGGAAAACTTTTTATGGCTTTTTCTTTTCCATTAATGTTTTCAATGTTTTCTTTATCATTCTATCAGAAAACTCAGAATTGTGGATTGTACAGTTAATAGTTATCAGAGCTGGCCTCCAAGCTCCTCTCTGATTAACTCCTTGCCAAGAAGTTTAATGAAAATTATGTTTTGGAAGGTTTGCATTTTTGCCGTTCTTTGATGATGGCTTGAACAGTGCTTCACGAGATGTGAACATTTTTGTAAATTGATTTGCAGTTTAAAAAAAAAAATCCTAGTAAAATACATTGGAAGTTTGTGGTTGACAACATCTGAAAAGGGATGAATGAATGACGCACCGTGTCTGATGAAACGCTTCCAAAATCAGAAGGTTACTTTTTTTTTTCCCCTTCTCTCATTAGGTACAGTACAATATATTAAATTATGGAAAAGCAACATCAATTCAGGACTGAGATCCAGCAGCTGATAGCAAAAGAGAAGACGCAAAGAAGACTAGAGAGAATGGAAGGAGGGACGGAAGAAGGGAGGGCATGTCTCCCTCCTCCCTGGCCTGTCAGTCAGTCACAGAGGGGGAGAACGACAGGCCACAATGGGGCCCTTCAACGCCTGGCTGAAAGTTGTAATTTAGCATGAAGAGCCATCGAGGGGCGAGCCTAAATATAGCTGCACATATACATTGTCTCTTGTAGAGAGAATAGCAATTAACAGCCAATTAAATGAATGACTGGGGTCAGCAGCAGCAGCAAACTAATAGAGGGTGTGTTGCTGCTCTGCTGGATAATCTGGAGAGACAAAGGAAGAGGTTCGGGAGCAGGCAGGGGCAACTTTCCTTCACTTTCTCTTTTCAGCAAGGCAGCATAACAAGGTTTGAAGTGCTCTGATCGAGTTGTCACCTGCGCCTCACGAACGCCGCGCGTCTGCGTAAAGCACACAGACGATTATTAACAATGCCGTGCGTGTGTTCAAACATTCCCGCTCTCCTCGCAGCACTGGGGGCGAGAAGGGGGTCGTGCGTTTCTGCGAGCTGCAGAAACTCAGCGCGCCATGTTTGCTGCACTCCCATTACGTCACGTCACTGGATGCGTTCAACAGTTCCCACTGTCCGGCGATGATTGGCCCGCGGATGACAGCTTTACTAAGTCGCCGCGGTAACCCGAGCATAACAGAACAAGTCCCCCACTAATTGCCTCGCGTTTGAAAAAGCAACTCCTCGCTTCAAAAACAACAAGAAAAAAGAAACAAAAAAAAAAAAAAAAAAAAAAACAAGGCGAGTCATTAACGCCGTTCTGGCTGCTTTCTTTCCCCACCAAGCCCCTGCGCCGCCGCCCCGCTCCCCTCTCTGCTGCAGCTGATAACACCTTGTTCAGAGCCAGTGATCAAGGCGGAATCATCGCCTTCTCACCCCCCCATCTTTTCCCCAACTCCACCTGCGTAATTGCCGCACCTAACCTTTTCAGCGCTGCCTCCGCTGGGAGTCAGCCAGCCAGCCCAATTGTGCTGCTGGTATTAATAGAATCTCATTTCATGCCTCCATCGGATAAAACAAAGGTTGGGTTTCACCAAGCAAGTTTGATCTTATTAGAGCGACTGTGGAGAAGGTAACAGTGAAGTGCGAAATTCAGACAGGGGCGTGTTTGCATGTGTACCAGCCAGCAGGGCCAGATGATAGAGAGCGAAGAGTGTAATCACAAAAACAACCCACCGGATGTACTTGAGATTAAATTACAAAATACATAAAGGTATTTGCCCTTTAAGATCACACACCTTTCATCTGAAATCCATATAGAAAGGTCTTCCTGCACCATTAAGGTGGGTTTCATGTACATGACAAAACCATGCTTTTAATTAAAAACAAATTACACTACATATTACTAATGTCCCACTCACCAGTTGGTTTCAGGATTCTGCAGTCTATGTTCATGCCTTTTTGAAATGATTTGTCTTATAAATATTCTGTACTTTGTGGCGTACTTTGTGATGCTAAATGTGAAGGAATGCACAAGTTCTACTTTTATCTGATCAGCCTGAAAATATTTTTCCAAAAATCAAGATGTTTTCTGGCAAAAGTGAGAGGGGCTTTCTGTTCTGTTTGGTCACCATGCTTTTTGACTCAGAACTGCCATTTTTACCAAAGTCTCTTTCATTTTTGTTGAATTATAAAAAAAAATAACCCTGACTTAGGGAAGTGAGGCTTGCTGTCCTTTAGATGTCACTCAGATGTCTCCATTTTTGGATAGTGACTCTGCCTCCGGTTCGCTGGAGGTCCAAAGCTTTAGAAATGGCTTTCCTGACTCATAGATGTCAATGACTTTGTTTCTTGTCTCTTGTGAAGTGTCCTTAGATCAGGGAATGATGTGTTTCTTTTTGTGTGTTTCTTCATGCTCAGATTCAATTTAAGGTATTCAAATGTCTGACAGTATAAAAAGAGGTGTAATTATGCTGTATATTCACACAGCCAGGTTGGTCTAGACAGCTTTTGTCCTTGATGATTTTATCTGCTTTCTTTATTCACTTGCGTATCTTTATCTGATATTTAAATGTATTTGTAAATCAATCAATCAAATTTTATTTTTATATCACATTTCAGCAGCAGGGCATTTCAAATTGCTTTACATCATAACAAACACAAAGTCATGCAACACAGAATCAACAATCAAACAATTACATTAAGTCAAGTTCCATCATTAAATTTGTAATTGATTAAGTTTCAAAAGCAACTCTATACAAGTACGTTTTTAGTTGCAATACAAAGGAAGTCAGTGTTTCAACTGTTTTGCAGTTTTCTGGAAGTTTGTTCCAGATTTGTGGTACATAGAAGCTGAATGCTGTTTCTCCTCGTTTGGTTCTGGTTCTGGGGATGCAGAGCAGACCTTAATGTGGCTCTGAAGGTCAGAGTCCATCATTATGTATTATGGTGCTGATACACAACATTGTGACGCTAATATTGTGTATCAACATCACAATATGCTAAGATTGCAGTGATTTGTAAATAACAGTATTTTAAAGTCTATTCTCTATGCCACAGGGAGCCATGGTCGGGACGTTAGAACTGGTGTTATGTCTCTATCTTCCTGGTTCTAGTGAGAACGTGAGCAGCAGCTTCTGGATCAGCTGCAGCTGTTTAATTGATTTGTTGGACAGGCCTGTGAAGACGCTGTTACAATAATCAATGCGACTAAAGATAATTGCATAGATGAGTTTCTCTAGATCTGGCTGAGACATTAGTCCTCTGATCCTGGAGATGTTCTTCAGGTGATAGAAGGCCGACTTTGTGACAGTCTTAATGTGGCTCTGAAGGTTCGGGTCCCAGGTTTCGGGCCTGATCGCTAGTTTTTAGTTGTAATAACTGAAGCTGTGCATTGACTCTATATCGTTCCTCTTTAGGTCCAAAAATAATAACTTCAGTTTTGTTTCTGTTCAGCTGGAGAAAGTTTTTAATATTTATGTGTGACAAAAAAAAAAATCTATAAGTAGCCACTAGTTTATTTTTTTTCAGTGGTGTATTTGACAAACACCCACAGCGTTCCACAAAGACACACATTGCTAACGGTTTGATAAAGTCCTCGGCTGAATCTCGCATGTTTATTCTCTGTTGTAATACGTTGCTTTGATAATTTGGCTTATGAAATATTTTTGATGCGGTTGCAGTTAATTGTGTTGAATAATCTCACAGAAAAACTTGTTTTCCTTACTCAAAAACTTTTAGCTTTGATCCTCGTGAAAATTAACAACCAGCATTTTAGCTGTGATAGCAGCTCTTCTGGGACGCCGTGGATATTTGAGCTGTAAGATCTGGCCAAGGTGTTTACAGTATTGCCAACTTATCTGCAAGTTCCCAGAAACCTTGAAAACAACTTATTTTCCAAAGATAAAGGCATCTAGCTTGTGCCTAGACATAGACGTGAAAGAATCTGTTTTAGCTCTTCTTTTTTAGTTCAATTTCCTTCTCTGTTGCAGCACTTAAGGAAACATTTTCTTTGCATCTCTGATTGTGAATAAAATTGTGTTTTTATGCGAATATTGAATTAATCTGCTGTCCTTCATCCCCCACACAAGGGAAATCCTGTCCTATGAATTCAACTAGTTGTTTTACCTCATTCTTTGAATACCATGAAGGTTCTTATAAGAACTGACTGAATGCCAATTACCTGACAATACCCTGGATGACAGTCTTTTTTTTGCTGTCTGCTAATTGTAACGTCAAGCTCATTAACATTGTGAAAATCCTCCATTACTATAAGATTCAAACTAAATGAGGCTAAACTATAAAAGTTCAATAGACCCCACACACAGTCCTGACCCTTGACCCTTTATGGGTGACACCAATAATCAAAATTATTTCATGGTGACGCCCCAGAAACAGGAACCATGAAATAATTAAATGCATCATCAACTGTAAGTTTGCATTTTAATGAATTGACACATTTAAAATAATTTTCCAAAAAATACATTTCATTATTTAAACATTTATCTAATTATTTAATGTATTTATTTATTTGATTTGGTTCTTTTAGCCCTCTGTACTATTGTAGAATAATGCAATAATGTTGTCTTTATAAACCTTTACAAATCACCTTGGCAATATATATATATATATATATATATATATATATATATATATATATATATATATATATATATATATATATATATATATATATATATATATATATATATATATATATTTTTTTTTTTTTTTTTTTTTTTTTTTTTTTTTTATTACTAATGGCATTGTGGACTCTGTGGTACAAGACTGGAATCCTTTTACAACTTGAAACAGACTAGGTCATCTATACATTAACCTTCACACATAAAATAGTTATGTGTTTTTATATTGATAATAGATGTACAGCATAAAGCTGTGCGATTTCTCAGTGGTAAAGAATTTATTCTTCTACAGATCAAATCTGATGTTTCGAGTTTATACAACCAAAGCTCTTTCAGAAACTTTCTACTTCAAACATTGTCGAGCAGTCATCTCCTTTAAAGAAAACATCCAGGTAAAGAAAATTACTTTTCAGTTTAGGTTTTAGTGTATCGAAGTATGAAGAAACGGTTCGGCACTCATGTTGTCATGCGTAGGAAGGAGCTGATGTGCAGAAACGGGTGGATTAATCGTCAGCCCCCTTTAGATTTACAAACACTTCCATGCAGATCCCATCTTTGTCATGTTTTCATATGGTCCAATTTGGTCTGTTGCCCTTTCTGGTTTTGTTATCAATCCTGGCTTACCTGCATTGTTAAAAATTAATCCATACAGGTATTTTATTGCGCATGAACCCACACTGAGCTCCCTGACCTTTCTTTGGTGCTGCTAAATGAAACTCATTAGCAGCTAAATACCCTGTGACGCATTCACCCGCCTAGCAAATTCCTCAGCCTTTTGTCATTGGGGCCTCGCTGTGTTGCCCGCCTTTAATTAAGGCTCATGGCTGCACTGATTGTCCAGTTTATGAACGTCCCAGAAATATCTAATTCTGCCTCAAATAATTTAGGATTTCCCCCCCTTAAAAGATCATGGCATTAAACGTTGGTATGAAAGGCAATTATTTGTGCCAAAAGGATTTTTTTAGGCAAAAAATGTTTAGTTGTGTGCAAGGTAAACAAAAGTATCAGCTGTGTCGATAGAAACGAGCAGCACGGAACAAAATGCCATTTGACAGCTCTCGAGAGTTGAATACAATTATACTTAAACGCCCAATATTCAATGTGGAGGCATTTTAATAGTGCTGTGCTGCCATTTAGGAATCGGCGCAGGCCTCGCCACACACATCAATGTGAGCTACTGAGATGTATCTTGGGAAATCTTTTTAATGAACAAACACAGGAAAGAGGGCGTCGGAACAGGACTTCTGCTTAGCAGTCGCAAAGATGCAAAGGAATGCACGGCCAAGTCGGCATTTAAAATGTTAGCTTTTTATCATCAGTATCCCTTTGTGTTTTTTTTTTTTGTTTTTGTTCTGCCTCGTCTTTCTGTCCTCTGTGCTTTGTATCTTTTAGCTGTGCAACCAAAGCTGTGGCAGACACTTTGCAGCCTGTTTTTCCAACCTTAATAATGCATAGATGCTGTGGGTTGATGTGGGAAAAGGCATCTTTGTTCAGGGAATCCCTAGTGTGACACAAATTGATGGAGATCTATGAGAATCCGGCTTGTTATGAGCGAGCCGGCGATGTTTATGAGGTGGGGTGTGGGTGTGGGTGGCGGTGGGGACGGCAGACAGAAAACGGAAGGGGAAGGAGGGGCGCAGCAGGTCGCCGAAGACCAGCCACCAACTCTCATTTAGAAAACGATCAAGGATGACAAAGGTTTGCTTTCATCCAGGGCTTGGGGCAGAGGGGGGAAGGGACAGAGCAGGAATCATTATACAACATTTACAAACACACGCTCGCACATCTCATTGAGTCTGCTACCCTCAGCTCAAATCTCCGTAAATGAAAAAAGTCTGACCAGAAAAAGCATTTATGTGCAATATTTGCAATGAGGAGGTGTGTGGGTGGGCGGGCTGCTGTCTTAATTAGGAATTAATGAGGGGGACAGGGTGAGCGAGGAAGAGCTGGGGAGGAGGAGGTGGTGAGAGAGACGAAGAGGGATTACCTTGCAGCAATGTGATGAGTAGGAGGGATTCTCCAGTCGGTCTCACCCTGTGGTGGACCGACTGGACGGGGACTCCCTGGGAACCGGTGCTACACCCGTCCTGCGCGCTGTCTAACAAAAATGTTTTAGAAAAGCGTGGTAGCCAATGTGCAGGAATCATTCATTTCCTGCATCACTTACAAGTTTTTCTATCGTAGAAGTTGCAGTGGTTAATGACTGCCTGGTGCCTGAACTAGTTCTTCAAGTACAGAAAAGTGAGCCGGAGAGTCACCTCGATGCCACGTCTTTACATCCATGAAAACAAATCTTGCAGTGAATGTTTGATCCTCCCTCTTTGTTGTGTTTTGACTTTCTTCCCAGAAACCACATCATTAGTCTCACCATCCCTGGAGCAAATAGAGGGAGGAATCCTTGAACATTGCACAGTCTAGATCGTCCCGACCGTCCCCTCTTACGTTCTCGTTTCTTCACGTCACCTTAAAGTGTTTTTCTGTAGGATTCAAGATGGTCGACTTCATGTCTTCCTGTGTACCAGACCAAATATTTTAGATCATTATCCTGCAAAAAGATCCGATTATGACCCACTTTTTATTTTTTTTGGCAGACGTCACCAAAGTTTTAAGATTTCTCAGCATTTCAAAGATCTTATTTAAAAGTTAAACACAGATCCTCCAACATATTTAACAGTTTGCACGTCACCTCATATTTATACCCCAGGGCAAAGGAAAACGATTCATCATTAATGAGAAGTTACAAATGTTGATCAACTAAAACGGGACGGCATGCATTTTGTACAGAACTTTAATTGTTTTTGTTTCAGTCTCATTTCTTTCTCTTTGACTGGGCAAAGTGAAATGGTGGTGCTCTGTTTCAGTGTTAGACTCAGTTGAAATGGAAAAGCCTGTGAGCCAAGAAAGAACTACCACCGATCTGGAGATGGTTTGTGATCATAATGGCTGTTTTTCAAACATACTTTTTTCTTACAGTAGAAATCATTTTTCCACTTTTGGTTGAGGGAATTTATTTGTGAAATTGCTGCAAGGTCTGCTGGGGCTGCTCCACTTTTAACCATAATCTCTCATTTTCATTCAGAATACATTAATGAGAAATGAGACTCCTCCGTTTACAGCATGATTTCTAGGACTGCTAAATAAAGTATTTTTTCTGTCAGTCTCACAATCTTTTTTTTCCCCCCCTTTCTTATTTCTCTCCACACCATCGTCTTACATTCTTTTCTCTCATCTATATTTATGTACTCCATATTGAAAAGTTCTTTCGTGTGAGGAGAAAAGCTGTGCCTGGATCCTCACTACAATTACTGATTAATTACAGGGAATTAAAGCAATTAGAACTGCTGAGATATACAATTAACGAACACAGTCTTCACGATGCCACACACCGGCTGTGCAATCACCACACAGCGATAAAAATTCTTCTGTCTTTTAATCTCGCTCAAGTTTTTTATTTTTTCTTTTTTTTCTTTCATTTTCTCATTCTGCTCTCCAGCACGTACAACACAAATACACAAACAGGGACACACCGACGGCAGCAGGGGTAGGTTTTCCAGTTCATTAGATACTATTTAATTTAGAAATACCTCTGTGCTGAGGGAGATGTGAGACCCCCCCTGAGGGAGGGAAACTAAAGTAGGAGTGGGCAGTGAGAGAGGGATTCCTCCATCTGTCCCCCTCGTTCCCACAAGGCAAACACCAGCAGCTCCTTAGATACCAGGGGAAAGTGGTGAAATGATTTCTGTGACACCGTATGAGCTACAGATTATGAATACATGCAAGTGACGGTATTATTTTTCTGCATAAAACAGCATTCTGAGCAGATTATCCCAACAGAGGATGATGCTTCCAGGACAAGCCTCCAGTCAGACACATACGGCCAAACGGTGTCACAAATCAACTCGGTCTATGTCTCCTCTACCACATATTTAAATAAATTTATTCACAATAACTCACAAGTGAGGTAATTCTTGGACAATCCTGTCCAAATCCTTTTAGATATCATACATTTTAAATGATCATAATTTGTCCATGTGTCCAGAAAATAAAGTGTTATCGATCATTGATCTAATTATATGATTGTGATCGTCTCCCACCACAACTAAAATGCAACAAAAACAGACTTAATGCAAATGATTAAGGACATAAAGTGTAAAAATGTCACTTCCGTTTAGATCTTGCTTTAGCCACATTAAAACTATGCCTTTCTTCTCCAAAATGTATCTTTTTACCTAAGCAACAGTCAAGATGGAAAGTATGTTAATAAATGGCTGACAAAGAAAGCGCACATTTGTAAGGTTTTAGAATGGATAGGTCGGTCGCACGATTTACACAGTTTAAAAGAAAAATAAAAGCCCACGGGTTTTTTCCTGAATCCCCGTTTTCCTCCCACGCAGCAGGAAACATGAGACTAAATATGATAACTGCTGTGGCTCTGTGACTGGCTGGCTGGATGACGAGCTGGCGATCTTTTCAGTCACTGCTGGAGAAAGGACTGAGTGGGTAGAGGTTATAAATGAACATTTCTCTTTTTCCTCATGGGTTGGACATTGTACAAGCGTGTCTGAGTCATGTTTTAGTGCGGATCAGCAAGATTTAAAGTTGCAAACCCAGCCGTCGCCTTTCCTGTTGAATTGCGAGAGGCCTTGACAAACTCAAGAGCTCTGATGCACCTGAAACAGAGAGCACACACTAATGAACACACACTGTGCTCATGCAAGAATGAATTATACGAGCGTTTCAAGACTAATGAAAACCGACAGCAATAACTTTGGTAGCCTGGAGACAAAAGAAGACGTCTTTATCTTGGGGGATGCATGTCCGTCCTCTAGAGTTTCCACCGCAATAACATCCTTTCACACACAGGAAAGCAGAGTTTTGAAAGGCAGAGAGGTTGAAGGAGAAAAATTTGTGTAAACAGGAGAAAAAACAGTAAAACAAATAAAAGCAGAAGAGGGAAGATTGATAGGTGACAGACACAGCTCTGTCTCCTTCTTTCTTTGGCACTCTGTGTGTGCGATGCCTTCAGGCGATGCCCACGGATACAATCCCCCCCCCCCCCCCGCCCCAACCTCTTTGCCTTTATTTAAAAGCACACATCTCCCCATTCTTATGAACTCTGAGCTTCCTCTTAAAAACTTTTCTGCGCCTCCACAAATGCACCTTTTTGCCTTTACACCTCAACTGTGCAACGAGTTTAACCTATGCAACCAGCCTCGGTGCTCCACAATGAAGACGCACATCTCAAAGACATTACATACGTGCTGTAATATTTATGTCCATACATAGTTTCTCTCTTCATTTTTTTTTTTTGTCCAGATTCAAAGCAGAACATTTTTATGCACTTTAAGGCTTGCTATATTTATGAGGGAGGACAGTGTGTTTCCTCACCGTGAGTCATCCAGAAGTCCTCCTGGAGAACAGAGGAAAGCCTCAGAAAACACACCTCCGCTCCCTACTATCGGCTATGTGTTCTTAGAAGGAAATGCACTCATCAGGAACACGAAGGAGGCAATGTGTTTACGCTTAGAAAGATAATTGATTGACCTGATTTCTATTTTAATTGTAGAACAAGTGGATGAGGAGACAAAAAAAAAGGTAGATGTTAAAGATCCGTGTGATTAAGATTATGAAATTAAGCTACAGGATATGATTTGGATGCTCTCAGAGCAGTGAGTCCAAACGAATTAAAGTTAAGCAAAGGCTGATCACCGATCATCACTTGATGGGACACTTGCACTCTACTGTGTGAATCTCCTGCAGAAATAAAGCTGATAGAGAAAAAACAGCTGCAAATAATATCAGGGATTTCAGTGCTCTGTTAATTTTCCTCATTTTTATTTATTTATTTTTCAATTCCATGTAAAAATGAGTGTGAGTAAACAGAATCATCCGTCCTATTGCTAAGACTGTGACAGAGCTGTAAATTGCTCCAGCGATCTGACGGTTCAAGTCACAGGACCTTCTTCTTGAATGTTTTCCGTTTCGCGTCATCTTGAACGGAAACCACAGACAAAAAAGTGTCGCTGTAAGATTTTTGTGGAAAAAAAAAAAGTGACGTCTGTAAAAACATTTTTGCACAAATCCCATCCCATGTGGAAAAGTTAAGCTAGTTATCAGACACTCACTACAAGCAAGAGAAAAGCAACATTCTTTGACGCAATATATTTATGCTGACAATGTGAAGAAACAAAAACTTTTTTTTTTTCCACAGTCTGTCTAAAGTTGATCAGAGAGCCCATTTATAACAGCTCTGTGTTGCTCTTTCCTATGGCAACTTTCAGACACTTCAGTCATCACTATCTGAATAATACTGTTAATCTCCTCTAGTTTTTATGAAATGGTGCAGTATTCATTTGTCACTTTCTACATATATAAGCTGTTTGTGTGCCTTATAGCACAAAAGAAAGCATCAGTAAAGTTCAGTATGCTTCAACTGTGCAATCCATCCTCTGCACCGTCTACTGCTATCAGATTGAGAATAAATAGTTGATTTTTATCAACATTTTAACAAATCAACTGTTAGTAGTTGAGAACAATGAGGATTTTAAAAGAAAGCCAACAGTCTCTGTTCTCATGCAGTTAAATATCTGCAACTACAAAGGCCACAATGTCAGAGACGTGCAACTTTAAACCTTTATTCTGCCTCGACGGCTTCAAAAAGGAATGGTCGCGTACAACAAAGTATCAGTGAGCTTCCTTCAGCAAACACCAAACGACAGACTTTTGCCTCTTTTTTTCCCCCTAGTTCATCTCACCAATCCAAGCCACAAGCTCTTCCACAAATTCACGCAGTCGGTATCAGATGCAGCCCATGAGTTATTTAGAGCACCCACCTGGGCTGGAGCTGCATCTCTGTCACAGGTGTGAATAAATAAAAAATCCCTTGCTTCCTATGCTTACATTTGATTTGCTGCTAGCGACCCCTTGCCATCTCCGCCATGCTGGGTAAGTGCAGCACGCGAATAAACTTGCTTCACCTCAGAATGGCTTCAGGAGAGGCACCCTAGCTTGGAGGTGTTGAGCCGGATTAACACTGGCTTTTTCATAGTGTTCACAGGATGAATAAGTTGTTGATTGTAAAGACACGGATAAGCCAATTTCCCAGTCGTTTCGGTTCATTCAGGCGCACAGACACAGCAGGTCGCTGAAATCAGAGCATATTGCTTTGACCCAGGCAGTAATTTTCTGTGATTGTTGAACGGAAACACTTTAGTGTCCACTCTCTCCGTTTCACCTGTAATTCCTGGCAGCACACTCCCTTGCTAAAGCATCCATAAATGGTTTTAATGCTAAAAATAATTTATAATTGACTTTATGATTAAGTCAAAGTAGTGCATGATTGCAAAGTGGAAGGAAATATAAAGATATATATATATATATATATATATATATATATATATATATATATATATATATATATATATATATATATATATATATATATATCATTTTCATCTCTCGCCCCGATGCCTGTGGTCATCGGGGCCCTCGGGGCAGTAACCCCCAAACTGGAGCAGTGGCTACAACAGATCCCAGGAACAACATCAGACATCTCAGTCCAGAAATGTGCAGTCCTTGGCACAGCCAAGATACTGCGCAGAACCCTCAAGCTCCCAGGCCTCTGGTAGAGGACCCGAGCTCAGAGGATAAGAACCACCCGCGGTGGGTGAGAAGGGAATTTTTTTTTTATATATATATATATATATTATATATATATATATATATATATATATATATATATATATATATATATATATATATATATATATATATATATATATATATATATATATATATATATATATATATATATATATATATATATATATATATATATAACTTTATATTGGAGCTACAATGGTTATATAACCATTGTAGCTCTGTTTGTTCAGCCACTGTCCTGCAAGAAGGTGAACATTTATCTTTGCTTCCAACATTTTGTTTCTAGAACTATTTAACTCAGTCTTCCCATCAACTCTGACCAACTTTCCTGCTAAAGGAAAGCGTTTACGCAAATTTACGCTGCCAGCATCGTGCTTTATTGTGGGGATGCTGTGCTCAGGGTGACATTTATATTCTGGAACACAAGAATCTATTGGCTGCGTATCTTTTAATTCTCATGCAACAAACCTGTGAAGCTTTTGTTGATAGGACTTTAGAAAGAAAATTACAGTTATGTACTACTTAGCTTTGGCTGTTGGGTAAAATCCTTTGATAAAATATTGAAGTTTGTGTTTGCAACATGACAAAATGTGAAAAAGTTGAATGTAAGCCACAATCACATTGCAAAAATTCAAACTATTCCCATGTATTTTAATCTAGTTTTTGACACAAACTAAAATTTGAAAAACTAACCAAGTAACTTTTCAGTAAGATAAAGGAACTTGTTTGAATTCTTGAATATTGTTAAAAATCCCCAGTTCACTTATAAACATGGGAAAAATATCTGGTTTTACATATGTTTAATATATTTAAATAGGGTATTTTTTGCAACATTACAGAACCATTGCCTGAGCACCACTCGATGTCGAGAGCCGAAGCCAACTTCACTCGGGTGGAAATGAGAAACCAAGTCATCACAAGACTAACATTTTCAATGCATGATGCTCTTTGTGATAGATACTACAGTAAGTCTACTGACAAGCAGCCAAATCTAAATCTGCAAATCTCTGTACAATCTGCTGATCCATCAACATGGGACGGTTGAAGCTCATCAGACACACATGTCCTCCTCAGTGTTACGCTGCACATTTAATGCCAATTTCCCTTTAAATCAATCAGTAACAGATGCATCGTTAAGTGACCCAACAATCTCGTTCCTGCACTGCCAAGAGTCTTAAAACTGTAAACATGCTTTGAGCCAGATAGATTTGCAGTAACTTTACTGTTCCTGCAGAGAAATCAGGAAACACTTTCTTCTTCTAAATATAAATGCAATATAAATTCCTTCTGATTTGTTGAAATATCCACAGAAAAATCAACGGATGTGATTTTCAAAAGAGAAGTAAAATATTAAAATGTAGATGCAAGGTTTTTGTCCAATGGCGACAACGTGCAGATGCTCCAGAGAAGAAAGATGGCACAGAGGTCTGGTGGCAGCTGCTTTTCTGGGATTACGTTGCTCAAGGCCTGTCCTTGATACACCATGCCACTGATTCCTGCAGCTTTTATTCTGTCATCTTACTTTATCCAGAGTAATGAGACGGCATTAGTCTGGGCATTGCTTAAGTCATCAGTCTTCTCAATCATTTAACTAAATCAAGTCAGACAGACACCCTGGGGGCACTGGGCTCCAATGAGTTAACCGTATGGAGGCAATGAAGATGATGGACATTGAGCACGTTACACATTTGTTGGTTTGAGGTTTTGAAAACTTGTACAAATCAGATAATCTCTTGCTGCTTGTCTTGCGATTATTTTCAGAGGTCATTTCAAAAGTCTGGATTAATCTCAGACAATAGAGATTTTTGTCCTGGACAAATTTTACTTGCATGACAAATATAGTTTGGAGACACACGACATAAAAATCCTGAAATTGTAAAACAGAAATAAATACCAATCATAAATAATCTTTTATTTGTCAAATAACTTTCTTTCAAACAAAGATCATTTAAAGCCACACCTCCAATATGAAAATGCACCAAATGAATGATGATGATCATCAGAGGACCAAAACAACAGAGCATGAAGGTCGATTGCTGATGATCCGTTTTGTTTTTTATTGACCCAAAATGGACCTTCTATGTCGTAATGTGCTGCAAATGTTTGTCTACAACACACAAAAAAAGCGAGAGGAGCTCTTATGTTTTTCCATGCAGCAAATGTAGATACATTTTGAAAAAGTAAGCAGGAAAAGAAGATAGGTTTCTTGATTAGTTTTTATTGCAAGCCATAAGTGGCCTTTAAACAGCCCCATGATGCTGGTTTATTGGGGTTCCCTAAGCTGCAGCTTAGGGAACATTTTTTCATACTTTTCTCTCCTCACTGGACAAAACGCCATATTAATCTTCATCTCATGAGCTGCTTCGCCATTGTTGTATGGGCTGAGGAGTTGCTATTTCACAATTTCATTTTTTCACAATTTGTATTTCACAATTTTATTCCTCCCACCCCCTCACATTTAACACTACTATAGATTTAATCACATTACCTCCAGATAACTGGCATGTAGATCTTTAACAGCTATACAAAAACAGTCATTAAACACAAACACATTTAAGTTGTTTTTAGCTTAAATAATGTATCTGAAAGGAAATAAAGAATAATAATATGGGCTATGTCTGACTGTAATTTTTCTGGATGCTGTCTATAGTACCAGTTTTTCAAGGTTTTACCTCAGGTTTTCTGGTTGGTTATTTTCAGTTACTAGAAAGATGCTTTATTTGTTGAGATATCCACAGCAAAGTTAATCAAGTTTGACATCAGATGTCTTGGCTTTTGGCCACAAACAACTTCAGGCATACACTGTGTCCCAAATTATTATGCAAATTGGAATTAAGTGCCATAAAGATTAAATTTTATGTTGTGCTATTAAATTTATAGATGCTATTGTGCGTCAGGGCTCTTTGAATCACTGTAATTAATTTCAGAGAGCTGGTTGATTAGTTTGTCTGATGAACTTAATTAAAGGAAATCTACTTCAGAAGGATGTTCCACATTATTTAACAAGCCACAGGTTTCAAGCAATATGGGAAAAAGAAAACATCTCTCTGCTGACGAAACTCAGTGTAGAGCCGTATAAAAACATTAGATATTTAATAAAAACTGAAGCGTTATCATACTGTGAAGAGATTCGCCTTTAAAAACACTGTTTTCAGCATTGTGTGGATGTATGCAAAACTGGAGGAAAAAAAGAAACTATTTTCATCTCAAATTTTCATCTCTCTGTTAATCATCTTTCATTTTCTGGACAAGTATCTAAGCCCCTAAATTCTCTCTCCTTCTCCCTCTGTGTCCCTCATCTCCTCTTGTTTCTCACAGAATAGTTTAACACGTAATGACCGCACCGTCCCGCTCTCACACAAATGACATCTAATGCATTCAGCTCTGATAATGTGAGGCCTGGCATGTTGTATTTCCATACTGCCGCCTAGTACATCACCATAACATGGAGCCATTATGGTAATACAGCACCTGAGGGAATGGAGACGGAAAGAAGGAGGAATTTGTCAAGAAGGACTTGTCAGGAGGCGGGAATGTGGAAGAGAGGACGAGACGGACTGTGTGTCGGATTAGTGAAGGGTTAATGGGCACTAACTGGTGGAACAGGAGCGCCCCGACAAACCCATGTGATGTTCTGATTTGATTTGTGGCCTGATAAAGTACTTTGGCTTACAGCTAAACAATAACTGTTAAATTATACATTTGAATTTCAGTATGGGAGCTACTTTCAAGGCTCCCAGAGGAAGCTGTCTGTAGAAATACAACAATGTACTTAGCCTATGTTTAAAAGAATAAATTCATGAGCGCAGACAGGGCTTGGCTTTGTTCAGATGACAAATCTGTCTTCTTTTTTTTTTGTTGGCTATACTACTACAAGTTTGAGTAGAGAGTTTGGTTCCTTCCAGGATTCATCAAGATGAACTCCAACCACCATGATTTCTGCAAAAAAATTCTGTAAAAAAAAATAAATAAATAAATGAAGTGAACTAAAGCAAAGTTAAGTTACATCTCTGTACCAATTTTATGGGGTTTAATAAATTGCAAGTCCACCTGTGTGGCTCTTAAAGTTTCAACTCCTCTAGGGAGGTTTCCCTCAAAGTTTAAGTGTACATTAATCAGACCTTTTAATTATTCTTCCAGGCATTCATTATTGAGGTCAGGCACTGATGTTGCACAAGAAGGTCTGGCATACTGTCTCTATTCTAATTCCTCCCAAAAGATACTGAAAGTTTCCAAACTACACTCTCTCATCCATGTCTTTGTGGCCTCATGTCATGCACTGCTGCACGATCTGTGCCCACAGAGTCAGGAGCATAAGATTGTCTAAACTGACTCGGTTTACTGAAACATTATGAGTTTCATAATGCTTCAGTATACCGTAGTGGTTGTGCTGCTCTTGGCGTGGTGTCATCAATTGTTGTTCTGTGTCATTTCTGTATCAAACTTAGCTTTTGAGACTGTGGCCTACAGTTCAGTGTTGGGTTTATGAGTCTATTTAACATTCTTGCAGAGCAATTGGCAAAATTTTAACCAACCTGCAGGGTTGAAATAGAAATAAATGACTAGAAGTAATTTCCAGAAACCCTGCTTCTTAGTTCAGACTCATGATTGTGAACATGTGCAAAGAAGCCATGGCATGCATAAGATTGTCACTTTCTTCTATAACGTGGTCCTGACTGATACCTTCATACAATCATCATTTAAATCATTTATAGTTTCACCATTTGCAAACTGTGGCTTCCAGCCTCACAAAAATTGTGCTGAACTTGTTCATAAAACATTGGATCAGAGTCACGTAATCACAAACTTTATCCTTTAAAAAGCAACTTTGTCAAAACTAAAGTTTCGTTTCTACTGTGACAAATGCTTGCATGCAACAATCAATGCTTTAAGTTCTTTGTGGGAAAAGTGTCAGGCTTACATTACCGTTTACCACTTTTAATGCCGAATCGCTCCACGTAACTCGAGCATAATCCTCTCCATCTACTTTTATTCCACACACCATTATCACAGTTTCACCTTTGCTCTCTCCCTGTTTTTTTTCCTGTTCCTCGTCTCTGCTGCTCACCCCATCAGTCAATAACACGCCATGACAGCTTATGTAACATGCCAAGTTCCAACCTGAAGTCAACTCTCCTTGATCTGCAGCCTTTTCCTTCTCCTAAATGACTCACTTCTGTTATAACACTTCAGCCGCTGCAAGAGACACAGCGGAGAAGGGCGGGAGGAGGGGTGGCAGACGGAGACCTGACATCAGAGGAGAGGAAACGCAGAGTTAATTATTCATACCTACTGCAGCAAAAAGAGAGCTGGAGAGAGAGAGAGAGAGAGAGAGAGAGAGAGGGGGGGAACAGAGGGACGTGGGGATACAGAGAGATAAAGATAAAGGGGAGGGATTGACCCACATGGGAAGGTATTCCTAGTGCAGCAATGCTCTCTGGGAGCTGGGGCTGTGCCACCCCGGGGCCATGCGTGTGAGGGAACTCCTCAATGAGCGATCAGAGGGCCACAGAGGGAAACAGAGAGGGAAGGGATATTCATGAATTCTATATGAAAACTAGCCCGTCGGTTTTCTTTCGCTTCCTTAACGCACTTTTGCTGTTATCTGTGTTTAATTCACTTTTTGCTTTCCCTCGAGTCCACCACGCCCTTCGACTATGAATACAGCAAAGACAGGAAGTTTTATTTGGAGAGTTCACAGGGGACCATCTCCTTCAAGGTGTATTTATGTGCGTGTGTGTAAATGTGTACGATGTGCCTATGAAGGAGGGTAAGTGTGAACCAGAGTACCCCACCCTGGAGATGTCTCATCCCAGAGATGACTAGCGCAGAGAGCACAGGGCTTCTCCATTCAGCTCCGGCTCTCCCCAGAGACCGGCTCACTTTCATCTTCTCGTTTCCTCAGGGTGCACAACAACAAGCCTCTGATAGAGAAAGCAGGGAAGAGGAGAAAGAAGAAACTTGTGCCCAGGATGGGGATGAAAGTTTATGGAGTCCCAGCTAAGCGGTCAGCATGTTGTTTATTGAAGTTGCATGTCTCACAAAAACCTTCTTTTTTTTTCTTTGAAACCTGAGGTTATGAATGTGAAACTGAAAAAGTTTTTGTTTATATTTTTGCTTTAAAGATCTCATACCCCTAAAACCTTTTCACACTTTGTCACCTTACGACCACAAAGTTCAGCTAAATGTATTGTTTTTTTCATTTGATAGACTATCACACTAATGACAGTTGGAAAGAAAATAAGTCACGCTCTTCAAAACTTCTTCTAAAGTGTTTCAAACAGAAAATTAGTGCCAGGTCTCAACTAATATCAGATGTAAAGGACTTTTTTTTAGACATTTAGTGAACAAAAAACAAATATTAGACCAAGAAGCATGGAGCTCGGCTATTTCACAGTTGTGGGCTACTTTGTGTTGGTCTGTCACATAAAATAACATCAGAATAAATTCAGCGGATGAACTGACGCATAGTGCTGTCTAGCACTGCAGCAGTAATCATTGAGGAATAGATTAAATCTGGGCAGATTATCTAAGATGAAGGAGAGCAATGGAGGCCTGAGCTGTAACCCTGATGATCATCTGCTGCCTCTTCATTGATGGCAAGAGTGAGGAAGAGTTGGGCAGGAGGAGGAAAGGGTCAGACCTTCGCCAAGATGCCTTGTGCCAGGTGTTGGACAATGACGGGAACAAAAGAGAGATTTGAACGCAGCACTTCAAAAACTTTCCCTTTTCTATTCTGTGTGAGCCCTGCCTCATCCACCGCTGAGCCTTTCTTCCAAGCCGTCTTTCCTCTCTTAATTGCTGCCTGCTGAATCCCTTGTTCTTCCTCCTCATCCCCCCTGTGTTCTGCTTGTCTCCCTCCACGGCTCCCTCTGTCCCTGTCTATCTTCTTCTGCTTTTTTTATTTTTATGTCATCCTCTTGAAATCTCTTCCCCTCTTCTATTCCCCCATCAGTCGCCATCCTCACATTTCTAACTCTCTCCCCTCCTTCATCCTTCTCTCCTCAGCTTGCCGTTCCTCTGCGATGAGACGTTGGCACGACGTTTATCAAGGAGGCAGGCGGTTGTCACGGACGCAGTGACTAAACTTCCGATAAAATCAATGTTTAATTCAGATGACTGCAGGCCATTGACAGAAAAAGTGTGAAGCCTTTCATCTATAAAAAGACTGAGAAAAATGGGAGGATTGGGAGAGAAATGGCGAGATTAGTGGAATAGTCATCAGTTGAATCTATGACAAGGAATCACCATCAGCCCTCTGTTGAGACCTCTGCACTACGAGAGGGAGCACATGTTGCCTTATGAAAGATATTTATACTCTCACACTTTGACTAGGCCAATTTTGACTGTTCAATCGTAGGTTTAGCTGTATTTTGACTTTCACCCTAGTCCTGATCTTCTGCTGCCTCTAACAGATTTTCTTCAAAGATTATCCTGCAATTCATCCCTTTTCATGAACCCTCATCATCGTCTCTGTCACTGATGCATCTATAGTGAAAAGTAGATATTGTCACTACATTCATATTCAATACATTAAAATATACATCTGAGTCTCGCTTTATCAGACTAAAAATACCTTTCAAAAATAACCTTTAAGCAGTTTAAACAAAAAATATTTTTCACTATACCACAGTTCCGCTTTTGTTTCTTTTAATTGGCCTGAAGTAATAGTCTAATTTTAAATGTCTTTCAAATCTTCATAATGATTTGAGTAATCTCCATAATGTGTTCTTCTTACTGTAGTGAAAGGTATTCAAAGCTTTCTATTAGTAAAAAAAAACTCATTTCTTCTTTTACAATTTAAAAATATAAACATTATATATTTAATTTAGTTTTAATTGTAATGCCATTCTTACTTGAGTATCCAAATCTGTCAATTGGCAAACTTTCCCACCTGAGCTGTAGATCTCTGCAGCTCCCCCAGAATTACAACGGACCTACTCTGTGCTTGCCACATCTGTTGGTTCAGATCAGATTGTGTCGAGCCCAAACCCCATGGCTCAAATCTAGAACTAGAACTGATTTTATTAACTCATTATTAATGCTCCATCAGTATAATGCCGCCATCAATCTCACTTCACATGCAATGAAACACTGCAGCAGAAACGACAGCTCGTCTCATTACGGCACTTTTTTTGCTATTTTGAAGCAACAAGAAAACTTATGGCACTTTCTACATCGCAAAGCTACGACGAACCACGTATCGAGCGCACGCAGCGAGTTCACACAACACGTCACTGACTTGAGGTGAAGAAAATTATATGGCACGGTCTTATAATCCATTTGGTTAAGCGGGAGAGAGCCCACCTGCAAACATCCAGATGGAGCTTAAGGAACTGCTGCGTAACAGACACTCGAGGCACAGTTTTTCCCTTTCATCGCTGACATAATGTCCCAACCCTGCTCAACTGCTCCACGTTTGGGAGCAAGCCTACATACCTGCGGAAGGAAGAAAAAACCTGCCTTAGTGATGCGTACCTCCAAATTATTCAAAGTCTCCACAGCGCAGAACTTTATACCAAACACTGAATCCCATCAATGGCAAGAGAACCACACAGATACACTAATCACGAAATAAATAGAAGATCAGTATACATGACAGGATGAATGAATATAATATTTGTAGGAAAAACTTTTTTTTCTCCTGTTTTCCTGTTTGATGGTTGATGTTTCAAGTTTTGCCTTCTTGTCTTGAGTTCAACTCAACAAGTCACAACTGTAGCTACTGAAACATAGCATCACACACAGGAAACATTTCTTTATTAATTAAAGGAAATGCAATTTCATTAGAGAAAAAAGAGAACTCTATACAAATGCCTTTAACCAATGTCAGATTTTTATTTATAATGTTTAATTTTCTTTCAGCTCAAAATTAAGAAAATTACTTTGTGTTTGTTAGTGTGCCTCATGAAAATTCTTTTAAGTCCACTGAAGTTGTAACTAACATGACAAAATGGAAACAATTCAAGCACAATTCACACTCTGGCAGGGATTGTGAATAATCTCTACTTTTATAGCTTTTTTTTTTTTGAAGTCATCTGTTTGTTTCCTCCTTACATTACAGAACTTAGATTGATACTCGCTGCACAAATGATGGACATGCAAATTGACTGTGGAGTAAGGTTGCAAAAAACCTGCCTTAGTGACACATGAGCTCTTCAAGCTCATATGTCAAATGTAAAGAAACGCAAGAAGTAAGAGCCATTTATTGAAGGTCACAAACACTTGTGCACAAATGCCCACACACATTCAATACCATGCATGCAAAAATGCCAAAACAGATGCATGCGTTTGTCTGGAGAACGCCACTTGCATGAGAAGATCAACCCTTCTGGCTCTGAGCTCAAATGTCAGACCTTTACCCTTTTAGATTTGACCTCTGGTGGTGTCCAGACCTGTCAGTCGCAGACAGATATGTGCTGGAGACGAGAGAAAGAGAGAGAGAGGGGGGTGGGGAAGGATGGAGGGGGTAAAATATAAAAATAAGATTAAAATGCCAACACTCAGATCTGCTGGAGAACAGATTGAAGTGCCATGCTGGGAGAGGAGAGAATCTGTTCCCATACAGGTGGCGAACAGAAGGTGAAGGCTGAGGGGAGAACGGGGCGAAGAGACAGAGAGAGAGAGAGAGAGAGAGAGAGAGAGAGAGAGAGAGGAGGTGAGGAAGAGGAGAGGGAGGAAAACTGTTACTCCTCTTACATAATGAATGAGGCGAAGCCACAAATTTGCTGTAGAGGCTTTATCCGTTTCACCCGACTGTGGCCGGAGATCATGAACCCGCCACCCTTATGCGCCCAAGCATAAAATCAAACCAATTTATGAATCAAAAACCAACAGTTAACTCCATGTGTTTTCATGCCTCGTTTCTTGCTTTGCACCATGTGTGCAGTTTGTGTGTGTGTGTGTGTGTGTGTGTGTGTGTGTGTGTGTGGGGGTGTGTGTGGGGGGGGGGGGGGGGGGGGTGTGTGTTGGACGTGTCGGCATAAATGATTAGCTAACAGGCAACTCTTGAGAATGACAGGTGACCACACTACAAAGATAGAGATGTCAAGCTTCGCTGGGCGGGGGGAGGACGCCCGGAGTGATGAGTGCGTCGCCGCAGCCCTTGTCACTTCCCATTAGCAGCCCATACACACAAACACTCAGGCTGCGAGTGTAATTAATTCATTAGTCTGCTTTAGAACGGGTGTAAACGAACGTGTGCGCGTGGCTGTGCATGTAGCCGTGAATATTCACGTGTGTGTGTGTGTGTGTGTGTGTGTGTGTGTGTGTGTGTGTGTGTGTGTGTGTGTGTGTGTGTGTGTGTGGGGGTGTGTGTGTGTGTGTGTGTGTGTGTGTGTGTGTGTGTGTGTGTGTGTGCGTGTGTGTGTGTGTGAGGGAGGCGAAAATGTGTGTGTAGGATGAAAGCTGACAGTGTGTGTGATGGCATGCTGTGGGTTAAAGCAGCAGGGTGCTGCTGCACACACTGAGACACACATTACCCCTCTATACATCCTGTCACCACCACTTACGTGTCGCAGATTACCGACTGGTCAGCGCCGCAGTGTGTACCGAGAGTTTATGAGAGCAGGTATTTCACCGGGGACGTGCTGACAGCTGATTAACCCCACTGCCGTTCAGGGTTGGCTGCTTCCGCTCTTAGCTACACCAACCTGGTCAGCCACCATTAGGACGCTCCGCGGTGATTCATTTCGGTGACGACTGGCCTTTTTCTTAAGTATTTATCAGGCTTTTCAAGCTTTCATTTTCTTGTCCTTGGTAACATTCTCTTTATGCCTATTTTCTGTAAAATCTGACCTTTTCATGGAATAGACAGAACAAACCAGGAGAGAGGCTTGCTTGGCCCCTTGTCTTCCAGCCCATTAAGTGTTTTCATCACATTATTTATTTATTTATTTATTTTCCAAAGTAACAGTACAAAACCCCAGAAATTACAATTAAATGTCAAATTTGAGAGCTTGGACAGAAAATTGGTAGGGTGTTAGCATTCAGGGAGAGACATTCTCATCTGGCAATTAGATGCAATAGATAAATAAAAAAAAAAACAGCTTCGTTTGAGAGACACGTGACAACAATTCACTCGTACAAATCAGAGCCTAAACCCTGTAGGTGTATTGCAGACCGATCTAAATAAATTACAGGATCATGAAATGGTTCCGTTTATTTGTCACTAATGCAGTTCACAAAGTAAAACTCATGAAGTGCAAAGAATAGGTATATGCTCCCTTCCAGATTAAAATGTTTTTGCTTAAAAAACAAAAAACATTTCAGATAATCACAAAAGCTCAATTAGTACTTGCTTCCTAAGCCTAATGACTCGTTATGCCACTCCTCATGGCAAAAGTTGCCATTAAGGATTTGTGGTAATTGACGATGTTTAATGGCATTACGTTTTTTTTGGCCTACTTGTCTTTGAAGAAATGTTTTAATTAAGTCACCCTCAAGCAATATCAAACCTGGGCTTTGACTAGATCACTTCTAATATTAATTTTGTTTGATTTATTTATTGTTTTTGAGTCAGTCCAAGGCAGACTTCCTGTCAGCTGGGGAGTTGGACCAAAAGCTCTTGGTCCAGCTGCCCAAGAGCATTTCAGCTTAAGACGACAAACTGACTTCTTTTCTTCTATTGAAAAGTGAATTTTATGGTTGAAGAAAGTCATCCAGTGCTGACGCAAAAAAGCAGCTTTTTTCTGAAATGTTAGTTTGTGTCAGACTTAGCAGGACGCACCACTTCCAAAGGTCCTAAGGACGACATTTCTGCTCATTCACAACCTAATTATTTTGTGAGTTCCTGGGTGAATTTTTCAGAATGTGTAGACTTGTTCTTCTTGTCTAGTGAATGTTCATTGCTGTTTTTTTTTTTTTTTGTTTTTTAATCCTCACTTTGGCTCTCACTATGGTCCACCAGAGTCTGCAGCTCTTGGCAGACTGAGTTTCATTGGTTGAAGGAAGTTATCCAGATGCTCAAGCAACAAAGCACCATCACCAATTTGCGTTGGTGATGGTGTGATGACAACGTAAGTGAATTCTTTACTCATCTTCAGGTGTGATGTGTTGCTTTTGAGATCATTTGTACACTTCATGTTGTCAGACAGATTCTGTTTAAGTGATTTTTGATTCTTCAGGCAGCAGTCAGGCCTGGGTGTGTGGGTGTTCACTCCACTCTCCATCTGGGTGCATGGCAAAAACAGAACCAAGATGACCTGACATAATGTGGTTAATCACAGTCAACACACCATTTAACATGGGAAGCAATTAATTTAGCGTACTTGGATAGCTGCTTTCCCTTAATAAACGCAATCATTTCAAAATGTTTCAACATTTAATGGTGCTATAAACGAAACCTTGAAACAACAAATATGCAAAAACAAGCAATCTTTTGGGTGACGACTTCTTAACGGCACCGTATTATCCCACCAACTCAGATTTGAGGGTGACATCCCCATTTCCTGAAAGATGACAGAAACAATGTGCTAACCACGGCGTCGCTTCGTAACAGAAACAAAACCTCTGTATCAGATCCAGGTCTGCCCAGATACCTGTGGGCGGTGCTTCACAAGTGAGGCCGACTAATCTGAGAGCGGGCTCTGACCCAGATCTCACTGAGTGGGAACCACCCCGACCATCTGCAGGTCTCCACACCCTCCCTGGCACCTCGCACACTCACACACATTCTGACACTTCACCTAAACCGGCGCCGGAAAAGGAGAAATCAGAAGGAAGGAGATCAAAGCAGAGAGAAAAACCGAGGATCTGTCAGAGGAAGAGAAAAATATCTCCAGTCGTCATTTGCTGTATCATCTAGAAAAGTTTTTTTTTTTTTTAGTTTTTGTAAGTCTGGTTCTCTCTCTCTTTTTTTTTTTCCCCCCCTCAGCTGATGGTCTGGAAAGCAGCGTCGCAGGGCAGGCGGGCAGCGCGGTCGAGCCGACCTTCTGCAGCGGCTGGGTGGGAGGGCAGGAGGAAACCCTACGCCCCTGCCCAGGCCTGCCGAGAGGCCATCTGGACCGGGGAAACACATGCAGAGTACCTGGCCAGACCTGGAGCTCAACTCTGACTCACGATCTCACACACACTCACACCTATGCACGACACATCGACATGCATGCATGCACAATTAGACCCACGCATGTTTTATTTTGGACGCTCGAGCAAACGCTCCTGCATACAGAATCATTAACATTAAAGCTGTGCTGTCACATATTTGCTGCTGCAGAAGTGATAACTGTATGCATATCAACATTTATGGCGCAAAAAATGTATTATTTTTTTTTACGATATACTGTATGTAGTAGGATCAAGACTATATCCGGCTTGAAACTCCCACTCAAACCCACACACTCTTCCCACAGAGGCACTCGTCAGTCTATGGTGATGTTAACGTCAAGTCCCCCCGATTCAGACCGCCAATGAGACTTTTACATTTGGTTAAAACAGTTTCTGCCTGTGTTGCTTTGGAGAGTGCTACATTTGGTTAAAAGCCATTATTATGGTAATGTGAGGGTGCTTGAGATAATAGCAAGATGAGAGCAGCTCGACTGCCTGTGACATAACAACCCTACTCTATCTATCTCTCCAGCTTCTTCTCTCTATATATTGTATTCGCCCATCCTCCCTTTCTCTATACTTCTCTCTCCCTGACTCACCTCTGTTACTTATTGCAAAGCGTTTATATATTTATTTATTTATTTTACCTGCTTCCTGCAAAGCTATTTAGTCACTAAAATGAAACATTACCATGTGAGAGCTTTTGCTGTGGACACGTTACGATTATATTTAAAATACTTCCTTCCTATATATTCTAACTACTGTTGAAAATTGGGATGTCTGAGCGCTGCTCGAACTTGTCCACAAAACACAGTAAACCCCTTTATTCTGCCGACTCTAAACAAAATACACAATCTAATCTACTGTCTGAAAATTAAATGACCATGGCACAAATTATGGCTGTCCACCCAACATGACAAGCAGCCGAAAAAGGAGCCACAGAGAAGCAATGTGTGGAGAAAAGCTAACAGTGGGCATCATCCCGAAGACACCGATGCCATTAAAAATATAATGGCAGCAGCATCCCACCGTGGGAACGGCTTTCTTCTCACAAGGGACAGGGAAGGTGGTCAGAACATAATTGCACTCAAAATATCTTTTTTGACTGTAATTGTAGCGCAAAGACTCAAGTGTGAACATAATGTTTAGACGAAACAAAATGAGGAGTAAGGAACAATACGTACATGTGTTTGCAGCCATTCAGGAAAATAAAGGTTTGATGTGAGCTGAACGCAGATCTTTAAAGTTTGTGTCCAGCATGTGTGGGGCGAAGATCAGCCCTAATGATCATCTCTGCAGACCATGTTGCGGTCTGGTCCTGTCCTCTTTTCTGGATGAACCAAACCACACAGTGACGGACATGCACAGGACAGCCTGAATAATGAAGTTGTAGAAAATGATCGGCAGGTGCTTTGGTAGGTTGTATTTCTTGACTTGCTATTGGAAGTAGAGTATCTGCAACGTCTTCCAAACGGTGTCTATGTCTGAAAGCCATTCTCAGATCCCAAGATAAAATGGTTTCTAGGAACTCAAAGTAGAAGACTTGGAAATTGTTAGTTGCTCTCTAACCATTTGCAAAGAAGAGTAAAAGTCTGTAGATGAGAAATACTTTTAGAGTCACAGGCCTCAAGACTTGGTTAGGAATCCATATTCACTTCCTGAAACTAAAGAATTTTCTTCCCATCCACAACTGTGCACTAATTTGTTTTGGCTTGCAGACTCAATTCACATAAAATAAATCTAAATTTATGATTTTATGACATAACAGGGACAAGTGTCACAGCGTAGAAGCGCCTACATAAGGCTTTGTTCAGCTAAGAAAGTTTGTCCCAGCAGGATGTACACAGCGCCATTGCTAGTTGCAGAGAACAGAAGATCAGATCAGCGTAAAAGTCACTGGCAGGGGATTTTTCAGGTCACTAGCATTGAAAAGCCAGTAAGAAATGGAGTAAGAAAGTCAAAAGAGGGAAGAACGGGAGGAAAAAGCAGAGATTGAGAGCAATGTAATGCCTCGCACATCGAAATTCCCTTAATATGATTTTGTGTTCTGTGTCTATTCAAGTCAGCTCTGATTTGGTTGTGTGTATAATCGCATCAGAGCAGGGATTTGCTCTGGCTTTTTCTCCGCTGTTGTTGTGTTGTTGGGTTTTTTTTTTTTTTTTATTTATTTTTCCCCCCCCCCCTCTTATTGGAGTTGGCATCAGCCTTCGTGACACAAATCCCCTCTGATAAATTAAAAATGATTGATTCAGAGTCAAAGATGGAAGCAGCAGTGGGAGCGCGTCCCCCTCTCATGTCCACGTTTGAAGTGAATTGCACGCGCACGAACGTCTCGCCGCGCGCGCCGCCGCGCTCATAAGCTGCCGCCGGAGAGACAATGTGTGAGCAAGCGCCGTAACGCGCGGAGCGCATCCGCGCGTAATGCGAGGCGAAAGGATGGGCTTACAACACTGGTTTCCTGACACTTTTAAAGAACGTGAGAAGACGGCAGATATCCGACGTGTGAACCTCAAAGCCATCAGTGTGCATTTAATGCTCTGAGATTCACGTCTGTGCCAGCGTCGGCTAAAAGCGTGAAACTCTGGACACCCCCCCCCCCCCCCCTCCCAGCCCCCCAATGTGTGAAGATCTTACAGAGAACACGAAGTGAACTGCAAATACCTACATGAGCTCAATTACTTACATTTATACATCAACACACGATGTGCAGGCCTAATTAAGTGAGCATATATGGTTCTACTTTGTCTTACATTCACTTATTCCCTCCTAAAACCGATACGCGCGCTCTCTCTTTGACGCACAGACACCCCTCGTTGTGGGCTCTGGTTCTCCCAATTAAGCAGAGGAGTGTTGCTTCGCATCGGTGTCGGGGGGATTCTGCTTTCTTCTCCTCTGTCAGGACCCATCACAAAGGCTCCTCATTAGTGTCAACCTCAGCTGTGCCACCACTTTCTCCTATCCTCTTCCATTTCTCCCCTCTCCGCCGTCGCTTTGACTCTTCCTTCCCCCCACTGAACATCTCCATCTCTCTCCCCGTTTGACTTATTCAAAATCTTATTGATTGCTGAACGCCTCTGCGCGGCCCTGTTGCGTGCGCAACCTGTGAATTCCCAGCCCCGGCGTCGACAACAGGTGTGCGTCGGCCGGCTGCTCCTAATAGCATGCGGGAGTCGAGGCGTCGGGAGCGGAAAGGAGACGCTGCAAACGTGGCCTCATCATTAGACCGGCAGGAAAATGGATGGAAGCTGATTTGTGACTCGGCACGCCGCATCACAGACACATAATGATGTTAATGATCAACGCGCCGAGCGCGCGGCGGCGGCGGCGGAGTGTAAACAAGGCGGCAGGGGAGTTGGCGTGGAGTTCAGAGATCACTAGACGCCAGCGGAGGACGAGATCTGGAAGAAGAAGAAGAAGAAGAAGAAGAAGGCGAGGAGATAAAACTGACGATTGTTGTTTGTTTGTTGTTTCAGGTTGTGTTTTTTTTCTCTCTCTCTCCCCTGAGCAACAGTTCTCTCTATATACCCCTTCACCCCCTGCTGCTGCCGCGCACCTACATCCCCATTATCACCCCTGCAGTCCGACACCATCTCTTACTCCGTCTCGGTGTGCCTCATTTTACTGCATAATGAAGAAACGGAGCTTTGACTTCAAGGTAAAGGTTACAGGAGCCAGATTGGGATGCAGCACAAAACTGCGTCCCCGTCTGATCCCTCCACGTTGCTCTGACTTGCTCTCCTTTTCTGCACAATTTGGTATCAAAGACATGATAATTAGGCTGAACAGAAGTTCATCGGGCTTCTATTATTTTTTTTTTACTTTAATTAATGGTGTATAATAATGACACAGAGTTCCTCCAATGCTCTTTCCGACTTCTTGTGTGTGCGTAAGAGCAAAAAAAAAAAAAAAGAGCAGGGAATAGTGTGAACTCGCGCCTGTGCATGCATATCTTTTAGAGCATACATAACTTTAAACCCTGAGACGCCATGCAGATAAAAGGCGCCAAGTGTCAAAAGCTCGCAAACTTTTCTCTCCTTTCTCCTCGCCTCCAAACCCCTCCTTCCCTCCTCTTCTTCTTTTTCTTTCTTCTCCTCCCTTCTACTCTCCTCTCTCTTTTTCCTCTCCTCTTCTCTCCTCCCCCCTTCGTGCTTCAGCTCCCTCCTCCTCGCAGCATTTGTGGAGACCTAATGAGGACATTTCTGTCACGCTCCTCAATCACACGCACAGCTGCCAAACCCCAGCCAGCTATAAGTCCCAGGTATCTGAGACTTCTCTGGGTTTTTTTTTTCATTCCTCCCCTCCTAGATGAAAAACAACAAATAAATAAATAAACAAATAAAAAAAAAAAGACACATTTAATGCAGCGTGGTGATGTGAAGAAGAGGAGCAAGGGGGAGTATGAGAGAGAAGACTTAAAAGGGAGACACAGTGGGAACAGAGCAAGGTTGAATTCGCTAATCTCTGAGGATGCATAAAGTGAACATGCCAACCACCTTCGGCTCTGAGGGAGGGAAAAAAAAAACTCCAATGGTTCGGTGATAAACAGGATTTAAGTTGGGGTGACAGCTCCTCTGTATGTATGCATGTGTGCTTGAATGTTGTTGTTTTTTTTTTTTTGTGTGCGTGCCTAAGCACATTCAAATGATACGCAGCGGTGGGCATTCTTCCAGCGAGCCCCGGATGCTTTGCTTGTGACTTATCTCTCAGAAACAAAGATGGATGTGTCAGTGCGCTTATTAAAACACGCTTTTAGCCCCGGCCGCCGCTCTTCAGGAGGAAATCGCTTTCCCGGCAGCAGATTGACAGAAGAGAAAAGAGAAAACAACATCCTCATTTAGGCCCAACATCTCGGACATGATTGCTCGCTTTAAGCCGGGCGTCCCTACTGAAGATTTTTAATTGTTGTTTGCTTCTTTCGCTTGCAGCCGAGGCAGCCATGGCTGGAATCTTTAATTACCTTCACTACTTGTCCCCCATATTTCAAACAATTGCATGATTAAATGTGGTTTCTTGTTGTTTCCCCCCCCGCAGTCTCCCCACACACACACACTCTCTCCGTCTGCATCTTCAAAAACATCACATTTAAGTCAACAATTTTCCCCCCGTTGGCTGGCTTGTTTGTTAAACTGTTGAGCTTTTTATTCTTAAAGCCACAGTTGCAACAAAGCCTCCACTTGTGCAGCAGGCAGAGCAGGCAGCCCGGCTCAGATTCAATCCAGCTTCGCCTCTATCACATTATCGCGGCGACGCGATGGTGTCAGCTTACAGAGGAAATGAAAAGATTGTTGTTGACAAATCATCGCTGACAAGAGTAGCTGAAGAGATCCCTCCAGCTTCACACAGGATTAGCTGCGTGGCATGTTAAAGACAAACACAGTGGCCTATGTGTTGCTATTTCCATCAGGGATAAAAACAAAAGCAGACGAGTGAAGTGGGGGGGCAGGTGGGGGTTGGAGAGGAAGGCTTGTCTTAAGTCTTGGCGAGATGATGGGCTTTCTTCATTCAGTAGTAGCAGATTAGACGTGTTTCATGAGCCAATCTCTTCGGATGATGTGTTGGTGTGTCTGCGTGTGTAAAAGCGGGAACAACAAAGGAGGGCGCTTGGCTTTTTGGATTCATAATTAAAGATGGAAAACAATATGGAACGGGAAATGTTGTCATCTGTTGAGATACAGCCTTACAGCCATGTATCTGCTTCGACTTGATCTTCTGAACAGACTGTCAGCTGAGTTTGCATTATGCTTGATCTTAAATAGATACTTTATTCATGAACTGCACAGTTTAGCTGCCATTTGCACTCATCATCGCTGCCAGTCTGGTTCCTATCATCTAGAAGAAAAAAAAAATGAAAATAGCAGAATATTCAATGTATCATTGTTTAACCAAAGTATCTTCCACTCTATAAAATAACACTCGCCCTGTGGCTATGATAAAGCTATACTTTCAGTCATGCAACAGTAATTCTTTGGTTTCTTCGTCCCCGTTTTCCTTCTGATGTCTTGCCAGAGTAATCGAGGTAATCTCTAGCACGGGAATGGCGGAAAGAGAGGAGATGAGGAGCGTGGAGAATAGACAGGAAGGTTCTGCCAGCGCATAAGATCACAGCTTATGTAAGTTCACCTAAAACTCCTTAAATTCATCTCTCACACAAACTCCTGGGTCTCGTCCGGCCAGCGGCTTCCAGCCGGTGCTTTGGCTTTTGTTTCAAGTGACATGTAAAGCTGTCTCCCAATCGGAAAGCATTGCAAATTTTATTTAATGGTGTTATGAGCACGCAAGGAGCTAAAATGTGCATCTTCATTGGTTATTCAAGCATGGCAGACATCTACATTTTTAGAACCAAGTGAATTTACCCAACAAACCATGAACCCAAGACTTCCAGAAATCATCTTATTTAATTATCTAATTAATACTCTCATTCATGATAGTCATTCTCCAATACTGAAGCCTGGTCTAAACACTCCCTCTTTTCCACAGATTGTCAAATTGTTGACTGAAGAAATACTCATTCTTCGCTGAAGGAGGCAGCCATTACGCCATCATGCTTGATGCAGAGAGTTTGTGCGCTCAGTCCATCGCCTTTTACAAGCTTAACGCACTGCTGTGCTCTTAAAAATGAAGAATGTCCGATGATTAAAACTGCAGATAGTTATAGTGAATCGATTCATTCATAGAAACAATGAATCAATGAACAGAGATGAGGTCAAAGGCCTGGTGCGGAGAGTTGACAACATCCTGGCTGCTCAATGTGGATAAAATGAAGGAGATGATGGCCAACATCTGGAGCTCACAACCTGAGCATCACCAGCAATATGTTAGATGTTGTCTCCTACTTGAATACCATAACATTAGTCTGAAAATATGGGCCAATTGATGAGGAAACTAAAAACAAATGTCATATTTTACAGAGTTGTGGCTGAGATATTATTGTATCTCCGTTTGGTACTCCAGCTGCTAAACAAGAGCACATTTAGATGTCATTGAGATTGTCCCAATCTTCTGTTTCTCTATTTCAGAGCTGTTCCAGGAACTAGGATCTGAATAATGTCATCCTCATTTCTTTCTCCACGAACTCTCTGAACTGCTGCAACGAAGCAA
Source organism: Poeciliopsis prolifica (assembly GCF_027474105.1). NCBI lineage: Eukaryota > Metazoa > Chordata > Actinopteri > Cyprinodontiformes > Poeciliidae > Poeciliopsis > Poeciliopsis prolifica. Next base: position 9,135,159 of record NW_026562384.1, read on the forward strand.
ACAGTACTGCAACGTCAAAAGCAGAACCACCAAATTAACAAAATGCTTAACTGCTGCAAACATTAGGCACTTTAAATAACTGCACATGGACTATATCTGATCTCTTTTGTGCTTTTATTCATGAGCGTTTTCTATTGAGATCTACGGTTTTCAGTCCTCAACCTGTTGCCCCAGCAACTGGATGTTGAGCAGAAGGCAAAAGATTGGTGGAAATCTATTGAATGAGTCTTTGCACTGCTATCGATGTCTTACTGCACGGTATGCTATTGAGTAGCCACAAAAATGATAATAAATTGATTTAAATCTGACCTGACAAAGAAACTACAGATGACTTGGCGAAGCAATAGTGAACACAGGGCAAAATCAATCTGGTAATTTACATTATGTTTTTTAACCTGTTTTTTAGTTTTCCATAAAGTCAGATTTCTTCTAAAAAACCCCAACCTGCAATTAAACCCCATTTAATTCCAGTAATGCATCTTTCCTTCAACTTAAAACAAGTTCAAGGAAATTAGATATTAAACTATTCCCACAGTGCTGGCTGACTCCAAACCCATGCAATAAAAAACTCTTTGAACCTGAAAAGATTCTGGAAGTTAGTCGCAGTTCTGATCTGCAGCTGGGCTTGATGGTAACACTTTGAGTAAGTTCAACACCACCCGACTTATTTGGTGAAGACAGTTTTTTTTTTTTTCTGTCAGTCTTGACAGGAGCACAAATGCACTTTAAAACATTCTGTCACTCATTCACTCCCTCGCTCACTTTTCTGCTTCCATTCCTATGAGGACATTTATTTCACTGTTCCCTTACAGCCTAGTGACCCCACCAAGATCATCATGTTCATACCTTCACCCAGTCACATGTGATTAAAGCTTTTATTTAAAACTTTTGAATAAAAGTTACATACTGATACATTTTTATATATTCATATTCATTAAACTGTCACCATTTTGTAACGGTATAGTTTGAGACACATATTCTGAAAAAACATAAAAATAAGCTCATTGCTCTCTGCAGAAATGCACCATTCCACCAATCAGAGCCTTGATGAAGGGCTTATCGCTGTCAATCACCCCTGTGTAAGGGCTAAGAATTAATAAATAAATATCTAAAACAAGAGACAAAAACAGAAAACTAAGTCATTGCACCAGTAGCGACCTTTAGTGCTGAAAATGTTGCAAGTGGGAAGAACGTCCTGAGAATGATTGTAGCTCCTGTCGTCTTTCACAGAGTTTACCATTTCCTCAGAACTAAGTTAATCTAAAAAAAGACTCAAAATATGTCTTCATTGTTGTTGAGGTTTCCAGAACAGAAAGAGAGAATCAACGAGTCGCAGTGGGCCACTTTGGCACTCCAAATTTCACTGGATCACTTATACAACACAATGTTTTTTTAATGCCTTCTTTGAAAATCAAACGATACAGAATATTTCAGTTTTTCTAAACATCCTGGTGGTGTAGCGTACACTCCAGAGAGAGCCAATGACTCTTCATACATGTGGCTATTTGAAAGAAAAATTATTTGACTTAGCTGGACAGCAGCTCTTTCTGGAGACCAAAAAGTTCTCAGTTAAAATAAACAGCAAGAGAACGCGCACAGCCACCGATATCAGCTCATAATAAAATTTGTCAGCTTTTAATATGAATCTGAGTTTATGAGATGTAAAGTGGTGATGGATGCCGCCTGCCACCCACAGATGATAGAAACGCCTCTGTCTGCTTCCTGCCATATCCAGAGGGGACAGTCTCCAACAGCCAGCCCTGGCTCGTCCCGTCCCGTGCCCCCATGTGCCACCCTGCCTACTCGTGTGGACATCTGCCATTCTGACTGGTGTCAGTGCACGTTGCTTCTGCTTGGCTAATGGCTCCTGACACCGCGGCACCCCGGGCTTCACGCTGCGCCGAGCACTGGGCATCTCATTTGTGTGGCGCACATACAAACCAGCAGACACATTGACCTATTCCTTTGGCTTTACCGTCAATGTCAGACCGCAGCTCTTCGCTTGCTCGGCCCGAACACCTCCAGATGGACCCAGACGCCAGATAACCCTTTCTGAGGGAAACATCAAAGAGACAAATATGTACACCGCCAAACGCGGCGATCGGGGAAGATGTGGAGCTTAACCCTTTCAGCCAAGCACCTCTGGGAAAACTTCAAACACTTAATGATGCCATGGGCAGGAACAGCTACTGATTACCACAGCAACTGCCTACAGTAGTTGCTATAGAGACGGCTTGAAGAAAGCAAAAGAAAGTCGAAACAGCAACGCAGGCCTGTTCGTGCCGCTGCAGCTTCTGACTGGAAACTTTCATAGAACTGCGATCAGCAAAAGTTTCTCCCAAACTTTTGATGCAGTGGAAAAAAAACAAAACTGTGGGATGCAAATCAGCACATCAAGCTCCTACAGGCCTGGATTTAAATGACTCTATCGTTGACCAACAGTAGTATGGATCCTTTGTGTGCCATCTACCCCAGACATATTGTTATATAAGTATTAGCTTAGGGGCAGCTTGCTCTCCTGTCTGACTGCCAGTCCTCCCTTCACACTCACCTGGAGCCTGAACAACATGATGCACTTCTATTTCTGCACGCTCTGCCTTCAAGACATTTTTTTATGCTTCTGTTCTCTGAAGAGAAGCCTCAGCACAAACACACAAAAAGATGAGGGAAATAAACCACAGTTGTGTCCTATGTTGCTCACATCGACAAAAGAAGAAAAGGGGAAAAAAAAACAAAAAAAGAAAGCGATCCAGTCAGGAGATTAAAAGAGCATTGGGTCGCTGAATATTCCCTCTGGTTTCAGGACTATCAAGCCCTGCCATGTAGCCTCTATATTAGATCACTGTATACACATTATTAGTGAGAGGGGAACAAAGTGTATTTGTATGACTCCCAGGTACGGCAAGTTATGATTACCTATGGTGGAATAATTCTCAGCTTCATAAAGACAGGAGGTGTGGTGTAACATCCTGTGGTGCACGGGCACATGTGGAGGTGAAGATGCATGTATGGATCAGGGATGTGTGCAGGACATAGGAGAGCTTTGCCACTTGAAAAGGATCTTTTTGAAGGCAATATGATCTGTCTTTTTTTTTTTTTGAAGTAAAACGAGGGAGGAGACGGAAGAGAAACGAGGAGAGACAAGGATAGTGTGTGTGCACTTAGAAACCTCTGGGCCTTTAACAGATTACAGCCTTATTGCTTTGAGACTATCCAATCTGACATCAGCGATGTAGCGCCAAGAACAGCTGACCACACGCACGGACACGGCAATAAAGATAGAAAGATAAATCGGGGAGAGCGGGAAGAGACGGGGGGGAAAAGCACATAAAACTGAGTCTTTTAGAAATAGAGAAATATCTTGTTTCGCAAGAGGTTTATAAAATTTTCGAGCGAGAGACAAGAGAGCGGGACAATGATCTCGAGTTTGAGATCGGCAATTTGTCCCCATCTTGACCTGAGTGAAGTTGGCCGCCCTCCACCTTCTTCAAATCAGACAAAATGGGTGTTAAACGTTTGAGCTACGTAGTCGAGTTAATTGACACCCATTTCGTCTGATTTGAAGAAGGCGGGGGTGGGGGGAGGGGGGACTGGTTGACCTTCGATGACCTCTAAAAACATTTCTTCATATCTTTAAAATGATAGTGCCACAAATGAAAAATTTTGCTGCACAAACGTTTGACTGGTTTGAAGAAGGTGGGGGGTCCAACTTCACTCAGGTCCCATCTTGTTACAAAATCTGAGGCCAGAGAGTAGACATAGACAGAAACTGAGTAATGACTGAGTTATGACTGACTGAGGGAAACTGGTAACTGCACAACTCTCATCCCCCTCACTTCTGCGTGGCGACGTCAGAACGGCCTGAGTGGTTACAAAACGGAGGCTGAGAGACAGCGAATTTATTTCATTTAAATGTTGCTTGGATATTTGAAGTCAGTTCCAATGAAAATCTGTATTTTTATGATAACTGATTCTTTTGGATCACCCCGAATAGTGCTAACTGCACAGCAATCATATAATCACCCTAGTAATGTGATGTCTTTGTTTTGAAATAATGAAATAATCTTGTTTAACTGCAGAGCTCTGTAGCATGGCTGATATCTCTCTCACACACATAATGCGACAATGACTGTTTTTCTAGTTTTTCTGGTGATTGAACAAGAGGTGGGGTACATGAAGGTTGTACCCCACCTGCTGGGGTACAACCTTCATGAGGTGGGGTACAACACAAGCACACGCTCATAAAGGCAATGTAGAAACCAGCTAACCTAACAGTGATGTGTGTTTGGGCTGTGGGAGTACCCAGAGAGAACCAGGCACTCACTGAGAGAACATGCAAACTCCCTCCATACAGATTCCAGATCAGGATTTGAAGGAGATCACACTGCAGAAATAAAAGGATAATTCATTATAATGGTCTTTACATGTCAACTGTTACTTAATATCTTAAGATCGGCTTGACAACTTAGATACTATGACAACTAAGGCACTTATTGAAAAGGTCTTTCTTCGTTCTCCCCTGTAATTCCAGTTATTGTGATGCTTTAGACTGATTTTTAAAACTTCTCATGAGCAAAAGTTTCAAACAGAAGAGACGTCTGACCCTGAGTTTTTCCGGCACTCAGAGTAAAGCTTTTAAATATCACCTGAAAAGTAGAGAGTGGGAGACAACCTAAGGAAGGCAAGAGAAACTGTGCTGAACTGAAAGGCCACATCGCCAGAGAATCGATGTAGAAAATATTGAGAAAGATTGTATGAGCAGGAGAGCGTTTAAAAACGCACAAGGGAGGGAGGAGAGACACCGGAAGGGGGCGTGGATCTGAGCGACATAGAGGAAGTCCCGTCCATCGCCCCCTCAGCCCAGCGACAGAGTCATGAGCAGAGAGGAGAGCCTGGATGCTGCTTGCCACCCACAGAGCAACAGTAACTAGGAGAGCCCTTCTTCTGCCAGCCTGCCTCCCACTCCACATCCAGTAGCATCCAGCACCTTTCCTCCCACCACACTCTACTTACAGGCTCTACTTATTACCTCACCCCCACACACACTCACACACACGCATCACACCCAGTATCACTCCACACACTGGCATACCACTGCTTACTCAATGATGAAGAGAACGGATTGGAAAACAATCCGGGCGCATATTGTTATACGACACGAAGCCGTATCGCTGGTGGCTCCTCTGGCGTTTCAGGAGTCGGTCTCTGACGTTGCACTTCTTGCTTATTGTTCTGCAAGCAGGGATACTTTGCACTTGTATTAATTTTGTTACATATCAGATCAATCTCACATGATTTTTTTTTGGTTTCAGGAGGAGCTTAATGTATGAACTCAAAGATTTAGGATGCACAAAGATGTTTCAGTGAAACATATCAGATGCAAGAACATCTTAGTCTTTATATATTGGCACAGTTTATCTCCATCTTGAGCGTTTTGTACAAAAAGTTTAACACTGACTCAGCTGATCAAACTGGACAGGTACAGATTTTCCCTTGGAAGCTACAAGGAATGCATCAAACCATAAGGACCTCTCTGCACAATCGCTACACAAATGTCCACTGTTGAAGCTTGTTTAAAGATTGCAGCACAAAATTTAGACAAGCTAGTGAAATACAGAGAGAACATAATCTGGTCCAATACGACCAAAGCATATTTGAACTGATCGCTGTGGCTGGCAAAACCATTTAATTAATCGTTGGAACAAATCGCTTTTTTCTGGCTCATAGATAAAGTATTAACAACCTAATTGGTCCTTCATTCACCCTTTTCTTTCTGATAGTTTCTTTCTGGAGTCTCTTGAGTGGATCATCCAAATGAAAGTCTGCGGTTTGGCAAGAAGCAACAAAGACCAGAAGAAAGATTAAACATTTGACACAGAGGTGAATCTTTAGACATGGGAGTACGGGGGTAAAGTCTCCGCAGGTCACAGGTGTAACTTCCCGAAGGACTGGTGTGGACATGTCCCACCAACTTTGGCCTGACTGTAAGGCATTCACATGTAAGTTTTGGTTTTATTCTCAGGAGTAAAAAAGAAAAGGCCTTCCAGTGACTGTGGGTGCGTCACTCCTCGCCCCCGCTCCTTATCGTCCACATCAACTTGCAGCACACCCTTGCCACAGGTGTTTGAGAGATGCCACCAGTTCTCCTTCACATGCATCAGCTGCACAATACACGGGCTGGTGGTGAGGCAACAGGTATCGAGGCTCGTCTGCGCCCTTGGGTTGTGATACACAGAAAAGAAAACGCTGATACGGATTTTGAAAAACGCCAGAGAGAAAGAAAAAAAGAGATGTGGGGGGGAAAGATAAGAGAGCGTTCTGAAATCCAGCAGCTTTTGTCTTTGCAAGGGATGAACATAACGCACGCACACAGACGTGGAGAGGCAGGCGGTGATGCACCCAGGTATCCAGAAACAATGAGTGGGTGGAGGTTAGCCCTTGGGCTTTTCCCAGAAACCAGCAGCCTAATTACAAAAGTAAACACGCACACAGATGCACACAAAGGTTTTCCCTAAAGCTAGAACAGCTGTGAGGCTGGTGATAAAAAAAAAAAAGCACCTTCAGATGATGGATCTCAGGTAAAACAAGCATCATTCACTGACCTCACTGCTCCAACACAGCATTTTAATTTTAGTGTAGTGATGCAGTATGCTCACGTTTTTAAATATAGGATCAAACATGAGCAGCGATGTCCTCACCGAATTCCCAACTTTCTGCTGTTTGTGTTGCCGCTTGGAGCAAATAAGGACAGATTACAGGCAGGGAGAATGCATTCACGCCAGAACATTGATGGAATATTTAGGATGCCAAATTGAAAAGCTCGAGTTTGTTATTCAAGGCGACGGATCTCGTAGCTTTTTTTTGTGTGTGTGCTCGAGTGTGGACTTCAGGCAAATGTGGGTGGAAAGGGGCTTCCCCGGTGCCACAGAACAGAGAAACACTCGCTGCTCTTATATAAACGTGGACTCAAAGGATTTTACTGTACAGCAAACACCTACACACAGTGATGCACAAACACAAGCTCGATCCAGATTCAACTCAGCTGTTCAAAGAGTGTTACATAAACACAATCGAAATGCACAACTTAAATAGCTCAAGGTAGAATCACAGACATATGCTTTTGCTGAATATCTACAGATGTAGAAACCCAGAGCAAGAAAAACAAAACAAAACAAAACAAAAAAAACTTAGCAAGCTGGCTTCCATAAAGTGAAAGAAACGTCAGGAACTTCAATAGACTCTTAAACTTGAACTTTTGTACAACCATGGATTTTAGAGTATTCTAATGAGATTTTATGCAATGAACAAACATAAAATTAGGCTTTCTGGGCAGAATATATGTGTGGTGAAAAATAAACACTGCCCAAGACCCTGAACATCCCCATCCCCACCATTAAATATAGTGGTGGCTGCATCATGCTACGGGAATGTTTTCCTCAGTAGGAACAGGGAAGCCGGTCAGAGCTGATGAGAAGATTTATGGTGCTAAAAAGCAAATGTTCTCTGTTAAATCTCTTGCAAAACCTAAAAGCTTGAGCTCCAAACCTGCTCAGCTAGATTTGGAGATTTCACTCCGTCACAATTCGACTGACAGTTTCAAAATGAATATAGATATGGTGGTGTCCAACCGTGAAACATTGTGCAGTTTGTCATGGTCTTGTTTATCGAGGGCAGTTCCAGAGAAAAACCGCTTCCATTTTCCAGGTGCACCTTTATGACACTGACATTTCTTCACCTTCTAAGTCCAATATTTACCACTTTGCACCCTGTCAGCTCCAAAGGGAAGTATCTCTCCGAAGTGCCTCTCTGCTGCCGCTTGTTTATCCTCTCACTCCAAACAAAAGCTGTCTGCTGCTTGATGCAAGTCCGGTTGTATTCAAATGTGTTTTAGATTGTTTTCCAGGTTTTGAGTTTGCAGAGCTACAGTCATGAATATAACATTAAAATAAAAGTTAAACAGATGTCCCTCAAAAGACTGTGCAGCTTTATATAACTAATTCATGCACACAGAGTTAAGCCCAGAATGAGTCATACCCTTGGAAGATATAGATAGAAAATATCTTTTTTTTTTTCAGCCAAGATGCTGAAAGATTATTTTTTTAAAGAAAATAGGGAAGAAATGTCTAAGAAAATACAAACATAAAGGGAGTTTTTTAATTATTTTTTTTTTTTATCATTACAGCAATCAAACCAATGAGCTTCAAATCTCTGAGTTTGGACATTCCCCTTTCCATCACCCTAATCTTCAGCTCCCTCCACAGCTTCACTATTAGGTTCAAGTCAGGACTCTTTCAGTATCAAGTTAACATTGATTCCAGTCCAAAGAAACATGTTGATATGACAGAAGAATTACGACCAGACCTATGAATAATAATGGGCTTAACTACACACACTATTACTTAAAATGCTTTTACTTAGCTTGTCAAGCCAGGGGCAGCTGGGTTCAGGTTCACCCCAACACCAAAACAGTATGCCTCTGAAAGAGGAAGGCTGAGTATTCAGAAAAGTCCAAGAACAACATGAAATTCAGATTTTTTTTTTCAGGGTATCGATACTTAATTCCATTCAATTAATATAGATTTTACAACTTCCAGTGTGTTTGTTATCGATTGAAGGGTGTAAAGTTCACACCGTGGTGTCTCTTCAGGATGGAGTAAGTAACTTTTGCTCAAGATGTCACTATCATTTTTCTTTGTTTGTTTCCCATATGCATCATCTGGGGGTGGGATCTCAATGCAAAGTGCACAGTCTGCCACTGAAGTCATTTTAAGCCTTCACTAAGTCGAGGTGAGTGAATCTTCTTCACTGTGCAGAGTGAGCACCTTTTTAGTTTAATAGGAGATTAAGTTGCATAATTATCTGGCCAGTACGATGAGCATCTCTGAGTTGTGAGCAGACCAATATAAAACAGGATCCAAAGTTTATTCATGTTTTATCTGTAATTCGAACATCTTCAAAGACTGGGTTCATCTTTTAAGGCGTGGGTTACCTCATTAGCATAAGTGAACAAGGTTACATTAAAAACTGAAATGATCTTAACACCAAATACAACAGGCAGGTGCGAGTGCCATTCTTCTCCTGCTCTGGGTATAATTCACTACAATTAATTTGTTGCAGCGTCCTTTAAATCTGGCCGTCATTGTAAATGAAATGTGTGCAGGAAAAACAAAACAAAACAAACAAAAAAAAACCCCTCTGCGCTCATGTTTGTGTGTGGATTCAACATGCAAATGAAATGCCCCATAGTAACACCAGCCTTATTAAAACACAAATTATGTTTATTGTTAATTATGCTCCACTCTATCTTACATTAATATGTATTTATGTCATAACCAAGTACAGTATATCCCTCTCTGTACTCATCTGCCACTTGACCTCTCTCACCCTCATCACTTCTTAATTTCTTAACCTCATCTTCACTTCTTTCTTCTCCACCCTCCTCTTCCCGCTTCCTTCATTACCGCCTATTCAGGCCCTGGGGTTTTCTGACTCACTCCTCCCGCATGTGTGTGTTCACTGGCCTGAAGTGAGGAAATAAACCGGTTTGTTTTCAACCCTAAACACAGAAAAGTCTTCCAGATGAGAATATCAAGGCCTCTGCTCCTGCACCCTGCAGATCGTCCATGTTCGACCTTTTATGTCTCAAGATCAGACAGCAGACTCAAAAAATGACAAAACATTTCACCAAAAATTCAATGTATCAAAATGTTTTCTTGGTGTGAGAAAAGTGTACTTCCCCCCACCCCCCATGAAGATAATTACATTGTATATTAATTTTATTCAATCATTTAGAAAATACATATTTTTTTAATCAGATTATCTCAAGTTTCTTGTTGTGGCTCAGTGGTTTGATTAGTTCACTAATAAACTGTTTTCTATTGTACTTGGTTTTATTAAATTGAGCATTTTTTAAATTTCTATTAGGCAAACTTTGTTTTGTTTAGCAAAAAACAACAAAAAAACAGTGAAATGCAAAATGTTTCAGGGACTTAAGGATTGTGGTTCCCTTTTCTTTCAAGGCCTTTAAAAATAATTTTCTAATTCAAACAGCATGAGTAAAGTCAATTTCTCACCCAGCCGTCATGATGTGATTAGGAGTGGCAGATAGGTATTAGATTTTGGTTATTAATTAATTAAAAGCTCAGATCAAACAATAGATAACACATATGATAAGTTATATAATTTTGAAAATATGTCATGTTAGATTGATTGGTTAGTTCAATAGTTTTTCTTTATTAGTTGGTTGATGAACGCTGTAGTTTGGGTTTCTACTGGCAGATGGAGTCCCTGAAAGCTTCATTTGCTTGTTTACTGTTTGCTTTTTTCCATTGCTTCGTTAGAAGTGGACAGTTATTACAATTGTTTAAATATGCTGCTTTGGGATTTGTTATGTTTTAATGATTGGTTCGCTGGTTTTGTTGGTTGGCTGTCGACAGACTGGCAGGCTTATTGGCTTTGGCGTTTTGCTTCATTTTTTTAACTGGTTGGTTGCTTTATGTTTTACGTGGAGAGGTGTCTGCTGCAATCAGATAACAGAAGAGACGTGGAAAAAAAACATAAAAAAAGACCAATACAAAGAGAATTACATTTTTACCCTATGATGTAATATCACAGAATTTTATTTATGCAGAGTTTAATGGCATCTTCTCCATGAATATAAATTTTGACTCTAAAACCAGAATACTTAATAAAGAAAAATCTCAGTTATCATGTTAGAAACAACCAGCAGAGCGTAGTTGACAAAGTACGTTTGACTCACTTACATACCTTCACTAATATTGGAAAATCATCTGCAGTCTTCATCTGTAAATAAAATGATTTTTGTTTTTTTTGCATCTGATGCTTTAGCACAACGGAGACAGAATATGAATCCGTTTCATTTGTGCCAGTATGTGTGGCAAAACTCTAATGAAACACCATCATCACACAAACACCGTTTTGTACAAAAGATGAGCCAAGTATGTTACAAATCTGCCAGAAATACTTGACAGATGTGCCAATACAAGCAAGTCATTCATGGTATTAAATTAATTTTCTTATTAAATATCCAGGGTCATGTGAGAGCTGGTGCCCAGCCATGAAATGCTGTTTCCCTCTTGGCACCAGAAGAAACAGGAACCTCGGTGTGGCCTGTTGTTAAGCCTCCCTCTGTGCGCGCCACTCGGCGTCAATAGAGAGGGTATCCTCATGTCTGCACACCCATTAAATCACACACCGCACCTCAGGCTCGGCCAGTGGGCCCCCCCACCGCCACGCCACCCAAATCTGTGTCGGTTATGTAAAACGTGGGGCGAGGAGTATGAGAGAGGTCCCTGGAGAGCAGCGTTCATCATACATTAAACAGCACCCCAGGTCTGACTAAACACCGGCTCATTAATAAGTAATGAAGGCAGCGGTTAAAAATAGATCCCTCACAGCTCTTTCCACCCCGGTTCTCCCCCATCTGACAGGAGACTCCCCATGCGGGGAGCAGCGGAGGAGGCCTGTCCTGATGTGCTCAGAGCCAAACCCGCTCTGGTTGGGATCAGCACCATGGAGAGTACCACTGTAATGGCTCACCAGGTGTTCTCTCAATGCGAGCAGCCGACGAGCTGTAAACACAGACTGTGACGACTGTAGACATGCTCCGCTTGTGTTCTTTTCTCCTGCCCAGGTTTCCCCATCGTTCATTTTATTCAACCTCTTTCTCAGAATCCGGGACTCTCTCCTGGATTCTTTAATATAGATTTTACAACTTCCAGTCTGTTTGTTTTCGATTGAAGACAAACTCACTGGAAGCTAACTCCTTTTCTTTTCATCAAATATTGCGGTGCATTTTCAACCTCGCCGCTCAAGTGAACTCTTCAGTTTCCTCTGCTCACCATGTTCCTCTTTTCTAAAGACCTCTATCCCTTTTTCTGTCTGATTTAAGCTACAGGACTATTTTTTACTCTTCCCCCTAAAGGCCAGATGGATTTCTTTTCATGAGCCTGGAAGAGAAGAAATATGAACAGAATCTGAAAACCTGCAGTGAGGATGAGGTAGAAAAAGGGGGTGATGGGTTGAAAGAAGCAGACGCTTTGGCAACCTTTAGCTCTGAGGCGGGAGGGGAGAAAACACAGAGTCTACCTCCACAAGTTCAGTCCAGGAAGATTTTTAAGTCAGATGGATAAAACCAAGGATTATATTGGACAGATGATAATGGAAGCATAGGAAATGTGAAACTGAAGAAAAATTCGTAAAAGAAGACTCCAGCGTTTTGTTCGAGCGTGTGAACTTAACTGAATCGATTATTCATGTGTTAGAATAGACTGGCCGACATTCAGATGTGAAGCCGTCAAATAACTTTAGGCAAGAGTTGGAAATCTAATCTGAATGATACAGAATGAGAAGAAATGTCAGATTTATACATGCAAAGGTGGCAGAGACAAAACCTAAAACCCTAAAATGCGAGGGAGTCGAATGTATGAATATATATGAATATGCACACATCAATTTTAAAGGGTGTCTTTTTTCAGACACTTTGAAAAATGTTCTTCTTCCATTCCCCTTCATAAGTACAATCTAATCTGTGCAGATCTAGCACAATAAAATACCAGAAAGAGCTCGCTTTCTATGAAACTCTGCAGAGTTGGTTTGCAGATCGAAATTGTCTTGTAATTGTCTTCTGTTTTTTTGCCACACACTACCCCACAGCCATAGTCAAGAACTCAAAGAACATTTGTCAAAAAGCGCCACAGTCCAAAGAGAAAGTATTAACTTTTGAAAGTTTTAGGATCATTAAAAAAATAATTTAAAAATTTGGCTTTTTGAAAAGAAATTACAAAAGACAACAGGCATGAGTCAAGATGTCCACGCGGTATTGCATGTAATCAAAGCAGCGTAATGAGGGGAGTAAATGGACGTAAATTGAAGAATGAACCATTTGGAAGTTGTCATTCACAAACAGATCATAAAACCGATACAGCTTGATTTCCAACGCAGCTGCTTTCCGCAGTTTAGATTGCAAACATTGCCACATTTCTGTTCCGTCCAAATTCTCTGTTCTGTGAACATTTCCAGGTAAGCTGGTCAGATGCTGCTGTGGACTCCTGACGGCTCTGAAGGTCAGAGTCTCCACCTCTGGTTGGCAGCCAGTTGTCACTCTGCCCAGCCAGGTAGAGCAGGTGAGAAAGGTTTTAGAGAACGCAGCCAAAAATGATTCCAATAATATTCTCATCCAAAACAAGACAAACGACCCCAAAAAAATGAAAAATAATAATAATAATAAAAAGACAGCCAAGAAGTGAGAGGAATGCAACAACTGCTAGCGAATGAGGAGGCTGAGGACAGACAAAGGGCAACAGGGGAGGAAGGAGAGAAGCAGTGGAGGTTAGGTACTGTGGTGAAGATGGAGGAGCAAAGTTGTGAGCGGAGGAGAAAAGGACCGAGGGGTGGCGGATGATGCAGGAAGGTGAGCCAATCGTCCTGCTCACTTGACCCTTCCAATTACCACGGCGGCGGTTAATTAGCACCAAGGTAAGCTCCAGTAATTACCACATTGTGTCTCGGACAAGAGGCTGCTCACACTGAACACACACTCGCAGGCACACAAATGTGTTGCTATGGATACCTGCAATCCTCTCCATCACTTTGCCCCGCGAAAAGGAAGAGAGAAACGAAGATGGAAATAGATGAAATACATGAGAGGAGATAACGAGAGCGGGAACAGGAAGCGGAGAGGAAAGGCAAACAGAAGCCGCACAAAGTCAAAGAAAGTCGGAGCAGAGTTTTGGTTTGAAAGGCGCCGACTGATTCTGTGCGTCGGCCCCGGTTAACAACTCCTGCTGTCGAGGAATGGCAGATGAGAAAAACAAACTGATCATCGAGTGCACAGGTAAGCTTTGAAAACCGAAGACAAGAAGAGGCACGAGTACCACTTATGAGCTTAAAAGAGGAAATGCTGCGATCTTCTTGCAATTACCTCCTTGACCTTATCAGATATCTTCAGCCAGTCTCATCGGCGGCACCTCTTCTGCAGGCTCTGATATGAGCCACGACGCTGAGCCCACCCGCACCTCTTCACAGATTGCTGCTCAAACAGGCACCGAGGCCACAGATGGGTCGTGGCACCGTGACCCTGACCCCTCACCTCTGCCAACACCTTTACCCCCTAAAAGCTCTGATGCTGTATGCGGTGAAACACACTCGTGCACGGACACACGCGGCCAAAACGTCGCCCCGCTTTAGCTGACATGTTGCGTAAGCTGTCCAAAACGATATCTCTCAGCACTAAAGTGTAGCAGAAGCAGAACAGTAGCCACTTTTCACATCATGGTGGAAGAAGTCGCTCTGTGACCCCCGTTTAGGTAGAACGGTTTCATCTCACTTGTTTTGCTCGAGAAGAAAATAATAGTAAAAAATAGAGGATGGAAAAAGATTGTGGATAAATATTTCTATGAAGAAATGCAGAAATGAAGGGGTTTTTTAATAATAGACGATCTGCTGTGCAGTAGTGAAATTCTTTAATTCACTTAAGTTTTTTTTTCCATACTTTCAATTAAAACAGATATCACATGAATCCAAATGATCTGCACGAAGTTGCCTCCTCCTCCAGATGCTGCCACGCGCCGCAAATCAACCTCCTCACAGCGTCTCTCGTTCTTTAGAGGTCAAATAGCGCCACCAAGTGTCAAGCATCGGTACTGCGCCTGTTTATGCCAAATTGGCAGCAGAAGCGCTTGCTTTAATGCCATGCTTTTCAGTGTCTCCCGTAATTATCTGAAATGACTAAAAAATATCTAAAATAAAATAAAATAAAAATCTTACATAAAGAAGCTTTAGAAAATCGTCACAATGTGATCAATTGTATAATTTGTAGAATGGCAAAAATTGTGATACATGTTTATTTAAACATTACATTTAAAAAATGTAATGTTGTTTTTATTTAAACATTACATTAAAAAAAATGTGAGTTATAATTGTGTCTTTCAGCAAATACAAAGTCAATTTTCATTCACAGGGCTCCAGTCACCACAGCAGGAGAAACAATCAAAGATCCCTCTCTATGCAAGTTTGTAAAATATTAGACAAAAAATGTGTACAATTATGCCACTGCAAAATCATTTCAAAAACTCTTTAGGACCATTAAAGAGTTTGCAACTTATAATCTATGTTGTTTGCATGAAATGTGACATTTTATGCAGCTGAACTGAATAGTGTGTAGAAACTATGTAGCTTTTTGTTGTTGTTGTTACAGTTTACTTAGAGAAAAGAGTGACCTAAAAGAAAAGGAAAATCAGTTTTCTAGGGCAAAATTATGAACACTCGACAGAGCTCACAAGAAGTTGATAATTTAAAAGAAAAGTAAAAAGGAGAACATGAAAGTATAATGAAGATATTTTCATCAGAAATATTTTTTTTTTTTGACAAATGATAAATTACTAAAATACAGACAATATTTAAAGACAGGAGCAGCTGAAAGAGACTAGTGTAATGTTTTAATGAAGATGATGGAAAGAGATTGCTTGGCAGCAAAAAGAATTTTAAGAAGTTTATCCTCATTTTCTGAGAATATGTCAGACTAAAGGGACGGAATGATTAAATACACGTTACTGTTTGACTTGGTCTTCAGGTTTGTTTGTTTTTTCACAAATGAAACTTTAAACCATTTGGGAAAATATTCTGATTCCTCACACATGATCCATCTTTTTAATGACCTTGTATAAGCATAAACATCTGCTACTTTCTAAAAATACTTTTTATTTCTCTAATCTAGTAGGGGAGACCAGGTATGGTTGTAACATGGGGAGAGTTGTAACGCCACCAGTTCCACCAATCAGGGATAAGATAGGAGTCACATGATCCTTTCAGTGTTTTCCCGCTTCCTCCCCAATTCCATATTGTGATTGTTAAGGCTGGAAACAGGCACGTGAAGATACTAAGAAGGAAAAACGGATTTTGAGGTAAGAAAGTACATTTTTTGATCATGACTATTTCTTATTTAGTACTTATACTGTTGCAGATAAAACCATGTCACTTACATTAGATGAAAGTGTAATTTCTCAGGCAAAATATGATGTATTTTCCCATGCTAATTTCAAACCGCTATGCTACTACAGCTAGCTAAACATGGCTGACAGGGTTGGGGTGGCTTGTAACACATCTATCAGGTCGTTTATGTTCTGCATTACTCAAGCTGACATAAATACTTAAATAAAAAGTAATATTTTTTTAATTTATTTAACATGAAGAGATTAATAGATTTGTATATGATTAAATTTTTGGATTTCTGATTTTCCATTCCTGCTGTGGTATAAATGGTCTTAAGCCAAATATATATTGTAAGGAAGGTTAAAATTTTATTAGATCTTAAGCTTGGTTTTGTGTTTTTGTGCCTGTTTTGGTTTCCCAGGCCTAGATCAGTAGATGCAACACAGCTCGGGGGAAAGGCTAGTATCGCGAGATTCGTTGTTTTAAGTTCTGTTTATTCTGCTCTTAGCAACCAATATCTAACAGCTGATCCGTTATGTTTTTTCTGTTGTTGGTTATGGCGCTCACCGCCGGGACATCGCTAAATGCTGTCTGTGCCAGAGCTAGAGGCCAGAAGCTACACAGTTCTTCTGTGAGAACAACTCAGTTTTCGTTATAATTCATCTGTGCTGGAAGGAGTAAAGTTCATGCAAGAGACCCTTCGTTCTTGTCGTGTATTTTCAATTACCGACACGCCTCCGTAACACCGGAAACCAAAAGTTGAAATGGTTCAAATAAAATTCTGCTTAAAGGGGTTTCATAGTTGTCCTGTGGTGAGTGGTTTTTTGGCGCCCTCTACTGGTTGCCTATAAAAGGAGGAGAAACTATAGATTCCACATAGTAGGTTTCGGTTCGGGACTCTATGGTAGGTCATCAAGTCCAGTTCTTTTCTGAACAGTAGTGGTGGTTGTGCTCTGAGACTAACGTGGAGTTTTGTTGCAGTACCCAGAACTGGTGGACCAGTAGGGAGGCTCACTGTGCTTTTTGTTGTTGACACTCATTACAGGTAATTATGTTATGTTAAACGTCAGAAATTTATGTTGTCAGTTATGTTTGTCAGTTTCTTTTAGTTAAGTTTCTCAGTTTGTTTATTATGTTGTCTGTTTGCTGTATTTGCCAGTGTGTCTGTTTGTTCCCTGTTTCAGTTAGAGGTTACTGTTAAATAGTTTATTAGTTAAATTTGACTGCTGTCTATGTTTATTTGTCTGATTTTTATTTATTTATAAGAGAAAGATTGTATGAATTTCATTTGAAAGTTGTGCTATCAATCAAAATCCACTATATGATCACCTGTTACAAAATGTGTTGTTGGATCCAATTGTAGTGATTATTTGTAGGAAATAGTCTGTTCGCCACTCTACTGTGTACCCAGAACTGGTGGACCAGTAGGGACGCTCACTGTGCTTTTTGTTGTTGACACTCATTACAGAAATTCACCCAACTAGTCTCCGCTGTGTGCTGTATGTGGAGGAAGAAGTCACATACATACATATATATATTGTGGTAGATGTAGCAATACCAAGTGATTGCAACATCAGGAAAAAGGAGCACGAGAAACTGGAGAAATACCAGGGCCTCAGGGAAGAACTGGAGAGGGCCTGGAAGGTGAAGACCACAGTGGTGCCTGTGGTCATCGGGGCCCTCGGGGCAGTAACCCCCAAACTGGAGCAGTGGCTACAACAGATCCCAGGAACAACATCAGACATCTCAGTCCAGAAATGTGCAGTCCTTGGCACAGCCAAGATACTGCGCAGAACCCTCAAGCTCCCAGGCCTCTGGTAGAGGACCCGAGCTCAGAGGATAAGAACCACCCGCGTGGGTGAGAAGGGAATTTTTTTATATATATATATATATATATATATATATATATATATATATATATATATATATATATATATATATATATATATATATACACTTATCTATACATAATAGCAAACATCGAAACTAATAGGAACAGCACAATAAACGTGAAAACAGCCATGAACGAGTCCATAAAGTTGTGCAACTAATTGCCATTATAATTATTAATATTAAAATACTATTTCTAATTTTCCATACAATACGTACAAATGTTTTTTGTACTGTTGTAAACATTAAACAGTCTCCCCTTCAGTTTAACCATATAAGTGGAGACACATTGTTTATGTAATAAGTATAAACTAACTCGCAAAGTTTGTACTTACGCCTAAGTAGAATTTTGAGATCATTTAACAAAGCAGTGATTTCAGACTGGGGCAGGAAGCCGGAGCGCCCGGAGAGAAACCTGCAAACAGAAAACTACTTTTGATATTTACGCAATATAATTGCAAAACGTATTTTTGACATTTGCTTAAAGTAATTTAGGCTCTAGTAGCCAAAACGACTTTAAGTAAAAGCAAGGGGAGAAGACACGAGGCAAAGACCAGCAAGGCATCGATTTGGACTATGGGAGGAGGCCTGGGAACCTGGAGAGAGCCCACTGATGCACGAGAACAAGCCGTGAAGGCAGAAGAACCCAGGAACTGATTCAAACCCATAAAATGGTTTTCAATCACAAAAATGTGTGTTTTAACCATACTAACAGAATTCAGACTATGGCAGGAAGCCGGAGCACCCGGAGGGAAACCTGCAACAGGAAACCTGTCTAAACTTTTTATCCTTTTATTCCATAAATCACACACATGTTTGGTCCCAGTCAGATTTCTCCAGCCTCAAATTGTTTCCTAATTAGGTCTTTTGGGGGTTTTTTTCTTCTAAATTTTATATTTTTAGCTCCTCTTCAAATGCATCTTTATGATCTTCCAGAGGAGGGGCTGGAGAAACTGTAAAATCAGGTGTCACAATTTCTTGAAAATATAAATCAGTCCATTTTGTGGCATGTCTTCACTGCAGTCTGCAATGAAGACGTGCCAAAATGGACTGATTTACATTTTCTCATAAACATAAATCAGTCCATTTTGGCACATGTCTTCACTGCAGTCGTTGTCTGCAGTGAAGACATGCTCGTCTTCTGCCTTCACGATTTGTCCTCCTTTCATCAGATAAGTGTAGAAATTGCTCAGATCTCCACAGATGACGGAGGACAGGTGGTACGTCTCCGTACCACTGTCGCAGGTCGCAAGAACAACCAGCGTTCGATTGGCCACAACGTGGTACCTCCTGGTCAGCCTATGGAGGAAAAATACCAAGACGTTGTTACTCGCCAGGCAATGTTTCCTCCTCAAGGCTGACCCACAGCCTGAACAGCGTAGTTTGCCCCCCCAAGTCCAACCAGTAAGTGTAACTTTCTCTAGAGTGATAAAAAAAAAGACAAATCTTCAAGACGCGACTGCCTGCAAGTGGTCCCTCAGCTCCACCAGCACTCCGCGGAATTCTTTATTAAATAATATATATATATATATCTTTTTTGTGTGTGTGTGTGATCGTATAGTTTAAATCGAACAGTTAACAATTTCTTAAAATCAAAACAAAACATTCTCATTCCAAAATAACTTCAACAAAACCAACAGTAAAATAACAGATAACTGCCATCGCAGTTAACAGTTATAACATTTGGAAAACATTTCTATATATATTTTTAGACATGTATACATATGTTTTTATAACCAGAACCCACCTAGAGTGATAAAAAAAAAGATAAATCTTCAAGACGTGACTGCCTGCGAGTGGTCCTTCAGCTGAAAAACAACAGATATAGTTATCGTCATGACTGTTTGGTCAGCCAGCAACACCAACTGACGCAGCTCTCACACATAGGGTCATATTTTTCCCACCCAACCACGACAAAACTTCATAAATTATATTTGTAGATGTCAATTGTTATTATAGTATTTTGTTAAGTACTGAACCAGAAAAATATGACCCCAAGTAAAAAAAAATAATGAAGAGCTGCCTGTCTCGTATCTACCTCCACCAGCACTCCGCAGAATTTTGGTGGGGGAAGCCAGCGCCTGAAGGACCTGTCGCATACAGTCCGTTATCACACCACTAGGTGGCTCCATAACATGCATTACTCAAAAATCTCATCAAAAACAAACACAACCTTCATTATTTTGGGCAAAATTCACACAGACATATACACACTTTGCTCTCTGTTACAAGTACAGCAGCGAACCTAAGCTCGTTGAAAATACTACTGGCGGAAGAGAAATCAGGGGGCCGCTGTTCAATGGCTCGTGGAACAGAGACTGACAGGTAGCACAATAATTTTCATTATAGAGCTCCCTGTCAGTGTCTCCGCCAAGAGATCCCTAGTGGGCCAAAAGAAACTCTAGCAAACACTTCATGTCAAAGTCCCGCCCACATCTGATGGCAGCTGCTTTTCCAGCTCCATCAGAACCGGGGACAGGTCTGCTTGACAAAAGTGCTTGCCAGGCTGGTGGACTGCGGAGTCAACGAGGTCCACACAACAGCGGATGGAAGTTGCCTCCAGAGAAACCCTGTCCTGGGCAAAGCACCTTCTGGTGACGCCCAGGTTCAGGAAACTCTGGAGAGCAGCGTTCATCCAGCTGTTGTGCAGCCCGTTGGCGAACTTGTAGTTCTGCTCCGCTTGTCCAAGTCCTGCAGCCGGTGTCCTCCGTATAAGTGAGAGATCCGAGCCATTTCTACTCTCTGAATTCATGTCCAGGGGCCAACGTGTTTGTGCGAATGTCTCTGGACAAACCTCCCCCGCCAGGTCGATTTGTCCAAAGACAGTACCGTCGTCCCCTGGACATATTTGGGCTGAGTCCGAATTCCCACTAACGTCCTTCGCCAGGTGGTTTTGATCTTCAGTGTTAGACCGAAATAATTTGTCCTCCTCTCCTTGCTGGTCTTTGCTCGAATCCTCCCCAGGAAAGAAGAGATCACAAACCTTTTTCAATCCAGTCGTCACTGCGTATCCTATTCCCCAACCGAGCGGGAGGAAAAATGGCACTAGAGCTTCCGATAAACGAAACATTACGAAACGCGCAAATATATCTCTTAGAAAAAAATCCTAAGAACTGTCTGGTTCTGACTGACGGTTTCAAGCATTTAAGAATCAGAACTTCTTTGATCTTCTGTGATGGACATGATGTCATCTATGACAGACATGATGTCATCTATGACCTCATCAGTGAGCTCACTGGACTTCAGGCGCAACTCTTGCTTCTGATCGTTGCTATGAAAACAATCAGCTCGGTTCTGCATTACTCAAGCTGACATAAATACTTAAATAAAAAGTAATATTTTTTATTTATTTAACATGAAGAGATTAATAGATTTGTATATGATTAAATTTTTGCATTTGTAATTTTCCATTCCTGCTGTGGTATAAATGCTCTTAAGCTATTTACATATATCTAGATGTAACATGGGGAGAGTTGTAGACCTGTATTATGGACTGACTCCACGTGAGGTAAGCATATGACAGGTTAGTCACTGGAGATAAGCGAAGAATTGGATACCAGTGTAGGTGCTTGACAAATTGAAAAACATTTTGTGTTTATGTATATTCTATTCCTCTTTCTTTTAGGTCAGAAAGTTTGCATATCAACTGGCCGTAATCAGTCACACCATTACATTTAACCAGTAATAATAAATAAATAAAAACTGGAGTTCTTTAGTAACATACAACCGAATGCCTTATGCAAATTGTGTAAATAATGTAATTTTACTGATGCTCTTTAAAATCATGCAAATGTTTTAACAGGTTTTTAGGGGTTTCTTTGTGTATGTCAATTATGTCATCCCATCCGCAAACATGGGATGAGAAGCAGATGGCAGGGCCTGACTGGTTCACATTATTTATGAAGAGGAACCCCACCCTGTCAATAAGGAGTCCTGAGGCAACCAGCCTTTCAAGGGCCACAAGTTTTAACGTTTCTTCAACACCCTTGGACAGGTCATTGAGAGATACAACTTCGACGGGAGCGATATATGGAATGTAGATGAAACTGGTGTAACAACAGTCCAATCACCAGACCGTGTTGTTGCTCGTCGTGGTGTCAAGCAGGTGGATGCGATGACATCAGGTGAGAGAGGTGTGCTCGTGTCAGTAGCATACGCTGTGCAAGCGCTGGCAAATGCAATTCCTCCCTTCTTTGTATTCCCCGAAAACGTTACTAGGAACTCTTCATTCAGAGTGGGCCAACAGGGAGTGCAGGAAGTGGTAATGCCTCAGGATGGATGCAAGTGGAAGACTTCCTCTTATTCCTTGCTCATTTTGCAAAACACACAAAGGTCAGCCCAGAGAAGAATGTTTTACTTTTGTTGGATAATCACTGTTCTCATGTATCTGTTAAAGCTATTGATTTCTGCAAAGAAAAGGGAATAGTGCTACTTACCTCTCCCTCCACTGCAGTGTCTACGGCCCATTTAAGAAAACAAGTATTTGGCCCTTCAACCCTGTCATTTTTGAGGAGTGTGACTATGCACCCTCATAAGTCACTGACCGTCCCGACCCAGGTACATTACTGACATCTGGAGCTTTCCAGCTGCAGTCTCCACCAACTCACCTGGAGACTACTACTTCTGGCTCCTCTGCAGTTAATAATGTGACCATGTCCTGTGCTCCAGATGAGCCAAGTACCTTGGGGGTGTCTCCTGGTCAGGCATTCAATCCTTTGGCTATGCGGCCATTTCCAAAGCAGGTCCAAGGAAAACAACTGGCAGGATCAGGAAGAAAAGGAAATCTGAAATACACTGACTCACCAGTGAAACAAGCACTGATGGAAGAACAGAGAAGAGGAAGAAAAAATGTAAGGAAGAGTTTCTTTGCAAAGAATAAAGGCAATTAAAAGAGGAAGAAGAGAAAGCCTGTCAAGAAAATGTTAAAAGCCGATGCTGAGGATTCTGAGACCTCAGACGATGAATATTTTTGTGTTGTCTGTATGGAGCCATTTGGCAACTCAAAGCCACAGGAAGTGTGGTTAAAATGTGCCCTATGCAGTCTCTGGGCCTACGAAGCCTGTACTCCTGGGCTACCATCATTCATTTGTCACCACTGTGACTCTAATTAAGGATACACACACAAACACACACACGCATTGACATTGTTTTTTGTTAGACCTACATGTTTGTAGTGTTCATTAAGCATACATATTAAGGAAGTTTGTTCTAGTAGAATAATTTACACACATGCACACACACAGAGTATATTTGAGTTATGGTCAGTCACATAACCTACCCGTTACAACCTACCCGGTAGCGGGGTAGGTTGTAACAAAAGAACACCATGTATTTGACATGAACTCATGAGGTCTGTGATATTCTTGCAGAGGTTTGAATTGGTGCCATTTGTAGTACAAATGTGGGTATTTTGTATAAAAGTTTGAAAATCTAGCTCAAAGATTCTGCGAGTTAAAGGTGCTGGAGCAAAAAGTGTTACAACCATACACGGTCTCCCCTACTTCCTTTATGTTCTTAGACCATCGTTGATTTTGATCATGACCTGTAGAGGTCGCCAGTTTTCCTGAAGTCTTGCTTGCCTTTTGTTTGTGAATCTAATGTGTTCATTTCACCCAAAATGCGTCAAATCCACCTGGACAGTTTATGTGAAAACAAGACTTATTGTTTGAGAAACGCATTTGCTCCTGTTATTTTCCATCTGCGGAGCCTTTTGTGCCATTTGGAGAACAATACAGTAAACTGCCTCTGAACGCACTTTGCACTGTTTTTATATGTGCATAACCAACTCTAAGGATTGGGATCAAAGGTTTTCTGTTGTGGAAACCGTACACGTTACTTCTGCTCAAATATCACTGTATTTTTACCAAAACCCTACACATGATTTCAGTCTTTGCCAATATGATTACATTCTTTTCCACTCAATAAAACCAGGTTAAAAAAAACACTTTACCAAATATATCTATATATTTTTTACTTTTGAGTAACTTTTTGGATGACTAGTCTTTACTTCTGCTTGAGAGGAAAAAAATACACTGAAACTGTGCCACTCTTACTTTCAACAATATTTAACTTCAAACATTCATGTTTCTCATTAAAGTAACTACAGGAGAGTGGAGGAGGAGCCATTGTACTCGAGTACCATTGTGTCAAAAATATTACCTGAGAGAAAGTAAACAATGTCACACCGACAAATATTTTCTTCAAAATATTACTGAAATGTAACTAGTTATTACCTACTTCTGACTATATATCAGCTCTATTAAATTATAGGATACTGCTTTGTTTTGCTCATGTCCATATTCTTGTTAGGACTTGCAGTCATCTGAAGAGCATTTTTACTTTGAACACCATTTCTTTTTTTTTTCTTTTTTAATGTGTTGGACTTCTCTAATCTTCCAGCAGGACTCCGTTATAATGTAGAACATTAGTAAGCATGAAGAAACAGCTTGGATGCAATCATAATAAAATAACTAGGAAGCAATGTGATTCTGCATAGCTCAGTAAATTTATAGTTGAAATTTTCTACAGATTAGAATTAAAAAAGAAAAATGAAAAACACACATTGTCCCGGAAATGCGCCTTAAGCAACGCTGTACGTCACATTCAAACACACTTTAACCCTGAGAGCTGGATTTAATTTCCTTTATTTTGTATTAATAGCCATTTCTTTACAGATGAGCGACCTTTTTGGAAAGCACTGTCCCAGCAGATACTCCGCTGACCATTTCACACAAAGCCTCTAAGATTTGGCACAAACAAAATATACAAATTAGCATCTCTGTATGCCACACTAATAAGAAACAAAGTGATCAACAATAAATATGACAAGATAAAAATGCAGCGATAAAATGAAATGTCATTAAATTATGTAACCCCTTCAGAGCAAAAATGTAGTTTATGTTTGACTTTGCCATAAAATACTTTGTAATCAGGCTGATAATATTCAAGCTTCAGTATTGGTATTAAATACTTATTGGAAGAGATGTTTTAAAAATTAAAAATAGAAAAAAAGTTGCAGAGGTATCATCTTAATGAGCTAAAGTCTGTTCTGATAAAGCCTGAGATTCCTCTGTTTTCAGTATGTCTGATTTGTCAAGGCCAGGACAGGAAGTGAAGGGAACCCAGGCAACAAGCTCATGATGTATGTACAGTCAGGGTTATTTATGTGCCCCAAAGTTACTGTGGAGTTTGTCTCCCCCTATTGGTTAAATCAAGTGTAAACAAAGAAAAAAATGTACAGCATCCAGAAAAATCCATGCAGTTTGTTGGGCTACTTCAAGTCTGACTCCTCCTCCACATCTGCAACTACAAAGCCTGGATCAGAAAATCCAGCCGATGTTTGTCCTGGTTTGACAGCAAGATGCAGAAATGCGCCTCCTCACACATCCGGGTACGACCATCAAGAGAAAGTGCCGTTTCCCCTTTAGCAGTGAAAAGCAGCCGTCACTGTGGTGGAGGCGGCTGCGTCACGTTATGGCGACTCGCAAGAGACGCATTCGAGAAACACTCAAATTAGAGGGAAAATACTAAGAATGGCGTCCCAATAAACAAAGTAAGCACCTGCACTGACCTGAAAGTCACTTAAAAATTAAATCAGAATGTGAACATATCAGAGCCAGGCTCAAATTAAACTGTATTTAAGGGGACAAAACAAAAAGCGTAGAATAAAACAGTCCAAACCATTTCAAGGATGAGAGTCTGGAACCAACTGTATTCTAGCTGGAGCTAAAGAATGCCGACAAAAGCGTTTCCGCTGGTCTCAATAGCTCCGTTTCAACTGGAAACTCCTCCGACATCGCGTCGTTTTGCATGGCTAACCGAGGACTCGTGGTGCTGTGGCCGAGTCAGGATGAAGGTGCAAACCGTGTCTGAAGAATTCACCTGCAAACGCTCTGCATCGACAGCCAGGAGGCGACCCAACTTTAGGAAACTAAAAGCAAAGAATGGTTTATTCAAACAGCACTGCTATAAATAAAAGCAGCCTAAATCCAAAAAGAGATCACACAGCCTAAACACAAATTAGACCTTGGTCTGCAGGAGTGCTTCTGAGCAGATGACTAACTTTAAAACAATCGAAGAAAACAGCTTAAATTGCATCTAAACTGCCCCTAAACATTGACCCAGAAAATGCAACCGGACAGTTAGGCCGAAGGTTTCTCTGTGACCTGAAAAGAAAGAAAAGAGAAAGAAAAAAAAAAAAAAAAAATCGCCATCCGCACTTTGCTCTAGAAACCAGCAGCAGTGACAGTTTCGGTGCTTAATGTACAAAGCCAATGTGTTTGTGGAGACCCAGCAGGAGGGGCGGCAGGCTGTGGGTGGAGGCGGATGAGGGGTCCGGTGGGTGAGGACAGCAGGACTCAGGGAGGCGTCTCTGCGTTATTAGTGGTGGTCTTTTTCTTTGTGACCTTTTTCACTGTCTTGGTTTGAGGCTGGCAGAGGGAGGGAAGAGCGAAGAAGAGCTCAGTTAATCAAATGAAAGCGTGAAAGAGAAACAAATAAAAGAAGAACCAAATCTTTAGAGGCCCTTACACATTCAACCCCTTTTCAGACTGAACTTTTCAGAGCTCTTGAGTCTTTTTTATTCCATTGCTAAAAAGCAAAAATAGTGATGTTCACTACCGATTTTCAGCTGATATGGACCAAAAACCAAAAAGAGGGAGCGTAAGGAGATGGACAGCTCAATGGATGAGCAGACAGAAAAGGTAAATTGACAGACGAACAGAGATGGATGGAAAGGACGAATGACTGGATGGACGGACAAAATGAATGGCTCGATGGACAGATAGATGAGCGTCTCATCAAACGTGTGGTTTGATAAGTGGAGAGATAAACTTACAAAAAAAAAAGTAAAAATTCAAATACTTTTTCATGTTTCACTGTTTTGCCATGCTTATCCAGACATGAAAAATACTTTCCCAGACCGTTTATGAGCCGCCCTGAACAAGCAATTTAAGTTGAAACATTTGTGTTTTCCTTAGTGATTCTATGAGAACTGATCAACCAAAAGAATCCTGAAAACTTCCCAGACGAGCTACCCGAACTGTGTTCTTACCTCCGTCTTCACAGCCGCTACCTTTTTGGTTGTCTTGGCGGCGCTGACGCTGCGTTTGGGACCTTTGTCTCCCAGATCGTCATCCGAGTGTTCGGTCCTCGTGTCCGATTGGTCAGAGCCGTGTTGGGACGACGCGTCATCGGCAACAGGTGCTGACGAGCGGGCTGGACAGAGAAAGTTAGCTTTGGGTTTTACACTCACGTCAGCAAACTATATAAAAGAAAGACCCGTTTCTGATTTCTCCTTCTACCAGACTAACTACTACACATTGTTTATTTTAGAATGAGGGGCGAAAAAATGAAAAATTGTGGATTTTCAGAAAATTGGAGTTAAGTTTATATTAAAAACGAGCTCCTGAATAAGAAAGCTTTCAGGCAAAAACAGAAAAAAAAAGAAAGATTAAAAGATTCAGAAATCATTCAACATGGAAAAATGTTTGTGTTATCTTCAACCCCACTATGGAAATCTGCTGTACCGAAAAATAAAACCTGAAATAATTTGATTTGTGGTAATTAGATTATTTCTACAGCAAAACAAACTGGACATGTTGTTTGTTATGCAGTCCTAGTTTTAGAAACTTGACCGTTATCAGACAGTCCTGTAGCTTCAGCGTCTCGCTATTCAGGACAACATAGACAGCAGTGAGACAAAGAGTCCTCATTCTGAGCCTCTCGTCCCTCCAGAATCACATGACCCTCCCCACCGCAACTCCCCTCTCTGGACTGCTTCATTATCCTCCAAGTCATATGACTCCTCACAGCCCAAATACGACTCGCCCTGCTTTCAATGAACAAAGTCCTTAAAGTCACTCTCCAGCGCAGTTAATGCTTGCTAATATTGGTGAACGTGTGCGCCACCTCCTGGCTGATGGGGCGTTTGTGGCCTTACTGTGGCGAGCAGAGGAGCTGCGCGCCCGCGGCAGCGTGCTGGACCCCGAGCTCATCTCGTCCGTGTGCTCTCGTCTCGTCCGAACCTGGGCTGTGTGCAGGTCCAGCTCGTCTTCCGTGTTGATCAGGGTCAGGTCCTGCATGCTGAAGCTGCGCAGCTTGTCAGAGAGCACACCCTGGCCCTGGGCATTATGGGAAAAGAAAATGGACGTTACGAGATGAATGCATCTTTTCTGCCTGTTCAGCTTCTGTAAAGGAGACACTAAAGTTGCCAAAAAAAATTATAATTATATTAGCTACTTTGCGTAACCTTGCAGCATGCTTCACAATTATAAGAACCTCTGATAAAAATAACCTAGAAAACCTTAAAAAAAAGAAAAAAAATAGAAAAAATTTGATTGATTGAGTGATTGAAAATGCAATCTTTTGTTTCACTGCCTTTACCATCGTCTTCACTGCAGCACGAAATATAAACATGGTGAGAAGATAAACTTTGGTTCATTTCAACACTTCTGACTGAAATGAAGACAGAGGTCAGTACATCAGCTGATCTCTGTGTTCTCTTGAGAGATAAATCACATTTTTAAACACAAGCTGGGAAGAAGCCCAGATTCTACATGCAACACCATATTTTAACAAGAATAACAAAGACACTTCACCACAGACTGGACGCCTCACCTTGGTGGCTGCGGTGACGGCTGCATTAGCGGCGAGGTTGAGACCCCGTTTTCCGAACTTCATCATGGTCTCATAACTCCTGTCTTTGGCCTGTGCGATGTATTCGTCAATCTCCTTCACCCGGCAGCAGGAGCAGGAGGATCGACAAAATTTTTTTTTAAAAAGTGACACACAACACAGGGTGTCGGGTCAGACACAAATATTTTAACGTGGATGTCACACAATGACAAGACGTCTACCTTTTCTTTGTTGGAGAGCGTCGGGTGGACAAACTTGCGGTACAGAACGCTGGAGCCCTTGGTGTAGGGGGACAAGAGCCAGATCACGAAGGCTATCTTGAGCTCAAAGTAGAACGGAAACCTGAGAAAAGGAATAAAAAGTTGAAGCTTCAACAATAGGCTGGATTAAAAGCTTCTCCTGTAGGTCAGCTCACAACTGAGATTAAAAACTCTCAGACAGGAAAAGGAGGAAGTGGGCCTGCTCTTCCTGCAAAACCTAAACCATTTTTGTCCCATAAATGTTGAAACAGTTCATTTGTATTTCTTTTATATTATTATAGTTACAACTGGAAGCAAACATAAACACAAGAGGTGCTACGGCTTGTATCTATTTTTGTGTGCATTCAGTATACCATCAAAAATTGCCCATAAAACCTGACAAGATAACCTTTATTTTGAAAAAAAAAAAAAAAAAGATGCCTTTTCAAAGAATGAAAATCTTTGCAAATGTTTGGAAGCAAAATGATGTGAATGGCAGCATAAAGCTCTAAAGGTGACGTGATCACTATTTGTGATTATTGTTCTCACAAAACGTTTGTATCATAAAACGTGTGTTCTTCTTCTGATAAGTACTGCAATTTCTGAGTTGAATAACCGTTTTTCAGGGAAAAATAGTTAGTCATGAAAGCAAAAAAAAAAAAATAA
The DNA here is from genome assembly GCF_027474105.1 of Poeciliopsis prolifica. NCBI lineage: Eukaryota > Metazoa > Chordata > Actinopteri > Cyprinodontiformes > Poeciliidae > Poeciliopsis > Poeciliopsis prolifica. The sequence goes on from NW_026562384.1 coordinate 9,164,540, forward strand.
ATAAAATTTTAAAAAGGCCAGTAAAAGATCTTTGTCTGAAGGAAACACTTCCAGTATTTTTGCTGGGATTTCCAACACTTTAACTCAGATTTCATTTTAAAATATGAATAAAAAGAAAATCTAATTCATATGAAAATATCGCACCACATAATGCGTTTGGAGAAGCTGTTCTGGTAGTGGCAGCTAGAATGCTATTATTGGTCCTTCTTTTGCACATCAGTAACTGCTTGGAGTGAGTTGATCTTCCACATTGAGCAACCTGTCCATTCATTCATTCTTTACACACTGACCTTCATCCCTAGTGGTTTTGTTTTGTCTAAAAAGTTATGTTTATTGCACTGTTTTACAGACTTTTCAGGGAAAAAGAGAAAATGTTTTTGACCTCTTTAGAGTTTCTAGAAATACATCAACCAGCTTAATTTCCCCTCTTCTACTATAATAAATAAATTAGATGGATAGAGATAATTACTTTAATCTTATGATAGAAGGGATAGCTGCCTAACCTAGGTGGTCTCTCTCTGAGGAACCTACTTTGAGTTAGTTTTGGAAAAATGTTTACAGTTCTCCCTAATACCTTGGAGCAATTTTCTGCAGCAGAAAAAACTTCAGTAATGGTTTCTATGAAAAGCAGCAGCTGGCCACTTTAAAAAAAAAAAAAAAAAAACAACCTTGAGAAGAAGATTGAACTAAAACTAACACGAGCACTTCAAACGTCTCGTCATGTTACGAGCTTTGCGGCACGTCAAGATCACGATCCTCGCTCACCATGACAGGAGCAAGTCTGTGACCGTCTCCGCTGTGCTGAACAGGGCGAAGACTATCCAGTACATCATCCATTTTACCTGCAGAGACAGACGCACACACGTGAGAAACGAGGGGACATCGGAACAGCGGCGCATGAAAACGCACGCGTTGGAGCGCGTGACGCAACACAGAGGTCACCAGCATGTTTTCATTAATTCACACCAGATAATACTCACAACAAAAAAAAAAATAGATTACTGACGTAAGCTTTAAAACCAGGAAATGCAGGCAAATTAGCACCGAAGAAAAACACCAGAGCTCAGATTTAGTGGCAACATCAGCGCCGTAAACCTTTCTGTGAAGTGGGAGAATAAATGTGGATGTTTAGGAGCATTAATGGGAGTCAGTCGGATGTGCAGCCACAAGACAAAACCACATCAAGCGGCTCGTTTAATTAGTCAGATGGGAAGGGGAGGGAAAAGAACCAAAACATCAGTTTAAAAAAAAAAAAAAAAAAAGGTGTCACCCTCTTTCCTCTTCCTCCTCCCATCACTTGCCACTTCTGCTTGAGCAGCAGTCGAGGAGTTGCCATAGTAACCTGCCAGGAGGAGACTGTGCTCCAGTAGAAATGTAGGCTGAGGGCCAGATCCTCCTCCAGATCCTCCTCCCAGATCCTCCCCCCAGATCCTCCTCCCAGATCCTCCCAGATCCTCCTCCAGATCCTCCCCCCAGATCCTCCCCCAGATCCTCCTCCCAGATCCTCCCCCCAGATCCTCCTCCCAGATCCTCCTCCCAGATCCTCCCCCAGATCCTCCTCCCAGATCCTCCTCCCAGATCCTCCTCCCAGATCCTCCCCCCAGATCCTCCCCCCAGATCCTCCTCCCAGATCCTCCCCCCAGATCCTCCTCCCAGATCCTCCCCTCTCAACGCCTACTGATGCAGCGATGAGGTAAGCAGGAGGAACCCCATTTAGCTGCCACACAACCAGCTACAGGCAGAATGGGTCTCTGCAGCCCTTTTTGTTGGGTTCCCCTAGAAACGCCATTTAATTCATTAGTACCAGCGAACTGAGCCCCAACTGGGTTCTGTTTTGTTTTTCACAAATACGGGACAGGAGGGAGACACACAATTAATAAATGCAATAGTAAATATAGCTCGTTTCAGCCTTTCGCAAGATTTCAATATCTGATCGTCACATCTTTTTAGGTCTACAAAAGATTTAGTGAGATGGAAATTAAAAACAACATGAAGCAGGACCTGCATGGGACCTCAGATTGCGCATGTCAGGGTGTTGACCATTATTAGATCATGAAGAATCTGCCAAAGAAGTGAGGTCATCTGAAAACAATGGTGACCAAACCTTTCAACAAGAACAATGTAGGAGCCTCAGAAATCTGAATATTGGTTGAATAAACAAGCGTCGTCATCAATCAGTTAAACCGGGGTATAAAAACAAAACATCAACAGTTTCTCTGTCGCTTTCATTTATTTGTAAGTTTTTGCAAATTAACTTTTTGTCTCTTCCAACAAATATGTAGCATAAATTTGCTTTACCAAGTCCAATTTGTTATCATGTTCCGCTCTTAGGCTTATTAATAAAATGGGATGTTGTGGACCAACTAATGAATGTTTTATTCAAAGTAATATTTAAATAATGAAAAATTTAAATAAATTACACATACAAAAATACTTCAAATAACGTACAGAGCACTGGATAAATGTCTTCATTCAGGACTTTAAGGTGAGAGAGAATGAATGTAATTTGCAATGCTGGCTAATGTTGGAACATGCTAAAGAGAAAAGTAAAGTAAAATCTCAATGTGTTTCAGTTGTAATAATGTCACTGGATGAGATCAGCCTGACAACGTAAATGTTACCATAGATGCACATATATATCGTGTCACCGTGTCTGTATGTAATGCGAGTATGTGTATATACATGCCTGTTTAAATATAAATGTATGCATACGTATTTATGTACATGGACAACAGATACATTCCACTATTGTAGACTGCTGAGAATATGAATAAGGTAGGCAAGGATAAGCCTTAGCTTCAGCCGATTCCTTATTCGGTAAATTATTTGGTTTGTAAAAAAGTGTTGTTTTTTTTTGTTAACGTTGTAACTTTACCAAAATAAAAGTTAATTTGAAGCTGAATGCGTAATTTACAAGACCTGGGATTTGACCTGCTTGTGACCTTAATAAAAAGGTTTTTACTTCCCATCAACAGTGTGATAAAAAAAAGTTAGTGGGGGTTTTGTTTGTTTTGTTTTTTAAACCCTGTTGGCTTTTTATGACCGAGCGCAACAATGTTTTAGCAATTAAAGAAAGAATAAAACTACAATTTTGCTTATTTGGGTCCTACAGTGCACTATTATGTGAAAGATTTTCTAGTCAGAAATCTTTTTTGTAGATTACGAGGAGGAAAAAAAAAAACACTGAAAGGCTTCAGCAGAAAAAACTCACTCTTCAAGAGTTGACCAAATGATTTAAAAATGACATCTTGAAAAGCTATGAGAATAAAACCGTCCAATTCCTTTTCCAAGCCTTCAAACAGCCGACACCCTCTTTCATGAATTTACCATCTTGACTATGTCATGCAGCCCGTCTTCAACACACTTTACAGAACTATAGAAAAGTCAATAAAACGTTCAAATGGCTGACATATCAAAAAACAACACTGGAGTGTCACTTCTTACTAAGCAACATCAACCTAAACCCTAAAATGTTACTCGTGTGCAATAATAACTCATTGAATTTGGGACGATGTCTGTAAAAAAGAGCAGGCAGCAGCCGAGGGCAGAAACTGCCAGGAGGAAGAAATGAACAGAAGGAGGTCAAGAACGGCCCCGCTGCCACTCCATGACCAGAGGTGATAACTCACATATTCCTTCACGTTCTTCGTTTTGACAGCCTTGTAGGAGGAGTACGCTGGATACAGAGTCCCAAAGGCGAGGCTGGAAAAGAAGAAAGGAGCACGGGGTCAGTGCGAGGAGATTCATCAGGAGAACATGACCTCTGGGGTATGGATGCCCACAACCAGACACAATCAAGGAGACGAGTCGTGTTGGCACCGAGCTTATATAAACAAAAGGCGGCTGCTCCTTCTGCACCATTTGCCCTACTTTTACTTGAACGAGCTCAGCCATTTTTTTTTTGGGGGGGGGGGTTTGTTTGCTGCTGCAAACAAAAACAAAAAAAATCAGTATTTTGATTTTTAATCAAAGTCAGTAATGGCGATCACACAGTCAGGAAGAATGCAGGGAGATAAAACGGAAAAACACACAGATAGGTCTGTCAAGGGTGGAAGGCCACGTGTTGGCCCGTGTGCAACTCTGGGACTCTGAACTCACAGAGCTGTGTTTTTGATGTGCATCTGGTTGCAGCCTTTGTTCTTTGTGCGGATTTGCGCTGATGTGACATATGCTAAACGGCAGACACAAAAAAAAAGGGGCTGTCACCAGTGCTGGATTAGTCAGTTCTTGTGACCTTTAAATCTGAGGGATTGAATGTGCAGCAGACTGAGACTCGGGATCCCAGTTTGAGCATATTTATCATTTCTCCCCCTCGTTACCATCCCAGATGTTCTGTCCTATATACAGTATATCTGAGTGCAAAGAGACTCGAAGCGGACCCCCAGGATAGTGGGTCGCCTGAGCTGCTACGAACTTCTTTGTCTCCATTTCACAAGCTCACCTCACTGTGGATATACAGCCGTTCTCTTCCGACTCAAATGCGTAGAAGCTGTTGCCCAATCTAATGGTTCGACAATTTGCAAACGTATTCATCCTGTTATAGTCACACCAGAAATGTTGGAAAATATTCAGAATGGAAGCTTTTTTTTTTTTCTTCTATTATTTGAACAATGAAATTGAAAATTGTGCATCATTTTCCTTCCAGCTGCCTATTATGCACAACTTGGACGCGATCCATCTAATAAAATATGTTGAAACGTGCAACTGCAACATAAAAAAGCTAAAGCAGTATCATTTTTTTTTCCCCCCTTTGCAAATCATTCTGCGTGTTCAAAGAGCTAAATAAAGAAGAGAAACGAGTCGACTGTTTGAAGTGCTGAAACTATTATGATGCATATGCGGTCATGCTGCCTAATCATTGCATGACTACCTGAGGCCCTGCGGGGTAGAGGAGCCAGCTGGAAGCAAACCGTTAGCAGCGTTATTGTTATGTAATCCAGGAATATTTATAGGAAGGATCATTATTTCTGTACCAGATGCCCCTTTAAATCCTGGAGAAACCGTCGGTATTATTGACATGCAAGGAAGGAACTAAAGCCAGACAAAAGCAAACTACGCTGCTGCTGCTGAGACAGAAGTCGGCTTTTAAATGTGAATTCTATGAATCGTCAAACTTGATATACTTCAAAGGCTAAACTGATTAAGCAGCTAAAATTACCAACTGATAATTATAAAAAGGGGGTGAATATTAAAGTTTGCATTTAAACGCTGCACTCTACTTGACTGACAGATCAATCGACTGACCCCGCAAAAGATACTGTTTTGATCATTTATGCAAGGCCATCTATTTAATAAATTATGTCAAGTGCATATGATGAAAAACATTTTTTTTTGTGAATTAGAAGATAAAAATTACATTTGTGTTTGCTATACTTATTTCAATAGTGATCTTGTTGAAAACATGGGAGACTATGACCTCTGCCCAAACCAAGCCAAGTCTGCAGAGTCATATAATCGCATTTCCTCTCAATAGATTACTTCAATCATTGGTTGTCAAACCAATGGTAGAAACTTTGACCCCTGTCCTGTTACAAGTTGATGTGGTCAGTAATAAATGTGCTGCAATGTAGGGAACCCAAAAAGGTTGGGTAAAAAAAACCAACAAAAAACAAGCAAAAGTACTTAAAAGATCCAACAGAAAGAGGTCAAACTACCAGTGACCGGTCAGTGGTGGTGGTGTAACTGGGAGGTGGCATCCCAGGCAAATTCGGGCCCCAAATTCTATTGGGCCTGCCCTGGAAACACATCAGGATGACTGCAGCTGCTGGCTGTGGTTGAGTCATCCAACCACAGATGTGGTGTGTCCAGGTGGAAGATTGAGGCCCTGGTTTATGATCCCACACAGACATATCTTCACAAAAAAAAAAAAACTAAAACACAAAAAATGAATTTATCCACCTCTACTCAGTCAACATGGGAGTTCAAGGCCACCGAAGGCTGTTTTGTGCGCCTTTACTTGTCCGCAGCGAGGTTTGCATGTTAATCAGGTTGGCTGACGAACAGCTTCTTTTCATCGCCCTCTCTTCTGGTTTGTTTTTAAATGGCCAGCGTCGTTAGCTAAGAGCTGTTAGCACACAGATTGTGCCGCATCATCGCCCTTATTGAACAACACAGCGCCAAGTGTCGGAAAAGTGAGCGCCCACGGCAGCTTTAATCGGGTTTTAACCACCAGGCTGCCCACGGGCTTTTCATATTTACAAAGTTTCAGCTGCATTGGGGCTGAAACAGACCGCAGCGGACCATTGCCGAGCATCAGGCGGCGATGAATGGAGCAGCCGTTGACGACGACGGTGATGATGCTAACGTTTCTGACCTGACAGATGGAGCCCAGCCCATACTCACACCACTATCCTCGAAATAATCCAGGACACCATGCTGCCGGATAGCCGAGTCGTGAGCCTTCTCCGCGTGTAGGAGCTCTTGTTGCGGCTAGCAGGCGGGCTGGGTGCCCCCCATTCCTCCTCCGGGGCGCGGTGTGTGTGTGTGTGCCGATGCGGGGCAGGAGGCTGCGGGTCCGGCTCGGTCCGCCACGCTGCTGCGCTGGCAGGTGAGTGAACGGCCACGGAGGATGTGGAGGAACCGCTGCTGCAGTCTGCTCTCCGCCACGACTGGAAAGGCTGGCTCTTAAAGCGGCAGCGCCACGCTGGTTAACGTCGCTGACGTTTCCCCCTCCTCACCGAGCCCCGTGTCCGCAGGGCCGGCCCAAGCCTTTTCAGGGCCCCTACGCATAGTTTCATTCGAGGCCCCCCACAGCAACATGTCAGCACCAGGTGCCTCGTCATTCCTAAGCTGCTCTGCTTGTTTGAATGTAACATATTGGCTACTTACATGTTCCTAAAATTGACAGAAGCCAACAGCAGGAAGCGTTTAAGGTATTATTTGTGTATCAACTCAATAACTTTCCCATGTGCATTTGCATCCAGTTTCTATTTCTCATAGTATTAAAGAAATGGTCATATTACCTTAGGGCCCCCTAGTGGTGGACCCTACGCAGCAACATGACTCATATTGCCTTTCAATAATCTTAAAATAGAGGTACTTAAAATTATACTCATTCAGGTAAACTAGATTATTGAAAAGTGAATTTATTTCAGGAATGCAGTTCGTTAAGTCAAACACATAGATTCATTACATACAATTTTTTTCTGATAATTATGATTTCCCACTCACAGCTAATTATAACTTCATGCTGCCATGGTGATGTCATAATGATATGGTGTAGTTGCAATATAAACATTTCTACCATTTATCAAATAAATTGCCTCAAACTATCGGATTAATGCTTAATGCCACTGTCTCGTTGGACAGTAGAAACATTTTAGTGCATTTTATTTGGAAAAAGGCCAGGAAGAGAGATTTTCTGCTTGGGCCTGCTTTGGTCATCTAGATTCATTATGCAGGCTCATTTTCAGGTCGGCCGCTGAATGTCTTGAAAAGAGAGACAACCTACATTCTGCTGAGGATTTATGCGGTTTAAATGTTTCTTGTGAATGTAACTGTTTAAGAAGACTTGGCATCTATTTATAGGTCAGTCCAACTCATTTCCTCCTACACTGCACAGTCCAGTGGGCGGCAAGCTCTTTTTGTTTCTCGTGGTAATTTCCGATGACGTGAACAGGCATCTTTTCATCTTGGAAGGTCTTTTGCCAGATTGTCACAGATCTTCGTCTTCTTTCTGCGTCACCAAGAGGTTTCCAGTTCATGAGAGGTGCAGGATGTGTCCAGCCGTTCTCTCTTCTAAGAACGACTCTGCTACCTAGTTTTGTACAAATTGGAAAATTGGCTATATTTTGATTGTATGAATTCTAAATTATCTTCAATAAACATTTACTTCAACCACTGATTTCGTCAATTTCACAATAAGTCCATTCAAAATAAATGTTGCAAAGACACATTTTCAGCACGCTGTCAGTTTTATGAGTTGCTGCTATTTAATGTCATAAACTGAATTAAACAGGCCACTTTATTAGGTATGCTTTGCTAGTACGAGGTGGTAGCCCACTTTTAGGGTTTAAATGTGCCTTTAAGAAGACAGATCAACATCTGTCTTGTCAACATCTGGACTGAGACTCAGTTATTATGGACACCATTGTTGGCCTTGCTTTCATGTTTATGCCAAATTTGAACGCTGCCGTCCGAACACCGTAGCTGAAATCTCCCTCTCATTGGACCAGACATTATTATCATCCGTTGAGCCTGTGTGAACTGTAGCATCAGATTCCTGTCTTTAGCATAGGAGTATTGATTGGTGTGGCAATGTGTTACGCAGGGATCCATTGGTGAGACATTAAAAATGAGACCAGAACATTTAACCAACAGGAATCTAACAAGCTGCTTCCAGCCTGGGTCAAGCATTGGACTCCTACTGACCTATGAATAGTTAACAAAATGCACTGTCATGATTGGTTAATCTCCAACTGGGGTTCCTAGAAAGATCAGGCAGATTATTTTATCCAGCAGGCTTGCAAATTTACCATCACTGCTGTTTATCTGATCTAGAGTCAGTTTTTCTGAATAAATAACAGTCAAGAGAAAAATAGACAAGAGGATTGTATCTGGCTTTTCACCAACTTGCTACAAAACAATAAAAAGACCACATACAGAAAAGGCCTTAAACAAAGATATTTTTGTAAATTTTATTGTGAAAAAAAATCCAACTGCTAAGATCAATATATATATTGATACAATGTTAATGGCCAGTAGTTCTGTTCAGCTGCAACTGTGATTCTTGAACAATATAGCTGGAAGTCCGTAGTTAATCAAACCTCCTGAACAAAGACGGATTAGAAAAAAAAAAAGAAAAAAGAAAACATTGCCGTCTCTGAAGCTCGTCTTATCATCAGCTTGTTGCGTAAAAAAAGAAGATTTCTTACTCTAAATGAGAGAAATAAGAAAACTAAAAATACAAAACTTTGGTCAGCTTCCCTTGATCGGCTGCTTTGCAAATTCATTGCAGCCACAGACGGCAAAAATAATCAAATCAAACTGGTTGATTAACCTTGTTTCTAATGAAAAACCTAAGCATGTCATCAAAATAAGAATGTTACCCAGTACTCACATTTTGTGTTTTGCTTATATTGTAGCTGAACCTCTGCTCTGAAGGCACGTCAGCTTTTTTGCCCTCCCTTACTCAAACATTTTACATTTACAACAAAAACAAGAGAACACACTGACCTTAAATACAATGTTAATCAAAAAGAAAAAAAAACAAACAAAAAAAACGTAAAAACAACTAGACAAGTTTAAGAGTACTGTGTAACAGCGACAAAGGAGTTCCTTCATCAAAGCGCTGATCCCTGTCTATTCCCACCCCCTTAAATGAAATGTTCTTTCCCCCAAAATTCAGATCGTCACTGCCCCAAACAACACACACACAATCTGTACTTTGTACTCTGCAGTTTTCATTTATGTGTGAATATGTGGTGTGTGCGTGCGTGCGTGTGTGTGTATGTAGTAGAGTGGGAATGAGGACTAAGGGCGAGCTAGTTTAGGTTCATGAGCCTTCAGTGTCCCGACGGCATCCTTCACTGCGTGATAGATGATGTTCTTAACCTGAAGAAAACGGATCAAAGAAGGAAACGTCAAATGCTAGATGATCAACACCGCAATACGTGTGCAAGCACGAGTAAAACCAACCTGCAGCTTGTCTTCGTGGTTTGTGTGAGTTGTAGAAAGGTGTCTGAACTCCTGCGTCAGTCTGAAGCAGTGCCTCACGTGCTCAGGAGACACAAAGTCCTCCGCCACCTTGATGCAGCTGTACAGGTTGTGTACCTGACGGGAACACAGCAGGAAGCGAGAGAGAGGAAGAGAGCTACGTTGGTGAAGGGGATACGCCTCAAACTGTTTATTGCTATAAATAAAACTCTGAGACCTCATGTGTCTGACCTGGTGTGGCGCTCCGGCAGGGATAAACACAGCGTCGCCGAGGAACTGTACGATGGCCCACCCCTGGACGCCGTACTCCTCATACAGTCGGCGCCGGAGCCCCTGGTCCAGGTACCAGCTCTGGTCATGAATAGGGTCGTGGTCCGGAGGGTTCTCTTGACCCTGCTCTTCTCCCACCTGACACAGAGAGAGAGAAAAAAACCCAAATAGATATTGTTAAAAAGCTTTAAACGAGTGTTAGTATCTTGAGGAACCAGCGGCTGCTAACCTTGCGGAGTAATTCACGGATCTTCTCGGCATCCTTGGCTGCGTAGATGTGCCAGAGAGCTCCGGGTTTCTCTTTCCCCTCGTGTACCCGTCTCTTCGTCATGTCGTCCACGTCGCCCTCCTCGATGGTGGTCATGACCTCTGAAGAACCAAAGAGAGGAAACAAGACAAACAGAGACATACAGAATGCCAAACGTCCATCAGTAGGATCTCTACAAAAAAAATATTTACATCCGAGTTCTTTCTGTCCAACTTTTTGCAGTATTAGAGTTTTAAACTTCAGTTCTTAGCGATTCCTTGAACTCGGAACAGTCATAACTTAAGCTGATTAAAAGGGTGAATTCCACATTTATTTTAAGTTAGAAAAGTATTTGTTGTACTTCTGAACAAGAATGGTGCAAAGATGTAGTTCTCAACTGGTTCTCCTGACCCAGTGGGATTTCTCAGGCAGTGCTAAGTGAGTTTAAGCAGATGCCTCTCAATAAATTACATTACCGTGTTAGTTTATTCCAGTAATTAATTTCAAAAGGTGACATTTTATTATTATCTTGCGTGGAATTTAAGCATTCCTTTCAAGTCATTTAATGTATTGTGGGTTTCAGAAAACGTTAAGTCCTAAATTCAATTCCTCAGAAAATGTTACGATTTTTAATATAAAAATGTTATGACCATGTCAGAACAAAAACAACCACTGGTTGAATGTTAACAGTGTCCGAAATGAGGGTAAGACACCGATGATCAATGTTTCAGAAACTCCCTGTTTTCAGTATCCAAGCACATTAATAGATAGTTGAGTGAAAAAAAAACTGATAGGGCACAGAGGTAACATTATGCAACTTGGGATTATTGAGCATAATTTGTAAGTTTCTTGTAGTTTACCAAAGGGTAAGCTGCAGCTGGATTCACAGAATCAACAACCACACTCAGAGATCCAGTATATCAAAAACATATCTTGTTCCGATTCACTCCGGAACCAGAGACGACGTCAGAGTCATCTCTACTAGCCAGAGGACAAAACAACTAGACTGTGTCTGAGTGGCCCAAATTTCATATGTCCAACAGTTTTCGTTTGTTTCGATGCAGTTTAGAGCATCATTGTGTGTTTGGTTTTTTTTGCATTAAAGCAGCTCTCTTTTAGCCACAAATAAATGACACCAGTTACAATAAATGACACAATTTAAGCAGGAATAATTGCCATGGAAGCATAAATATCTGATTTTGTTAGAAGTGTGACAGTTAAGCAAAAGATGTTTGTGCTTTGCTTAAAAAGAGGAACACTTATAGCAATCTTTAACAAATATTATCCCATTAGGAGTTTCAGGAGGTCTATGACCTAGAAAAAAAGGTACTCAAAGTCCTCCTGTGGTTCAGACTGGAGATAATGTGCCACTTCAGGCATAACTACAAAATATTGGTGATTTTATTTTTATTTGGTTGCACTTACTGTCTTGTAAGTGCAACCAATGTCAAATGCAAATGTTAAAACTGTATTACAAGCAGACACTCCTAACTGTTAATATTTTTAATGCTATCATGTGCTCCGTCTATGAGCAGAAATGAAAACTCGTAAGGGGATTCCATGTTGACATCGACACTGACAGCAGCAGCAGAGGAGAAGCATGAGGAGGAGGAAGATGAGAAGGGAAGAAGAAGAAACACGATGGATGCCTGCACAGACTTTCTGCTTGGTCACAAAAAATTGTATTTGTAAAAAACAAAAACAAACACTGTCTCAGTAACGTAAAGGCATCACATAACGCTCCAGTGGTTAGTCTGTGAAGCAAGATTAAAACGACTATTTGTTTTGAAGATTTGTCAAATATACATGTATTCTGTGGCCAGACCAGTTGAGAATCACGAAGGCAAAACAACCCAAAAAAAAGGACCATTTACAGACTACATAATCACATTTACTGACAACGTTCACATCCACAGTCTACTAGATGAAGCTACAGCCTGTGAACATGACATTTTGACTGAACAATATTTTTGAAAAAAAAGTACAAACATTTCATTTGAAATAAGTGAGTAACAGTGCCCACACTGAAGAGTGTTGTGGTTTGCACCACCTGACTTGGAAAAAAATAGAAATCAGGTATCGGGAGTTTGCAGCTGGTGAGTAACGGGTCTGGATTTGTCAATTACCATATAATAAACTTTGTACTACCCGTCAGACCATTTGTAAACAGAATGATCTACCTTTTATTTCTGCTAACATCCAAAGTCCATCTTTTGATGTATGCGAGTGTTTTTGTTTGTGTAAAGAAGGTTGCAAGGAAACAGGAATGCCAGCTCTAGATGCCCTTCGTTCATACTACTCTCCCAGTTTAAGGACCAGAGCACTGTACACCCAAAGTAAACGGGAAGAGAAACGATCCCACACCAGCAGCTGCAGAATATCTGAAGCCAGACCAGTTCACTTAGCTTGTTTTGCTGTAAGCGGGAGATGAAACCCAACCCTGAAAGCAACATTAACCTTTACACCTTTCACGGTTCTCCAGAAGCTCGGAAGAATCTTAACGTCGCTGTTATTTATCAGAGTGACAGTTGCATCACACAGAAATTTACAGGCATGCAACAAAACAAACTGAGGGATGAATCCCGGTGCTCTGGCCCCTACTGCACATACAGGAGGATGGAGCGCAGGTGTGAAAAGGGGGAGTTAGTTGAGAAGAAGGGCATGCTACGCAAGTGATACAACTGAAAGTCTACAAACCTTGGTATCCAGAGTTTTCCGCCTCTGTGAAGGAGAAATTTTACCACAATGTAAATAAGTGAGACCCACTGGAGGCTGCCTCCAGTGTCCTTTCCAAGCACATTAAGCCTGGAATGTTAAAATATCCTCAACAATAGGTTGTATTACAATTTTAGAAAAGCTTTTTTCAAATGCACATAAAATACTATTTTGTCCACTGGCGGAAAAAAAGTACTTTGAAATACTGTAGAATCAATTCTGTTTGCAACATATTATTAAGCAACAAGCATTTTTTTATGAATAGTTAGTAGCTCAGATGAGGTTATGGTATCTAATACTAAAGCAGTGTCTGTGTTGGGGGAAAGGGACAAAGAAACAAAGTCCCATTAAATCCACTGACCTTGCTCCTGGTTTTCTTCTCCATGAGGAATGCCAACATACACCATGACATTGACGGCATCGGACACATCCAGATGGAGGTTAGTGGTTCCGACCTTCCTGTCCTCAGTTGAAATTAAGCCTAAAAACATTGAGAGAGTAGAAGGTGAAAAGGAATGTAAAGTGCACAGAGAGGAAATGTCACCAGGCGATCATTTTTACCATAAGCGTTGTACATCTTTGGTCCAAGATCAGGACGCACAAAAAAGTTGGGCAACCGTGACGCGAGGTTTAGACGGCCGTCTCTTTTTGTGTACTCAGGCAAAGGAAGATTGTCCATCAAATCATCAAACCTGGAAAAAAGAAAGTAGAATATCTTACAAAGTCCACCGTTTTACTGAAAGATGTATTAGCTGTTATCTAGTCTAATGTTTTGTAATATAAATATTACATATTTATATTGTTAATTATATTTTTTTTATCACTTAGAAAGAAATCTTTCAGTAACACTTTATTTGACGGGATGTGCATAAACATGATATGACAGTGTCATAAACATGACATAACATCTATCATGAACATGAAGTCTTTATAAATGCCTGACTTGTCATGACGTGTCATTAGGTAAATAGTGATACTTTTACTGCAAAGTTGCTCTAAAAGTTGCTTTGCAAGTCCATTAAAAGTGCCAACTTTTAATTAATGTGTCATTATTTACAAAATAATGCAAAGTTGGCACTTTTAATGGACTTGCAAGACAACTTCTAGAGCAACTTGCAGTTTTATGTCATTATTTACCCAATGACACTTCATGACAAGTCAGAGTCATAAAGACTCCTTCATGTTCATGACAGATGTTGTCATGCTGGTAGAGTATCAGTGTAGAGTTTCAAAGTTAAGCATCGTGATAACACTAATACAACTAATTAATGAACCTAATACAACTAATTAATGATCACTCGTAAATCAGAATGAATGAAAATCATTATCAGCAAATCCAAACTTTACCATAAATTGGAAATAATTATTTACCAAAAGCCAATTTGCATGGCAATTTTTGAACAAAAATTTTAAAAACAACTACAAATTTTAGAATGAAAAATATTAATATGTACATATATATTTTTTTAAATATTAATTTTTGCATATCCAAAATTTGTGAAACTAGAAAGAACCACAGGTTTGGTTTCCTCACCTTGTGGGCATCATGTCTCTGAAGTCTTCCCCTGGAGGCCAGTCCTTTAGTTTCAACACCATTGGCCTGCCATCGTTGTCCTGCAGTCGTTCTACACTCAGAGGAGACATTAAAGACATGAAGACAACATCCACTGCATGCTTTACCTGTTCTACAGGTAGTTTTGAACTGACGTCTGAGAAAAATAAACTGCACTATTGCACTCACTGGAGATGGTCTCAAAGCCGTCCCAGAAGTCTCGCACCTTCACATCAGAAATGATGGCACAGTTTCGACAGTTGACCAGGTCTACATCCTGGTTCCCAAACTCCTCGCTGAATGCCTCGGGCCGCCACAGTTCAGATTTTAGCCGTTTATGTATTCCTGACACCAACACAGGCTGGAAAAGAACCAAAACATATCAAGTCGACCTGTCAGCCCATCTTTCACCAACAGGGATGATTTCTATTTCAACTATTGTATGCTGTGTGATTCTTACCTGTCCTTGCTTCCAGCACTCTCTGAAGATTTTCCAGTTGTTGCTGTTGCTAGGATCCTGCAGGCAGAGGAGTCGCCCATCACAGAGCCAAGAGTGTGAGGTATGTGGTTCCAAAACACTAAGACCCATTACGCCGTCTTTACGGGCTCCCAGCACTCCAAGTTCGCCACCTTCGGAGGTCACAGAGCGCCGGCCCTCTGCTTTCTTGGTCTCCACAACAGAGGCGATGATGTGATCCAAAATGTTTGGTAGGCAGCTCTTCATCTTGTCGCTCTGCATCATCAAATAATTAAAAAAAATTTTTTTATGAAGGCAGGACATTCGAAACATTACTCGCCAGTAGGTGGCAGTGATTTGTTTTGCAATCTTGTAGGTGGCGTTTAAATTAAAAGCATTATTTCTGCACAAAGGAGATCAGAAAACCTGGACATACACTTGATGAGGTAAAAACAGAGGGGAACGGTACGCTGCTCTCTCCAGGCCCCTGAGACAGCTTCCCCGGCCCAGAGTTGAGCAGGTCACGGAGGCTCGACCCCTCTGGTTTGGACTGTGTCATGCTGGGTCCGAGCAACAAGCTGTTGAAGAGCTTCGGACTGGAAGCAGGCGCCTTTGAAAGGGCACTGAGCGAGTCCAGCCCAAAGGGAGGCCGACTTTCTCTACTCATCATGGCGCGAAGTGAGCCAGATTCTGGAAGAAGAGGATCATCGAAACTGAAGCCAACTAAAGATTTCCTTATCTGACTCTTGGTTCTGCGTTTCCTACATACCCTTGGTGTCATCCTTGGCTTTCTGTGTGGCCAGGTCTGCCAGCCAGTGCAGAGCAGAACTGTTGCCCTCTCCTGAGGGACGGGCGTCCTTGGCAGAGGACTGTGTGACAATACAGGGAGTGGATGTACTAATAACAGAGTTACTCGTACTACCCACAGTTCCCCCACCCCCGCTGTCTGAAGGTGTTGCCGTCTGCATGCTCTCCGTTTTGATTACTGACGTTTCTGCCTCTGGTTTTGGAGTAGTGCCAGCACCAGACAAAACTGTAAGGCCACCTCCGCTGCTGGATGTAGACTGCTGAAATAAACAAAAACAAACAAAAATGATGCATCCAAGTTGAAATATTTAAAAAATTACAGAATAAAAAAATCCAATAGAAACAGTGGGAGAAGGCAACACAGGATACCTGTGAAATCCCATTGGGGGCGGTAGGGCGGACTAGTGACTTTGTATGTCGACTAGCACAGGGGCAGTTGGCTTTAATACCCCACTTGCCCCTTGCTGCATGCACCATGTCACCTATATTATAAAGAGCTGAAGCAGAAAGACAAAAAAAATTAAAAATCACTCCTTGCATATCTTTCATATCTACAAGACATAATATTTGCGCAATGTGTTGTGAGGATGTTCATCACTCAAACACACTTTTTGACTTTTGCACTTCACTGTCCTTTGGGATGTTAAAAATAACCCACTATAAGATACTCAGGTCGACTGGAATTATGTGTCCTCTATAGACATGTTGAAGGCTGTTTATTTTACCTGTTCCTGGTATAATTTGCGTTGGCATGAGGTTTTGAGGCTCATGAGGTTGGCCTTTGGCACACTTTAACCAAGAGAAAACCTCGTCTTCTGGGGTTTCATCCACATCTAAAATGAGGTTTGCAAAAAGTCAAGCAAAGCAAGAACATTGCACAAAATAACTTGAGCGAACATACTTTTGTTCCCAAACCTCTAGTTAATAAGCTACCTTCTCTTGGCCTGTTCCTGCGGAGCCGATAGCAGTCCAGACACACTCCAAAGCCACACTTGCGGCAGACCCAGTGGATGTTGAACAAGGTCGTCTCGCATACGTCGCACATTTCTCGAACACCTCGCACGGCACGTTTCCACGCCACTTTCTCTAAAAAAATTTAAAAAACGAGGAAAAATAAGATTTCTTTAAGATCACAGACAAACACGAGGACAAACCTCAAGATGAGGCGTGAGACGACTTTCAGACTCACGGTGAGGTTCCACCATCATCATGGCCTCCTTCTCAGACATCACCAACTGGCAGAACTGGTCTCCCACGTTGGCCAGGATGTACTTAGACGTGTCGAGGTCGAGGCCTTCTTGGACCGCTGGTGCAGGTAACCAGAGACCCATCGCCATGGCGTCGCTCTGCTGAGGACTGAGGAAGCCTTCCACACGCAGTATGCCTTTACGTGTGAAAGCCAACCTGGATGAAGGCAGGACAAACAAAATCAGAATCGAATACCGAGATGGAGGGAACAACATGCTATCAAACCACTTCGGTCTCACCTCCTGAAGTGGAAGAAGCGGCAGGCTACATTCGGATCATCTTCATCCTCGCTGTCATCCTCCGTGGTTCGGTACTTCCGATAACGTTCCAGGCGACACTCACGGCACTTGTGCAAGTGAGGAGCCACGCTGATGCAGGAGCCATCCTGGAGGAAGGACTCACCAGACTGCTTAAGACGGCGCACTTTGCTTTGGTCTTTCAGTACAGACTGGCCCACTAGAAAATACAAGGCAGTGTTAATTCTATCACCAACATAGCTTCTGATAAAAATGGAAGGTCTATGAAAATGAATGAGATGCACCTTTAAAAGATTTGTTGCGCGGACGGCTCTTGGGAGCCACCTGGACTTTAGATTTTTGCTGGATGGATCCATCCTTAGCAGGAAGCGCAAGTCCTGGGGGGATCTGATCTTTCTCCAGACCCTCCTCGTTCTCGCTGAGGTCCGACAGGTCGCTGTTGGTGCTAGAATCAGAGTCGCGCTTGGATGACTGGCTTCGATCTTCGAGGCTAAACTTCTGTGGCTGACTCTGGTCAAACAAAAGAGAAGTTTCCTTCATTTCTCCAGAGCTGCTACTTCCCATCATCAGACATCCTGACGTAGAGGGTGGCATCTCTACGACGTCTTGGTCCTTCTTTGTCATGGCCATTTCACTCTGCAGAGTCTGAGGTGGTGTTGGTGTGGTGGAAGAGCTGAGTGAAGCTGCGGCCGAGGGCGCTGTGAAGCCGGACGACAGAATGCCTTTAGGTGGCTCCGCCATAGTGAACAGGTTGGGCTTACTGTCCATAGAGACACCCAGAGTTTGTGGCTCTGTCCCAGAGAGGCCAACAAAAGGTGATGGGGGTTTTTTATCTCCATAAGCCAGAAAAGGATTAGTAGACTCTTTAGAGGCCTGCAGAAAAATGTTCTGGTGAGTATCTGAGGAGTTAAAACTGGACTGTAGCCCTAAACTCCCTTCAGTAGTTCCATTATTATTGTTGTTGTTCTTAATAGCACTTTGGGCTCCAGAGGCCATCCCAAGACCACCGATCGTTAGGCCAGGGTCCCGTGCACCTGCAGATGCGCCCTGGAAGGCTGATGGTATGTTGAAAGCCCCATTTCCCAAAGGATGGGCCTCAGGCACTTTGGGCTGCTCGGGCTTCTTCTGCCCTTCAGGAGAGGCTGCAGGCCTAAAAAGAGCTGCTGGCTCTTTACTCAGACTCTCAGACACAGCAGTGAAGTAATTAGTGTCCTTAGTTTGAGTCTGACCGGTTGTCAGAATAGAGCTGGTGCCAGAATTCTGGGTCATGCACTGAAAAAAGAGGTTCTGGTCCTGCGGAGGTTGGGTCTCGTTCTTGGCTCCACTGAAGCCGAAGCCGAAAGGCTTGGTGGTGTCGTGGGAAGCTGTGGTAGTGGTGGGAGCGCCGTTGGTTTGGGAAGCAACATCTCCAAATACTGGAGCTGTGGGGGTCGCCTGAGACAAACGGAAACTAGGTGTTGTTTTAGAACCCTGGGAATAAAAATAAAGCCGCAAATTACTATATTGTAGCTGTAATTACAACGTATGCAGTTCCTTGGAGAAGCATTCATGTCCCTTGAATCTTTCCTCACATCAGGATACTACTGCTAAAAACTGCAACAATTACATTGGTATTAGAAATAACCAATATTGTTCTGATCGTTTTCTTTTTGTGTCTTTACAGTCTTTGATCACTTCATGAATTAATGTTCTTCATCATTTCAAAATGGAAAGAGTGAAGCAAAACCACAAGCATAACCACAATCCTAAGAACCACAAACGACAACAAGACTGCCTTAATACATTTTCAAAGGTCACATATTTAGATTCAGACTGGAATTAAGACCAAATGCTTTAATAATTACAAGGTGTCTGAGGACCTCAGGTGAAGTGGGAGCACCATTGGTTTGGGAATGGCGCTCCCACCATGTGTGTCATCACCGAAATGACACACGGTGGTGGTGGCAGCATCATGACAACACACTGACTCTAATCTGAGTTTCAGCTGATTTATAAAGAATGGAAAATTTTAGTCAAGCAATGTGAAACTGGATGTCACCTTGCAAGACTTGCAGAGGTGAATAAAACTGGATGACTTTCAGATAATTTTAAGAAAGGATTGAAACCATGCACCACCTCCTCCTCTCACATCACCTTAATATGGTTGTGTTGATATTCCACATAAAAGCCAAATAAAACACCCTGAACTTCATGGTCATAATGAAAACTGGTAAAGTTTAAGGCACATGAATACTTTTCCAGGGTAGTGTAACTGTACAGCTAGCATTAATCTCATGGAGCCACTTACCTCTGTCTGGCCTCCCCAGGTGGGAGCTTTAGAACTGAACCCCATTGATGAAGACAGAGAAACGCTAGGTCTGCTGTCCTGTGACCAAGAAATGGTGACGGGCCCTGGGGAAACGAGAGCAGCTGTTTTAGAGAAAGTCGATTGGGGGGCATCCTCTCGGTCTGGCTGGGGGGATGGAGAAGCCTTCGGGGCTGGAGCACCGTGGACCAGGGCTGGCATTTGCCCCAGAGAGGGAAAAGATGTGGTAGAGAAAGGGGAAGGGGCTGGTTTGAGAGGGGGAGGATTGGGAGGGTGAGAGGTGTTGCTGGTCGAGTCTGCTGCTCCTTGTGGAGAGAATAGGCGCCCATTTTCTTTGACAAGGGCAGGATACAGAGGCGAAGAAGCATTCGAGTGGTCCAAGTGAACCGAGGAGTTTGTGTTGGGAGAGGACACGCTTCCTGGAGGAGAGGTTCCCTCTGAGGGGTTTCCGTTTTTGGTGGAGCTGCTGACTCTTTCAGAGTCTCCGGCCCAGATCCCAACGCCTTCCTCCGGAGTTTTGCTGGAATCCCCACAGTTTTGAGTACCTGCTTCGGAGTTTCCTGCTCCTTTAAATCGTTTCAAGTTCAAATCGTCACCATCCTCTGAGGCAGTCCTACGTCTGCGTCCGTCTCCCTTCATCGTTTCACTGTCCTTCCTTCGTTGTCCATTGTTACCAGGCTAAGAGGGGCACAACGGTAAAATTTAGCTCTTCACCTGACAATACTGGATTCAGTAAACCAATCACAATATAGGTATTTTTAAAACTCTACATACACAAAGTAAAAAATAGCACTAAGAAAAAAATAGAAGTTTTTGTTCACATAATTTGTACAAACACAAGAAGTAAATAAAAAAAAAAAACAATCTTCTCCAAAAAACCATGCAAGTCTAAAACTTTATGTAAAAAATAACCAATATGGCAGAGGCAGTAATCCGTACAAGAAAAAGAAGGGAAAGCAGCGCTGACTTCATGCTGTGGAAAGCTTCCCAATATCTCTAGTGACAAACTTACCTCCTCTTCTGCTAGCATGACATGTATCACACGAGGATCTACCATCTGCTTCTCTTTTCCCTGGAGGGGAAGAAAACAGTGTGAGATCCTTTCACAAATTAACCCCCAGCAGACAGTCTGGCTGGAGTCAGACTTGTTCTCAGGAGTCCTTACAAGAAATTAAAGGCTTAAACTAAACATACCATAAAACACAAGGCTCACTTCAACAAATACTTTAATAGAAAGTTTGAGTTTTAAGAATTGTGCATCTCTTTTCAGCTGCAATGCTTACTGTTTTGATTGAAAGGTAATAATTTGATTCAGTTTTTCATAAATATCAGTTTGGAAAAACTATCCAGGGAATGAGTCACCTCTCATCAACAAACCTATTTGTTAAAGGGTTCAGTTTTTGAGAAAAAAAAATAACTGAAAGACAATCAAAGAACAACTTCTGAATGTTTACAGAGGTACATTTGAACAAACAATAGGACTGAGGCAACAATATGCTTTGAACAGCGGAGACTACAGAAGAAATGTTTGCCCGTAATCTGAAGCAAACTTTTACAGAAAGTAACTATCATATCACCACAAACAAATCACACTAACAGTCAAGCACAGTGGTGAAGGATTGATGATTTGGACTTAAAGAGTTGTCCTTATACCAAAGGATTTGCAGATTCACTAAGGTTAGAAAAATGTGAATTGTGTAATAAACAATCCTGCAGATCCAAACTATGGCAGACAGAAAATGTTTTGTGTTGCAATGACTTTGAGATTGTTGAACTGTTACATGAATAGCATCAGTTTTCAAAGCTTAAATGAACAAATTGCATTTTTCTACTTTGTTTTGCTGAACATGACCAAAAGACATGTTCATTCCCATGAATGTGTTAAAGTGTGTTGTTACCTTATCCAGCGTAATCTCCATAAGATGAGAGATGAGGTCGTGCTGTGAGACATGTCCAAAAGCCCAGCAATCTTCAAACTCAGGCTGGTACACGCGGACTCTGCGTCCTTGGATGGGGAACGAGCCTGACAAGAACAATAAGATAAAAATGAAACAACATCAATGAATTCAGGAGAGAAGCTTAATTTTACTCTACAAAACTCCTTTGCACGCAATTTTCCCATTTTAGTTACTTTGTACATTTCTATGAAACCAACACATGATTCTCAGTTTTGCAGTGTGATTAAATGTCCAGTGATTAAAAAAAACAGCAAACAGAATGAAAATTAATTTAACAATTTCTGCTGAAGACAAAGAAACACTAGCATTTTTGTGCCCTGAACAAAAAAGATTGAGAAAACCTCAAATGTGTTTAACAGGAATGGCAACTTTTTTACAAGCAGCCTGACTGGTTCTGCATTCTGCAGTCCTTAAGAGGCGCCAGGAAGAAACTCATTTAAATGCATGCAGTAGTTCAGACTAACTATTGCCACGCTTACTGGTTTTAATCACAGAAAAATAATAAATAGATAAGACAACCTCAACCATTTTTAGCGAATCCCAAAAGAAAATTTTTATAAAAGCAAAAAAACATCCGAAAAGTAGTGCTTTATGAAAAAACATCCTGTAAATAGAGATGACAAATAAATGAACCGATTAAGTCGGAGCACCTGGCCGTACTGTTGCTTGTTGAACTTCCTCAGTGCTCATGTTTCACATACGTCATGAGTGAAGTTTGTGTGAACCTGCTCATCCTTCCAGCTACCAGGTCTGAGAATGAACACCATTTCTTTCTGTGCAATCATTTGCAAGAATCTGAATTTAGTGTTGTCGGGAGTTAATCAGTAGCTTCTTTCAATCCAAGATGAGATCCAACTTTATCCAATAATCGGCAGTTTCATACTGCTAGCGGACTGAGTTGTAGTAGAACATGTATTTAGCTTTAAAAATTACTACTGCACCATCTCCAAAATCAATTTTACAATGTCATTAAAGTGCTGCAGTCATGGAGGGAAGATGAGTGAGGTCCAAGGAAAAAGGCAGATTTTTTGTGAGGCAGATTGTGTCTATTGCTGTTCTTGCCTCTTGTGCACACTCGGGTTTTATTTTCCTTTCCATCCTGGGCAGGTTTATGTGGTACAACATCATGTTGTTTGAGTAGGGGGGTTTAACTTTTAGATTTCAGCGTGGCTCCAACGTATCAGACCTGGTGTAAATAGTCAATCATGTACTGGTTGTCCAAATTGAACAAATCCCTGCAGAAATGTTCTCACCTACATTATGCTGTTAATTAATATTTCTACATAGTCTTGAGAAGCAGAAAATTTGTCCAATTTATTATGCAAAACCAAAAGTTTAGAAAAATTATTTCTAGACTTTTTGCAATAAAATTATCCACAAAATAAAAATCTAAAACATAAAACCCTTTTCTTTTTCACCCGAATTTATATAGAGAGAACATATTTTATAGTTAATTTGTCACCTCATAACTTTAGTTCTGCTCGGCAATAAATACCTACTCATCTAAAGATTTAAAAAGTAGGACAAGATTTTATTAAGATCTCATAGAAGCATTTGAATTCAACAAAAAAAAAGTCCCTTGTTAAAAATGTGCCTTGGAGAAACTGTATTTAGTTTAGGATTTTTTATTTCTAGACTCTAAAACATAGATACACTAAATTGGTCCAGATGCCAGAGAAGTTGTGAAAGAACCCTCAACACTCCCTGTTATCCATTAAACCACAGGTGTCAAACTCCAGTCCTCAAGCGCTGCTGTCCTGCAACTTTTAGATGTGCCTCTGCTGCACCACACCTGAATAGAATAATTAGGTCATGAGCAAGACTTTGGAGAACTGATCTACACAAGGAGGAGGAAATTAAGCCATTTCATTCCAGTGTTTTGTACCTGTGGCACATTTAAAAACTGCAGGATACCTGCCCTTGAAGACTGGAGTTTGACAACCCCCGCATTAAACCAACAAAGCACAGGGTTGTTTATTAATCTGTGTACCATGCATACAATATAAATTGTGGAGTTTGCACTCAAAACTCCACAATTTTATCAAACATAGAAATCTGAGTCTAGAAAATGTGGGATTTTGAAACAGAAAATGAGTAGAAATTTAGTTTTCATGCACATCAATATAAAATGATGATCATATTTTTTCAATTTCATTCACCCTCAGTTTGTAGTCAAAATATTTCTTTAATTGCAAAAAATGAAACGTGTAGGCCTAGACACCGAAGAGAAGGGTCATTCCAAGCACTCAAAGGATTTGAGCTCAGACGAACAGCTCAATATGTAAATTACCTCTAATGTGTTTCACTGAGTCTTTCATCTAATGACAAACATTGTCTGCATTTATATAAACCTAATAATGCACTAACTAATGGAGAAAGCTAAGCAAACAGAAGGAATGGTGTTCGATACTTTTCCTGCCAGTAGAGGAATTTAAAGTGATTTTGCTTATTTTGTTTTCTTGAAACAAAACCAATAAACAACGCTAGTGAAGACTTACAAGTACTGAGAAAACTGCTGAAGATTAAATTAAGCAAAATGACTCCTCATTTCACAAAAGAATTTAGGAACAGCAACATTAAGAATAAATACCAGCCCTTCCGAAAAAGGTCCTGTAATGCGTCATAAATGCATTATAACTGGGCCAAATCCTTTTTATTTGTGCCCCAACATTATAGCTCCACTGTTCAGACTGAACAACCCAGAGACCACATCAAGCGTGAGTTTGATTCCTACCCTTCCTGAAGATCTCCTGCAGTTTGAAGTCAGTGTGCCAGCTGGAGAAGGCTGACAGCAGAGACGGTTGCTCCAACAACACGGGGTGTCTCATGTCCTTATCAGCCTGCACAAACACAAAAACATAGTTATGGAATACTTACATTTACTTTATCCTTCGATTATATTAGCAAGACACAGGTTTGATATTAGTGCATACTGAAAAACAACATTTTGTCATCAACCATTAATTGAAAAATAAGAAAAGGTTCAACGTAACTCCCTTGTTCCTACTTGTTAATTCCAGATCACAATACAAGAAATACTCACCTCGAATCTCTGGAAAGCTTTGCCATCTGGCAAAAACTCAAAATTCTTTGTTCCAAAATACTCCACAGGAACCAGTGATCCTAAACCCACTCTGTCCACCAGCGAGCGAAAAGCCTGCACAAGAGAGAAGCTTTTAGAAAGTCGTCCTGCTCAAACGCAACCCAAAACAGAAAATGGTCAACAAACTGAATAACACATGCTTTCAACTTTCAATACCTTCATTTATTAGAAATGTCATAAGTTTGGAAAAATGAAATGGAAATTGACTTAACTGGAAAAATCTGATGAGTCCGGTTACAGACCTATGAATTAATGGTCACAATCTATAGAGATATTGTAATATGTGAAGGTTAAAAAAAACTAGAGGCTGATTTGACAGTAGATTTAAAAAATAACTGTCATCTGCTCTCTACTTCATAGTGACACATGAAATAGAGAGCCTCTATTTCTGCTTTCTGGTGCACTTCAGTTGCTCCATTCGTTACTCTCTGACACTAAACTCGTTTATTAAAAATAAATCACTGTTTGTTTGAGCTTCAAATTATTGTCATAAAACAGTTTTATAGCAACAAACATCACTGCAGTGACGATGTGGTGTTTATTTTCTCACTTTAAACTCAACACCACAGTTGCACCAAAATCCAGAACAAGCAAAACCAGAAAGTCTTGCCAAACCGAGACAAAACCGGAACCTTTCATGAGTTTAGACTTGGTAGCAATAAATGTTTTTGTTTACATCATACGCTACACTAAGTCGTCTATGTTTGAGGAAAGCAACGTAAGACCCCGCTTCTGTTTTGTCTGTCTATTTAGTCATTTGTAACTTTTTAATAATGAGGCATCTTTGCATTACAAAGTGACTCAACGCGACTCAAAGTCCAACGTGGCTCAAAGTGTGATTCATCCAGGGCTCCTAAGGATGACCCCCCCTGGCCAGCCAAGCAAGTTTTATTTCCAAAACAATTAGACCGTCTGACCGTGCCTCCCCACCACCACAGGAGGCGCTCTGCCTCCTGCCATGGCAGGGGGCGCTCATGATCCCAGACATTGTGACTCCACAACTGCAGAGGAAGAGACACTAACAACAAACTAGCTGTTACAGTAACGTGAAGTGCAGCGATATATTCATAGTTTTCTCCTCTCACCACATCAATCAGTCATTAATAAACACAAAATGAACATTAAGCCTAAAACCATGCTACTGCAACAGACTGAATGTTCTGCTCTTTGTGTGGGAAATATTTGAGTTTTTTGGGGGTTTTTTGTGGCGTTGATGTCAGTTGCTATTGCAAAGAGTCTGTGCATAGCTGCAAAAGCTAGAAAGTGGTTTTGAGTTGCGCTTTAACGGTTTTTCCCTTTACTGTGGAGCACAGCACAAAATTAGTAATACCTACATGTCTAAGTTTGATTGAGTTAACGAAATTATTCTACGGCGGCCTAAAAAAATTAGATGCAGTTTTTATTTTAACTGAAACTACAAACTTATCGCCTTCAAAGAAGATGTAATAGATTATGAGTGTTCAGACTGAGTTTTGATGGCTATACAAGATATCCTTCTTTGCACAGACTGTAATTATTTTATTTTCAGTAATATAGTGAGGGTATTCTGAAAAACTTGGAATTTGTAAATGAGCAGCACTGTTATCAAGTGAATGCTTCTGTTATGTTGAAACAACAAAGACAACCAACAGAAACTCAGGCTATAAGACATGCAGGACAAGGTGTCTCCTGTTGTCAGAGCAGCTGATAAGACTTTAGAGAGAATTTCATCTACACAATCGTGTTGAAGCCAAAGGGAATGATCACTACTTATGGAAGCAAATATTAATGTCTATAAAAACACTTAAAAATGTGCGTTCTAAGTTGCAAAGTCTGTTGTGTCTTTACCAGCGCCGAACTCCACGGAAGCGGGTGGAAAATGATTTAAAGCATCGTTCTCTTCTAACAAAAGCTACAAAAACAACAGAATTAGATGAGTATTCATTTCAATTACATTAATTTTAGTAAGCCAAAGAGTTAATGCAATTATCACATATT
Source organism: Poeciliopsis prolifica (assembly GCF_027474105.1). Taxonomy (NCBI): domain Eukaryota; kingdom Metazoa; phylum Chordata; class Actinopteri; order Cyprinodontiformes; family Poeciliidae; genus Poeciliopsis; species Poeciliopsis prolifica. The sequence goes on from NW_026562384.1 coordinate 9,191,090, forward strand.
TTTTGTTTGCTTTTTTACATTTGTGCTCTTCTAGTACACTTGTAAATGTGATGCAAAAGGCAACATCCATGTATGTATGACAAGTGGCCCTCTAGTGGTTAATTAAACCTTCATCTGATGGGACTCTGGAAAGGACTGAAGTTGTGTGCAAGTCAAGCAAATAAGAGATGGTCAATCACTGAAGCCTTTAAAGCTTAAAATATCATCCTGATGTAAAATATGCTGCAGAAAACACAGCCATCCCCAACGCTAATGTCAGCTTAAATGTTTAAATATTTTTTCAAATAAGTCCCAAGAATGATCGGGGGTTCCTGAAACACTTAAATGCTGAATGGGTATAATAACACTTTGCACCAATTTGATAAAAACAATAAAAGTGTTGTTGAGCTCATATTTCTATTTATTTGATTATTTAGTGAGGAAGAGGGTTTTTGATATCAAAATATTGCTTATTTTGGTCAGTATTTATAAAAAATAAACTTTGTAATATGTACTTTTTTGTTAAAATTCAATTAGTTGCAAATAATTATCAAAAATTAACAAAATTAACCTGGTCTCACCACGTGTGCATATTATAGTGACCACCTTTAGTTCAGTGTTGCTGACTCCAAGCTTATACTTCAAAATGTTCAACCATTGAATACATTCTGTCAGTTGTTTTAAACTAAAAAAGTCCCAAGTTTCTTCAAAACAAGCATGCTATTAAAAATTGGACACACTCTTTCTTCATGACAATCAATTAACAAAAAGAAAGTTTATGGTTCTTTTGTCTTAGTTTGCAACTGGGGCAGAATATGCCAGAGAAAACTTTACTTTAGCTCAGAGCTAGAGGACACATCAGCAGCATTCATTCATTGGCCAAGACTAATATGGTAAATGGTCTGCACTTGTTTAGTGCTTTATCAAGTCCCCATTTGAATAACTTGTAGTGAAAGTGACCAGACACACAACATGTCCTGCGATTTTTTATCTGCAACATCAAGTAGTAAAATACGTTAGTGTAATTTATTACTTAATAATCCCACCTGGCAATGATTTACCACAGATAAGAGTTGTGACCATGTGCAAGCTCTATGCAATATGTGGCAGATGCTACTTGCTAAAGGTTCAACATGTCGGCCATCCAAAGACACACCAGAGATCACTAATTGACCAACAATACACAACTTCTACTCCTTTGATACAAGCCACATGAATTGTCTGTTTTATTGAATTTTAAAGCCTAACATTATTATTGTTATTGAGTAGTCATATTATCCGAAATGCACAACTGTCCACTCACCAGAGCCGGCCAGGGCGTTGTTGGTCCTGGAACGGCGCTGACCCTCGTACTGTCACTGGGGCTGACCCAAACGACCGAATCTTCGACCAACACGGCTTTCACTCCGTCGCCATACACCTGCACCCACGAACATCGCTGCGATGCGTTTTCGAATTCAAGAAATACCTGCAGTTAGTGAACAAGAAGGACAAACAAGTATTAGGACTGATGCTCAGTTTCTCACTAAGAAGACCAGAACAAATTTCAGAAGATTTCCACAGAGGTTAAAAACAAGAGGGTAAAAGAGATAATTACATTAAAAAAAAAAATCTTAAGGGATCGTGCATATTAATAAACAAAAGTACGTTAAACAGTCATATAATTATGTCACAAGAAAGAGCTAATTTTCAACTGTAGTCTTGATGGTAAAACAAATGACACCCATGTCGATAAACGCATCCACATTACACAAATTGGTCAATGTTGAAACAAATTGTCAACTATAGAAATATATGTATATTATAAATCAAGACCAGCTATACAGTATATTTCTCCTGTCAGTTAAATTCTGTTTTTGGAGCATTGCCATAAATTATCTTCCACATATTCGGGGTCGGGTGACAGAGGCAGCAGCGTAAGTAGGGAGACCCAGACTCCCCTCTGCTCAGCCTGTTGGGCCGGATCCTCCCGAGAAATCCCACGGTGTTAAGAAACATATCCCTCCAGTGAGTCCCAGGTCTTCTTCTGGATCTGTTCCTGGTGGGATGTGTTTGAAACACCTCACCACTGTGGCGTCCAGGAGGCATCCTGACGTCAACTGGCTGCTCTACGCTGAGAACCTCCTGGAAGCCCAATAGTCAATGTTTGGTCACAGGATGTTCAAATTCATACACACCTTTCATACACACCTTGCCACCAACAAACCTTCCTGCAGCCAGCTGTAATTTCCAGGAGTTTTTAGCCATTTGAAAAAACTTTGTAGGTGTTTAGTGAAGAATTGTACAAATATGAACAATACCTCACCACGTTAATTGGTCATTTAAGTATTCATGTGGACACAAAAAACAGATCGTGGAAGCAGACCAGTTGAAGAGTAATATCAACATTGCTGCATGATTTCTGCATAAACTTCTGACCAATCACAGAACACTTCGCACAGCGCTCTGTCGAAACAGTTCGACCTGCGCCTAGTGTCGAGAAGGGATGGTGGACGCAAGAAAACCTAATGACGCAATTTTTGTCATGCGACTGTCAATGAGAGCCAAATTCAACACTTTCAAAGAAATAAGGAAGAGAACAGAGACTGGAGTTCATCAAGTTCTGTAAATTCAGAACCTGCTCCTGGACTCTCGTTTAGAGACAATAACAAACTTTGTGTTATTTGAAATCAAGTCAAATAAATATTTACTTAAAATACAAAAAGTATTCAAACTGAACAGAGTTCTTTACTGCTTATTAAAAGGTGTCAAATGCAAACTGATCGGGTGAAACTGCATGCTTCGTTAGCGTCACACATAACAGTGAAAAACAAATTACCAGTAAAAGGCGACAAACAGAAAAAAACAAAACTACCAACATGGGAATTCTTTATGGAGCTCTCTGTCCCCGTAAACAGAGCAACACACATTCATCCAATACTCGCTTTCAGGGAGGCTCTCTAGTAAAAATCCCATTACACTGTGTAATCCCCAGAGTTCACTCCTGTTTCCCATGGCAATTTAATCCAAAATATAAAATTTTTTAAAGCAAGTTACTTCCTCAGGCAGAATATGCATCAAGAGGCAACACGACGTCTGTCGATTATGTGAGGTACGCTGATACAGACCAATCGTCATCTAAAACTTGTTTTTTGAGAATGACTGCATTTTAATCTGAGAATTAAGTCTGTTAATGCACTGAGATATTGACCTGGTCAGGTAAGAGAATGGTGTTGCTATTCTGCTTTCGTTTTAATACCGTTACCAACAGATGCACTAAAGCAGTTAATCAGGAAAGGCTTGTTAATCAGACATCAATTGAAATCAGGTGTGCTAAAGCATGAAAACCCCTAAAACATGCAGGGCAGTGTGCCTCCAAGACAGGGGTGGGCAATCGTGGTCCTGGAGGGCCAGTGTCCTGCAACTCTTAGATGTCTCCCTGTTCCAACACACTTGAATCCAATAGCTGAATCACCTCCCAAGAACAGCCAGGTTCTCCAGAGTCCTGCTAATGACCTCATTAGTTGACCAAGGTGTGTTGAAGTAGAGATGCATCGAAAAGTTGCAGGAGACCGGCCCTCGAGGCCTGGAGTTGCCCACCCTGCTCTAAGACCAAGGATGAAATATTATGGGACAATTCCCAATTTTATAGAGGAGGACGTTTTTACAGCCTTATGTTTTGCTTTTGTTTTTTTGAGACTTTTTTGTCACTTGTTTTGGGTTTGGCAACAGTCGATGTCAATACAGTTAAAGCAATATTCTGCATAATAAATAACATTTACTACATTTCACAGTTTTTTTTTTCTTACACTTGTCAGCGTATAGTGTGTTAAAATCAGTAACAGACAATAATCATAACAAAGAGTAGACTTGTTCTGAAGATACTTGTCCATATTACACAAACCTAAATGATACAAGTGAACAGAGCAGATGGAATGGAGCAGTCATTTCTCCACAAAGTTCATTAGACTTTTTTTATATATAATCCTGTCTGTCATATTGCCTGCAGTGAGTTTTTGTTTTGCATGGAGAACTTTGCACTAATGTGGTTTAGGCTCAGCAAGCCAAAAAATGGATTCTCTAACAGTCACAATGTTTGTGGTTAGAGACATCTGTGATGGCTCAGAAGTCTGTAAACGATGAACAATTTCACTTCTTTTTTTTTTATTATTATTTTTGCCCATCTTGTAGAAGGATGAAGAGTAATGAAAATCTATGCTACATGCAACTTCTTTGGATGAAAAGCAGATTTCCTGCATATCTGCCGTCTCAGTTGTAGCCATTTTGTGGCGATTTGCCTTTGAAGATTTCTTCTTAAGATTGCAGATGCTTAATATCTGTCAGCTCTGCCTCAAGTCGAACTGCACTGGAACTTTTAGAGTGGTGCTTTTCTGATATTGTTGTGAAAACTCGGAGGACACGTGCATATCCACATTAACCCGAGGTGTTGAGGTTTCTGGGCCATGATGTTGATTAACTGTAGTTGAGCGCTGGCAATACTAAATATTATTATGGTCCAACAAAAATATTCTGTAAGACTTCAGTGTGCAATTTCATTTTGTTATTTTTCCCCCTCATTTGTTATATTGTACAACATCAGCATACTGACTTCAGTCACTTTGATAGAAATAGCTGGGTTTAGAGTTACACCAATCAATCTAGCAGAGACCAGAGCTTTCGTGTTAAATTGACAAGCTAAAAACTGAGATTTTTTCCCCCCATTTGTGCATTAAAACTAAGAACTCCCAGCAAGTCTGGTGAATTAAAACGCATCAACAAACAACCCGTACTTTATGCAACTTTCTGAGTTTTTTTACGCTGGCAGGTCAGACCTCGATGGCAATCTTTAAATCAGTATCAGCCAAGAAAAGCCTGACTGGTGAACCTCCCGCTGCATTGTGATCTTTTACCAGGACTAAATTTAAAGCCGTAGAGGATCCAACTAAAAATAGCTCTGAGTTATTAGGGCTCTGGGATCAACATTCAAGACAGGCCCTACAACTTACAGCTGCTATATTATGGTTTGGATATGGAATTACTAACAAATTTATGAGTCAATATAACATTTCTGGATCGATTTACATCAGTCCACATGCCACAAGGACAGTGGAAAAGGGAAAAGTAAACTGTAAGCAAAAATCACATTCCCACTGGAATGACTCCTAGTGAAACATAACTCTTTGGTACTTTAAAAACACATAACTCTCTTGTGAGTTTAAAATGATTTAATGGTGAATAGAAAAGCTAAATCAAAGCGATTCGGAAAAATCTCAGTCACAAACAGGCTGAGGTTAAGTAAAAGCTGACTTTTGCATTCTTGCCTTGAACTCATGACGAAACATGGGTTAATTTTATTCATTTGTTCACCATTTAAACAGGGAGTAGAAGACTTTGCAGTGGAGACACAAAACTAGATAAAAATTTAATTTAACTCACAAATTAAGATGTTGAAAAATTTTATTAAATCACAGAAACAAGCATAAAATAAATAAAATAAAATAAGCATATGTTTGATCAACTACTGTAGCTTGAACTTATTTCAATATTGTGGTGAATTTCCTAAATCTTAGTCCGTAATATCACCTGGTTTGTTTTTGGTTGACTTCTTTGCTAATATTTAAAGCCGCTTCGTATTCCCAACCTGCTTCCACACTGTAGCTCTAAACAAAGTTCGTCATCCCTACTGACTTAACCGCAAATCAGTCTATTTCTCCTGGCAGGAGAGAAATGAACGTTACTATATTTTGGAGATAAGTAACTATAACCGCTTATTCTTGCAGGTTCACAGAGGGGCTAGTCCCCATCTCCAGAGATCATCAGGCGAGAGGCGAGGTACACACCGGACATGTCACCAGTTCATCACAGGGCAACATGAGACACACAGGACAAGTTTGTCCTTAATACTAGAAAGACAGTTAGGTGTTTGGGTTTAGCCCCACTTGCCCAGTCCACAAAATAGCATAACAATGCATGCTGCACCGCTTAGTGGAAACGAGTTGCTGTTTGTTCTCCAATCACCAGATAGGTGATTTTCCTTATTGGCAACAACTAAGTGAATATTTTAGAAATTAAGCAACTTATTTAAAGATTGTTTCTTCGGTCTCGATATACATTCCAAAATTTCAGCTTTAAAGTATCTTTATTTTAACCAACAGACAGTCAGGTTGTCATTAAAAAAATCCTTTTAATGCTCTTTCAAACGAATTTAAAGTCATTTTTAGAAACCGTGGCTACCCCATCTATTCCAACCACTAACTTTGGCATCAACTTTAGCAGCAGTTCATGGCATAAAGATGTACAGCAAGTTGACAGAAAACTTTGTCACTGCACAGCATTCTTCCCTTTGTGTACTTTTACAGAAAATGACTTACTCTTTTAAAAGACCAACTTTTTGAATCCTATATTTGAGCAGTGCCATCGATTGTTTATATGATTCTGGATAAGCATTAGTTTGACGTCCCTCTGTCATGTTGGTCTACAACCACCACCTTTCATTGGCTCTGTCTGCAGTGTTGAATCAACGACAGCATCGTTCATTCAGCTTGTTATAAGACGATGAAGCCGTGTCATTCTGCATAATCTAGGTCAAAAAAACAAGGTGGGAGCGACTTCAGGTTCGCCCCTGCATGAACTTCTTCTGGCCTTCAAGAGGACTAACATTAGCTGACGGGCAGAATTGATCGCCTGTAATGGTTGCACAGAAATGATCTGCGATTCACTACAAAAATGCTCGACGCTTCTCTTCACTCTGGATCTTAAGCGTTTAGCAGTAAATGCTGCAAGGTCACTGCATAACACTTGCTTGAAGGCGAGATATCCAGAAGCTGAAAAATATCGAACAAAGCAAAGGCCAGAAAATCCCCGGGCTCGATTTTAGCTTCGCCTCTCCGCCTGCAACACGCAGCGGGCTGAGATCTAAATTTATGCAGCAGGTAACAATAAATCTCCAGATTGTGGTGGGTAAAAACAAGCTCCACTGAGCGGGATTCATACTGAAGCGCTTAGCACGCGTTGCATTTTAAGAAAAGGGCCGATATTGAGCTCCGCAATACGGAAACGCTCGAATGTAAATACTGACTGTGAGTCCGGCAGCCGTGCTCGTCGTTGTCGCCTCCCCTCCTTCGCTGCCCTCCGGAGCGGCCAGGCCGATGACGCTCACCGCCCGCACCGTTCCTCGGAGCCAGTCCCGGGCCCAGGCAGGTTGCTCCGTCTCTGACCCGTTGGCGGGCCTGCTGTCGTCGAGTAGCAAAATAAGACGCTTCCCGATCAATTCGAGAGAGTCCCCCATGTTTGCTCACAAAGCTAACAGCCTTCAGTAAGCCACCATGAACAGTTGAACTTCTCCGCTCGGGATGGGAACTCAAGGAAGCTAACGTGACAAAAAGGCGAGGAGAAACCAGCTGCGACTGCTTTGGAGTTCAAGATAACGCGAAACAGCGCTGGTTCTGGTCGCTGGTCCCGGGCGGACGCGGCGGCGGCGGACCGCAAATCTCCCAGTCGAAACGTTTTTGTCCTCGGTGTTAACGCGACTATCCTGCTCTGTCCGCCATTGAGCCCTGCAACAATCAAACGCACTCCTCCTGGTAGACTGGCAGCACTGCGGAGACAGAGAAAATATGAGGAAACACTGACCCCTAGTGGAGGACATAGGCATTACTTTTCCGCAGTGGTTATTATTTCGGGAGCTTCTCACCTGGAATCAAAGAAAGAAAATCCATGGATTCAAAGTGTCGAGTGCAAAGTAATGATGAGTAAATAAATTGTTTAAGATGTTTGTCAGCATTTTGTCTGAATAAAGTTGGAGTAAATGCATAAATAAATATTTTAATAATTATTTTTTTCAGGACTACATATGTACTTTATACTTTTATGTATAATTCTACATAAATATGTTGTATACTTTCAAATTATTATGTATTTAAATTGCAGAAAGCTTTCTAGATTTTTGATTCATTGATTGTTAATTTAAATAGCTAATCTCAGAATCATACATGTTTACACACAAATATGTTTATATTCTTTCAACATACAACAGCTTCAAACCAAAATAAATTCACATTTAAAATTTCATTTGGGTTTTTGTTGCTGTTACTTTGCCTTGCTTATTTGAATAATTCTATGATATTTTGTGTATTGATTCTAAATCTGTGTTTCAAAGTAATTTAATAATTCAATTGGAATTTTTGTATTCACTTTGTATTGTAAAGTAGATGTAATCTGGTCATTCTATCAATTTAAAATCACCCAAAGGTTTTTGACCCCATCCATCAGACATGATACAACAATAGAACCCCATCCTTTATATGTAGGCTACTGGTACCTTTTCTGTAAAAAAATTAAAAAAACACCCAAGAAATACACATAGACATACACAGTGATCCAGCTTTTGGTATTACTGAGTGAAAAAAAGCAATTCAGACGTGAGAAATTATTTTGTGTGTGTATGTTTAACAGAACCATCAAAGCACACTTACTGGCACCATTCACAGTTGCTATAAAGTTTTATTTTTATTTATATCTTATCTTTTAAATTAATCAATGTGTATAAGAAGCTACATTTAGTATTTCATGAGTTCCTGTTTTCCTGTAATATAATTAAAATGCTAAACCTATGTCTTTTAGGCTCTTGCCTAAATCTATGTTTATTTTGGATGTTAAAGGATGTCAAAATAAAATCTCCAGTCTCAGTGATCTTAGTCACTGCTGCACTCTTGTGACCAAATCTCCATAACAACACATTATACTTCCCAAATAATTGTTTAGGAGGCATAGCATCAAAAAATCCTCATGCTGCCCAACAATAACAAACATAAAATGATGGAGTTTTATGACAAACTGGGTCTGGAGTGAAACATGCCTCCAACTAAATACAATGGAAGATTTGTGAGCCTGTGGGCCTGTTTCTCTCCCCAGGAATCTTTTTTAGGGTGCAATGGATCATAAACTCTTAAAAATACCAGAATATTGACCTCTGGCGGAAAACAGAAAAACAATTTTCACTGGGTCTTTCAGCAGGATAATGAGCCAAAACATGTGGCCAAATGATGTTCAGATGAGCTGTTAGGTCCCTGTACATCCAGTGTCAGAGCCTGCTGTGCATTGACAATGGTGTTTTCTAGTGAGAGCTGAACAAAGGGTTGCCCTTTATCACTGATTCAGTTCATAATGTTCATATGGACATGTACTTAAGTAAAAGTACAAAAACCAATATTATTAGCAATTCAAGCTCTTCTTCATTCTGCTTTGCTTCCATCTCTGCGCCACAATCCACAGAGGTCTCCTCCCACCCTAAAAAGATAACGCCCTGGGCGGTTGCCCATATCGCCCATCTCTGAAACCACAACTGTCTGGACCATGTTGAAAATTTTAATTTCATTATGCTAATTTCAATGCTAGCTTTAACTTTACCGCATGTTTAAATTTGAGATTGTATTGAGTAGGCATCAATTTAAGCTAGATTTAGATTCATGGTTTAATCAATATAATAGATCAGTAGAACTTTTTTTTATCTATAATGAAAACGATTTGATTAAAATTAGTCTAATCAGTAGTTTTTATATTAGATTGCATTTTTAAAATTGTAGAAGTCATATATTTATCTGAAAATTGTTTTAATTTATTATAATTAAGAAAGCTGAGAACTAATCAGAAAATATTGAGTGCAACAGATGATTCGGTATTGAAACCGCTCGTGTCTGTTTCACAAAAGTTTGAAGATGTTATATAAAACGTGTGCTAATTTGTATAATCAAAATCTGCGGTTTGATGCATTGGGTCAGAGGAGAGGTCAGGAGAGCTGTTTGCGGTTCAGAAACTGGTTTGAAGGGATAAAAAACACCGACAGCAGATAAACTTTGGTCCCGCTTTTTTGAGTAAAATGTTTCTTTATGAAATGAACTCATCTATTTATTATTTGTGCCCTGGGAAAGAGCGCAGGGAGAACAGCTTAGACAGTGGATAGATTCATCCCTGGGCCCTGGTAACACCTGCATGGTCTCTGGCGTGCAAACAGCAACACGTCTTCACAAGCTGTTTGAGTCCACCTCTAAACGATATCTTAGAATGCGTCAGACAATAGAAACACGCCCTGATATAAAAGTAATGTTGAGCTTTCTTTAAGCTTCCTTTCCTTTCCAAGTGACGCTAAAAGTTGGACGAAGCGCTGCTGATTTTACATGTCGCCATATCTTAGGATTTGTGTAGGAATACTGTTACTGACATAGACAGACATCTTTCAGATAAAACCACTGCGCATGTCTTGGAGCTTTGCGTGCGAGTGAAACGGATCTGAATGAAGCTGGCCACCCCACCTTCTTCAAATCAGACAAAATTGGTGTCAAACGTTTGTGCTACGTTTGTGCTGGTTTATGCAGTAAAAATTTTTGTTAGTTCTGCTATCATTTTAAAGAAGTTAAGAAATGTTTCCAGAGATCATTGAAAGTCAACCAGCCTCCTGCCTTCTTCAAATCAGACATAATAGATATTAATCAACTCGGCTATTTTGTTTGATTTCATAAAGTGGGGGGGCTGGTTGACCTTTTGACCTTTAACATTTCATTAATATCTTCAAAGCCAAAGCAGCACAAATAAAAATGTTTGCTGCACAAACATAGTAGAGTTGACTGATACCTATTTTGTTTGATTTGAAGAAAGTGGGATGCTGGTTGACCTTTGATGACCTCTCGAAACATTTCTTAATATTTTTAAAATGATAGGAGAACAAATGAACATTTTCGCTGCTCAAACCAGCACACACGTCGCACAAACGTTGACACCAATTTTGCCTGATTTGAAGAAGGTGGGAGGGCAACTTCATTCAGGTAAAGGGGGGCGATAGATAACAACAGACACACAAAATTAATAAGTCACGTTATTGCTTGGATTTTACAGCGCCCCGTTAATCAATCAATCAATCAAATTTTATTTGTATAGCACATTTCAGCTACAAGGCATTTCAAAGTGCTTTACATCATAAACACAAAACACAAAGGCATGCAACATAGAATAAAATACCAAGTGTTTTTTTTTTTTTTTTTTTTTTTCCCTCTTTCCTCCTTTCTTTTTCCCTCCCTTCCCCCTGAACCTCTCATTGTATCAAAAAAAAAAGCACAATGGGATTTGGATGTAACGAGTAAAGCGACGGTTTTGTAGAAATGCCTTGAAGTAAAAAGTACAGATACTTACTGTAAAATGTAGAGGAGTTAAAGTCGAATGTATCCATTTCTAAATCTACTTCAGTAAAGATACTTGAAAATTGTACTTAAGTACAAGTACTCTGTTTCGACTTGCTTATAAGCAATTATAGCCAGTGGTGGGATTGCACCACCAATGGTTATAATCAAACATATATACCATATTAGACGGATGGCTATAACCATCCGTCTGCTGGTTATAACCAGAACAGTGTGAAGGCAATTAACGGCAGTTAATTGCAGCAGTTGTGATTAGGGAATGCTATTGATTGTGACCACTAGGGGGTGCTGTTTTGTTTCACTGATTTTTGAAAGTAAGCTGCTGACAGAGTAATACAGCAGCTGTATTATGCTGCTGTAGTAATACAGCATAATATTTGCCATGGCGAAATACAAAAACAATATACATTTCAAGTTTATTATATATAAAAAAATTGACAAATATAAGACATCTGATCCCTTTTATAAAGGGAGCTTTATTAATCCCAATTGTTGTCCTTCAAATCAAGATCAGTACAGGGGCTGAACATGGAAGAAACATCTTAAAATCTCACCTGAAGGTGAAAAGCAGCTGAACCTTTCCTCACACAGATGCCAGAGACTTGTAGATGGCTACAATAGCCTCCTAACTCAACCCATTTCAGGCAAATAGAGAAACGTTAGCTTTTAGGAGGTTAGGGTATCCTGACTTTTCTTGGCTGGGAAATATATTTCTTTTTGTGTTTTTCGCTCAGTGAGTAAAACAAGGTTACTTGCCATCCTTTAAGTGCAGTTAAATCACTTTTTTTCAGTAAATTACTAGAATATACATAAATCTGTGAACTTTTCTCGTGATTATTTAATATCAAGTTTCTTTACATGACTGTGTGCCAATCTGCCGTTCTTTTAAATATCTGCACATTGGTCTTTGAAGAAGCTTCACATATCAATTCACCCTGTTGGTTAATTCTCATGGCAGGAGATATTTATAAATATGGGATTACAGTTACTTTAAAAGAGATTTACAACCTAAACATGTGTAGGTTATCCATGTAATCCAATGCTGCTATATTCCGGTGAAGGTATGCTGTAGGTCAATGGATCTTAGTGTGGATCTTTCTGTGCACATGTAAGAGCAGTGCTCATGTAAGAATGTAGTTGATGTGACCTATATCTGTGCAGCAATAATACTTTTCTTTCTTACAACTTTAAAACTCCTAAAGTATTTTACAATTCATTTTGAATTGGACACAAGCCATTTTTAAGTTAGTACGCAGACAGATGTGCCTTAACTCTCACAGAGCAGAAGTGAGTAAAGAAACTTTTTATCAACATTGATTAAAAAGTGCATTATTCATTTGTCCATATGATTTCCACTGCTTGGCTCCTCTTCATTATGTTTATCTGTTGTTAATATGAGAAATGCTCAGACAAGTCACCTAAAATCTCATGAAATAACATGAGGACTTGTGTGAGTTTTTCTTAAACATGTACTTCTCGTGAAGCATCAGTGTTTCCTTCGTTGATGTAGAGTGACTTCTGCTATGAGCATCCAACCATCACAGATCCTTAAACTTAATGATGAGAAACAAGCATCATGTCAAAAACATCCTTTCCTAATCTTGTTGATGTCAAGAAAAAAAGGGGATTTATCTGCTGTCAGTCAGATGGAGATTGTCCTGCTTCAAGCAAAGGACTTAAAGTATCTTGGTCTCTGATGGTAATAGAGTGGAGAAAGGATTGTCAGATAAATGCTTTGCAGTAATGTCGGTGCTGTTCTGTTCTGGTCCGATGTAGTGAAGAAAACCGAGACAAGGAACACTTTCAATTTACTGTCCGTCTATGTTCCAACAAGATCCCAGATACAAGTAGATGAAAAACAAAAAGCTTTTTCTGTAGGATGACTGGATTTGGCTTTAGAGATGAATATACTTTTAGGTATTTTTGTTCACGTGTTTTAATTAGATTTTGGTTCACTAGAAAATCTTCCCCCATGTTTGTCCCATCTTTTGTAACATAGTATTGACATGAATGCTACAACAAAATGCACATTTATTTGAAAAAAAAAAAAAAAGAAAAATGTCACACAAATTCTTTGTTTCAACACAAATTAACTCATATTTCTGTCATATTGAATGAAACATATATTTTTGGAGGAAATTTACAAATGGTTTCATTTCACTTTTATTTACATTTTACAAAACGGCTCAACCTTTGGGCAAACACAGGTTGTATAACAGTTGTAAAAATAACGTCAGACTAAATAACATTTTAACTCTTTGCTCTTCGTCCACCAACCAGTTTTTTCCAAGAGATTTCTGTTTTTTCTTAGTTCTGCTGATTTGCAGACGTCTCTTTTTGTGACAATACACATTGAGTTCTTATTGCTTCACTTCAGAAATCTGACAAATTCTCAACATGGTAAAACGTTTTTCCAGTCCAGCACTGATAGCGTGAGAGTCCAATGTTTATCACTGGTTGTTTTTATGCTCCTGCTTTGACAATTACTGCCGTTTCTTTATGCAGTTGTGTGGCACACATTCGTCCTGCTCCTCCAGCTCAGGGCAGGGGCTGCCAGCGTTTGCCGGCCGCAGAAGTATGTAACGTGTGCGGTGACGAACTCCACGTCTGGAGCAGGGACCAAGACACAGACCCCAAGAGGACCAGAGGGAGACTTCGCAATCCAAAGGTGTTGCTGTGTTTAAAGAGAGAGAGACAACAAGAAAATGAAGAAACATTGCCCAAATGATGCCTGTTCTGCAGCAGCCATATACATTCAGGCAGACAAACAGATGGATTATATTGTTCTGGAAGAGTAAATCTATGGTCTAGCCTTTTCCAGGTTGGGTGAGAAGTGTGATCTTTCAAGGGTTGGGATTCACTCTTTGTCCCCTGTCTTAAAAAATGGGACCACTAAACTGTCATGAAAAGGCTTCACTCGTCAGTGCAGACTTTTCAATAGGCTGCACTGAAGAGGTTTATTAACTATGATTGACCGATGCAGAATCTCATCCTCGTCGGTTGACATCCTGCCAATGCAGAGCTATTTAACTACCTCAGTGATCTCTGCTACCGTGATGGAATGCCTTCTTCCGAGTCTTCAGTTTCTGACTCCTTCACAGTAAAGAGACAGGATTGAGGAGATCCTCAATCCTGGCTCTTTCCACCGATCTACAATAGCATCAGTCTGGGTCTGCAGATCCCTAATCCAAAACCAGACAAAACACAGATGCTGCAGTCTGTCTTGTTTTTTCTATACCTGTGCTATTTCACAGTCTTCAGAGACAACTATGCCTTCCAGGCCTTCTTCAACCATCAGCAGATCCTCTGGTTATCAACACAACAAACGGCAATATAATTTAGGCCATGGCTCTCGAAAGTCATGTCTGCAGTGAAGGTCCTGGCCCATTCAGATTTTATGTCCCCACCTTCCCTTGGGGGATGAGAGAGATTCTCCAGGAGGCATAAGTTGAACAGGTTTCTCCACCAGATGTTCGCAGCTCACTCTCAACATATGCTTGGTTTCTCCAGATCTGCCTAACAAACCCCTGCCACTGGATTCAGCTCACTACCATGTGGCAATGAGTCGATATCTCTGGCCCTCTCTTCAGCCGCAGCAGGTCAAATGATAAGATTACAAAACTGACCATTGACCTTCAGTCCAAGATGACCTGGTATCAAGCACACTTGACTCACCTTGTGATCAACTCATTCTCAGCTAAATTGCAAAACATTCTTTGGACTCCAAGAAGGCTGGGTAATCTGAACTGCTGTTCAGTGCAAAAGGTCAGAACCTTCCCTCTTGCAACCTAATGCCACAAAGAAGTGACCCCTCATGCTAGTAAACTCTAAAACCGAGGCAGTCAGCGGAGAGCTTGTGGGAAGCACCTCTACCCAGAGTTGGGTTCCTCTTTGTTGCGGTTCAACCTCAAACAGCAGCTTCAGCTACTTTCCTACCAATAGCTGGTAGGAAAAAGTCTAAATACTTTCAGGGGTATAAATATTTGTGTGAGGAAAAGTTTTGCGTTATTACCTGAGAAACGCTGAGGATTGATGGAGTTTGGCAGAATGTGATTAGAAATAGAAGTTTGGCGGTCTGGTGTTCGACGCTGTCGGCTAATCTTTATGCTGGCAATAGGGGGAAGCTCCCTTAGTCGAGGGTAGTAGAAGGAATTGGCTGGATGGTTTGGCATTTGTGACGTGATCTGAAAAGCAGTCAGCGAGCAGTTCATCAGAAAAAGCAACAGATTCTCAGTAGAACCCCCAGTGCACATTCGCCAGCTTTAAAGCACATGCTGCAAAAGGATGGATAGCCTGTTACATAAGGGTCCCCTTTTTATTTAAATCACTTCAGGTCAGACATGAGGGCTGCCAAGCAATCATTCAGCCACAGACAGTTAAGAATGATGCCCCGTTCCCACTCTGCTTATGTACTCCAAAAACAAGACAGACACCAGAATTTGAGGCACCAACAGCTTAATGAAGGACATAAACAGATGATGGTTTCTCCCTACCTTTGTAATGTTTTCAGGGGGGCTGGTGGGAAAGTTGGGAGAAGAAAAAGTGAATCCACTGTCCGTTCCTGCGTCATAAGGCTGGAGGTCGACGGTCACTTCCTGTTTCCACCGGTTACCCTCACAAAGATTGAGACTGTCCACACCGACAAACCAGTCAGGGCTGGGGATCATCTTCACCATCAAAGACAGCTGTCAGACACAAAACACTGATGTTAGACATCGATGTCCAAAATAGAGAGTTTAATTGAAAAACTATGAAACGCTAATTGTCATAATTTTGTATAAAGGGATGACCAGATTACCAGGAAGTTAAATACCACAAGATAGGTACTCATAAAATTTGTACTTCACCTTAAAGCCACAACCTTATTGCACTTTGTTGGGATTTTATGTGACAGACCAATATAAAGTAGTTCACTGTAAAATGGAAGAAAAATTATACGGTTTTACACTGAAAACAAAAATCCAAAAGTGTGATATCTTCTGTGATATCTCTAAATACAACACAGTACCACCAGTGGTTTGCGAAGGTTTGTTATTACAGAACAAACAGCAACCAAGTGCAAAACAGGTGAGGTTGTCAAGAAATTTAAAGCAGAGTTCAGTCATAAAACAAAACCCCAAGCTTTGAACATCTCACAGAGCTCTGCTCAATCCATCATCTGAAAATGGAAAAATTATGACACAACTCCAAACCTAAGCAAGACATGATAGTCCGCCTAAACTGGCAGGCTGGAAAGGAGAACATTAATCAGAGAAGCAGCCAAGAAGAGCATTGTTGTCACTATGAAGAATCAGTAGCGTTATCAGCTGCGAGACTCTGCATACCATTAGCTGCACTGCACAAATATTAGCCATGGTTATAAGAAATAGATCTAATTTGTAGTATTCTGTAAACCACGTCAGAAAAGTGGAGGCAGAAGAAGGACCTCTGGTCAGATGAAACCAAACTTTCTGGCCAATACAGACAGAATGGATAGAGCTAAAGTGCAGAGCACTCCTAGATTAAAAACATGTTTGAAGTTGAAAATCGACAGTGGTGGAGGTTTGCCTTCCGACAGAACAAAATCCTAAACAATACAGCACATGCATCAAATCATATGCTAAAATGGCCCAGTCAAAGTGCAGATCTAAAACACAGAGGATATTTGGTGAACTGTCTTGTTCCGTCACATGCAAGTTAAGATATTGTGCAGTCATCATCTTCCAACATAACCCCATAAAAAAGAAAAAACGGAACTCTATTCGATGCTGAATAAAATAGCTCTTATCTCTAATGAAAATATTTTATACTTTGACATGTAGATTGAAATGTAATGAAAACACTTGCTGTTTTAATATATTAACCGTTAGTTCACTTTGGACTGTGCAACTGTTTAAATCCCCCTGCTGTGGAAAGTGAGATGAGTGCAGAATGAATGAAATCACAGAGATCACAGTAACATCAGCCAGGACAATAAATGCAATAGGCCTGACATCACACACACGAGCGCCGACGTAGGGATTTGGCGACTATAAAACAGAGTCGGCATGTGAGCACGTGCACCCCGTCTGTCTCCCGTATGATGTATGTTTCCTGAGAAACGGTGATCTCATCTCGGAGAGTGGGTTCAGGGTCAAAACACACTGAAGTGATGGCAGAAGACCAGACAGCAACACATTTGAAAACTTCTCCATTTTTGAAAAAAAAAAAAAAAAAGGTTTGACAACTGCTGCTCATCTTGTCAGTCTGAGTCGGTTTTTGTGTGGGCTTTGAATGAATCGCTGGTGTCGAACCAAACAGAGAGCGGGGACCAGCAGATCTGAGACAAAGGAATGAGACACACGAGTGTTCAGTTTTCTTCCAATGATAAATGTTGAAAAGCAAAGACTAAACCAAAAGAAGTCTTGCCGCTTGTTAGAAACATCAGTGTCCTTCCTTTTTGATCTTTGAGCTTCCTGCCTCTTACGCTTTTCTGAAGCTCTCCTGAGCTGATCTGGAAGACGCCGCCTCTCGGCTCATTTCTTTATTATTAGCTGAATGGAAGTTTGCATTACATAGCATCTGCTCAAGACAAATCTTCAAACCCTGTGTCCATCGCAGAAAACCGTTTTCAAAGACCAGAAGGCATCCAGCAGAAGGCCTCTCCAGCAGCTTAAAATGGCTCACATTCTGCGTCTCCATCTGGTTGAGCTCCACATTAAACAATGGCTGGATATATGATGACAGAAGTGGCGTTTGGGATTCCTGGCGGATGTCATGTAAACCATCGGCTGTCTTCAAAGGAATGATACGGTATTTATAAATGAGAGCGCAACGGACAGTGCAACATGCTCACAGATTAAGTTATCAGCTGGATCACGTCATTAAATCATGTCCAACACAACGCACTCAATAGCCGGGCTTTGCTTTGCTTATCTGATCTAAAAACAGACCGGCACAGATGTCACATACCTAGAAGACAACACGGCAGGGTGCTGTACATTACCTATGCTTACAGAAACAATGCTCACCTAAAGAGTGATCAATTCTTTCTTTGGTTCAAGGACTCAGAGCATTAGTCTCCGAAAGCAAGCAGGAGACTCTCTAGACATAAAAACCTTTTAAAAAAAGGACATTTTTAAGGGCAATTACAATAGAAATTTAAATTAAAAAACAGAATCTAACTCCTTTTACTTGAAACAGAAAGACACATGTCATTGCACAGATTGGCGGAAGGATAAAAACCCAGATTTTATTGCATATGTGTGTGAAGTAAGAGGAATGGACCTTCTTTCTCAGCTGATCAAGAAGCTAAAAAGCCCAGATATCGGCTGGCGGGCTTAAGCAGAATCAGAACTTTATCAAAGAAAAGCAACAACCTTACATCGCCTCAACAGAGACCACAGATTTAATCAGACAACTTTTCACTTTAAATTTCAGATTCATTATTGTCTTGCTGGTATCAAAACTGTGAAATATGTTTTACACAATTCATCTGTTTTCATTGACCTTTTCTTCTTAAAAATGATTTACAAATCTTTAACAGCATGAGGATGAACTTGGAGCAGTTCTTCTTAAGGGAAAACTGACTCAAATATCCACACAAACTCCTATAAAAGCGCCAGTAAATTTACAACTTTTGTACTCAAAATCCAGTCGAGCATATGAGTTGTATTGTTGCTGGTATTGTTGCATTTCCCCCCTTATCATGTTGACAAACATTTCGCACAGAAAGTGGAAAGCGTCCATGTTACTTGGCTATTGTTGTAAAAGTGTTTGGCTGACCATGAATAGTTTACTAAGCCCATAAACCCAAACTGGGTTGCGTACAATTAGATTTGAATTTGACCTGCTTGTCTTGTAATGTGGCTTATGATAACATCTGATGTGAATAATCACCAAATAAATACAAAGTGAACTGAGCTGAGACAATTATTTCAACATGCCAGATGTTTGCCTGGCCTCACAGAAGAGCATTAGTAGCATTTAGGTTTTTACCAAGAAAAGCCCAGACCAGTCAAAAGTTCGAAAAAAGCTACGTGTCGTTGAACATAAAGGGAGGTAATTCTTTGTTGAATTTTTCTCGATGTAAAAGCCACTCTGGCCAACAGACATCTTCATAAATAACATCTCAGAGGAAGGGAACGTGTATGTTGCCTATTTATTAAAATTAATGAACTATGAAAGATTTCATTGGCTCCCCCAGCGGGTCAGTACACGACTTATCATACTCACCAAATTGCATCAGATTATATCTGCTGTATCTATTCATACCAGCATCCAGCATATGAAATGTTTTAAAGTCTAATTGAAAACAAAGGAAAAGGAAGACGTTTTTTTCATTAAGCATCGCAGAGTGAGGATGACCGAAAATGGATTTAGACATTTATATTGAAACCACGATCTGGTTTTGAAGCAACCTCTAATCAAGTGAAGGCCCCTCTCTTGCGTTGGCTTGCGTTCACGTTCGTGAGTCGGCCATCAGAGGAACTCTGAGCAACAACAGCGCCCACTGCAGGGCCTGCAGGGAAAAGGCGATTACTGTCAGAGAAGAGCCCCGCTGCCCCATCTGCGGTTTGTTCCCAGCCCAGATTGACAATGAATAAACTCATCTGCATTTCATTAAAGATCACGTGCAGAAGAACGGGGACTGTTGGAATTATGTCTTGTAGACAGAGAAGACCAAACATTGACGTTTTTTGGTTCAAAGCGAAAAAAACGATCCATTTGGACAAAGGAAGCGCTGCGTCCAAGCAGGAGAAACTCATCCCAGATGCGCAACCCTAAACGGCAATAATGGTTTTGACATGTTTTGTTTCTCGCGAAATAATTTCAATCAATCACAGCAACAAGTTTTGACCAACAGTGTCGGGACATTCATTCACTGACTTAATCTCTAAAGGCAAGAGAGGCCTGTAGAGCATTAAATGATGTTCTGGGCACTTTGTGACCTTCTGGGTGCATCGTCTATGCACTCTTGGAGTAATTTTGGAAGACTGGCCAGTTTTCAGATGGTTCACCACAAATCCATGTTTTCTCCATTAGTGAATGATGACTCCAAGTGTGGTTCACTGGAATCCCAAACCCACTGAAATGCTTTTGTTTCTTTTCTTATTTTCAGGACGAGAGATATCAATGACTTTGTTCTCTAGCTATTCTTGGGTATCTTTTATCCCGTGTCACATTGTCAAATAGATTCTATTTCAGGGATTTCTGATTTCTACAGTAATCAGGCCTGGGTGTGGCTGGTGAAACTGATCTATTGTGGTTAAGCATAGCGGACGCATGCCTTATCTTTGTGCTTGGTGATAATAACAGGATACGTCTTATTTTAGGTAGTGCATAGTCAAAGCACGCTAGCTCCCAGTTTAACAAGCTAATTAACAAAAAGCAAAGTAACTGGTGGGCCAATTTTCCCTTCCCTCAGACAGGAAAACTGTAGCCGCTTCTGTGTGTCTGCAGTCTTTATGTTGAGGTAACTGGCATTTACTGGTATTTACCTTACACAGATGGGCCCCTCCCTCGGCTCCAGTTCAGACTAAGAGCAAAGCGTGCAGGATGGATGTAGGCGTTTGCGGCTACTGAACTCAGGCACTTGGTCTAAACAAAGTCTGACAGGGTGTAGTGGAAATAAGTAGGAAATTACTTGGTGGGTGCGGATGCACGGTGTAGCAGACCCAGCTCAAAGGGACTGCGTGAGTGTGGATGTGCTTTTTGAAGCGTCATCGTCTCCTACCAGTGGGTTGCGGGGCACCAGGACCATCTCTGTGGAGCTGTGTCCGATCCCGTTGGGAATCCCAGCTGTCCGGTACATAACTCCGACCGTGCGCTTCTTCCGGGCCTCCTTGGCTGCTTTCATCAGCTCCACCGTCACCCCAACTTCAGCAAAGCTCTGCACCCCGGGACTGGCTGCAGAGCCCTCCTCCCAGAGCCTGAAGTGGTGGTTGTGGCTCGCCGCTATTGAGAGAGAAAAAGCAATTGAAGAAATGTGAGATGAGATAAGTGAGATGCATGCTCACTTGACTCCTTTTGAGTGTCGATGAAGCTCCGCAGAGTCCTGAGCCAGACGATGAGATCATTTCCACCACGGAGCCTGAGTGTACTTCTACGGCTGCCTCCTACTTCCTGCATTTAAACTGATAATTCTGGGGGAATTGCTGGTGTGCATGTGTTATTGCAAGGTTATATTCTCCGTCTTTTCCTGCAGGAACCGCAACACAGGCCGGGGCTGCCAGGATGTAGATCAGGATCCTGGACTTGGCAGGCAGAAGTTGGACAACAATTTATTTTAACAATTCTGAAAACCCTTAATGATGCTTTTTGTACAGCCTGGGCCAGCAGGCTTTCTCTTCACATTCTTTTAAAAAGCTCTGGCTATCTCAGAAATCTGTTAAAAATCAAGAGCCCAGTTTTAGATTCGAACCACAGGTTCTGGAGACCCACAAAGCCGCTGACCTGGGCCCGTGGTTTTAAGGGCAGAGTAAGGTTAGCCAGAAACACGCTGACAAATGCTCTGATTTTTCTGCCTTACCTCACTTTTCAGAGCTGCATAAAGACTCGCGCGCACACACACATACACACACAGAGAGTCAGGATTTTAACCTTAAATAGTCTTGACACATGTATGAGCACACACTTAGTTGCACAACTCGCCTAGCACACTTCACACACTATCTTGTTTCCCCCCATACCGCCATTACTTGTGGACCTTAATTGCATTTCCATCCTAACTAGCATCAAACCCCCGAAATTTGATAATGCATCACACTTATGCCCCACCAAGACTTCAAAGCCAACCCTTCCTAAATTGCTTGAGTATTTTTTTTTTCATTTATGACAAAGTCCAGTCCTTCGGCGTCCTCGGCCCGATGCCCCCACTGACGTTTGCTGCAGCTTTTTGGTTTTTTTTTTTTTATTGTCCCCTATAGTTTACCGTCTGACTCACTGAGGCCCTTGTGTTTTTGTTCCCTGGTGACAAAGACCAACCCTTTCCATGCCCATGGAAATAATTATGTCAGAACCGCTGGTGCCTGTCTCTGTTAGGAATAAGTAGGACACTCTCCTCTTCCATGGCATCACCGGGCCACCTGGAAACCAGACATTGCTGCCACCATGTCCCCAATATTTTGTGATATTACTCGCTTTAACCTTCTCCTATTTTGGCACATCACCATTACAAACAAGAAGGGACCACTGCTTTGGCACTTTCTTATGTTTTAAATTTTTTTTCCGCTACTTATTTATTTGATTTTTAAACTCTCAGCAACACAACGTGAAAAGGATCTATTTGTTTTCTTGTGCTTGAAAGCACTGATCAAAGCAGGAGCTGAGTAATTTCTCTTTGAAAGCTACTCGTTGTGTGGCCCATGTGTAGATATATGAATCATATTTGTGTAAACGTGCAGTTCAAATTTCAGCTGAGGCAGTTATCAAAAACCTTAAGTCTCCTAAATTGGTGCAAGCACAGAAAAGTATAGTGATTTAAACTGAAAAGGGATTTAGCTGTGTGAAAGCTACTTCTACTGTGTTGGTGAGAGTTGATGAAGGCTTGTAGTTGTTCTATGTTGAAAAATATATATATATATATATTTTAAGTATTGTTGGTCATGCTGGTTTTCAGGTTTGTGCATTTCGCTGAATTCTTGTGTTTTCTGATCACTTCATTGTTTAGTCACGCTCTTTCCTGCAGCCTTTCCTCAGATTTTGGTTCAAACTTTTGTTTTTGTGATCCGCTTCGTGTCCTCTGATCTCTGTTCGCGTTGTTTCCTTCTCCTTACATCTGCAACACGTTCAGTTAATCAGACTCACCTGTTTAGGTAATCATGTTTACACTCCCAACTCTTTTCAGGCCCATTTTGGAACCATCTGATTTGTCTGACAGCCGACAGAAAAACAAAGAGAAACACCATCTGGTAGTTTCTTTGACCTCTTTCTTTTTAAAAAAAATAATAATAATAATTCACCAGTCATAAAATCTTCTACCCGTGTTATATACGACGTTTTTATTTCATTCCAAAAAAAAAAAAAAACACTAAAGAAAAGCCATATTTTTCTCACCTATGAGTTTGGACCACTGTGCTGGGGGTCGGAACAAGGGATACTGCTTTGGAAACGCCTGTGGGCTCCAGTGACCTGTAAACACCAGGATGTAGGAAGCGGGACCCTTGGCTGTGCAGCCCGTTCCGTTGAGGGGTGGCGGAGGCTCGGCAAACGCGAAATGAAGCTTCACCAGCAAAACGAGTAGCTTGTGCAGCCAACCACACGCCTGGTGCTCTGAAGACATCATCTGCATGGAATGAAAGATGAAAAACTGCGTTATTCCTCTAGCTGCATGTCGGAGCTGGAGATGATTCCCGAACAAAGGTCGATAAGGAGGTCAAAACTGTGAACTGGGAGGCACGTTTTAAGATCAAATGTGTTTGGGCACATAATCGTGGCTTGGGAGGAAACAAAAAGGAAGACTGGCCCGGACATTTAGGAAGCCAAGCCCTGGACAATCCTCGAAAAATAAAAAGAGACGGGGAAAATTCCACATCCCTGCCCTCGTATCACAACACAGACGTTTCATCTGAGAACAAAGCTTGTTGAACCTCCTGACCCTTGAGCTTTCAACTTCTGGGCCGGGCACGGTGTGTGTGTGTTGATCTCCAGCCAATCTCCAGCTATGCAACAACAGCTAATATTCAGCAGGAAAGTGTGTTGCAGGAGCTGCCCTGAAATAAAACGGCACATATGACATGTCTGAGGCTGCATGTGAAATCCATCTGACCTCACCGACTGACCATCCACTGACCCGCAGCTGAGTCAGACAGACTCGCGCTCTATTTAGAGGCAGAGAGGGGAGGAGGGCACGTGCGCAGCCATCGCTGCAAACACTTTTCACCTTTTATATATTTTAACAGGGCTAAGGAGAGTAATGGAGGGAGAATGTGCCTTTTCATTTCTCCCAAATCTTGAGCCAAAGTTCTCTGCCTTATTCAGATGATGGCCAAAAGTCAGACTGCAGTGTGAAGTTCACAATGTCAATGCCAAACGGTCAAATTACCATTTGTGAAAATTGTTAAAACATCTTAAATCATCGACTTGATTTCCATTTTATGTGTGTTTGAGGTTAAAACCTTTTTTAAGAGCAAGCAGGGGTTTCTAAAAGTATTAATTCTTTGCTAAATTTTGTCACAATGTAACCAAAAACGCCCACGTGTTGCAACTTTAGCATCGACTAAACAAAGTGGAGCATGAGGGTGATTGGAGTGGAGGCTTTTTGACTGGCAACATTTTTCACAAGTAAATATCACAAGAGTTTTACGTAGACTGGATTCAGTATCCCTGAGTCTTTTTGGGGTGAAGCCTTACCTACTTTTAGCCTTTTGCACAATCATGATGCTGCCACCACCAGGGTTAATGAGCGATGTGACATATTAAACTGTGAAAGCTAATGCCATGTTAGCTTTCTTCAGCACAACATTTTTCGTGTACGTTTAGGTCAGTTTCGGTCTGATCTCACCAGAGCACCATCTTCCTGGTGTTTCCTGCAGAACTTGTTGCAAAGTGCAAATGGCACTTCTTCTGATTCATGTCTCGCTAAGTTTGCATTTGTTGCTCTGAACGTCATTGCAACTCTATTCCTGAACTCTCTGTCGAGCTTTTCGGCTGTTTGTTCACTAATAATAAAAATCTGACGCCTTCAAAGAACAGCTGGGTTTATATTAATACTAAAGTACAAACAGGCAAATTTTCCACACTTTTTATTGGCAAAAATGTGAACAAATTTTTCGAGCTACTTTGCTTTGGAACATTTGCATGCAGTGTTGGCTGCTTGATATTTGATTTCTTCCTTTGCATTATTTCAACATATTTCTCCACTTTTGATGCAGACGTAAATGTTTTCCTCCCGCTCTTCTCTGTTTTCAGCTTTACGTCCGAATTGCATCACAAATAAAGACAGAAACGCAATTTCAAGACCACGTTTGATTTCTCGTTTTACTGAAAGCCAACTTAAACATGAAATGAAACTTTAAAGCTGAGAGCAGAAGATTTTTCTTTCTATTGACATTCTACAAGAATGCAAAGAGCCAACCCGGTGTGTTTCTATAGTATTGCTAAAACTCCAAGCAGCTGCAGAATCCAGACAGTTAAATTTGGGTGAGTCAACACACACACACACACACACACACACACACACACACACACACACACCCACACGTCCACGCACACACCATCGACACACCTAACACCCATGTCTTGCTGCATATTGTCCCTGAGGTCTATTTCCAGAGGTCAGATTGAATTACTCAGCCAACATAGCTCTAAATGTCCAACTCTGACACTTTTTCTGACCGCAGCCTCACATGTCGCTGATCTTTTGATCAGTTCCCCATCTGTACTGAAAGCAGATTAACCATTGCAGAGTTTAACTGCCACCCGTAAAAATACCTGCAGAATGGAGACACATAGCCCAGCTTTTATCACTGCAGGGAGAAGTTGGACATGCAAAGGTTTGCATGTCCAACTGATTCCTAAGGTCACTTCTCTGGCTTCTACAAAGACGTACAGGTTTCCTAAAACTGGCTCTCTTTTTCTCTTACCTCTTCAACACTATTTTGGTTTTGTAAACCCTCTGACCTTCCTCCTGAACTCATTTTTTTCTTAATTTCCCTTATTTAACCAGGTAAACCCCATTGAGATCTGGATCTCATATTCAAGAGGGACATGGGCTGAAGTCTGCAACACATACCAAAGCTGCAACAGACTGCTGACGACCTGCTGTTTCTTTATTTCGCATGTAAATATTAACACAAATAACCAGCAGATGGATTAATGAGAGCTCACGGTGATTCTGACGTGCAAAAATACACATTTGCACCTGCAGCCCAGGCCCACGATGATCTCATCAGCCAGCACAGACTCACATGGAGGAGGATTTTTTTTTTTTTTCCCTGTCAGGCATAAGACACAATAAAAACCTTTCAGGCACCTTCCCTGTGCTGTTAGAGCAGCTTCATGCAGCGATAATGCAAACATTCAACCTCGTCCCATAAATTTGGTCACTCAGATCTGCACGCATACACAGATTTTTAACAAGGAGCTGACAGGGAAGGTAATTTTCTTTTTCTTTTTTATTTCTTCCTTGAAAGTCCTTTATTGGGCAACAATAGCAGAATCAGGAGTTTGTTCGGGGCGAGAAAAAAAACAACAACAAAAACAAAGATGCAACCATCTGTGTTGAATTATCCTTTTCATGCATGCATGATCCATGTGCAGATTTCTGGTGGAGCTACAAGGAGAAAGATGGACACTTGGACAGGTGGGGACATAACAGGAGGTGAGAAATTTAATTAAGGCTGCCAAAATGTTGCGTGCAAAAACTGGTTATTCTAAAGTATTTTTAGATACACTACCAACAGAAAGCGTAGAAAGGACGAACATTTGGACAGTTTGTGGGTGGAGTCCCTCTTATATTCCCTAAGAGGGAAATTATTATCACCTTCCTAAAATAATGGCCCAAGTCACTTTTTGCCAAAGGTGACTTTTGCAAAAATAAATAAATAATATCTTTATTTATTTTCCAAAAAATGACTTGGACAAAAAAATTAACTTTTAGCAACAAAAAAAAAAACTTTTACAACCATTATTTTTTATCAAGGTCGCCATATGCGAAAAGTCTAAAGGAAAATTGGCAAAATGTGTAGATTGTTTGTTTTGATTCATTGTTTCTGATTCATTCATATATATATATATATCTTCAAATTTTTTATTATTTTTTCAGTTTTGGCTGCTTCTCGTCAAAGCATACAGAAGCTTGCTTTAAAGCAGAAAAATGCAAACATATCTTAATAATAATAAGTCATGTTCACTTGAATTGTTGTGAAAAATATTCGTCTTCTGCTTTTGATTTCCAAATTCAACCACAGACACGCTCAGATGTATTTACCTGCAATTACTCATGAATTGCATGTTGATGTTGATTATTCAAAGTATTCACACAAACACCTGCTTCATTTAGCTTACATTTACAATCAGTTTTTTGGGTTTGGTTTTTTTT
Source organism: Poeciliopsis prolifica (assembly GCF_027474105.1). Lineage (NCBI taxonomy): Eukaryota > Metazoa > Chordata > Actinopteri > Cyprinodontiformes > Poeciliidae > Poeciliopsis > Poeciliopsis prolifica. Next base: position 9,218,240 of record NW_026562384.1, read on the forward strand.
GGGTTAAAAGAAAAGACAGAAACTTCCCGGATGCTTCCAGACCACTAGAACATCTCGGTGTGTGTTGAATGGATGACGGCTGCTCTGTGTGTGTTCCCTACCTGCATTGGGTCAGTCGGAGAAGCAGCAGCACAACCACAGGGAGGATTCAGCTCTGCTCACTTTCCTCTCCACTGTAACTGGCACAACCTCATCAGTCTCTTTCGCTCGGAGGGCTCCCTTTATCTCCTTCCAGATTTCTCTCCTCCTACCTTCTCTCTCTCTCATTGTATCTCCTCATATTACCCTCCTCTCACTCTCTTTCTCCTCCCCCACTCGCCCCTCACCTCTCCTTGTATGGAAAGGCAGTTAACAGTCTTTGCCCTTCTCTCTTTTTCTCTCTCTCTCTCTGTCGCTCAATGTGCCTCAATTCCCAGAAGGCGGTTAACATCCCTCCAGGCAAACACCCTGGATTGGCAATGTGCCTCAAGTGTTGTCTATTTTTTGGTGCACAGTTGCTTAAAACAAAAAAAAAACAAAAAAAAAAATGGCAGTAAAACTGAAAGAGTAACTTCGGCTCCGCAGACAGACACGCAACCTGCCTGACAAATGAAGGGAGTCTGGACAGAAGCAGTGGCTCTGATGTCAGCAGCTAATTTCAGTTTATTGGGAATCAGAGAGAATCAAAGGGGTCTAAAACGGTTTCCGTGTCTTTCTTTCTTTTCTTTTTTTACTTTTCTGTGTTAAACCACTCCATCTCCAGATCCAGCTGTGATTCGAGCATGAGGAATCCCATTTCCTCAGGTTAGAGTGTGTAAAACGTCGTGTTTGTGTGCAGCAGGAAAAAAAACAACAAAAAAAAAACAGAGCGATTCCCTCACAGCTGGGACGCACATGGACAGCCAGGGAGGTTTCTGTTATCAGGAGCCACTTGTGACTCTGACTACAAGCAGCACAGACAAGAGAAGAAAGAAAATCTGATTAAATGTGTGTGGTTTCTATATATTTCAATTATTGAGAGTTCAGTAGTTGTAGTGTAGTTCATTATCTTCTGATGTGAGTTGCTGATGCGACTATGGACTGTGCGATCGAATTAATTATTTCAGATCATGAAAGGACTCTGGTCGCACAGTGATGTGTTTGTTAGGACTGTTGTACCACAGCAAGACAGTCTTGGGTTTAAATCCCGGCCTTTGGTTTTCAAGCATGGTGTTTGCATGTTCTCCTCTGGGTTGAAACAACTTCTTTGTGCAAAACATGTCATTATATGAGAAACATTTCTGGAGTTGCACAGTTTGAGCGGTATGATGGACGTCTTCAAAGCGTAAAACCTCACAAGTGAGACGTGACATAATCACGTGGAGAAAGTGGAGACTTTCTGCAGCTTCCGTTCACTGTCTCGACATTCACACAAGCAGCCAATCGCAAAAAAGCAAAACATCCCGACGGTGCTTTGGGTATGCGGTCAGGACGCCTCCTGGACTCCTGCAGACACGTTGATGCCTGTGCTGAGAGGAGCTACGATATTCTCAACCGGTGCAGAAACTACAGACCTTCCAGGAATAAGAAGCTAATGATGACGAGCAGAAAAGGGAAGAAGGAAAAGCAGACTTATGGGTATCCGGTAACAATTTAGTTTTTATAACCTGCAGTCTAAAGGAGTCCGTTAAGTAGATATATTCCCCTCCATCTGTTTCTCCCTTCATTACGGACTTGATTCATCTTTTTGATTTGCATCCAGTCCTTCTGCATCCTTCACATAGTCAGTTCTGCTGCGGTGCAGGAAAACTCCCTGCTTCCGCTGGCTGATTGATAACGATGAGCTCAGCGAGCAGGCAGACTGGTATTTAGTTTCAAACAACAGTTTTGGATTGGACAGGTGTGCATGCGACACGTAAAATCACCTAAAGGGCAGATAGAGAGTGAGTGCTTCTGAAAACAGGAACTAATAATGGCTGCGATTATTGTAAAACACACACACACACACACACACACACACACACACACACACACGGGAGATTAGCATTAGGACACCAGACACAGCAGCAGATCTGCCAGGCTGACGCAAAACTCCAAGATAGATGGAAGTTTTCCTCTCGTCCTCATCAGTCAATCATGAGTTCGCGTCAGCGTTACTCCAGTGAGTGAAGTCAGAAGGGGGAAAGCCATGAGCTAATCACAGAACGCCTCCAGACAGACGCAGAGAAGAGAAGGGGGAAAAAAAGCAACATTAGAAAGAAATCAGGCATTCAGCTGAAGCTCACATTTATGCCATTTTTGGTAGAAATTTTCAACGGACAGCAGCATGTTCTGATCTGTCTAGATGGTACGGTGCCTCACAAAAGTACTCACACCCCTTAATGTTGTTATTTGAAACATTTTGTCACAAAGCGCCAGCTATATCCGTCCATCCACGCAGTGTGATGCTGCCTCACAGAGTGGCTTACATGGGTAAGACTTTCATTCAGCTATGTCCTTCTTCTTAACAGATTTGTGAAATTATACTTGTAATTTGCAGCAGTTCTTCCACCTGAGCTGTAGATCTCTGCATGTCCACACAGTCGGTTTGGGTGGATAGGAATATTGCCCTATTCATCTGTGCCTCTGACCTTTCTGCTGAGGTGTGTGAGGCCTTCCCAACACACTTAGGTCAACTAAATGATACAGATGTCGGCTCTCTTTACTGCTTACAAGACGTTTGAGGGCGACGAGTAGCATTAGATTTTCTACAGGCGGATCAGAGGAAAAGCGGGCGATCTGAACCGATCATAAAATCGCCTTCCGCACATGTGCATTTTCTTTTTGCACATTATGAGAATCATTCACGCACCTCCTTTCACAACCAAAACTATGCGCCGCTTTGTGATAGCCTGTGAAGCAAAACCCCAGTTAAAACACGCTGCAGTTTCTGGTTGCAAAAAACAAAAAGCTCTGCAGGTGTGAATGCTTTTACAAGTTGGTTTGTGTCTTTTGTTAAACCTCATGAACCTGTGGAGTTTGAGGAGCTATTCTCAGCTGCAGACCGTCAACAACCACAGTGCACGTTTACGGAGCGTTTGCCGCAGAAGTGGGTCAAATGGTGAAATCATTTCTGTAAACTCGGACGAGCTTCTCAGGCAGTTTAGAGATGATCTTAAGTGGCTAAGAGTCCATAAAAATCAGACGCAGATGTCTACAGATGGTCAGAGAGCTGAATACAGAGCCAATCATTTAAACAAGGATGTGAATCAGCCGCTTCCCGGTGCTCCGTGTAAACACAGTGATGGAAACCAGGTTGAACCCCAAACCCAGGATGCTAATGTACTTACAAGTGCACCCCAGAGACAAAAAGAGACTTCTTACACCAGACCACACATGCAATACCAATCATTTTTGCACCGTTTATCGACTACGATCAGAATTAAACCAGCAAAGAAACAAAAAAACAATCAATACAGATTAAATGAGCAGTTTAAGGGTATAATAAGATTGAAAACCAGGCTCTGAACGGGACGCGGCATTTGAGTCCTTTATAGGCTGTAATAATATTCGATCATTCCAGAGACAACCCAAGACAAATATTTATCCCGCTGCCTTCGGGTTGGTAGTACGATCCCTCTGAGCGGGATACTTTGTCTGCCTGGAGACTAATCCATCACATGGGCAAGTGTGCAAAAGCCTGCCATACACTACCACACACTTCCTGGTCTGTCAAGCTGCCCCCATTAAGGTTCAACGCTGTTATTTTTGTTGACTTTCTCATGCCAGAGTGAAGTTATTTCGGTTTTAAGGAAGAAAATGTGGAAACTAATACTTGCGGTTGAAAACACTTTGCTTCAGACGAATGGAAGAAATACTAGGCTGAACGAAAAAAGACTGTTGGCAATTAAAAGATATGCATTTCAAATTGGAAAGGCCTCAAGTGTTTGAATTTGATTTTTTTTTTTAAAGAAAAAGACACCATGTTGTATTAATGTTCTAACAAACACAGAATCAAACACTAAACACATTTAAAGTGTAAAAAAAAAAACTGTGAAAGAAGAAAAAAGGCAGACATCTGGAAACCAGCAGAAGCAAAAAACCACCTAGTTTTTCACCAAAATGTAATACACACTGACCCATTTTACAGAGCACTTATCTGAATTTACGGACTCTGAAGCGGTGTGGGAACCGAGGGATTTCACTGGTTTAACTGTGTTCTCCCAGAAGTGATGAGGCCTCGGTGTCTACTCCAACACTAAACGAACAAGCAAAAAAAGAAAATAAAATGAAATCTGGTGGTGCAGCGTGGCACCTGACAGAAGACGGGAACTTGAAGAAGGAGTTGAACGAAGTGTGTTTGAAGTGAGTCAAGTCCGGTAAAACCCGGCTATCATCCTGGGCCTCTTGCAACTTCTGAGAAGTGGACAAACAGGTGATTGTGTAATACGTCTGTAGCTACTTCAACCAAAACAGAGATCAAGGCTCCAGTATGTCATGACGTAAAGATCCAGGTACTTTTAGACAGAAGTGCTTCAACTTCTGGACTCATTATGTTAATCGGCTGGCTTTTCTTCAGGTGCTGTAGTGTAACCGTCTCACATCTATTCACAAATAGTCCCTTGCACTTGTAACCATACAACCATCAATGTATTTTATTTGGATTTCTTTTGTATTCAGTCCCCTTTCCCGCGATCACTCGAAATAAAGTTCAGCTTCACCAGTCGCAGTCAACAGCCTCTCAATTAGTAAACATTTATTATCTGCATAAAGTGGAGCGATGCCGACTCTGGAGGAGCAACACGTCTGCTGACATAAAAACAACGTCGACAGGAGAGGAATTGCTGCAGAAATGATTTGCAGTTCACCACAATCAGCGTAGGAGACGCAGCGAAGAAGGTGCTCCGGTCAGAGACGAAGATTGAACACAGCACCCGTTACCCGCATGCGGTGGTGGCAGCATCATGACATGGGGAGTCTTTTCTTTATCAGGACAGGGTATCAGAACTGACAGCATGGGAGGGCAGAGCAAAACTGGAAAAAAAAACATGTTTGAGGAAGCAAAAGATTTCAGACTGGGGTCAAGGCTCACTTTCCAGCAAGTAAAGAACCCTAAAACGCATTTCACGGTCCAGATTCAGATGCTTGAGATATTATCAGCCTTCTGACCTTGAGGTGTTTTATGACAAACAGCAGAAAAGCAAAAAAGGTGTGTGTGCATAGACTCCTGTGATAAAAGGGCAAAAATGTGCAATTTGAAAACACATTTAAAAAACAAAACCTTTTTTGAGGTAGAGTTGAGTGAGAATCTGAAACTAAAGTATCAATCTTAGCATGTCAATAAGACCAGAATGATACCAGTGTCAGTATTATTCAAATACTGGCTTCTTATCAATATTATTCATATTTTAGGTCAATCTGCAAATCCACCCACAGAGGTAAACTGAAATGGTTTAAGAGTAGAGGTCCTGATGTGGTCTTATTGAAATATCGGCTTCAACACACTTGAATCGTATAACCAATGAATTAAATCAGCCATTTGTCTCAGGAGTGTTTTCAAAGCTGTTCAGACACTGAAATCCAGGAAAGATTCAGACATAAATCTAAACCGGATTTAGATGCTTCTCTCTCTACATGGACCGACAGCTTGAGGACGCCACCACAGAGATGGTCGGTGGCGTAATTATTCCCCCTAAACATTTTAAATGTAGGTTAAAAATCTCACTTTTCGTCCCATCAGACCGGCGTGTCCCCCACACGACCTTTACAGTCTGCAAACCAGACTTCTCTCCACACGGCTTTCTTTTTGCCTCTCTTCCACAAATGCCAGTGTTACGACCAGGTCGGCCTCTCAGCAGTTTTTTCCCACCTCAGCTGCTGATCTGTGCAGCAACTCCGAGGGTATTATGGGGCTTCCGATTACTCTCTTCTTGCTCAACAGCCATGTTGGCAAGTACAGTCATGCCAATCCGCTGACCGCATTCGATTTTATGAAAGGGTGATTTAAAAGGGGCAGAATTCAAACGAGCCATAATCACAGAATATTTTTATTTTTACATTGAATGCAACACATGTTTTTACTTCTACTTTGCAATTATGCAGCACTTTATTGTTGGTACATCAGATTTAGGGCTGTAATAGAAAATTAATTGCCTGGCAATTTTAGTTTTGCAAGGCACTAAAATTGCCTCGGTGTCAATAACCGGGATAAAACAATCCTTGGGAATCAGTGAATAAATACCAACAATGCACTGCTGACTGTTTAAGAGAAGTCTCCTGGTTACATGCATGTGGAAGCAATTTTAAAGCCCATAATCCCCCACCGTCCCGTCTTCTAGCCCTATGGGCCTACGCAGCCGTCCTGGCAACGCATTGCTCCACATGAAGAGCTGCCAAACTGCGGTAAACAATTTTGTTTGTGGCAAAACTTTGCTAAACACAGCTTCACGTCCTCCGACCACAAAAGCAGTCTGCAACACACTAACCACTAATAATCAGGCAAGAAGCTGCTTTAAAAAAAACTGAATAAAACTCAAAAGTTTAAAGGTTCAGCAAGAAAAACTCTAGGATTTGGATAGCAGATAAAAACTTAGGCGCAAGATGTTTAATTTTTTAGGATTTTATTAAAATACGGTGTTGAGTTTACCATTGGAGGTTACCATCACAAACATGATTGTTTCTAATAAAAAAAGTAAACAAAAACAAAAAAATAAAGCTTAAGAGCCTAGTTACAGATTTTTTTTTTTCTGGTGTTTTTGTTTTTGCAGTCTGGTGAAAGAAAAGAATTAAAATAATTCACAATGAGAGTGATTGGAGGAGGGGGAGAAAAAAAATGTTCACATGTTGTAAAAATACATTTCCCAATTTCAACATCACACACAGTCACTTTCAAGCATTCATTCATTCCTGGTTAGATGGTTAGATGTCAGTGCCAAAGAGAAAAATAAAAAGACCAAAAAAAAAAAACGGTTCAGATCTGTGCACAGAACGAGGATCGAGAGTCTGTGAGGACGCAGGCGATCGGGGTCAACAGTCTGAGGGAGGAAAACCTCGGTGGGTGGGGGGCGAGGGTCAGGAGACGTGGGGCGACTGCTGGAGGATATGTGTGCATTTGAACCCTGAGAGAGAGAGGAGAGACAAGTGACCAACTCTCACCGAAACTACGACAGTGTCCGCTGCACCGTCCTGGTCGAGCGCAGTGGGCGAAGGTGGCGGTTTGGACTCGCATCCGAGACCAAACTGGATGCAAGACCGCATCCGGTTTCTCGTCAGCTGGCTATGACAAGAGCTGACTGGATCTGATTAAACCAAAACCAGCAGAATAAATGTGATCCATCTAAATGCAAAGTCGGTGCTCACACCGGAACGAGCGGTGCGTGCTTAAACAAGGCTAAATATGGTTCTTTAGTGGAACAGGAAATGCACGGCGCAGTAATTTCAGGCCTATATGGGGGATGAAAGGGAGTGAGGAGTTTTAAGTCAGAGGCCCCGGGGCCCCGCTGTCGTCTCCTGGCTTCACCTGCTGTGGTCGACTGTATTAAGGCAGTGAGTGGCTCCAATGGCAACTTTCTATACCAGCTACTGTAACAGGGAGAGAACGAGTAAGGCCCACAGGATATAAGCCAGAAACGACAAATTTAAGAGAAAGAAGAGGAAGGAGCGGGAGGTGGGGGGGAACAGGCAGGGATCTCGTTTTCTCTGAAATGTTTCAGTACAACATGCCGAACACGGAGAGCTAATCCTTTAAAAACAAAAAAAAAAAAATTGTTTTAACAACAGTTCACTGCTGGACTGGAAAATATATATCATCACCAACTGGAGATTTTAAGATTATAATCCAAACTATTGGGTTACTTTTCTTTTTTTTGTTTTTTGTTTTGTTATTTAAAAATATATACTTATCACATGACAGAGGAGCCACCTGTTGCTCATAGACTCTGAGGGGGACAAACTGTACATCACTGGAAACGGACTACGACTGAAGAAAAGAAGGAGAAACACTTCGATGGACAGGGAGAGAGGGTTAGGGGAAAGTCCCCCGTATAAATGACTTCACATGCACTATAGACAGCAGCTTGATGAGAAAGAGGGGCAAACGCAACGCAAGTATGCACTACCACCGTCCTAATCCACGTTATTTCACTTCATCGGCCAATTTTTGCATCACTTTTACAAAGCCGGAAGTCTGACAATTGTGCTAAGCTGAGTGAAAAAGGCAAACAGATGCACGCTGTTGGTGACGCCTGAGTAGTTTTCAAATTTATTTTGACTGGGCTTTTTTGTTGTTGTTTTATCTCCGTTTAATTTCATCATGACTGCTACAATTTCGTCTAGAAAATCTGTACAAAAACAGAAAAAAAAAGAGACAAAAAAAAAAAAAAGAAGGGTATGCACGGTACATTCAATATCTGTTAATGAGGTACTAGAAAGGTGTTCCCTTCACACCAGGGCAACAGCGTTTTAAGAGTTAACTGTAAGGGACGACTCCTTTGGAACGACAACAACAGAGTGAGGGAGCAAACACTCACTCTCTCACACACACACACACATAAACACACACACACCACTTTCTTGAAGATGCAAGCATGCAGGAACGCTATCCGTCGTTTGCTCCTGCAGGAAATCTGACCCATACTGTCCTGTCACACCTGAAGGGACTGGTGGATGCGAACTGGTGCGTGTGAGTGTGCTGGGGGAGCCATGATACGAGAGGAGGATGAGGATGTGCAGGGAGGTGAAATCTTAGCAAATTTTATGTCAGTTTCTCTGCGTTTGTTACGTTGCATCACTTAAAGTAGCATTAATGATCTGTTACCGGGAGGCCAGATAGAGAGCGCCCTCTGCTGGCTTGATTTAGATTTCCTTTTGGGGACCAAAACCAAACGGATCCGTGTCCAACTGCTTGCTATAAACCTTTGAGTAAATAAGGGGAGAAAAGTCTAAAGAGGGGGGATTTCATTCTTTAAATGGTTTAACGCTATAGAGTTTCACAGTTAAGAGAGCTCCACACAGACTACATTATAAACCCTCTGCTGAGCAAGCTAATAATGCCAAGGAGGTTTAAAGGATGGAGGGTGGCTAGATTCTGACCGCCTCACTGTAATAAGCAATTTCCCCCAGTCATAATACGAGCAGATGGGGAACAGGAAAACAAAAATAAAAACAACAACAGAAGAAGAAGAAGAAGAGAGTAGTAACACGAGCCATTAATGTACAAAGTGGAGCTTCAACTGTTCTGTTCCTGCTGGAGGCAGCAGACTAAAGCCTCATGTCAGAAAAAGCAAAACAGCAACACCAAGAACCACAAAAGATCAACTTTCCATTAAAACAACAGCCAGCTAAGGAAGTAAAACCAATCCAATAATTGAATCCTTGAGAACAGTTATTGCTGACATTGTTGGGGGTGGAAAGGTGTGAGGGTTGGTGCGTGAGATGAGGATGGAGGGATGTGGGGGTGATGGATTGGTGTAGATGGGTCACTCCTGGGCTGGTTGTCTGATCAGACGAAGGACCGGAGATCCAGGATGAGTCAGACTGGTGCTTCCCGTGCACCGGAGCGTCGCTTTGTGTCTGACCCTGGAAGGGGCGAGGTGAGGCGGAGGACGGGGAGAGGTTGACGGGGGTTTGGTTTCCAGAGATGACGGAATGTGCCAGAGCTGGCAGAGGGGGCTATTGGTCGGAGGGGAGGTCTCTGTCGCCTTCAGCCTTAGTGGGCTGCCCCGGGGACGGGGCATGAGGGGGGTGGGTGACAGGGGCGATGCCGTGCGCCAGGGTTCCTGAAACCAGGCTTTCCACGCCTGTGCCTGCTCCTGGCAGGCCCCCCGTTGCTGCTGCCACGCTGATCAGACCTGGGGGGAATCTGGAACAGAAGGAGGAGGATAGCTTGTTTCCCATCTGCCAACAGGGCCCCGTGTTGTCCTGGTCAGCATTCACTGCTCTCACCTGTAGGCAGCTCCATTAAGCTCTGGGTGAACAGTAGCTGGCTCCATGGTGGGCCACTGGGAGGCAGCCATCAGATACTCCTTATTCACACAGTTCTTCAGGCTGTCAGGGATACGACCTGGAGCAACATCACATACAGGGTTCCTAAATATTTCATATTTAAAATATTTTCCCATTATTTAATGTACTTTTCTGATTAGTAAAGTAATGTGGAATTTTAGAAAATGGAAAAAGCAAATGTGATCAGTTATCTTTTCCAGATCCAAACTTTTATAGGCTTTTCAAGACTGCAGAACCCTTCAGAAATAAATGATACTGGTCAGTAAGAACTGGTGTCTTAGATTTTAAAAAAGAATATATTGTCATAATGTATTAAATCACAATCACCAAAACATGAAAAATCCTTTTGCATAAAGTATCTGCCAGTGAAGTTGCACATTGCACTGAACCAAAATCGCAATATCAAATATTGATGGCAGTGTGATGAAAAATGTGAAGGGAGTTAAGAGTGATCAATAGTCATCGCAATTCAATTTCTTTCTGACATCGTTTCGCCTCAATTGCTCTGTTAGATCCCACAATTTATAGAGTTTAAAGAATGTGCTCCATAGAAAGTGATGGGAACAAACATCCTCAACGGAGCGTTCAACAACACCACCTAATCAGATTCACCCATCTTTGTATTTTTCTGTGGAGAATATCTAAACCATCTGAAAGAAAATGCAGCAACTCGATATGCTACTGGCTACTATTTGCAAAGCAGCAAATACTATTTGCCATTTGCTGCTTTGCAAATAGCAGATACTATTGTTCAAGAACACCATTTATTTTCCGAGCTGCTGATTGGCTGAACTCCGAAGAGGGAGAATAAGAAAGACTGTGGATGTTAGCTTCTATGGTAGAGCTACGAAGGTTTTCATTATGCATATTAGGTGTTTGGACGATTAAAATAGTCAGGTCTAAGTGTGTCTAGAAGGAATCTCAAGTATTTAAGGATTTTAGCTATTCTATTCTATAACCCCCATGAATATCAGGGGTCCTCTGTATACTTTTTTACATTTAAATGTTTTGTATGCTATCTAATCAACATGTCCACTCACCAGTGATGGCCCGGCGCACTTCTCTGGCTGCTTCTTCACGAGCCTCAACTGAAGCCTGCTCGCTGTACCAGGATGTGTGAGGGGTACAGATCAGGTTGGGGCATCCTTCAGGGGGCCCGTTGAAAAACTTGATGAAGAGTAAGAGATTGTTAACGCCTATTGATACTGTGTGTATAAGTAAGGCAGTAACTCAGGCTCTGGTCTTCATGCAGCGCTCTTACCTGAACGGTTCCGTCTCGTGCACGTCCAGGGCGGCTCCACGTATCCGGCCCTCCTTCAGGGCCTGAGCCAGAGCTTTCTCATCCACGAGCCCGCCTCTTGATGTGTTCACCAGGAACGCTCCTTGACGCATCTGTCAGAAGAGCAACAGATTTAAACTATCTGCAGCAAAACTCGTCATAAAGGCAGGGGGAAAAAAGACCCTGAAAAAGGTTTTGTCTAAACAGGACGAAGCAGGTGAATCTGTGGTAGTCTCACAGTAAAGCCATTATGCAGTTTTGCTGCTTTAATACCTGCAGCTGCAGTTTGAGTGGCTGCCAAGCAGGGATGAGTTAATTAGTTTTCTGCTCATGAACACAACTGGCGGTGTTTGTATGATATACACTCTGGTTTACTTGTAGGGCCTTGGAGACTAAACAGTCTGTTTAAATTTATCTGCTTTATATAATGGAAACACATAAACATCTAGTGTAAGATTAATTTCTATAATCTACAAATGACAACGTGTCTAAAGGTCCAAAAGCAATATTTAAATCATTATGAAAAACTGAAGTGGGTCTGAAATAGAAAAGGGAACTGAAAAAAAAAAAAACGAAATTTTTTATTTTTTTGATAAGAGCAGATTTCCCATGTCACAAATTTTCCTAAATCAATGAGTGTAAAATAATTGGATTTGGAGTTCCATCTATGCCCATACTGATATTAAAATAGCCTTTTTGAACTTCTAATAGAAAAGGAGTGGCAGGACTACATGACACATACCACAGAGAGTGAGTTAATAAAAATACATTCAGTATCAACAATCGCGTTAAGCTCTTCACACTTTATTCAAAAGAGCCTCTCGGGTCAAACAGTGTTGAAATGGCTAGGAGTTTCTTTTAATTACTTTCAACTCCAGTCAAATTCCTACAAATGAAATAAATTGGCAGACGATGTTATTCTTAGTTCTTATTAATAGAATATTATTTGACATTAAAAATACATTGCAGTAGCTTAAATTCTATGCAGATCCGTCCGTGATATCCCTGAGGGATCAGTTCTTGGACCTTCAAGGTTTGAAAAGCCTGACTTCCGCTTGTACTTTATGTAAACATACAAGCTTAAATCTAACAAAATATGATGCCAGAACTCATTTTTATACTAAGATGTTAATATGAGGATGGCAAAAACAAATAAAAATCTTTTTTGGATTTTTTAGACTCCAAAACTTTGGCCCTTTTTTGGTCTATTCTAGACAAAATGAAAAAACATGCACCCTCCAGAACGCTACACTCGCTCTGTTCAGTGGGTGTATGCGACAGTTAGGGGCGGTGACTCTTAAGATTGATAAGATAGGCCGAATTTTCAGTTCGAATCAGATGAAAGCCAGCAGGAATTTGGCATAGTTAGAAAAGAAGTTTGGGAGACGTGAAGTGGATTCAAACCGCAGAAGAAAATGAGCCTATAGCAGTGGAGGATGACCAAGAAGAAGAATGACTTCATCAGTAATTTTGATTTGATCTGTTGATATTGATTCTTTTAAATGCTAAAATAAGGATGTTCCCCGCTACTGTTTCTTTACTATCAGATCTCATTAATATGACACTTGAACATTAATGGAGTATTAAAAAGCCCATCCCAGTATGATGAGGAAGCAGTTTTGTACTGCGAACCTGTTTGATGGTGAAGTCGTTGATGAGGTGGTGGTTGTGCTCGTTGAGGCTACAGTGCAGGGACACGCAGTCAGAGTGTATGAGCAGGTCCTGCAGCGTGGCCATCCGTTGAAGGCCCAGCGAGCGCTCGACGCCATCAGGCAGGTATGGGTCATAAAAGATTACGCTAAATCCAAACGCCTTGGCTCTCAGGGCCACAGCCTGGCCAACACGTCCTAAAAACAGCAGGACCCGGTTAAGGTTGGGAACACATGATCTGACTCCGTGTCATTATGCTTCATTTGGTTTTATATTAACTCTGGGAACCATGTTCGCTCACCTAAGCCGATGATGCCCAACGTTTCTCCGCGGATTCGAGCAGCACCCCCAGCCACCTCCCTGATCTGCTCCACGCTGGAGGCCCGGGTCCCCTCTCTCAGGGCTTGGTGCATCCAGGTGACCCGCCTGTACAGGTTGAGAATCAGACATAGCGACGTGTCGGCCGTCTCTTCCACCGAGGCTGCCGGCACATTACAGACAGCGATGCCTGCATGATGGGTGAAGGAGGAGATGTTAGGCTCGCCTTGTTGTGCCGTAAAGCTGCTCGTGTCTGACATTATTCCGTAAACCTGATCATCTCACCGAGCTCAGCAGCTGCTTTGACGTCGACGTTGTCAAAGCCAGAGCCGATCCTGACAATAACCCGTAGGCCTTTGAACTTTTCCAAGTCATCTCTGGATAAAGTTATAGTGTGATACAGCAGAGCAGCCACAGCTTCATTTAACACCTGCAGAGGACAGATTTAAATTGTTCACCAAGTATTACAAAATCACTGTTTTAAGACAGGCAGTCAATATGTTTTCAGGTCATAAACCACTGATGTTGGTAGCTGATCTTGTTCTACCTTCTCATGTATCTCCTGTGTGGACTGAGCGTCGCAGAAAGCCACGGTCGCCACGTCTTTGAGGATGGGCATTTCCACAGTGCAGTCGCGTCCATCCAGCAGGGCCACCAGGGGCCGGGGGTGCATCGGCCCATTCAGGATGGGGGGTCGGATACCTGAGTTAATCAGAACCAGAAAGATGTTTATAGAGGAACAAAACTTCCAGGATCCACAAAACGTTGAAGTTAACATTTTGTGATAAATGAACTTGAAAGTAGAATACTGATATATTTGCATCTAAACAGTAAAATTAATATTTTAGTTCTGAATATTATTTAGCTATTTAAGTAATCATTTCTCAGCACAGCAGGACTTTTTATTTGGTCCGTTATCAAATCCAATGCTACACTGCTACAGCAAAGATGATTGGTTCCTCTCTGTTAACTTCAGATCCTTCAAGAGCTGATTGGTCAGCTGATTACAGTTAAAATTATTTCAAGAACTATGAAATAATTAAGCAAATACTACATCATATATGCCTTTGAGTTCCCTACTGTAGGCTTAAAAGGCCAAACACACCAAAGAACGAATGAATGAAAACAAGACTAAATCTTTCCAGGCTTCCATACAGTCTACGTCTTTTTAACAATACTAACACCTTATTAATCTGGACGGCATGTAACCACTTGTTTTTCAAAATGACTAAATAGACTTAAGGTTAATGAGTCAGTCTGCATTTTCCATGTCTGGCTTGCTCAATGTGATGAACAAAAAGAAAATCCCCCTGCACAAATAGCTGAATGCTTTACTCCTTAGAAAAACAGCGCATGACTCTCTTTTTCCAAACACCAACACAGAGGAAAATGTATGACTGCATGTATGTGTTGATGTGATTTAAGGTTACGAAGTTACGTGTAACCAAATCTTCAATGGGGCATCCAGGAATCCGCTCGTCTTTGCAGTGAACATCTGGGTTGAAGAGTCTTTGCGTAGAGGAAAGATGAGACTCGGGTCAATAAAGTCCAGTATCCAGGGTCCAGTATCGTTTCTGGGAACTGGACTGGGGTACCGTGTGACAGCAGACACACGAAAGAGCCCAGAAGGTAGCAGGAGAGGTGATGGTGTGCTACAACTGGGGGAGGGGGTGAAAAACTGATTGATGTCTGGAAGGAGATAGTGAGGGGGTTCATGAGTTTATAGTGGTGGGACGTGGGGGCTTGCAGGGGGGTCAGTTGTGACCTACATCTCATGTCTGGAAGAGCCACATCTTCCAGTTATTTTACCCTCTCTTCCCAGTATAAACACGCCACTTGGTGGCAAATCTCATCCGTAGTCACTCTCCATTCTGCCAACCGAAGCAGAGCTGCCAAAACAAATTAATGCTGCAATTCTGCCAACACACTGCAGAAACACTCATCACAAACTGTCTTTTTTCTTTTTTTTCTTTTACACCTCTTCCTGTTTCTGCTTCATACGAGATTATTTTCTGTGACCGTTATCTTGTCACTGCCGTGTGAGAGGTGTGCATTTCATTGGAGCTGGAGTGCGGTTTGCTGGAACGGTTTTATTTGGACAGAAGGCAGGACGCAGTGGCGAGACTGCTGGAGAAGAACAGGAGCTGGTAGCTGAGGCTGGAAATCAAGTATTCAGGGTTTCTGCACATTTTCCATTTCCGGGAATTCAGACTTTCCCAGGCTTGGATTTTTAAACACCTCAGCCAGCTTTCAGGCTGCGTTGGATTCCAGGAACAAGCAAAGGACAAAGTGGCATTTAGGATGCCACTTTTGCCCAACACGAAATTCTGTAAAATTGTTCACAAGTCGCATTTCATCGCTTTCATCATGGTCAACCATGACACATGTGAAGCTTCTTTAGATTACGTGAACAAACGCCTGATGTGATCCATAACAATTTATTTTTTTGTTATTTGGAACTGAATTGTTCATCTCATTGTAACAACCATTAGAGCTTGAGCTCGTTTTATAGTGACTTGTTCTCTCAACTTGAAAAAACAGAACTTATCACATTGTCATATGAAGACAGGCCTCAGACTCATGTTCTAACGCTTTCATGATGCGATTATCAACTGGATCAAGATTATGTGATTTCAAGACATGTTATGACCCTAAAGATCTGGAGCTAAATTTAAAATGTATAGATCTCAAACTTGTATTGCTGTGATGACTTCCTTATACACTAAAAACTGAATGTGATATTTTATCATGTTATTTTAAAATACAAAGATCTTAAACTCATTTTGTGGCATGTATAATTTATCGTTTTTAGTCTTGAAATTTATTATATTGCTATCTCAATATATTACGGTCTCCAGCTCAATTTGTTATAACAGCTTAATTTTTTTATATGACATTAACAACAAATTAAATTACAATTGCAAGTCTCTAGTACTATGTCGGTAAACAGATTTCATAAACTCCTTTAAGTCATAACAGTTTCAGGATCTTAAAAAAGATTGAGCAATTAAGATTTGCTATGACATACTGTGTTAAACGATCTTAAGCTTGTTTTACTGAGATCACAGTTTGAAATAGAAATCTTAAGCTAGCTAGTCCTGAAACTGCATTTTCTTGAAATAACTGAAAATAATTAATAAGAAAATTGCTAATTTTGTGGAAAAATTTATCAAAATCTGGTTTTGAAAATAATGGAACAGGGGAAAGACAAATGTTTACTAGAAAGTGAGCCTTTCTAGTAAATTAAGCTCACGCAAGAATAAAAACGAAAGAGCAAAAATACAGGCCTGCATGTCCAATATGGTCACTGGATGTGCATACTAGTGGACTGTATTATTAGGTAGTGTGATTCACATTAACTGCAGATGGCTCAGAAACGCTACCATGCCAACTGCGAAACACACAACGCACAAAGGGACAATTGCCACGCAGAAAAACTTAAAGTGCTCCATCACAAAGAGCTCCTCAGAAAAAATATACAACCAAGTTGAGACTGCAGGGAAAGTAATTTGAGTAAAGGACACTGGTATACCCAAGGCCTACGAAGAACAAGCATGGCCAGACACACAATACAATTCATTCAGTGATTCATTCATTCTCCCTCTCTTTGCCTTTCTTCCCTCCACTCCCTCCTCCTGGTCGTATTTAGAGTAAGAGGAGGGGGGAGGGGCAGCAGACGATGATAATGCAGTAAGCAGCAGTACTCCACCCAGACGCTGCTAGACACACGCTTATTCAGTTCCTTCAACGGCTGCGACAGCACCAACCCACACTGAGCGTGAAAGAGAAACAGAACACGCACACGTTTCTGCGCCACACCCAAACCATACATAAATCTCTCCCACCCACCGACGCACAACACTCACAGATCTAAATGATTTTTTTTTTTTTTTTTAAATCGAAAACGCACGCAAAAATCAGAAAACACATGGGCAGTGGGCCTAACCTTGCATTGTGAAGTCTGTCAGCCTGTCTTCCTCTCTACGGTTCTTATTTTTCCTCCCTCTCTCCTGCCAGCCTGCTCTAGGCTGACTGGATCCCAGCTGTCATCCACGCCCAGCCCCTCCCCCACGGCCAGCCTCCAATCACAGGCGGCCCCATACAGACTCGGCCAACCAGCACTAACCTCATTAGCATAGCTGAAGCCCAGGCCTGGGGCGGTTTGGGCTGTTGTCATTTTTTAAAGAGACAGCTGGCCCGTTTCCCAGTAGCCTCGGCCGCAACCCTTCACCTTGTCCTCTCCCTCTCACAGGTCTCCAGAGACTCTCTCAGAGGGTTTCCTTCATTTTTGTGCGCAATTATGTCTGATTCACATCGCCGTTATACAACAGCTTAAAACAATCACAGATGGATGCGCATTACCATCCCTGAGTGCACGTTCTGGAAACGGAAAGTTTTAATTATTGTCTGACACCTTCACAATGAAGCAGAGCGCATAGCTTAAGATAAACACTTCATTACAAACGCCACACAAAAGGAAACTAATCAAGGTTGCAAAATTAGGTTGGGAGCACTGCACCCATCAATCAATTTTAGCTCAAAAACCGAAAGCAAACAAACATTTCCAAACAGTCAATATTCAAAACATAAAAGATAACTTTTTAAAAATGTAAGGAACGTGAAAAAAAAAAAAAGGAATTACTTTAAAGATTATTTTTAAAGTTAAAAGTAAAATCTTCACTTAGTTTGGGAAGGCTAATTTACAAGTGATGCAGCACCAGGATGGTTAAGTCAAGATTATTTGTAAAGCACATTTCAGCAACACAGCAACTCAAAGTGCTTGACATGATAAACAAGTGTAGTAAACAAGTGTTGTGGTTTGAGAACAATTGCAGCTACAACCAATTCTAAGATGTAAGCTACTTCATAAACCCTCCTGCTTTACATGCTGGCCTCCATTCTTACCTTCACAGATGCGGTCAAGTCTCTGCCGCTTGACGTGTTTGGTTTTGTCCATCAGAGCCATAGACCAAGGAGTCTTAACCTGGGACAGCGAAAAACAAGTCTGGGAGCTGGAGGAGGCTCTTGAGTGACGTCCACCGAGTATCACCTACAGGTACACACAGATAAAAGAGAAGGAGAGTTCACTTACTAGGAAACTTTGAGCATTAAACATACAAGCCGATAGGAATGTAATCTATGCCTATCAGTTTGATGGGAGTTTTTCAGACGGAGTAGTGGTCGTTTGTTGGACTTCAGGCCATTTTTTTCCCAGCAGTTTCTAAGACATCCTGGAAGTTTTATGACAAAATTTTTACCTCCAATTGACCAGCTCATGAACTAACTCTGACATTCACTTCCAATTTGGCAGTGAAGGGCAAATTTTTTACTGCTTTGTTGACATTTTGCTTGGCATCTTAACAAGACCCAGATAAACAACCACCAATATAAAATTTTGATCCTGAAGGGTCTAAGGCTATGTTTATGAGACCGTTGTCAAGAAACTCCTGATATATTTGATTGCGGAAATTTTCAACATTTAAAATGTGCCACTGTGTCTTGACTAGTCTGTAAAGACACCTCGAATCCACTGTAGTTGTCATGCGAAGACACTATAAGGCACTGTAATTTTAGCATGTTGTCCATACGCGCATGCGCTTAGACCCTTAACCTCCACTTCATCCTGCAGCTGTGCTTTCCGTGAATGTGCTTTCACACCAGCAGAGTGCTTCACACCTCCGCAGGGGGTGTTCCCAAAAGTTACACTCTCAGACCAGGCTTCAAAAAGTTCCGTCGTTAAAGACTCCAATCACTAGAGACGTGTAAACGAGTGGCTGGATGGCAACAAAAATGTTCTGGTTCCCTGAAAAGCAGCTCTATGTGAATGGGGCCAAAAGAAGCCAAACTAGATTTTTGTGATGAGTATTTGTAGATTAATTCTGTCAGAAATCAAAATGATAAATGAGCGGAATGAAGTTATGGCAAATTAGAGGTGAAGGATCTGATTTAAATATAAACTTTGTTAAAGTAATAAACAAATCAACTAATCCTAAAAAAAAAATAAAATAAAAAAATAGGCAAATGGATAGGGAATAAAGTCAGTAGACCCTGTATCAAAGCTTGAAAAATGATTAAATCAAAGTTTTTTCCAAACTTCACAAGACTGCATAAGAATCCTATAAAGCTAATTGTTTTGCAAAGCTACTTTCAGATGCTGTCACAAAAGAGTGACACCATGAACCGACATCCTGAGAAATAACATCGGCATTATATCTCACTGGTACATGGTTTTCTGTATACTTGTATATACAAATCGGCTACAGATCAGTAGAAATGTATTTAAATAAAAGACACTGCTGAATTGTGGGAAGCAGCCCTGTAATAGGTGGGAATCAGTTGACAGAATCTTCTTTTTTTGTTACATGTTTGAGCTTGTTAAGAAGGTGGAGTAATAATGGTTTCTAAGCTGCCAAAGTTAAATTGTGCTCTCAGTACCAAGTTTGGCCTTCAAATGGAGGAAAAACAAATACAAATGTTCCCCTCACATTTGTGTAAAGTTTTTGTTGCCGACTTATTGTTGTGCCACAAAAAGAAGAAAACCTAGGAGAAAAAGAAACAAACAAAAAAAACATCCAGCATAAAGTGCTCCTTTCCTATTTAAAGGTTGGTGCTGAAATAGGCTTTAGCGGTGCACCTAAAAGTAGCACAAAAAAATCAGAGTTAAGAAAGAGGAGTGTTTGATATCACTGTCATAATAAATTAGAAGTCGTTGGATTCCTCTGGAAAGCAGATTGGATTGGGATAACTTGGACTGATATTCATCAAATTTGGAGTAAATTCGATTTCGACGCCATTATAGTTGTACGCCAGAGCAGTTTGCCTTGCAAAGAGCTTTTGGATGGCATTTGTTGATGATGGGCATTCTGTAAACAAGCTGAATTCAGCAAATGTTTATTTTTTTACCGAATCAATCACACCTCCCTTGTGCATCCTTTTAGTCAACAATACTCCACTCTGCGTAGATTTATGTGACATAAAAACAAAAACAAGATAATAAACATTTAAGGTTCAGCCATTAAATTAAGTTGACCATGAAATCCAAGTAAACGAGCAGATATAAAAATGCATAAAAGAGTCAAAGAAAACAGGACAAAAAAAAATAATAATAAAAGATACCAACTCACCTGGAAAATGTCTTGTGTGCCAAGAAGGTTGACAACTTAGCTTAAACTGTAAACGGGGAAAAGATAAACAAACATTAACGTTTTGTAGTCATGTTTCACACTGTATGTTATGCAACTAACCTTTATTGTATCAACATTTTTTCCCCCAAATGCAAAGTGCAGCAATACATGATTTAAACATGGACAAAATAAAGCAATAATACAACAAAACTCTTTTAATCGCCATCAAATTTATAAACGAGCATGTTAAAGATGATATTTCGGAGTAACATTAAAATGGCTTCACATATTATTCAGTGTGCCTTTGTTACAAAAAATAAAATGAATCGCTCAAGTGAGTCATTTATTCTTAGCCAGGTAATCTAAGAATAAAGATTACTTGGCTAAGATACAGAATTGTGCATGCTTAAATTTGTATGCAAAATGATCAAGTTTTCACCTGCAGATAACAACTTCCTGTTCTCTTTCTGGTCTTATCTACAGTGTAGGAGAACATAATCTTAAATAAAAGAGAGAGAAAACTGCCCTATAGATTCTTTGATATGATGGCGGTACTAACTGCAATTTAAATTTTCTCAATTTGTGCATTAACGCATATGTCCATCACCTTTGTTTGATTTTAGCAAATAAAAAAAAGAGCATTACAATATATGGTCACTTCACAATAAAAGTAACTTTTTATATGAAGAATTGGATCACACACAGCGCCATCTCTTTACTTTTTACCTCAGTAAACTTCCTTGTAATCTCCTGATTAAGGTGGTGTGATCAAGTAGCAATTTTTTGCCAATATTCGCTTTGTTTACTTCCTTGTCCTATGGGTCAAAAATGACCCATCCTAACAAAAGTCCCAAAACAGTTTTCTTAAACACAGTTAAGGTTTATTATTGTAATTATATAAATGTGGATTAATTAGACTGAAAGAGAACAAAAAGTCAACAATTTTGAGTTTTTTAGTCAAAAGTTCATTCCTGAATATTTTTTTTAGTAAGTGAATTATCAAAATACCTCTCGTAACACGAGAAAACAAAATGTTGCTTGATTTTGTGAACAATTTAACATCAGCTCTTATCCCATAATTATATGAGATGTTCAACACAAAAACATCTTCACAACTTAAGGTGTTGAACATAAGATGAAGAACATCTTCACAAGATGATGTTCATCTCATGAAGAGGTCCTTATGCTGAACATCCTCAATAGAAGATAAAGAACATTTTCTGTTCAACGTAAGGTGTTGAACATCTTCAACGTAAAACAAAGATCATCCTATCCTTCCTCCCCCAGGTTGGAGATAAGATGAAGAACATTCCACGCTGAACACAAAATGTTCAACACGAGATGTTCAAGGAAATCTCCATAGCATGAAGATGTTCTTCACTATATGAAGACACTCTTAGGTTGAACATCTTCAGCACAAGAATTTGTTCAATTTCTTATGCTGAAAATTTCATATTGGACAATATGTGCAAACATACAACGTAGGACCAGTTGGGCAGTGAAACATCTACTCCTGGCGTCAGCAAGGAATCAACTAGCGGTATTCAGGTACAGCTATATTGATATCCTCTATACCTGCTTTGTTTTTATTATATCTCAGAATGTTTTTTGTTGTGTTTGGGAACTTATATGACGTGGGAGGTTAGCTGCAG
Source organism: Poeciliopsis prolifica (assembly GCF_027474105.1). Classification (NCBI taxonomy): domain Eukaryota; kingdom Metazoa; phylum Chordata; class Actinopteri; order Cyprinodontiformes; family Poeciliidae; genus Poeciliopsis; species Poeciliopsis prolifica. The sequence continues at coordinate 9,240,202 of NW_026562384.1, forward strand.
ATTGAGAATGCAGATGCAGGTCAAATGCAATTTCAATACGCACATCAATCCAATTTCTTTGATATGTGTGCGTACAGTGTGTGTGTGTGTGTGTGTGTGTGTGTGTGTGTGTGTGTGTGTGTGTAGGAGCGAGTTTGTGGCCTTTGAACTCTTTCTGGTGTTTAAATGCTTTTATAATTCACAGGTCAGAAATGACCCATAAGACAATCCTTGTGCCTTGGTGGTGTACATTGTAGCCCACATCGAAATATAAACAAAAACAAAGTATCACTTTTTCTAATGACGGGATCAATTTAGGAAAAGTCATAAAATTTCAAGTTGGAAAAAGATCGTTTAGGATATTTTTTCTTCTACAGCTAAATATGCCAGTGGGTCACTTTTGACCCGCAAGACAACACAAGGGTTAAGTGTTTTTGGCCTCCTGTTCTTTACTGTTAAAACCTACATAAACTTTCTAACTTGGTGCAACTTTACTTAAAGTGGAAGCAGATGTGCATTCTGGCACTAGCCGAAATTTAGATGAAACAAGAAGATAGTGATAATGAGCGGATACGTTTGTGCACGACTTCTGCTAAAATTTCTACTGATAAGGTACCGTTAACCAAGTAGTTAGCTGACGAAGCTAGTTAGCTTGTTTCTCCTCTTTCAATCAGCGGGGTAATTCTAATGAATGGTAGAGATATGTATTTAGTCATAGTTCAAGTTATTTTACAATTTCTAAAAGTTATGTGTGAATATTCTTTTACCCCAGTGTGCCCACTGTAGCTTGCAGGCCAAATACAAACTTCTGAATCGCTATCTAAGTTAACTCAATACATAGCACGGGAGCTAGCTGCCCGCTAATCCAAACACAAACACTCCAGTACTACAAGTGGCTAACATTCACAAAGAGCCAAAAAACTTTCTAAAGTACTGAATAAATTAAGTATTCCGTGTCATATTGCTACCATCGAGTTCATAAAAATAAGTATTTTTCTTGTGACGACATATGTGGGGCGTTTAAGTGCTGCTAGCGTTAGCTAGCCATCGCCGTTAAGTGTGGTGTGGCTGGGTCTGTGGGAGAGATGCAGGCGGAGGGGGAGCCCATTTCGTCCGATTTGTTATCAGCGAGTGGCGCTACAATGTGAAATGTGTGACCCAGAAGCTGAGCAAATCCTCCCGTTTGCGAGGCGATTCAAACCGCCGCGAAAGCGAGCACAACTTATCGTACTTTGCCGCTAGCGCGCGAGTTGTGAGAAAAACGGCAGTTATTTACCCCAGATCAACTCTTTCAGGAGTGCGGAGACAGTGTGCGTCCGTCGGTGGTGTTCCCTCTCTCCCGATCGCCATGAAATTAGACAAAAGAGGAAGTGGCTTGTTGATGAGGGGGTCAGACTGTCTGTTTTTTTTAAAAAAGCGGCCGTCTGCTCGAAGGAGCGCCCTCACCTTCCACGGCGGAGCGACCAAAAACAAAAAGAACAAGAAAAAGAAAAAAAAAAGTAAGACAAGTTAGCAAAGACTGCTCTGGTGTACTTAATAGGCCTTTTAACATGTTTCAGTGAATTTTACAACTACAAATTTACACTTTTTCCACAAAAGTATATGCAAAATAAAAAAAAAAAAATTTAAAAGTATAATTTTTTGGCATAATACATAAATCATTCTTATAATAAATAACTGACTGCAATTGTTTTTTTTAAAAAATATATATTCATTTTGTCCCAATTTTAAATTTTTGTATATCGTGGCATTCATTTTTGTCGCAGTGTTTTTAGTTTTTGTCCAGTTTTAGAGTAAATTTTATGTAAATCTAGAGGTAGGCAGTTATAATTTTCAATATCTATTTGAAACGACTGCATGTGAATTTTCTTTTTGAAAGTTAAAAAAAAAAGCTAACATTTTGGATATACATATATATAACTATACATAAGTTATATGTATAGTGTGTCAAAGTTGCACATGAGTCTTCAGCTTTTAGCTTCAGTTCCAAACCTAAAAGACACAAACATTCAAAATTAATAAGGATCAAGAGATTGATATATGAAATATACACTGCTCAAAAAAAATAAAGGGAACACTCAAATAACACATCCTAGATCTAAATGAATGAAATAAATATGAAAATAATTTCCACCTGTTGTCTCTTCCATTTGCACAACAGCAGGTGATATTGATTGTCAATCAGTGTTGCTTTCTAAGTGGACAGTTTGATTTCACACAAGTTTGATTTACTTGGAGTTATATTGTGTTGTTTGAGTGTTCCCTTTATTTTTTTGAGCAGTATATATTGTTCTATATTTAGCACGTTTCTGCTGCATAGCAAAGATAAAATAAGTAAGCATATTTAATAAGGTGCTTAATGATATTAGGGATTTAAACTGAACAAATGTTTTGACACATAGCTTTATATTTATTAGTCTTGTAATCATAAACTTGCTTGCATGGCATTTGTAGAAGCTGAAGCTCTTGGCCTCATTTCTGGCCTCAGAGCTTTCGACATAGAGTTTGAGTACTCTCCCTGTACTCCATCTTCCTCCCACGGTCCAAAAAGATGACGTTCAGGTTGACTGGTCTCTAAATTGCCTCGAGATATGAATGCGTGCATGAGTAGTTGTTTATCCTTTTGGTCTTTGTGTGCTTGTCCAGGGTACTCTGCCTCTTGTTTACTGCAACCAGGTACTGTAGTATAAACAATAGATTTCATTTCTCTAACGTTATTCATGTTTGACACATACTTGTCATTCAAATTAACTTATTTAGGTTTAGGAAGCCAGTGTTTTGCTGCCATAGCAAAACATTGGATTAATAATTTATATATATATATATAGAAGATGGATAAAAATCCATCTGTGAAGTTTATTTCATGCTTTTCTGGCATCAAGACAACTGTGGATTGAGACAAATGCAAGTCACTAAATCTCCTATTCTTGAGCACAGAAATAAAAGGCCATTGCTACATTCCCCCCCCAAAACTGCCTCTGTAATTTTATGTTGCTCTGATTTTAAAATGTCTTTTTTTAAATCTCATCTCTACAAACTGAACCTGCTCGATGCTCCTCTGTACTTATGCTTGGCATAGCTTGTTAGCTGCATCAAAGTGTACCAAGGAATTTATAACTATGGTTTCCAAAACGTCAAAGTCTTTCTGCCATACCATCCTTGCGCTTAAAAGTCCTTCATTTGGTCACTCCAGCAATAGAAATTCCGGGAGTGACCTAAGTTTTATTTGCCTTCATGGAGCACAGAATGATGCTGCTTTGGTCGTCCACAACATACATCTCCCTTTTTGCAATGAGCTCAAGTTCAGCTGTTTGGAACCTAATACTTATTTATTTTTTATTTTTTTTTAATAGAAGTGGGAATAACAAATTTAATCTAAATTAAAGTAACAGGTTCTTTTTCTCAAGTAAGAATCTGATCAATCCACAAGGGTCTCAGTCAGTAACACAGCCTTTTGATCAACTGAGATAAAAATCCTGTTTCAAATATTAAATTTGGATTGTGGATTTCAAATATTAAATTAAACAAGCAGCACATCTTCAAAGACACTTGGGGATCTGTAAACTACCAGCGGTGGTCTCAAACTCCACTTGTCAAGGGCCAGGCTCCTGCAACTTTTATAAATCTCTCTGCTTCAGTACACCTGGACCCAATATTAGCTCATCAGCAGAGCTCTGTAGGGCCATACTGCACACTAGTAGTGAGGCAGCTTTTCCATTTAATTCAAGCACAAGGAAGGGACACATTTAAAGGCTGACCCTGGACGAGACTTAATTTAGCCACTAGATGGCACAAATTATCATATTCTACCATCTTTCCTGCTCTACTGGCTGATTGGAAGACAAAACTAAATGCACAAAAAAATCTTTGAAAAACCCCCCAAAAATTATTAAATTTTATTCATACATACATTGTGCAAGAGGAGTTTTCTTCCCATCTGAAAACATGAAAGATCATTTCTCAAAGGCCACCAAATCATCTGCATTACTCCAAGCCTTAGTCACATACACACAGGACTGGTGGGGAAACGTGCACTCACTTTCACCGCAGTACAGTACATTATGGAGTGCCACAGGGAGTCCACCTACAGCACTGATTCAGTTATTCAGTTAGCTATTGTAGTTTATGTGCCAGGCATTCAGAGATATTTGAATCAGTGCAAACAGACCATAAACTGGCTGTGAAAAAAGGGGTCCAGAGCACCAAGGACTCTGTATTTTAGGCTTAAGGCATGGTTAAGTTAACAGCATAATCATTATTACTCTTGATGAGGGGTGCTTGCTTATTCATCAGTTAAGCAATTACAATAGAAAGTTCCCTTTGAAGTAGCAAACATATTTTAAGAGCACAAGCTGAAAACCGATGCATTTTAGCAGGGAATAAAAAAGGTACAGTGGATTCTGGAATGTTTCCTGTGTTAATACAGGAGAGCACTAAGATATGGATTTTTCTTTTATGCACATAATAACGTCAAAACAGCTTGTGCGCATCATTCAGATCCAAGCGGAACATTTTTTGTTCACTTCCATGTGCAGCGTCCATCAGGCTGTGAAAGACGACTGAGATGTGGTGAATCACATTAAGACTCATGTTGATTCAAAATGGTTAAGTGTGCTGCTCACATGAAAAACTGCGTCTTTGCTCATGCGCTTTTCCCATAAGTAGGGCTGAACAGGCAGGCACTAATGTTTTGTTTTTTTTTGTTTGGTTTGTTTTTTTGTTAAAGTTTGAGAAGTGAGTTGACACAATCACTGCAATCTAACTGGAAATTGGCTCCAACTTCCCCAGCTCTTAATCATTAACTCAGGACAGTAAGAGTAGGTTGTTCCCAAAAGGCTCTGCCAGAAGCCAACATGTGTGCTTTACATGGTTATGAACACAGTAGTTACTGTAAGCACCGAATAATGGTCAGTTTTCTTCTATGAGGCTCAAGTCCAAATCTGAACAGTCTCTTTCAAAAATATCATTTTTTCCAACAGATAAAACAGTTATTTTACACTCTTCTTCCTCCTCCTCCTCTTCACTTTCACTCAGTGGACCGATACTGGTTCTTCCCAGGAATTCAGCAGGGGAGAAGGCCGAGCGCTGCTCTGATTGAGAAGACACTGGAAATATGCCACCACCTGTTCCACCCACCAGGCTCTCGTAATTACCCATCTGCACAGGAGAAGGAAGGTTTACAAAAATTACCAGACAAATTCTCACAAATAGAGGTGAACAGCAGAAAACTAAAAAGCCTGTACGTTTAAATGTTGTTCTATGAGGACCAAAGAAGACCAAAAATAAGTCCGGCATATAGTCAAGACGTTTAAACCACGGTTGGGTTGTAAAATAATTTCACGAGTTTTGCTGAAGCGCTATTTGATCAAGAACATTTGGTGCAACAGTAAACCTATAAAGCATTGTCCATCAGGTGAGAGAGAAAATAATACCCCTGTGAGCCACAGCGTCCCTGTGAGAAACAAGGTGGTGGCACGCAGGGTGTGCAGATTACTGGATGTCAGTCATAGTTTAAAAAGCATCAACGCTTCTGACTAGAACAGGCCCAGACAGATCGCTGGGCGATGCATTGTCAGCGGGTTTTATTTTTTTCCCCTTTCTTTCTTTAGAAATGGATTGCTTAGAGACTATAGGATTTTGATTGGAGCCCAGCATTTCCAATCTGAAATTTTTCAGTCAGCACTTTGACAAAGGCCTAATATGAGCTTAAATTACACACTCCCTCTCTGTGCCTAACACATAAAACATGTACACTAACTCATCTTTTGGACTGGTGTACAGGTTATTTAACAGAAAATAACCCAAATATATTTTCCTCTTGAATGTTGTCAAATTGCATACGGCTTTATTTTATTTCACTCAACAAATCAGCCATTGATCTGGGTACTATGGAGTCCCAAAAGTTCTAAATTCCCAGGAGAAAAAAAAAATTTCCATAAAAAATTATCTTTCATAAACAGTTCAAAAATGATATTTATCACAATTTATAGGTTATGAATGAGAGACTAGGGGTCGATTAACAGTTACTGTGTGCAGTTTAGTGATACAAATCACATATCTTTATATGACTCATGTCCTAGAGAAGCATATTACAAATGGATTGTTTTTCGAGGGCAGTGTTTGTGAGACTATGATACCTGTGACCTGCAGTCACAGCTGTGAAGTTTCCTAAAAACAGAGTAATAAATTGTTCTTTATCGCTTTCACAATAGTACCACAAAGTATCGTAAGTACACGCATCACACCTTTCGGATTAGCTAAAATAAATAAATCTGCTTCACAATTAAGCGCTACTTTGTATTGATGTCAAGTGAAATCCCCAAAAACATTAAAGTGTGTAAAATTGACCTCAACCATGCAAAACCCACTGTGCTCCCAATTGAGAAAGAAGAGAAAGAAGCTGACAAAACAATCTTTCAGGAGCGTCCCTGCTTTTCTCACCTGCGTCATTTTGCTGAAGTCCAGCCCTGGCCGGGAGCAAGGAAGGACATCCGGGTCATGGCGCCTCTTCAGCCGGGGTTTGCGCATGTCGCAGGGCTGCGAGTGGCACCGTGGCAGTGCGGGGTGCAAGTCCCGCCGAGAGCAGGATGGAGTACTGCAAGCTGAAGTGGGAGATGGACACAGGGAAGGATGCTCTGGGCCAGAAAAGCTGTGTGCCAGAGCATGAGCTGGGGAAGGCTGAAGGTGCAAGGACGCCACAGAAGCGATCTGAATGTGCACGGGGGAAAGGGAGAAGCGACGGTGCAGGATAGAATGAGAAACCAGAGGAGCTGGCGAAGAGGAGCAAGAGGAAGGTGTAGCAAGCGAGGCAGAGCAAGCACCTTTCAAGGTGTCACAGGGATCCCATGGGAAGCCACAGGACAAGGAAGAGTCAGAAGACAGTGCTAAACTAAAGAAGTTAGGGCTAGACGAGTGTAAAGAGGAGGAGGTGAAGGAAGAACTGGGACCACAAAGAAGCAAAGAACTGGCTCCAGAGCCTGAACTAGATGCTCCTTGACTGTGGCAGCCCCGTTTAACCGGAGTCCAGACCTTTGATGCGCTTGGGTGCCAAGTGGAGCGGCACTGGGACAGGTCCTCTGGAACAGAGAGGGAGCGGCAGTGGCGTTTTGGAGGTGGCGGGGGTGAACTTTGGAAGGATTTGTTTGTAAGAGAAACCTCTGGTCCCTGGAGTGGCTCTCCAGAGCACGAGCGGGGCCAAGGATCACACGAGTCAGCCAAAACATGTGTTTTGCATGACTGGTGTGTGTCTGAGCTGGCTTCTAATAGTGAGAAAAGAAAGATATAAGACTGGTGACCATAACAGCCAAAGCATATCTTCTACATTGTTCTTATTTACCTTGTGTTGTTTTGCCAGAACTCCATGAAATGGATGGACTTGAGCCCACTGCAGGCAAAGACTGCAACAAATGCAACAACTTAACTTTAAAAACAAACACCCAACTAAATTGCATCAAAGCCATTTCAGTTCATTATTATTTCTCAACTTACCACACTGGCATTGAATGTGAAAGCCTTGTGATAAGGTTCCTCTAAACTCTGCTTACAGAGCTGCTCTGTGATAAGTGTAACCATAATTGCAGTCCAAGAAGATGCATGGAGACGGCAGATCCACCGAGGGTAGTGATTTTTTAAAAATTTTATTCAGTCAGGACTCTGGCGTGGTCTGTGGTGTCCCCTCCACACCTCAACCAGCCAGACTGACCAGCCTTCTAACTATACCATTCTCATGTCTAGGCCACCTGAAGGGACAGAGAATTATAGATTGAAACAATCATTAACCAAAACAGTAACAACAGAGAAGGTGCAATTAATATCTTAATAAACCCACACAGAGAGGAACAGAATGCATGAATGTCGAATGCATATTTCTGCACAACATCTAAGCTGGGATCTCTGAGCTGCGTCATTCACATCACATATGAAAGGGAGAAGTTCATGTTCACAAAGGCAGAGAGCACACGGGGACATAAGGAGGCCCTGAACAAAGAAGTAATTCACATTCCATCAAAGAAAGCGTGCACGCCCATTAAAACAAAAGAAAGAAAACAAGGAACTCAAAATAGTGATATTTAAGAATGAGTAAAAAGTGGAAAAACTAAGGTATGATGTAAAGGCTGGTCATGTTGGTTAGATCTGATAAGCTTCAATTACTTCCAAGAGTTGTGGGTGCTCCAGAGATTGGAAGGGGGAGGGAGAATCCAAAAAAAGGAAAGGATGAGGGGGGAAGTGTGTAGAAAATGAATGGGACAGAGGTTCAAAATATGTCATAGTATCTCTGCAAGGCAAGGAGGAAAAACTGACTAGGTGGCACAGATGCACTTAAAACTGAAAAAAAAAACAAGGCGAAATCAGTAGGCCACGAGGGACTGTGCTTCCTATTCAGTAGCACATTCCTTCCATGTCACCTTTTTGTGCAAGTTTTAAACCACTGAGTGTCAATGAATCAACTTCTTTTCCTAAAGATTAACCTATGTTGGCACAAGAACAGAAATGCGACAAATCTTCAAGCAACTTCTCAAACTAAAAGTAAATAAAAAATACAATATGGCAGTTGAATTGAAATAAAGAATGGCCTTGTAGCATTTGCCCTGGTGTTTAAGAGTGCAAAGGCTAAAGTACATTTAGTGCCTAAACTAGTGCCAACAGAGACAGAATAAACCGTTTCTGTGTAAATACTTGAAACTTCCATAGTCATAATTAAATCATTCAGTGACATTCACGGCTAATGAAACTTTACAAGACTGCTGACTTTGTAATTTGGCCTCCAAATTACTGCCATCTCATGACAAACCTAGGTGCTACCTTGCTAGCCTGGTTTCACATGCCACAAGTCAAAAGGTTTCACCAGACCTAATCATGTGGCAACAGCTCTGGGGGTGGGGGGGAACTATATAAAAAAAAGACATTGCTGCAAGCAATCGTCAGCTAATTCAAAGTTAGCACACAATTCATTAGATTAGCAAGTTTGAATATACACTTGATAACAACAGCGTGTGCTTAAAATCGTGATAGATGAATATTAGAATTTAAAAGAGACTTCATGCGAAAATGTAATTTGGGTGTTCTGCAATATCCAAAGCTATGAGCTTTTTAACGTGCTGGCGCAGGTCGCTCATTTCTTAAGAAAATTGCTAAAATCGATATCTGATACTAACTGCAGTAAATATTTTATCCAGTTGATAAGATTTTGTTCTGGGTAAATCTACTACACGCTGTAGCTGGGGAGCAAGCTAGCTTAACACGATGCAGACCGTGAGACATCAAGTTATTAGCCGGTTACGTTAGCAAGCTTATAGGATAACAAGTGTGCCAACTTCAATGGCTGGTGTCACTTCTTCCAGCTCAACCACTTACTGCCAACAGAGAACCGTTCATTCGCTGACATAGTTTACCAAGACTGTGAAAACACGCTGTTCCTAAATTTACCGGCTCATATCTCGGTCACGCAGCCGCTCTAAGAGCTAGCACGCTACAGCTGACCTGATGCATTACCTGCTTTCTGTGGTTCCTTAGCAACCGAAACTCGCACGGCCAAGCGAGCAACTGAGTCGCAGAGTATTTATAGCCTTTGGGCGATACCAACGCAAAAGAACGTCTGAGGACGACGTTTTACCAAAATGACTTTTAGCAAACTGATGAAGCAAAATGTAGCACATGATTATTCTGATTATACGTTGGTGTTTTTACAGTAACATAATAAAAGTAGTGTAGTATGCTACAGCGTTTTTTCACGGCTGTCCCTTACTACTCACAGTTGTACCGTTCGAATTAAAGGTACAGAACCATTTTTTAAAAACTTACTCAAAGTCTCTCTCCTTTCTTGTATGCTATTAAAAAGAAAAAGTAGCAACACAAACATTCTTTTTAATTAGCTTACAAGAATTTGTTCGTAAAAACATACATTTGTCAAAACCGGGTTAACTTAAAACACCAACTGGGCATCTGCGCATGTGCGGTGGTTGTTTTGACTTTGCACACCAGTGGCGATGGCAAAATGTTTTGTTAAATGGTTTAATGAAATGAGTGGTAGCCGTGGGCATGTAGCCAACCGTTCAGTGCTTCAGTTGTAGCTTTGTGTGAGTTAAACTGACGAAACAAGAGGAGACATGGCTGAGGAAATATTCAGGAAAGAAGAAACCCTCGAAATGAGGCAGCGGTTAATTGGGTATGTAAAATCAAAGCTCTTAATGTTTTAATTCATTGATGGGTAATATTCTACGCAGCTCACCGCCGACTTGTGCTTCTTTAATCATAGCCAGTCGTGCAGACTCTTCTATTCAGAAGCCCCTGTGAAGATAGTCAAAGCCAGAGGACAGTATCTGTTTGATGAAAATGGCAAACGCTATCTGGATTGCATCAGTAACGTCCAGCATGGTAAAGTTTCAAGTTTCTGTATGTTGATCTTTTCTATACACGTTGCACTACTGTCACCTGGTGGCAGGAAGTGCCTCTACTGTCATTTTTTTAAAAAAATCTGTCAAAAGTATTTCCTCATTCACAGACTTGTGGACTAAAGGGTTCTAAATATAAAATGTATGGTGCAATTTTCATATTTTATTTTTTGTAAAAGTAAAACAAAAACAGCTCTGTCCCCTGAAAACTACTTATTCTCTTCATTCTACTTCTTAATTATGCACACATAAAGTCACAGTAGATAAATTATCGTTGAAGCTTTTAAAGAAAAAAAAAAAGATGTGAACAAATGAATTGTGTTTCCTGCAGTGGGACATTGTCACCCCGCTATAACAAAGGCTGCTACGGCTCAAATGGACCTCCTGAATGCAAATACACGCTTTCTCCATGACAACATAGTCCTGTATGCAGATCGCCTGGCAGCTACCTTGCCCAAGAAACTGTCTGTCTTCTATTTTGTGAACTCTGGGTAAGAAATCTGTCTGAAGCTTCGAGGAGTCACATTCCCTAAGGGACATGTCAGTGATCAAATTTGCTTCTCTGACAGGTCAGAGGCCAACGATCTGGCCCTCCGCCTGGCAGAGCAGTACACCCAACATGAGGACGTCGTAGTGCTAGATCAGTAAGAATCTCAACTCCTGAGCAACATATTACAGAAAAAAAAAACACACCTTTTGAATATAATAAACATTCCTTCCACACCAGTGCATACCATGGGCATCTAAAGTCACTCATCGACATTAGTCCTTACAAGTTCCGGAAACTGGCAGGACAGAAAGAATGGGTTCATGTGGTGTGTAAATATATACAACTCTTAGTATGCAAACTGTAAAAGAAAAACATTGTATTTCTGCTTGTCTGAAATATTGCAATTTGTCCTCCCAGGCTCCCTTACCTGACACCTACAGAGGCATATATAGAGAGGAGCATCCCAGTCCAGGCCAAGCTTATGCTGATACAGTGAAACACTTGATAGAGGAGATCAATAAAAAAGGTCGAAAGGTACATTTTAGTCCCTCTTTATGTTTCAGTGGTAAAATAGGCAATATTGTGAACAACACACATACATACCCTTTATGTTATGTTTATTACTCTTTCTACCTTAGATTGCAGCCTTCTTTGCCGAGTCCTTACCCAGTGTTGGGGGACAAATCATCTTGCCCCAGGGATACTTCTCTAAAGTCGCAGAGTCAGTACGGATCTACTTGCTGACGTTTCTTTGCCCCAGTCTAGATAGGATGGTGACTCTGTACTTTTACCCTCCACAGATATGTGCGCTCCGCTGGTGGAGTATTTGTTGCAGACGAAGTTCAGACAGGTTTTGGACGAACTGGGACTCATTTTTGGGCTTTTCAGCTTCAGGGAGAGAATTTCTGCCCAGATATTGTGACCATGGGGAAGCCGATGGGTAACGGTCATCCTCTGGCATGTGTGGCAACTACTGCGGAGATAGCCGGAGCTTTCACTGCTAATGGAGTGGAGTACTTCAATACGGTGATCATTCGGAAATATTATAGCGACAACCATCTTACTAACTTACATTTGTAGAAAGAAACATAGATGCTTTTAAGACCGATTTCCTTACAGATGTCAGATGAATATGTCCTTTTAGGTTGTGTTTATTCCTATTTGAAAGAGCTTTGTATTGATTTTATGAATTTTTTCTTTTGTAATGCAGTTTGGAGGCAATCCAGTGTCATGTGCCATTGGCTTGGCACTTCTTGATGTAATTGAGAAGGAAGATCTAAGAGGAAATGCCATAAGGGTGGGAGCACATCTCAAAGATCTGCTAAAAAATCTACAACAAAGACATGAAACAATTGGAGATGTCCGGTGAGGGTGCATATTCTTCCATTTTCTCACTGTTTATACATACAACAATAAAATGTCCTCTACGACTAATAAAGCACATTTAGTTCTACAATGCTTGGTTTACATTTCATACCATAAAGCTGTTGCAAAGTACCAACGGTACAATTATCACTTCAAATTGAAGTTACAAAAGCTATTTTTTGAAAACATCTGTTTCTGCTTTCTTACTTTTAGCGGGGTTGGTTTTTTTGTTGGACTCGAGCTGGTTACAGACAGACAAACTAAAACTCCTGCCACTAAAACTGCAGCGTGGGTGGTAAAGAGGTATGGGATGATGCTCTCCTCCATGTACCTGATAAATGGCTCACTACTTAAAACATGTTTCAGGTGAAAGTTGGAGAACTAAATGGAGTGTGCCAATTATTGTGCTTAATAACTAGCACAATTACTTTATAATTTTGTTTTGACAGTTTTTTTTTTTGTAAACAATGACAAGGAAAGCGTCATAAGTTGAACTGTGGAAAACTGATTTAACAAATCGAAAAGTAGAAATTACAAATTGATTTTTCTGAATTCTCCTGAGTATAAAAGGAAGACCAACAAAGAGCTGATTGTGCTGTTGTATTTTAACCTTCATCCTAGTCATTTGATGTCTTCTTTATACCAGGTTAAAGGAAGAAGATCGAATTTGTGTTAGCACAGATGGCCCCTGGGAAAATGTCCTGAAGTTTAAGCCTCCCATGTGCTTCAGTATAGAAGACTCAGAGCTGGTTGTTCAGTGCATTGACCGCATCCTCACAGGTTTGTAGCACAAGCTCCACTTTTACATTAGCAGTAAACATGTTATGTAAACCAACAGCTAATTTACTGAAGGTTAGCAAACAGGCTAACTGCATACTTTACAGCATTTTCCTAAAACGTAGAATATATCTTTCTGCATGGATTACTGAATCAATGTCATGTAGCATGAAGGGTATCAGCCTGTGTCCCATCATTGAAATTAACTGAAGTTGAACTGTATTGCTGGATTTACCATTTTAATGAAATTTCACTGATATCTACTTGAGATACTTATTTACCAGTAATGTTAACACAGGGGGAAAGAAAGCCTTCAGAATAAATTGATCTGCTATAAGTGACATATTGGTTTTCCTCTTCGCAGACATGGAGGCCAAGAATCTCAAACTGGAAAATGAAGACATCTAAAAGTTTGCCAAACCTGTAGAAAACCTTTAATTGCATTCAACATTGTCAAGATGTCACATTCATGAAGTTGTTCAGAGGTAGAGATTATCCACACTTCAGGCTGCTGCAGATGTGACAGGCTTTCAGGTCATTTCAGAGGTGGCATTTCCCCCTAAAACACTGACTGCTGTGGGACTTCAAGACTTTTCTGGTACATCAAGTATAAAATGTGGGTCAAAACCCAATCGAAATACATTGTAAAGGATTTGGGCGTTGAGTTCTCTTGAAGCTACATTTTCATGGTAAAATATTGTTTTGGGTGCTCAGCGTCAAATTCATGGTATAGATTTTTGCAGAGCATGTGATCAGTATCTTTACCTTATCATATAACCTTTTTCTAAAGTAAATGAAAAATGTCAACTAAATCATGGAAATAAAAGTTTAAATTCTTTATCACATTGCCTGTTCTCTTGCCCACAGCAGCCATAATTTAAATAATGCAGCTTCATCATACGTATCCAAAACATATCAATACACAGTAGGCCCAGTTAAGCACTTACCAGACCATCTTTAACTGATGGATACATTGTTACAAAAGCTCAAGTGTTCCAGGTTCACATTAAGTGCGGTTGGGTATTAACAGGTAGAGAAGCCCTCTGCCACATCTCCTCAAACGGGAATCCAAGGAGATGTCATTACTCGAAGCAAAACATGCAAGCCAATCTACCTTTAACAGTACATTAAACAGGACATTTAACATTAACTTTACAAAAAAATAACCAAAAGATCCATGTGTAATATAAACCAAATTTTTATTTCTATCAATTTGCCCAAGACACTAGAGGAATGAGTATCCAGTGACAGAGGAGTTACCCTCTTACATTATAACAGGCTTGCGTTCAAGTTGAATAACACTAATAAAGCCACTTAAAAATTGCAGACATGGTGGGGAGAAACTTTCTTAAAAGCAAAAAAACCCAAAGAAATAAAACAAAAACGAAATAAATGCTGGTTGTTTTCTACAAGCCCCCGAAAGCACTCACTTGGCATCTTTTAAAGAACCCTTTGATTAGTGTAAATCCCTTTTTAAATCACTTCACCCCATATCTGAAGCCATGCAACTCATTTCCAACACTCAGCATGGGAGAACAGAACTAAAAATCTAGAAACACACAGAACAAAAAAGCAATATTGTTTTATTTGAGAGCTTTTCAAAGCTCTTTGCTCCTGCTCGTCTGTAATTCCAGTCGACATGTAAAAATACAACCATACAATACATTAGATTCAAAAAGGGTACCAAAAAGTACAGTAAAAATAACACTTCCATCACTGGAAATGTAAATGGACACAAAACAATATAAAATAAAAAAAAAAAAAAAAAAAAAAGTGGAAAAGTGACATTTGCTTCCCCAGTTCCTCACTTGATCTGTACAAATGGAGCATGAGTCCAAATTTCTGCCAACTCCAAAGGAAAAGCCAGAGCCCATGTTCGCTGTGGTCAGACCATGGATCTCTTTCTTATTTACTTTAGACCTTAGGAGGAAAAACACGGTGCTTTACGTTACTGAGATTTAACCGAGCGTGGCATGCAGTTACACAGAGACAGACAGGTGCATGAATGAATTTGACAAATAAAGTGAATGACAAACATTTTGGGACGGGAAGGGGGCGGGCGGGGGACACGGCTGCTAGCTGATCAGATCAGTCCTCATTTCTTTTCTGGACCACCACAAATCCTTACTGATCAAGTAGGCTTTGTAGAGATGCATCTCAAGATGGCAGACAGGTGGAATGAATCCATCTTTAATGATCCCAGACCCCTCATCACGCCCTACTATAACCCCACCACAATGGTTGAATGGATTTAGTGTAGATGGAGCTCTTTGTGGGGCCAAAAGGCACTAATGGTTATAGCTACGATCTCATACTACCACGGATGATGCAAGAATGCATACCTGCACTACGTGTGATCAGTATGGCTTGTAGCTACTCTGGTGGCCTCCACGTCTTGGAGTTTTCCCATAGCTTGTATTGCCCTGGTCTGGAGGACAAGAGAAAAAGGGACTGAGTTCTTCTGTACAACAAGGAGGACCAAGAAAATAAAGTTTCTCTCATTCAGTGTCTTTCCCTGGGGGCACTTATCGCTTACTGTAATCGTAGCCACCCCCATAGCCGTAATAACCAGCAGAGTAGTCATAGTTGCCATAGCCACCGTATCCATAGCCCTGCTGTCCATAACCATAGCCCTGGTTGTATCCCTGGTTCCAGTAGTTGTTGTATCCTTGATTCCAGTTCTGGCCCTGGCCTAGAAACAATAGGTGAGGCCTTCGTCACAACTCAGTTTCAGAGCAGATGGAGCTGAAAAGAGAACGAGGTTTCGCCAAATGTGATGGAATGCCTCACCTCCACGTCCCCTGCCACGGCCTCCGTATCCCCGGGCACCGTACTGCTGCTGCATGTAGACCTCTTTGGGCTGGGCAATTTTTATTTCACACTGTAAAAACAATAGCACAGGTTTTTGAGAGGAAGGACATTTTTTGAAATGTAGCCACCTGACACCAATCACCAGTAATCTGTCATAGGGTTTTACCTTGCTTCCACCGACGGTATGATACTTCTTCTCCATAACTTTCTTGACAGAAGGCTCCTCTTTATACGTAATAAATACAAATCCTCTCCTCTTCTCAGTCTTTGGATCTTGTGGAAGTTCAATTGTCTCAATCTACAAAAAAACCCAAAAAATACTTTGTGAAACAACCAGCAATTTCATGCTTGCTTACATTCTCAACCATCTGAAGTCAATAGAATGCTTGTTGTACCTCTCCAAAGGTCCCGAAGTATTCTTCGATGACTTCCTTGGCGGTGTCCGGGTTAAGGCCTCCAACAAAGATTTTCTTTACTGGCTCCTTCTTCATGGCCATAGCTCTCTTGGGGTCAATCTGTCTGCCGTCTAACCTGTGCTCCTTCTGCTCAAGAACCTGCAAAAGACAAACATTTGATATTAACCGCCACATGGAAATCATACAAACACTTCCAATAAGAACATTGCTTGTATTTTAGATTTATAATGATCCCCCCTCCCTATAACAAATAATCTGTTTCTGGAATTGGCTCATTTGAATATTTTTAAGGCAATATAAATCAACAGGTGTGTGTTATACTGTCTGCCATCAACAGCTTTATTTACTTCGTACATTTGAACAGCTAGTTATCAAAATTCATTTTGTGGTTTCCCCACTTGCATTTAAAGGTGTTTAAGTTAAATAACACTAATATAGAAGCAATGGAGTCATGCCAGATTAAAAACACAAAGTTAAAGTGTTTTTATAATTGAGGTAGGTGTTGAATTTAAATCAGTGATTCTAGAAAGTCTTACATTAATTCTAATGGAACTCATCTTGTGTCCTTCCTTACCTTGTCTACACTCGCCGAGTCCTTAAAGAGAATGAAGCCAAATCCCCTTGACCGACCCGTCTGCTGGTCCATCTTAATAGTGCAGTCTGTCACCTCTCCAAACTTTGAGAAGTAATCCTTCAGATCCTTTTTGCTTGTGTCCCAGCTTAGCCCGCCAACAAACATTTTGCTGAAAACAAAATAAAATACAAACATAGTTAGCCAAATGCACAGTGAGAATTACAGTGAATAGAGGATTTGGCTAAAAACTTGGACCACATTTCCACAAAATAAATAAGAGGTCAAATTTGTCAAACATTTAGGCAGACCAGATTACAGGTCTGCATAAGCTTTCGGTCACTTTACCTTTCCACTAAAGATCATCAAATTAGCCAGGAAATGAACATTTCTTCCCCATTCATTCTACTCTGCATGGTTGACATTACACTGAAAACAGTGTAAATAGAAGTGTATATATTTATACGAGTATACATCATTTATTAATACTTATTTAAAAAGTATAAATAACTTTTCACTTCAATATTTAATTGTGCATTTTCAGCCTGGATGCTAATATTATCATCCAACATGATTTTATTTTGTTAGGAAGTTGACATCTAATTTGTAGATTTAAATCCATACTTTGATTAGGACACCTTAACCCCTTCATTTAGTGTAATTTGAGCCTTTCAGGGGAAGGCTTGCAGGTCTGCCTAAGGTAATTGGCTCACTGTGTAACCAAAGTATTGAACCAAACCAATGGCTGTTTTTCTAACCAAGTGTTTTATTAAAATACATAATTTATTTATTCATAAATTATGGCAATTCCTTCCAGTTAAGAAGCACCAAAGTAGCTCCAGCCCATCACACGACCACCACCACGTTTGGCAGAAAGATCCATTCCTGAAATTCTATGTGCTTATGTCTACAACAGATGTGACGCACAACTTTCAGTTTCTCTTTAGTTTAGTCACTCTGCCGAACATCCTAAATCATAAATATGTCTTTTGGGTAACAAGATCTTGTGGATGCCATTTATCTCTCGTGTTGCGAGGCAAGTGAAGCTTTCAGTGCTTTGGACATTGCTTTGGGTTCTTTTGTCCCCCTGTGTTTAAGTTAGTGATGTTCAGATTTAGTATGCTAATTTAAGTAATTTCCTAAACCACCATCCTGGCATTAATAAGGCCTGGGTGTGGCTAACAGAATTAAACTTGGTTAGTGACAGTCAACAGAACATTTAATAAGGAGAAGCGAAACTTCTCTCATTGTTTTACACAAAAATAGATTGTTTTATTTACTTATCTCCGATATTAAAACTTTCTTGATAAACCGTTCTCACGTTTTGACCCTTTTCGTTTAATAATTTACACAAAAATTCTTAAATTTTTGCGTAAACTACTACACAAAAATTCCTGTGAAAATTATTATGCAGGAATTGTCCTAGGAAAAGGGGGCGGGGAAAAATATACATTATGTACACCATGTTCCAGCACATCTGTTGATCCAGCAACACATGGGGGAGGGGGCATACTTAGACGAAGCTTTAGAGGACGTTTACGACAACGCTTCGATAAATTAAAAGTTTGGAGTTTTGCAGAATATCAGACATGTAGCTGTAATCTTTCATCAGCTAGTATTGAATGGTTTAATCTCTGCTGTGACGCCCATCCCCCTCCCTCCACTCGGCACATGGCGCCAACAAAAGGCCGGCTGAACAAAGAAGCATAGTAGTAAAGCAACAGTGCTTATTATGGCTACCTTTTAAGCTGGAAACCCCCTAAAATGTCGACCTAAACTCACCCAGCGTCTTCTTCGCCCTTGCTGGCGTCGATCTGGCCGCCGTCCTGCGAGCTGCCGTCCGGATCGGTCTCCGCACCTTGTCCGCAGTCATTCTCGGCGCCGCCGTCGTTTCCTCCTCCGTTAAAATCGTCCTCCGCTTCGTGGCCGTTTTCCGACGTCTCCATGTACTGCTGCTCTGCCTCAGACATTTTGAACTTCTACGCCTGGGAAGCACAGAGACGGCTCGCGATGAGTCGCTTTCATAAGCGACGCTTTCACAAACACTCAGCCCTTGTGCGCTTCGCCATTTACTAGATGCCAATTTACGCTTTTCCCACCATTTTGACCGGCGACACTGCGCTTCACGCACTCACACAGGAAGACTGGCTGACATTTTAATGGCTCTTTTTGGTACTTTAAAGAGCAACCACCTACTATCTGCAGCGCTACCCATCTGGCAGCAAAGATTAGAAAACCTCCTGAATCATACTGATAAAGTCTGAATTGAAATTCGCAATTACGTAAGTCCGAGGCCGAGCTGCGCGAAACGTAGGCCGTTATTGCGCTGCAGCATTTATTTCACTGCGCTCGAAAACATTGAACAGTTCGAAGAAAATACACAACAAACTATGCGGCATCTGTCAATATCAAATACAAGCATGTTAGGAGAGAAACGAAGGTGTACTTACTGGTCGTACGGCCGAGGAGCTCTCTTCAAGATGGATTCTCCCACACGACGACAACTCGTGGTTGGTTTTTTAGAAGCGGCAAAGGGGGGGAAAATGCATTTATGCAAAGGAGCCATCTGATTGGTTACATTTGATTGTCATTCCCAGCGCTGACCAATCACAAACGGCGACTTTTTCTTCTTTCACAGAGTCGTTGACGCCCTCTTACAACACAGGAAGGAACTCAATGAACCTTTTTGAAGCGCTGGAAATTAGTTCCCCGGAGAAGTGAAATAGCCATCGCTATTTTATTTTTTATTTTTTACATGAAATACATCAACATAATCAATTTCATTTGACAAAAGGCACAAACCAATGATGTGTTGACATTATAGCAACCGCTCTGTAAGAGTAAAGAGAAAACAAATCAAGACGGGGCAAATAAACAGTAATTAAAATATTCTATGGATCTATTTGTGTCTTTAATAAAGCTGCTGCCTATGATATGCATGTATGGATTGAAAATGACTGTCACTTCTCTTTTAAAAACTTTCCAATGTAAGTTGATTTGATTATAAGAGGATACAATTTATTGAGATAGTAAACAAACCCCTTGAACATTATATTATTTTATTTATTTATTTTTTTACATTTTCTCACACGGCATGACAGACAGAAACTTCCCTTAATTTGATTGAGATTTTATGTAACAGGACAAGACAAAGCAGTGCAAACTTGTGAAGCAGCAGAAAAATTATAATTCATTTTCAAAGCGTTGTCATGTGAACAATGAGACTGAAGATTTCGACCATTTTTTGCATCATAGATAAAGTTCTGTCAGATTGGATGGAGAGCATGTATTGACCAACTTTTAAGTCTTTCTTCTGATTTTCGGTGAGATTTAGATAAGGGATTTGACTAGACCATATGAACATTAAGTGGCATAATTGTGAAACCGTCATGTTTTTCTTCTAATACAACATAGTTTATTTCTGTAACATCAATTCACTACACATGTCATCTTAAGGCATTTCAGCAAACAAAAAAAAAGAAAAAAAAGAGGCTATTTGGATTAGCTGTCCCTTCTCTGATACGAACAGCCATGTCTGGATCAGTGCTGATTTTGACAGAACATATTAATTCATTTTAACCATAGAGTTTTGATTAAAATCCTTTTTAGTTTTAGTGAGATTACTCAATTAAATTTATTGGAATTTTAAGGCTCTGCAAAGGATGATAAAAAGAGTTATTGCAAAACCATGTCAGTTGAAAATATGTTACAGTGTTTTATCTATTTCATTTTACAATATTGTTTTAGATATGGAGTTTAAACACACTGCTTAATCACTAATATCAACATGCTAGAAGAATTTTTTGATCTACAAGAGAAAATCAACAAAGCTCTTTACTGCTACCAAGTATCCATATATTTGCATATATGATACTGAACACATGAATTTGCCAGAAACAATCAAAAGGGAAAACAGCAATCAGGCTCCTGGATGTCACTTTTTATCTTCACTTTTTATCAACCATTATTTATTTTAGGCTGGCTTGGATCATTATTCAGTAGCCAGTCAGCAAGCCAAATCTAATGAGAAGAGAAAAGATGCACAAGCTCACAACGTTGTACTTATAATACAATACACTGCGTAAATACTGAGCATCAGGACTTACGCAGGGGCGGAGAGGCTTTTCCTTACAGAGCTCAGTAAGTCCACGCAGGAGAACGGGGATCACATTCATGCTCAAGTACTCTTCGGTTTGTTCTTTAGACTGAAAGGGTTCAATTATAGCTGCAGAGAGAAATCACAAGGAGATCAGCACTTCATACGCTTATGAGCAACAGTAATTTTGACAGAGCAAATTACGTACTGTTGGGAAACATAAATCTAATCTCCCTCACTGCTGCTAAAAACGAGTCGCTGCCATGAAGACCGTTCTTTAGGTCAGAAGTTCCGTATATTGCTCGAAGGCTGGAGAGAAAGAGACAGTAAGGCTTTGAAACAGAAACACCAGCAGCACATGGAGTCAAAAGAAAACAGCATTAAGCGAAAGGAAAACCAACAGATCTTCACAGCATTCAGACAATTCTGAGTACCACACTGCTGGACAAAAAAAGTATTTTAATTGACTATGTAATATCAAAATTATTCAGAAAAATTAAAGTGTAATAAATTAACCTCAAACAACATTGTTCTTCTAAAGAACTTACATAATTTATTTACACTGGAATTATTTGAGACTGACCTCTCTGGATATGATTCTTTGGCTACGGCCATGTTGTCAGGGCCGATCATGGACTTCCAGTGAGCGATGGCGTTGTGCCGAGCCAGTGTCATGACCACAATGGGGCCGGAGCTCATGAAGGCCGTCAGGCTGGGAAAGAAGAGCTTTCCGTACTGGTGTACGTAAAACTCACTGCATTGCTCAGGACTCAGCAGCAGCCTGCGCTTCTATCAAAAGGGACAATTCATTTCCAGACAGTTCAGCAAGACACATGGTTATGGTTTGTTCTCAACTTTGATGAGGACTGATGCAGATCGATTAAATGTCCATTTAGACAGATGAGACGCTTTTCCCCCCACTATTTCTTTAATTTATTAGATATATTGAATTGAATATTTCCAATCTCCACATTTCTCTTCATTCGTTTTTTATAAATATTAAGCTTGGAGAGAGACTAAAGAGAGTAATAAACATGTTGGAGGTTACATTTTAGGTCACAACTAATAAAAATAAATACCTGATTTTTTTTACATAATTAATTGAAAACAACAATCTTAAATTCAACTTTGGTATATTAATAATAATTAAAATATGTAACATTATAGTAATTTTGCAATTTGACATTTTTTCCCCTGTATTTATCATGATACAGATATCTTAAAAACGGCTTAAAAAGAGTACAGTAATCGTAAAAATGAAACCCCATTAAGAGAAAATGTAAACACACACACACACACACACACACACACACACACACACACACACACACACACACACACACACACACACACACACACAAACCTCTCTTTGAAAAACAACACAATGTGTTTTACCTAAATTACATTAAAACGAACTGAACTTTGGACCATCAGTTTTAAATGGTTGATAGAAATCTTATGTAAATACTGCCTCAGAACACAGGGATTACTAAACCTATCCTTTTCTTATACATTTACATTTAACATAACTGATCACCTCTGAATCATTCCTACGAAAAATTAAGCACCGTGTCTCTTTTACAACCCCTAGTGGCCGTCAGTGGAACTAGCACAAAAATATTGATCATCATCGCCCTCTAGTGGACATAGGGTATAAAGATAGAATACAGAGAAACACTAAAACAATAGAAGATTCTCTTTTAATCTGATTAGACTCCTACCCACAAAACATCCTCAATCTTTGATATTCCTACTAACCTGAAGGATCAAAAAACCTCCCTTCAGGATGACTTTCTCGATCTCCTCGGCTTGATGAACTACATCAGGTTTGATGATAGCCAGGGTTCTTTCAACATAAATACGTTGTAAAACCTCGTCCATTTTCCTGCGCGAGCTGACGCGAACATGCAACCTCTGCTGCTCTCAAACAGAAAATACACGCTGAATACGAAGTCTGTGAATAATTACACACGAACTAGGATTTGTAGCCAAATAACTGCTGAAGCAGACACATTAAAAAGAAATAGCGGTTGTTTGACTACTTTCTTGGTAATGTGGGTTGCTATGATACCAGACAACTACGGTACGCCACGTAGGACAACCCATGCCTTTTTCGAAAGACGTTTTTCTATAAGTTGAAATATTCAATAATAAAGCAAAAACGGTGAATAGCGTCATACAGTTTTAAATCTCCCAGGACTAAAGAATTCTGGAACATTTGTTTGGCGGGCAGGTGATTTAAATTTGTCTCAAAAAAGGAGAAATAAGATGTTATTGGTACTCTGAAGCTGATGTTCAACAATATTTTTTAAATAATCCTTGGAATGTGAATCAAAATTTGTAAAGTTGGCAGGTCTTTTTACCAACTACACACATTACTAACTTTTTAGCATCACAGGAAGTTTAGATTACATTTTAACACACATATATTCTCCAATAAGGTCTGAACATATAAATTCAGTACTTTTATTTCTTATTGATAACATCCTGATTTGGAGCACAAAATAACAGATCCACTTGGTTTGGTTCTTATCTTTATTCTACATTGCAGCCAATTTGCTTATCATTTACCTCAATGTCCGGGTTTGAGACCCATTACGACAAAGAAGGGCAAAAGGGCCACCAGTGGTGGGAGGAGGTCTTTCACGTGCCATACATTCAGATATTACTAGTCAATCTTTATTGACAAACTGGATGGATTGTTTTTAATGTTCCTTTAATGCTAACCAGTTCCGATGGTCAGGCAAAGTGGTAGAATAATGTATTTTTCAATTTGTGCAGCTCTATTTCCATATTAAAATGTACATTTACAAACAAAAAATTGAGACAGCATATATTTTCTTAAACAGTCTTTTTATTCAGATTTGCTTCTGCAAAGGGTTCTTATCGTGTTCCAATAGTGACCTGCCACACTCTGATCAGGTTGTCAGTGTAGCCAGCAAACAGGGTCTGTGGGGAAATAAAGGGTGAGAAGTTAACACTAGATATAAGAACAGCTTGTTAGATAATGGTGTTTTCTTTTCCCTAGCTCCCCTCATATTTGCAGGACTGTCAGCAGTGAACATCAGAATGAAAAGTGAATGGGTATAATCACCGGGGCCACAAGACTACAACAGCAAACATACAGTTAATCTGTCTGTAAAGTGCCTGAAGAGCTGAGAATCACATACCTGTCCATCAGCAGACCAAGCCAAGGAAGTACACTGTGGGGGTTCGGCCTTGCTGTTTGTGCTGATCACTTCCTGTCTCAGCTCATCCACAATGATCTTGCCTTCCAGATCCTGCAAGAAAACAAGAACCACGAGGGAGAAGATTTGGATCAGTTGCAATGCACTACGTCCTCCCTTAGAATAAAACTCTTGGATCAAAGCTCAGAAACAGCCTCTGATATCATCATTAAATGCAGCTAGCATGTATAAGTTTCATCACTGCCTATCCTAATCAGGAGATGTTAATCATGAGGACTCACCCAGATCTTGATGCTGGGGCCAGTGGCAGCACAGAGCCAGTAACGGTTGGGGCTGAAGCACAGGGCGTTGATGATGTCACCGCTATCCAGAGTGTAGAGGTGTTTGCCCTCATTCAGGTCCCACAGCATGGCCTGACCGTCCTGAGAACAGAGACAACACTTCAATGACCGATTCCCACCAATTCCACATGACCTTCGTCACCAACAACATCCACAGGTTTCACCGTCGCTCAGAAACAGCCTCTGGTATCATCACTATTTAACAGATGCATGTGTAGTTTTCCATCACAGCAAACCTGAAAGCCTAGTTTGATGTTCAGATCAAAATGAATACAGTAAACCATCTGATGATCTACAAGTAAAGGCAGGTTACCTTTCCACCAGATGCACACAGGGAGCCATCGGGAGAGACGGTCACCGTGTTCAGGTAGCCGGTGTGGCCGATGTGGTTGGTCTTCAGCTTGCAGTTGGCCAGGTTCCACACCTATAGGGGTCAGGACATCGGTCAGCTCGTTCACAATGACCACAACATCTGAAGTAGCTGAGTTTTCTGCTCTCATTAACTTAACAATCTCCTCAGAGAGTATGTAGGATAATACATGCAAACTGTTTTAAATCATTGAGCAAAAGTGCCATAAGCAGAAGAGAATCTTCAGATAAATCCACCCACCTTGACCATCTTGTCCCAGCCGCAGGAGACGATAATGGGGTTGCTGCTATTGGGGGAGAAGCGAACACAAGACACCCACTCAGTGTGGCCTTCATCCTGCAAAATAAAAATAAATCCTCAGCACATATCTAACATTAAAAAAAAAATCTACTTGAGTTTCTTGTTTAACAGCACGATTGAAATGTCATCTGAAGTTTCTGCTGACTATTCCACGTAGAGAATATGTTTGGTAAAACGTCAATTCACGCAAATTCTACAAAGGCTTCTTGCTACCCGTAACATCAGCTAGTGGCTCACCTGAATGGTGTACTTGCAGACTCCAAGCGTGTTCCACAGCTTGATGGTCTTGTCCCGAGAGCCAGACACAATCTGGCGGTTATCAGCGGAGAACGCCACGCTCAAAACATCCTTGTTGTGTCCAACAAACTGGCGGGTGGTGGCGCCGCTGTGGAGAAAGGAGCACAGCAGATCATGATCAACGGTTTCACAATTCAAGATATCCAACAAATTGTAACCAAAAAAAAAAAAAAAAAAAGATTACTTGTCTCTAAAATCCCAAGATTTTTCTTATTTTAAAAAGCTACACTAGAAAATTGAGTATTTTCTTGAGAACGATTTCTTCCTTTTTCCCCCAACACCTATAAACTAATTAAAATGACAAACAATAAGCATTCATTACATATGGTCAATCTAGAATAACTTACAAACCCCCTAGCCCCCAAAAAAGATTAGAAAGTTAATGCCAGACAGTTTTTAGATCATTGCAACCTTATTTGCAGATGCACTGAAACATTTTCTCTAATTCACCATATTTTAAGTTTCAACTGCTTCATAAACGCTGTACTTCAAAACTCGTGCAAGGCTAGTTTCCTAAGCTTAGTGAGTACCAATAGAGGAATACAAAACCTCTCTATCGCTGAGTCACTTATTTCTGTTTCGTTAGAAAATACCAGGACAATATTCATTAATCACACAGCATTTTTCCTGTTGAGTTAAATCAATGCATTTGTGGACTTAAATTCCAGGAAATCCATTATTTTCCATGTTTAAAAAGAAATAGGCAATGATGTAGGTCAACCGTGTCAAACTACAGTCCTCCAAAGCCAGGGTCCTTGTGTTAACAACTTATGCAGAGACCTGCTGGTAAACCAGTCACCTGACTCAGACTTGTTAAACTGGGGGAACATGTGAAATCATGCAGCACACGGACTACTGCAGGCTGGATTCGGACCCTTCGGGTGGAGGTGGACGAGAACTTACGTGGTAAGGTCCCACAGGCGCAGGGTCCCGTCCCAGGCTCCTGAGAGGGCAAACTGGCCATCTGAGGAGATGACAACATCACTCACGAAGTGAGAGTGACCCCTCAGGGAGCGCTGGGGGATGCCATAGTTGGTCTCATCACGGGTCAGTTTCCACATGATGATAGACTTGTCTGGGAAACAAAATAAACACACGGGATTCTTCACTCATGGGTGATCTCTACAAACCTGCACATATTTGCTGAGCTAGCATGGAGTACTTGCTCTTACGGAGCAGGAGACAAGAATACTGTAAGATACAAACATTTATTCTGTAGAAGTGGTGAGTTTATATGCATGTAGGAGTCTTCAGTCTGTTTAAGTCATATTAAAAGTACTGAAAAGTTAATTTTTGTTCAATATATGACGCCACATAGCATATGCTAACCAACATGGAGCCGTATATCCCCATTCATTTGAAAACTACTGAGTGTTAACAGAGATTAAATCTCTTCCGTGCTGTTTTTACAGTTCACTTGTCACATGTAATTCACCCCGTCTTCATACTGTTTTATCAAGCATTAGTTAAATGTGATGCTAACCGCACAATGCTAGCTGTAGCCATGTTGGCGGAGCCGGCGGGGGAAGCCTCACCTCGGGACGCCGACAGAATCATGTCGGGGTACTGGGGCGTAGTGGCGATCTGGGTGACCCATCCACTGTGGCCCTTCAGGGTCCCCCTCACTGTCATCTGTTCGGTCATTTTGGCGAGGTTTGTCGGTGCCTATCGCAAGGATGGATTCGGATTCTTGACAGGTTCGGGCAAACCTAAGTCCTCATCGCATCTAGGCACGGAGGAAAAGGAAGAACGTAACCGGATGCAAACGCTATCAGGGGGTGAGAACTCCGCAAAGGACTCTGGGATATGTTGTCTTTCCTCGTTTTGAAGTATAGGACTATTTAAGGCGAGGTTCTGAATAGTTTTTTTTTATTTCAAACGAGGAGTAGCAGGATTCTACGGAAGAGAATCCGGAAAAAAAAGAATTTTGAGATTAAAGTCAGAACTGTTTTATTTTATTTTCCACTGGTCCTAATCCTCTTCCGTAATATTCAGTTTTTACACACCAAAAATCAATGTAAAACTTCCACAAAACTACAAAGATGCTGAAACACTGAGTTCCTGTAAATCAAGGCAAAACTCCCACTTGCTTAGAGTCGCCTTTTATTCATAATAACTGCAACATTAATCAATATATTTTATGTATATTTGCTTGATGACTTTGATGATAGCCTTTGATAAAATGTAATGTTTATTGATTGTTTCATCATCTGTAGGTGTAGTATGTTTTTATGACGTAAATCACTTTGAAATGCCTTTGTTGGCTTAAAAGAGTTTCATTAGGGGCATTATTATTAAGTGTTATTTTATTTTATTTTCAGAAAATCCAAGAATC
Organism: Poeciliopsis prolifica; assembly: GCF_027474105.1. Classification (NCBI taxonomy): domain Eukaryota; kingdom Metazoa; phylum Chordata; class Actinopteri; order Cyprinodontiformes; family Poeciliidae; genus Poeciliopsis; species Poeciliopsis prolifica. Next base: position 9,267,929 of record NW_026562384.1, read on the forward strand.
TGAAAAATTCCACAGTATTACAGGTTACAAAAAACTGCACAAAAACAGCATAGAAAAATATTTAGGTTTTTTTGCTCTATACTCTTGCTCTCACAGCTTTTATAGTGTCTTAGCACGTTCAGTCACCTCAATTGTCACATTACCTTTTATGTTCATTCACAGTCTGTCACAGTCTTCTGTTATCTTATTTAATGTACTATTTCCTTTCTTTAAAACGTACAAAAACAGAACCATTTTGGGTGCTGTTTGTATAAATAGACAACAGTATTACATTACATTCGCCAACTTTAGTTCTTGTCCTGCAGCCTTTAGCATTTATAATTCTCAGGGGATTAAAAGATAATTTCATTCAATCCAGTGTCATCTGAAGACATTTTAAATAGAAGTAAATGTTGAGAGGCCTAATATTTTCTGTTTATAGCAGGAAGGAATCCGTTGTTAGAAAGAAGTCTAATTTGATGTTTGTCCCACACGACAGGAGACACTGAAATCAAAACCTAAATATATGGTGGAAAGCTAACACTGCAACTCACCCTACACATCATTGGGAGACATATTGACGGCAACATCACTCTGGGGAGACTTTTGTTCAAAGTAATTTAATGCAGCGTCATTTCAGAAGAAAACCTGTTCGAAGTGTACACTGGTTTTGTTTATGTGGAGTAAATGGGTGCTGAATGCAAATACAAACCAAATCTTTCAAATTTTTATGCGTAAATAAGAAAACCATGTGTAATATTCACTCCATTTCACAAATAAGTGCTAAATGTATTGGTCTATCACATAAATCAATAAGCTACCCAGTATTTTGAAAATCCAGTTTCATAAAGGTTTCCTTGATCTTGCATCATTTGTTTTATTATTAAATATGAAAAGTGTTTCTTGTTGGTATGTTTTTGAATAAATCACAAAACAATCGTAAAACTTGACTTTATTGTCTACATGTTGGACTGACCATAGGTTGCTTTTTATCATATAATTGGACAAGTAATTACAAAAACACCTGAAATCCTTTACAACCAAATGCACAAACAAGCAACAATGCTCACAAAGTCAAACTAACACTGTAGGGTAAGATTGGATAAAATATAAAACTTTAATCACAAATCAACTTCATTATACCAAGAAAATAGTACTGAAAGAATCTGTGAAAGCAATAAACATAAAGCAGATAACCACCAGCTTATTTTGGCATAACATGAAATAATGTTTTTTTTTTTTTTTTAATTGACTCAAGTTTGACTACTTGAATTAAGAAAAATGGGAAGACTTCTCTTTCTTAAGTAGTTTTTCAGATCTGATTTTGTTCAGATTAAGATGTATAAACCTGATGCTTTCAGTCAAAAATCTGAACAGACTGACATGATGAACACATTCAAGAAACTCTTGAATGAGTAATTATTGCGTATTCAAGCACTACAGATCCTATTACTTGTCTGCATTAACACTTTTAACCACCAGTTCCTCTCAACACATATTTAAAATATCTCAGATTAATACAACTGCACAAATGCTCATGTTTAATACTGTGTACCCTCTCATTCTTTTTTTTTTTTTTGCAAATCTATTAGGGGCAAAAATTTAACTAAATCTGGTTGTATAAATGTGAATGTCCTGAATCAAAAAATCTGATTAATCTGAAATACAGTTCAAATATTCTAGAACTGGTTGCACCCTTGGCAATTTGTCACACCCCAATTTTTTTTCCATCACACACACAAAAGAAGACATTTTAATAAGAGTGAGTACAACTTTTAAATCCACACAAACATTTCCACTTTCAAATAAACCTGAACCAATTCAGGGAACTCTCCTTGAGACCGTAGTAACACTGAGACAGAAATATTTTTAAGTGTTAGAATACTGCGTGTAGTATAATGTAAAATGAAGGCAAAACATCAAATAACACATATCAATGTACACGGATTATATTTCCAATATGTTTCCAAACATCTCAGCATATTTCATGATCTATAAGTACAAAGCTGAACAAGCTCGACTTAAAACAGGTTGTTGAAAAGTCTGCAGATGTGTGTTTTAAAAGACAGTGAATCAGTGGCGTTTTTTTTTTTTAATTCGGTCATATTGGTAGTTACCCAGGGAGACATTAGAAAGGGGTGGCATAAGCACCTCTTTTCTGTAGGTTGAGGATTAGATAAGTTTATTGTTTTTACATATTTACTGTCAATGAAGAATTATCCCCCCCTGCTTGTTGCTGAAAGTAGGAGTATTCTACATGCTTTGTGCAGGACTGTATATTATCCAGGAAAGGAAGTTTAGTGTTCTTGATTTTAATTGGTCTGAGGTAGCAGAGGGGGGTTTACCATGGGTGCCATGAATTCAAAAACCGCCACTGTTCATGATAAAGATTTGCAAAAAAAAAAAAAAAAAAGTACTGAAGCACCAAGAAATGAGTCCGTCTGAGAAAGATTTGTTGACAATATCACACAAAATGAATGTCACCTGATAACAAAGATAGTTTTTGTTGCAAATGAAAAAAAAAATCCATACAGCAAAACAAAAAACAACAACTCTGGGACACATATCGCTGAGATACAGTCAAAGTTGAAACCAGTGAAGAATTATTGCATATATAATCGTTTTGAATGACATTATTAAGTACTTGTTCTTCTTAAATTCAAAGCTAAAGATAATTCACAAATATATAGAAAAGAAAAAAAAAAAAAAACAACAACACACATTTAAGTCAGCAGCAAAAAAACTTCTACTGTTGTCCAAAATACTGTAAGTAGCAATCTTCGATGATTCGAAGGCCATCAGCTGAAGACGCTTATTTCCCTCGGCAACACTGATTGATCCAAAATACTGCAAACGGTTCCTTCAAATTTTACTCGGCAATCAAACCAATACACAGGAATGCAAACTGTAACTGGAGAAAAATAAAAACAATATGCAAAACTAATACAACACACAAAATGTAAGCTTTACATTAGTTGACTTAATGCTGTTTTGAAGGGATTTTATATGTAAATAATGCTTACTGCAAAATAAAAATTAATATTCTGTATTGTCAAGGTTTGAATGGAAGTCCCACATGCTTTCAGGGTGCTAAACAACACTGCCATGCACTAATATTTTACAACAATCTCATACGACATATTATTATAACAAATTATCTGCCCAGTAATTCCCTTCCTTATGTGCCAGGGACGTCAGTGACTCCCAGAAAACTTGAACTGGTTATCAAGCTATCGCGCAACATCATCAGCAACAGGTTTCTTTCCCATCAGAGGTGAATGTGGAAATGCAGAGTTCTGTCGCCCCCTCCTGGAGAGTCTCTGTAATGCAAGATCTGAGCGTGACGCAGAGGCATCAGAAATGAAGCTCTTCAGTAAAAGCCCTTTTGTTTCACTCTCTCTGCCCATTTGTGTGTCCTCTCCCCGTCGGGGCTGCGTTTGTCTCAGGGCTGAGAGAGACGCTTACGTTTGAGCTTCTGCCTCACCATTTCCTCCTTGTAGAAAACACACACAGAGAGAGGACAAGAGAGCACTGACTCTAAACTCCTCCGTAAAAAAAAAAAAAAATTCCATCCCTTCGAACATCCATCCATCGGTGAGATTTGCACACACCATCATACAGCCACTATGCCACTTGTGGTTACCACACGTCAGTCACACTTTGTTAGCGAGGCACTCTTCTACTCCAACAGTGACATTTGCATTTGGACTGTCCTTCAAGCTAAAAGTCCCACTGCCAGTTCATGGCTGCTTTCACGCTGCATTGTGAGTTTACAAAAAGGCTAAAAATGTCCTTGTTCTTTATCTTTCAATATATTATATAATAGGATTTTATTTTTTAAAAAAGGGAGGAAAAAGAGGTCGTTGGGGTAGTACACAGCTGCAAAATATACCATATCAATATGTACAGGTCCCATGCTGCTGGTTAGTCATCACTGCAAAAAAAACAAAGAAAAAAAAAACAAACACAAAAAATAGCAAAGACTGATTAGCTTTTAAGTTAAAAATTAAGCAAGATATACATGCTTTATCATTATTATAAACTCAAAAGCACAGATTAATATACTTACAAATTGTCTCTGTGTTAAATTAGAGTCAGTATGTGTAAAGTCAGTTGAAAAGTCATTTGTGTATACTTTGACTGTGCTCTCTACTCCCTAACTGCACCTTTAACGAGCTCAAAGGTGACGACTCAGAACTGCATAAATTATTAAAAATGAAAATTCAAATGCTCACCTTATGCAAACAGCCTGGTATTGGAAGCCCATCATGTCCCTGCAGGCGAGACCATAGGTGTAAAGTTAATGTTAGCAACTTAGTGGTTTTGTAAAGTCAAACAACTGTAATAGTGCTGCAAATCGTTTTAACTTTAAACGGACAGAGCTCAAAATAACACTTTATTTTGGTAAATATCAGAGACTAAAGCACCTTTCACATTTCCGGGTAAAAATGAGTAAAAATCCCTGAAATAAATAATTTTTTTAGTGTAGAAACATAATATCGCATTTAAAATATCAAAAAATTCAGCAAAGGTGACGACTCAGAACTGCAAAAATTATCCAAAAAATGTTTAATATTTTTTTTTCTATTTGAAAACAATTCCATATTAAAAAAGAATTTTTTGCTTTAAAAAAATTCCATATGCCACAACCATTAAATCGATAATATATATTTATTAATATTTTTGTAATGTCTACTGTCTTTTTAAGTTCAGAAAAGGAATGTTTAATGAATAATTCATCTTCTTGTTACCCACAGTTATAGATGTGACATCAGAAAGTCCCATCTTTTTTAGCTGCTGTCAGGTTTTATAGTATACTTAACCTCAACATATAGTCAGTGCATATTGCAACCATAACTATTTACTATCTGAGAATAGATAAGGTTATGATGATATAGGACTATGCAGGTTATAGTTTGACTAAAGAAAAAAAAAAGGAAAAATAAATAAATAAAACGAGACATGATAGATGAAAAGTAAGTGAACATAAGGAGGTAGAGTAAAGAGAGAAAAATACTGTACCACAGGACAGGGGGCCTCAGGGCCAGAAGGAGGAAGAGGAGCAGTTTCAGGAGAAGAAAGCCCTGCCTTCACAGAGTGACCTTTACTCTCATCACAGGCCTGTGAGAGGATGCCAGTCACACATTTACAGCCATAAGAGGAAACTCAAAGAAAATGATAGGATAAATACTGAGAGCGAAGCACAGAATACAGAAAACACAAAAGATCTTTAAAGAAGAATAGAACAGATTAAGAGAATATCAGGTATCACAGAGCATGTGTGTGTGTGTGTGTGTGTGTGTGTGTCTGTGTGTGTGTGTGTGTGTGTGTGTGTGTGTGTGTGTGTGTGTGTGTGTGTGTGTGTGTGTGTGTGTGTGTGTATCCAGGATGAGTTCATACCACAGGACAGGGTTGGTCCAGTCCTGGAGGACCTTGTTCTCCCTTGTTACCCTTCAGACCTCTCTTCCCGACTGTCCCTCTGTCACCCTGAGGCATGAAGAAGCCAGAAGTCAGACCCAGAGAACGAAAAACAAACTAAGCTGCATAGATAATAGGATGAAATTATAACACTAAAGTAACAAAATATTACATTAGTAACTAAAAAGAATAGGAAAACTTCTGTTTCAGTAAATTTATTAGTGGGGAGAAAGTTTGGAATAGCTTTTCAACAGGAACAACCAATGACAACTTCTGGTTTCTGAAACAGGTTGTGATGTGATGATTTATAACGAGGGTCTATTTATCCAGGGTTTTTGGAAGAAGAAAAAAACCCCAAACAAAGCAGGCCCACAGCATCACAGATCCTCCACCAAACTTAAAAGGTTCAACAAGGTGATTTTCCACATATTCATCCTTTATTTGAGGCCAAAAGCACCTGGATATTTGTAAAAGAACCTCAACTTGGAATCATCTGGCCAAAGGAAATGCTTTCAGTTAAAACCCCAATAGCATTTAGAAAACTTCATGGTGTTATGCACGTATGGTAATAAAGCAGGAAATAGTTTCCCCAATGTCGTTTTTTCACCAAATACTTCAGTTGCATTTCATGTAAAGGCATTATTAGGACAAGAAATAGTTATGGCAGCTGTAATTTAGTTTGAAAGAGCAATTTCTTTTTGAGGGATTTCTCCTTTTCTCAGTAAATGTTCCGTATTTAAAGGTAAGCTACGTCTTTGTTTTTCTAAACGAATCAAAAATACGTCTGCGTCTGCACAATCTAAACTAACCTTGTCTCCTTTTTCTCCTCGTTCACCTTTGTCTCCTCTCAGACCCGGAAAACCCTGAATGAAGAAAAGATGAGGAGGTTCAACAGACGTTTGAGTCGAGGTAAAAACAACCATCAACTAAATTCACTTCGACAAACTCACATCCAGTCCCGGCTCCCCTGGTCGGCCCTGCAGACACACATTTGAAAATCGCCCTTGTTATTTTGAACAGAAATCAAATGAGGTTTATAAAACATATATTGCAGCTTATTATTGATTTACCTTTTCCCCCTTTGCACCGGGAAGGCCCACTAACCCAGGAGCCCCAGGTGGGCCCTGGTGGCCGTCCAGCCCCTGCAGATGAACGTAAACAATCGGTGCTGCGTGACACAAACGACTTATTTGTATGAATATTGGCAAATATGTCACTTACCTTGTATCCAGGAGACCCGTGCTCCCCTTTCTCTCCCTTGATCCCAGCTCCTGGTTCGCCCTGCGTTGTGACAGCACAGCCGTTAAAATCCCAGCATGTTTCCTCAGCCTCCGTTCCACACACAAAACACACAGGCATCTCAGGCTTACCTTAGGACCGGGCATACCATGCAGACCCTGAAAAAACATCACTCGTCAGTATCCGTGCCTGCAGGAATTCAGGTACTGCACTGGGGTGTGGATGTAAATACTCACCATGGATCCTGGGGACCCGGGTATTCCTGGAGGGCCAGGGGGACCAGGAGGGCCCGGCTGAGAGATCATCTGAATCTGATGAGGGGAAAAAAGTGAGAAAGGTGGGAGGGATTGATAACGTTTGTGTCAAGAGCGGATGTGATTTTGAATCTTTGAATTGCAGCTCTGACGAAACGCAGCACAGAACAGCGTTTTTGTTTCCATGGCAAAAACAAAAAGCTGACGAGGAGATGAGGTGGCGCTAAAAACAGGACAAGCCTTTGAAATGAAAAAAAAAAAAACTGCTAGAGGCTGCCAATGGTTGATCTAAGAACATTCAAGTGTTTGAATGGCCCGGTACAGAATAACACTTTATGACACTGAATCTAAATGAGAATCCATGAAAAAGACTTAAAATTTGCTGTTTTGCAGACGCTCTCCATCCAGTCTGACTGTGTTTGAGCTTTTTTGGAAAGAAGACCGAAAAATTGAGACGATTTGTTTGGGAGACACCTGTGCACACTAATTTATGTCAGTTTAAATTTTTTTAACTGCAACATACCTTTAAAACTATTTTTCCTCCCATTTTAAAAATGTTCACTACTTTGTGTTGGTCTATCAAATAAATATACTGAGGACTGGGAGACACATTTTGCCCCACAAATGTGGGGCAAAAAATCTGAAGGTGTTCATATTTTTGAGACTATTTAAGGTATTTAAACTCAATGTCATTTTTAAACCTACTAGAATATTTAAAGCAATATAAATGATTGCTTAGAACTATTAGTTGAGTTCATGTCTGTGTTAATTTGACTCAAACATCCGTGTGCTTATATGTGTGCTAAAAACAAACCAGGTTGTCATCCAGTCGGCAGTCTCCTTTTTCCCCCTTATGTCCGTCCACGCCCTGATCCATACAGAGGCAACAGTTATTTTCACTTTTCACCATGTGAAACCTTTTTTGAGAAAAAAGAAAGTTTGTTTCTGTCATGACTTACAGAAGGTCCAGACAGGCCCATCTCTCCTTTCTCTCCTCTCTCTCCAGGAGGTCCCATTTCACCCAAATCACCTCTGGATCCCTGAAGGTCGTGACACCAAACATAATTCCACTTTAAATATTTAAACATTAGTGCATACGCTGACTCTGAAGCATAGATAATTCTGGAAAACATTCAGTCTCGCATGTGTGTAGTTTGTACCTTTTCTCCATCTACTCCTGCAGGCCCAGGCAATCCAAGCTCTCCCTAATTTAGGAAAAAGAGACACAAATGTTGGTTATTTAGTGAATTTAAGGGGCCTCATCGATGCACAAATATTTAAAGTGGATCTTAAAAAGTGCCCAGATGCCTGTTAAAATGCTTTTTAGATTTGGAACAAATGCACTGAAAAAACAAACATGAAGTGCAGAATTATGCGCACTCTCAAAATTATATTTTGACAAATCTCCCTCGGCTTTAATTTCATCATTCATAAGGCTTTGCTAGAACTCTTTTCAGCATCCCACATTTAGACTGGGGGACATTTATTGATTCAGAATTTCTCAGACATCCTTCAGGTGACGCATTTTAACACAGATGCGTCCACTCCACAGAGCAGAATACTGATATATTATAACACATGAGGACTTCATCTTCACTTACCTTTTCCCCTGGAGGGCCAGGAGGTCCTGGTGGTCCAGGTGGGCCCTGGAGACAGGCAGAGAGACAGAGGGGATGCGTTTCATTTTCACTTCACATTAATCAAGTTTAAAGTTGCAACAACCATTTTTGCTGCATTCAAACAAGTGGAGACAATGCAGCTGAGCTTCTGTGGAGACAATGCTAACATCCTGTAACCCTGTTAGTAAATAGCAGTCTTTAAACAATCGTACTGAAAAATGTTAAGTGACTTAGTTGGTAGGATAATGATATTGTGTGTTGACAACAGCAGTCTCTTAATCTCTTAAGGTCAAAAACCTCCTCTACAAGACAGAGGTCAATGAAGTGTTGGAAATGTGGCAATAAAAAAGCTCTTTCTCTCTCTCTCTGTATATATAAATAAATAAATATATATATATATATATATATTTATATATATGCTGCTCCTCATTGCTTTCCTTGTAAATAGGGGAGTAAACAATTCCTCTGCTGTTCGTGAACAACTTGAAGCCATTTCATCCAGCAGAGATTGTAAAACACAACAATCTGGCATAATTTTTCATGCTGTTGATTGTTGTGATGCAAACTGAGGCAAAGGCAGGGGAAGCCAAGCATTCATTGGACTTTATGTAACACTGGATGAGAATTAGCACGCACATGAGTGCCACATTCTCTCAGTGTTGTCTGCTGTGTGCAGCAGGCCTCTTCAATCAGAGCATGTTTAATCTCTGCGTCTGCAGTCATGCGTTTGTTACTCCGTTCTTTGAAGGTGTCAGCCATCTTGAAGTAATAAGAGGACTAACAATAATAATAATAATAAAAAAACCCAAATAAACAAAAAAAAAACATGCTGCCTCCCTGATCTGTGTTACTCCTTTCCCTTTTTGGACTCTGTGAGAGCCACAAAATCTTCGGAAACCAGAGATGTTTACGTGACACTATTTCATCTGCAGTATTTCATCAGCGGTTACTGAGCTCTACTCATGCAACCAATCATGTAAAGAGCTGCAGAATGAAGATCAGAGACTAACCAATAACATTATGGCATTACTTTACACCAAATTCATCAGCACAGATGAAACACGAGAACCCGCTCCTCACACAAACAAGTGAATGGAACAAATGCAACATGGGTGGCCGATGAGTGAATTATGACCTCCACATTCGGAGGTCCGCCAGAGGCCCAGAGAGCAGACTTAGTGCAGACTGAACCTCTTTGACGAGAGGTTTCTGATATGATCTTTATTTTGTGTTTCTACCATCTGCTTTGAAGCTATCTGAGGCTGTTGGGCTGTGACTTGGTTTGAGATCAGAACCCAAAGGGAATTGGCTCATACGAGTCTTTAATCAAATGCAAACACCACAGAGCAGATAGCCATCTTCCAGTAGCATGTATTCCCCAGTACGAGGCAGGATGGAGATCAGGTGGATATAGGCAGAGCTGTGACGGTAATGAGTGTGGAGTTGCCCTTCCTATCGTTAATCAAAATTTCCTGCTCTTGTCAGCAAGGGTTTGCACAGAGCACTTTTTTATGACCTATGTATTTCATTCAAATTTTTAATGTGGTAATCCAACCCATAATTATGACTTGAAAGGGAAAATAGAACTTGCTTTTTTTTTTTTTACAAATAAAAATCTGAAAAGTGTGTGAGTTTGGATTTATATTTAACTTTCATAACTTTCATATTCTTAATTTTCATAGCCCTAAATACGATTTAATACAAGCAACTAAAGTTCCCCACTTGGTAAGTAAAATTCACTGGTGTACACTTTACTATCAACATGCATCCAGGTGGTCTGTGAAGGCTTGGGAGATTCACATTAGTGAACACGAAGCATCATGAAGAGCAAGGACCAGGGAGAAAGAAAAAAATCAACACTGCATATCACTGAAACATGGTGGCGGTGGCATCATGCTGTGGGGAGACTGTCTATAACTGCTTACTTTGTGTCATTCGCACAAAATAAATAGAAGAAGAAGAAGAATGTGTAATGGTCAGAAGAGACCAAAATTACAGATGTTTTTGCCTAGAGTTGGTTTAGTGTCTCAACACACAAACAATTCCACACCATCCGCAAGAAGAAACATGGCAGTGGACGTGCCATGCTGTGGGCCTGTTTTCTTCAGCAGGAACAGATGATCCGGTTATGGTTTAAACGACAATTGTGTCACCTTCACAGGACAAAGGTAAACACAAAGCAAGAAAAAGCACGAAATGAAAATAGATGTTCGCAAACGCTTTGCATCTGGTCAGAACTATTTAGGGGACACACACACACACACACACACACACACACACACACACACACAAAAAACAGATTTCAGATTCTTGAGGCACAAAGCTGATAGATTCAGGCTGTAATGGCAATGAAAGTTGTTTCCGCTTATATATCATACTGACTCAGTGGGGTCAAACTGATTTTACATGTAAAAATAAAAAAAGAAAAAACTAATCTTGTATTTTGTATCCTTTTTGCTTCACAGCAAAAGACAACACTGCTGATCTGCAACATAATGAAACACATAAAGCTTGCGGTTGTAACAAGACAAAAAAGTTCAGGGAATATGAAGACACTTGAAAAGCACTGCATGGGAAAATGCCAATACCAGGGAAAGCACATAGTAACATTCATAGAACTCAAAACATTGCAATGAGCCCTTTCGATTGTTCTGCATGGTTAAAGAAATGTCTTCAGGCTACATGTTATCTGATAAAACAACACAGCTGCGATGCATTAACTGTGGCTGCGTGTTGCATCCCAAACGAGAACGCAAAGCACCAGAACGCAACAGACCCCGGCATTCAGAGAGTCTCTTCAGATGTGGCCCGTGCAGTGACATCTAATACATCTGATGTCGCAAATCTGGACACAATATACACACAGAAATGACTGTTGAGGCAGGTGTGATGTGAGGGGGGAAAATTCACGGGGTCTGTGCTGATGCAAGCACGTAGAGTGGTGTTAGTGACTCGCCACGCCACCAAAAACCATGCAGCAACAGCAGCGGATTACCGAAACACTGATGGTTTTGATGGCCTGTCAAGAAGAGACAGTAAGGCAGTTCACTTGAGAGGTCTCTGGCTGAAATACTCAAGATTTATTTCCGACTACAAAGGCTTTCATATAAGCTTAGGTTTCCCTGAACCCTATTGTGGGATTCAGCGCTACGTTTAGAAGATTAAACTCACCTGGAAAGCATCTAGGAGCTTTCCGTTGAAATCGACAATATCTGAGGAGCCGGCAGCGCCCTTTTCGCCAGGATAACCCTGCAGCAGGAGTTTGAAATGAGAAATGCATATCATTTACATACCTGGCAACAAAAACAGAGTAAATTTGGAGGATTTATGTTGTAAATGAAAACACACCATAGGTCCCTGTGGTCCTTGTTCTCCTGCCTCTCCTTTATCACCCTGTATGAGGAGGAAATGACATATCATGCATCACGACTGTGAATGTTACATGAATTGCACTTAAATAATAAGCTTTGTCGTAAAACCACTTCAGATTAATTTTACCTTTAATCCTGGGACTCCGTCCATGCCTCTCTCTCCTTTCTCTCCCATACCTGGCTCCCCCTGGGGAATTACAAAAAGAACCATAATTAATGTGCTAAGAACATGTTAAAAATTGTGATACCAACTATGTGAATAACTAATTATACCCTCTGCCCTGGAGGGCCCTGCACTCCTGGATAGCCAGGCTCTCCGTCTTCTCCCTGCCAGTCAGTAGATTTTAATGAATGTAAAGAGCGTAAAGCTTAGCAGCGAGAATAAGTCAGAGGAGTACAGGTGGATTCTTAAAACTTTACCGGTTTCCCAGGCGGTCCCTGCGGTCCCTGAAGTAAAAAAATAAACAAATAAATAAATCAGATAAAGAAAAACTAGATGTCTGGTTCTGACTTTTGGGAACATAAAAATTATGAACTCTCACCTCAACACCATCCCGACCTGGCAAACCCTGAGGAGGAAACAGAGGAAAAACTCCGTGAGGAAAGCACAGTTACTTCAAGAGTTTGTCCACTAGATGTCAGTGTTGACTAAGTCCTCCACAGGATCCAGGTGTCAGAGGTTTATTTGCACTCAAAATGACTTGAATGTCAGAGAAGATTTAAGTTTTTATTGGTCTATTTGAACTACTCTTGATTGGAGCAGGATTTAATGTATAATTAATGTCTAATTCACACAAAATCCTACAAACTGGCTCTAAAATCTGTGAATAAAGTGTTGCTGAATGAGTGATCATGAGTGACTGCAGCTGGCAGATGCTCTTTATATTAAAAATCTTTTCTTTGACAGCACTCACTAAATTGACCAATTAATCAGGATGATGAAAAGACAAAAGAACCAAACAAAAATTCGCCAAGGAGAATTCTAGATTTGATTTCACAGTGAAACAAAACTAATTTGTTTTACGGTCAGAGGAGACAGAGGTTCAGCTATATGGGAAGAGATGTGATGGGAGGAATCAAAAGCTCTGGCTTTTTGAACCTAAAAAGCACCGACTACTAAGCACGGTGCTTGGTAGTCGGTGTCATATTGCGAATCTGTTTCACTGCCTGATATTGTACGAAGTGCTTAGAAAGCAAGCCTTCCATTTCACCTCAAATCAGGAGCAAGACAATAAAAACTTGAACATAACTTGAAGTCAATAAAAGTAAAAAAAAAAGAAGCAGATATTTAAAGCAGATAAAGCTGGCTGGCACAAAATGCCTGGAACAGAGTTACCACTATTCTCAGTTCGAACCAATTAAACTTATTTCCACTGACTCCGATAAGGAAAGTGGCTCAGCTTCCTGCCTCATTCCTGGCTATAATAGCTTCTTATTGAAACGTTCAACCAAGTGTCAGTCAGGGTGTGTGTATATTTGAACTTGTGTGAATGATTTTCACTGCACTGCTGACCAGTGTTTGAAATTCCTCACAGTTGTTTGCTGTATAATCATTGAACTCTTATAAGAAGTTCAAGCAAATCATTGAAAGTCCTAATTACTATAACATCCATGCCATGATAAGTGCATGTAAATGTCTCACAGAAAAGGTCACAGATTGTGATAGATGGAAATATCTAGTTTTTATGGTACTGGGAGATAAAGGCATAGAAATCAGTGACAGTAAAAAGCAAGTAAAAGAATTAAATATGTCAAAAGGAGTAAATCAGTGATCTCTTTGATACTCTGAATAAAGACATTCCTTCCTTTCCATAATGAAGTGATTGTTTTTTTTCTTCTAACTTTTTATACTGACAGTGATTTCTTCATTTACTCAACCACTCTGCTTTTTAATCCAGAAAAAACTCCTTTATGTTTCCTCTTTAGCAAATCCAACGATTGAATTTGAAGCCCTGGAGTCTATATGTGAACCAAACAACATCAAACACACACATTTCATGTCAGCTTCCATGTCTTTCTCCATCTGTCTGTCAGTGATTTGGCTCATTTAGGTAAACAGACTTATCAGCTGTTTGTGGGGACCAGGTGGATGGCTAAATGTCTGCTATGAAGTCATCCGTTACAAAGGAAACTTAGAGGAAATCTGCACTAAGCACGAGCTACACACACACGGCAATCAAGGAGTGGTGTTTACTTGATCTCTCAGTGCACTCACATAAATGCATATACATCGGAGGGTATTAACTTTCCATTTAGCGCTCATATCTTACAATATTTTGTAGGGGCTACTAAGACGTTTCCCAGGTGTTTCTCCTCTTCTTGCGCTCTGTCTGCACATACAAGCTGTCATCCTGATGCACCGAGCTGCTCTGTGGTCCGGTTTTGTTCCCATCCTCCTGCCGTCTTTTAACCTCTCTTCCCACCCCTCTTACCTCGGCCCCATCGTTTGATCTGTCCTGCACAGCAGTGGGAAACAAATCGCCGTTGCAAATAATTTTTAGCAGCGCTTTTTATCTTGAGTACAGAACAGAGCCCAGTTCAGATGTCAGATGCATTCGTGATTACGGAGTCTGGAATTTATGTAGGCTTTGAATTAAGCCGCTAAAGCAAATCTCACATTTTTCAAATTCGAAAGCTGTGAAATTGATTCCCATATTAAACCGAAACTCCCTTCTACAGTGTCTTGTTTTTCCAAAATTTTCCAGGCAGCTCAGGGATGAGGCTATGGGGAAGTTTGATGGGATGTAATACTCAAAGACAATATTAAAAGCGGGAGAGAAGCCAAGAGTTTACTCTGCAGGAGCTACAGAGATCCATAGTGCAGCTGTTAAGCTGTTGACAGAAAGCCACAAGAAGGATACAGCAAATTATGAGGAAGGTACTCCAGTAAGACGAGGCCAAAATTAAAGTTTTTCGTCTGCACTTGAAATGTTAAGTATGCTAAAAACAAGTACCCTTAATATTCGATTCCAATTATGTAACCCAGAGGTGGTCGAATCATGCTGTGGGGTTTTCTTTTCTTGAGAAGAATAAACAAGTTGTTGTGATTGGATAGCAAGACTTGTGGTAATTTTAGAGCAACCCTGGGAAAAAAAAAAACATCTTAAAAGGCCATAAAAGACCTGAAACTGAGATGAAGGTTCCTCTTTCAGCAGGGCACACGATGGAGTGGTTCAGACCTGCGTCTAATGGAGAATCAGAAGCTGGGTGATTACAAATTATCTATTTGTCACTAATCTAAATTAAAATATTTTTTTTCTCTTTACAAATTTGTAATAGTCTGTTTTGGCACCAAATTACAAGGTGCAAACTAAATGTGCTTCTATGGATATGAATACTTTTGCAAGCATCAGGTGTTAGAGGACACCCATGTTGGAGGGCTTCCTCACTTTCTCCTGCTCAGTCTGCTGAAACATCTGCCCACAACATGGAGCAGCTCTCAGCACCACTTTGTTTTGCTGTTTTGGGTTTCGCAACGCCTTTAATCAACTTGAAAAGACCATTTGCCGTCAACTAGGTTACACGATGGCCCCCTTTTTTGTTCGGCCCGTCTGTTTTTTGTCACTTTTTGAGCTGATCCGACTGCTCTCTGCGGTTGCTTCAGCGTGTGCTCTCAACTCACCCACGTCAAAACCAACATCTTTCACGTAAAATCCGCTGCAGTCCACCGCCAGATGAGAGTAATGCAACTATTATTCCTTCAAGTAAGTAAACAGAAAAAACTGAAACTTTCTCCCCTCAAATTCAGGAACCACAGTTTGATGCTGCCACAGTGGATCAGTGGAGCGCTGTGGGGTACAAACTTAATTCTGAGCAACAGAAAATGCCTCAGACGAGGAGTGCACTATTGTTTCCCGCGGCCAGCGAACTGCCCATGAACTCACCACAGCGCCATATCTGTTTCAGCGTGCAGGGCAACACAGTGGTGGGAGAAAGCGGCGTGTTTTGGAGAACTTTGCGGCTGCTGACTTATGCAAAACAGATGAGGCTTGAATGAGAGTTGCTATTTTCGGAGATTTTTTTTTTTTCTAGGTAAACCACAGCTCACAGGCTAATGCTGAAGAATGAGGTTTGGGGTTCAGTGCTTCTTACAGAGAAGACCCTTACTCAAGTGACAGACTCACACAAAGCTTGGTGTTTTGTGGTGCAACCTTAGTGAGATGTGAGCAGAGTGATGGAAGAGCAGTCCAACATGGAGTAAAAAGGAGCTTCCTGCACACTTGCGTTGTCCTTACCGGCTCTCCACCGGGCCCGTCCTTCCCGGTGTTTCCTGGGGGCCCACGGGCACCGGGAGGCCCAGGAGGACCAGGAGGCCCTGCGGGTCCAGCTTGGCCTTGATCACCCTGATGAAAATAACAATAATATAATAGAAGAGTGAATATTAGAGAAACTATGTTTTTGGCTCACAGAAAAGTAAAATACAACTTTCAGTCACACTGAGTCATCTTTAGATGCTAGCAAAGCAAAGTGTGGAGAATGACGACAAAAACAAATTAGAAATGCACTTTATCTCAAGCAATAATTTAAAAATACTCAGAGGTGCATAAAACGTGTTTGGCCAGGTGGTGGCAGCAGACACAGATCATCGCCTGACAACATGTCTTCAGGTAGGTCAGGTTTTATTCTATAAAATGGCACCCACAGCAAAGATGGATAATATGCTCTAAAATTAACTCAACATATGTCACGGTAGAATAATCTCACATTGAATAATTTGATTTGTTTTCCTAAAATTGAGATTTTAGTACTTTTAATATGCTGATTGTTGTCATTTTGTCAGTTTTCAGTGAAGGTTTCAGGAACATAAGCAGAAGGTGGGTTCTCACTCCAGCTAACCTTACAATTTTCTTTACAATATGAATCTTTCCTTTAGTTGAATTTATGTGCAGTCTGCACACAGACTGAAAACACAGAGCAAAAAACATTTTTTTTTGCAAACTAACTAGTGAGCATTGCAGAAGTGGTTAGAACTGCAAAGCTTTTTGTTGCTTTGGATAGAAATCCAGATGAGAAAAAAAGATCTAATTGTTCAATCAAATCAACAAAGGAAACATCTTTGTTGACTTATTCTGAGAGAATCAAACTTTGATTGTGATCTTACTGGAAGAATGAGTAAGGTTCTTCTTTGAGTCAAACGGATATTTTGTCACACAGTGATAAATCCAGTCAGATCCAATTTATATTTTATGGTTTATTTTCATATTAAGCTTAAAAGAAACAGTTTTGTTTGTCCAAAAAAATGAATTTGTTCCCTGTGTTATTCCAAATAAAAAACATTTTGACGACCCCATCTGATGCATATTTCCCATTTGTGTTGAGAACAGAAAACCATTAATGTTCCAAAAATTTCTGAAAATTATAGTGGAGACACTTTCTCTAAGCCCATCTGGAGCGTTATGGTTTGCTTTGTTGAGGCAAGTCAAGTGGTGATTCAAGTCATGCAAATTGGAAAAATGTATTTTGTCAGTGATTATTTTGTCATTTTGAAGCTGTCCAGCGAAACAAAAAGGAAATTAGCCTTTTAGATGAATGTGCATCCTGATAGTTTTTTGAAGAACTGACAAAGTTTCTGTCAAATTTAGACAGTTAAAGCTTATTTATTCTTTTAAAAATGAAAACAAACAAGTGTTTTCTGGAGAACCTTTAAAGTGTGTTCCCAATCATCCCAGTTGAGCTAAAAATCAAACAAATCTTTGCGTCACTAATATGGTTAAAATAAAAAAATAAAAAAAACGCGGCAGAATCAAATGGTGACAACAATCAAACCAACATGAACTTATTACACGTAACAGAACCAAAAATAGCGAAAAGAACAGAAATAATACAATTAGAGCATGCAAACGAGAGGCAGGTTAAAGAGTTAGAAGAGGAAGCACATGCCTTTTAGCAGAGGTCTACCTTCAGAAAGCGTCTCTGAAAGCTGCTGGACTGCTCTCCAGCGAGAAAGCTGTGATCATATCGGGGGAAAACCATCTGAGGTGCAACAGATGTGCAGTTGAGTAGAAGGGAGACGAGAAAGAGAGAGAAGAGGAAAAACGAGACAAAATGAGCAGAGAAAATTGGAAATTTGTGTTAAACTGAGAGTCCAGGCGGAAAGGAGAGGGCTGCTGTCGGATAAAACCGAGGCGTCAAACTCCAGCAGACTGCAGAAGAAAAAGCTGAGAAGAGGAGCAATGTGATCTTCTCTCTGCAGAGATAGTGACAGATGTGCAGCAAGCGGGGAGAGGTGGCTGCTGGGAGGATTATGGAACCTTACAGTGGGAGTAACAAACCTTGACAGCGATCTGATTACTGTGCAGACCTGCATATGTGCTGTAGGTTGGAGGACCCTGAGGAGAGGAGTCACACAGTGAACGAAAACTCACAGACCAGCGCTGGCAATCTTTGACAAGAAACATCGTCCTGCAGATACGATATTCATACTCCTTCAACGTATTCACATTTTGAGATGCTGTGCATGTGTACTGAGCCCTCTTGAGTCGAAAACATACGAAACAAACGTTTGACCGTAATTCGTCCCAGAAAATATTGAGACAAAACAATAACATTATAATTTTGAGACCATTTTGAAATGATATATGGCAGAATAATGCAAATTTGCCCTTTCAAAGGCTGAAAATCTTTCATTGTGTTCAGAACATGTAACACTTTAATTGGTTTTAAATATCTAAAATAAAAATAAAAAGGAAATAAAAGACACACACCCAACTGAAACCACAAAATAAAATGGATTACGAAGTTTCTGGAAACAAACAAACAAAAAACAATTACCCTTCAAAGAATATCATACAATTAATTGATTATTAGTTCTTTAATCTTTTTTTCTTTCTGAATTGCCCCATGTTTGGCTCTTCCTATCATCTAATGAACTCTGACCTGTTAAAAAAGACAAGTAGTGCCTCATAGCATGATGCTGCCACTACACAGTTTTACCTTGAGGTTGTTGAGTTCAGAATGACGTTCATTGTAGGTTTTCTGCACCGTATCATTTATTTTTATTATCATCTAACCAGAACACTTTCTTCTGTGTGTTTTCTGCGTCCCACTCCTTCATAAAGGCCCTCCAGCTAATCCAGGGTCATCATGTTTTTCTGATTCATACTCTTCTTGCCAGTCTTTCCAGATTAGATGGACGACCTGGGCTTCGTGAGATATTCAGAACTTGGCATATTTGTTCATAACCTCACCCTACTTTAAACTTCTTCACAATTTTCTCCTGTATCCTGTGGTCTTTGTGATGTTGTTTCACTAATGTTCTGTGACAGACCTCTCTTTGGCTCTAGGCTTCAATATAACAGCTGCATTTATACTGAGACTAAGCTACATACTTAGTCTCTCCCTAAAGTCCACTTAGGTGGACTTTAATTACTATCTTCATGACTTCTGAGGCTATTTGGTTACACTGGATTTTATTTAGGGGTATCAAAGTGAATGGGATTAGAATAAACGACAAAAATGCAAGTCTTTCCTTCCTCTTTCCATTTATGCACTACTTTGTCTTCATTTATTGCACAAACTCCCTATAAGACTCACTGAACTTTGTGGTCGGAATGTGACAGAATGTGAAAAAGCTCCTTTAAAATGTGCTGCATGTGCATTTTATTACAACGAAACAGTAAAAATCTGCAAACTGCAACCTTTGCCCTTTTGAAATTTATGCCTCAGTCATCCATCCAAGGATATATTTCTTGGTGAATGTGGACGTGTGCTCTGTGGAATGGCTTCCCATCTTTCCCAACCCAAACAGAGGTGGCTTGGCTCTTTCCAGTCAACAGACAGTAATTGTGTTGATTGTCTGTCAAGCTGAAAGGAGCAGAGTTTGTCTGCCGCCACAGAGCTTTGAGCCTCCCTGGTCGAGCTCCCGCAAAAACACAAGCAGGGTGCAGGGAAGGATGGAGAGAAGTGATGGGGAGGTGTTGGAGAGGGAGAGCGAGGAACAGCGGGGAGTAAGTAGCGGCAGAAGGAAGGGAAGTCTGCTGGAGAAGTGTCTGCTAACGACGAGCGCCGGACTGCTGAGGTTTTTTCCGAGACCACGAAACGTTCCCTCCACCTCTTTATGCCGATATACTCCTCTTTTCCCCTTTGTCACATTCACTCATTCACACCGCTCCCACCATGAAGACCACATATGCTTCTTTAAACATCTCATAACAGAAGAGGCTGTTTCACAGTGGGGATCGCCTTTAGCTCATTCCCATCAGAAAAACCAAGAAAAACAGACATCCCCCCTCAGAGTCCGGCTTCAAGTTGAAGTTTTACTGCTGTTTCAAGGGAAGCAAAGAGAGGATTTGGCCGTGGATCCTTGCAGCTTGTCTTTGACAACAGAGGTGCCAGATAAACCCAAAGGTGCAGTGACAGTGTCTTCTAAGAATAAACTAGAAGATATGGATATCTTCAGGCTTCCTTTTGATCAAGATGTCCTTAGAGAAAGATGCAAAAACTCCACATCCTTTTGTATTTTGATGGTTCTATGACATCCGATTTGGGTTCAATGCGCCTCATTTCCTGCGTTTGTGACCAGAGTCTGCCTGACGATAGCTCTGAACATGACGGATCGACAGGAAGTCACAGGTTGACAGAGATTCATGGCCGCTTCCTGTCTTTCATCCTGAAAAGTTCAGAGGTGAAGCAGAGCGAACTGTCAAAAAAAGGGCAAAGTGATAACTAAGCTTATGGTGGAATAATACTAAAAAACTCCCCCTGCAGCACAAATCAAGAGGCTATTACTCTTCCTATTAGGGAATATCCATGAAACTCCACATGGAGGAATCACTCACAGCGTTTGTTTTGAGTCGAGCATGTGTTTCCAAGCAATGTCCTGAGGTTTTTGGGAACTGCAGACTTATCCAAAGGCATCAAAGCAAGAGAAGCCTCAGCCAAGAGCAATATTCACCATTTGGAAAAACTACCAACAGCGAATGCCAAAAATATTTTTGAACTATTGCCTCAGAACCAAAAATGCATAGGTAGGAAAATGTAATGGCCTACGTCTTGATTGAAATCAGGAATTCCTGCAATGTTTCAGCATCGCATCATAAATATCTTTCCACTGGGCAAGCTTTGCAAATGTACACTCCGTTTCAGCTCTGCTATAACACAGGAACCACTTTGTGCTTCCAGTACACTCACCCTGTGTTTTGCTAAATGTTCAAACTCCTTGATCTTCTTCACAATTTGTCACTTTATACAAACTGCTGCACATTTTGTTGGAATTTCATGAGCTCAACCAACATAAAGTAATAAATAGCTGTTTTATTTTCAAATCACAGTGGATGAAATTAGAGATAACTACATATTTTCCATAAATGCTGAGCTAATATTACAAAAGGAAAACACAGACCAAATGCACAAGGAAGTTATTTGATTATGTAAAGAAAAAAAAATAAGACTGGATAGCAACTTTGGCACTCTTTTTCCAACCACTGAGTTTTGATGGGGATGTTCAAATGTTTCCATCATCCTCTCGTTGCATCATTTCCTAATTTCTGGCTAAGGAGATGGAGGCAACTCATCCAAGGAGTGAGCTGCACAAAAAAAAAAAAAAACACAAACAAACTCATCTGAGCTATCAGATGAGTTTAAGGGACTGTTAAAAGCAACTTGGACAGACACAGTCATGATAAGATACTTTTTTTTAGATTATTTCATCATCCAGGCCAAGATTGCTCAAACTGTTTGTATTGTTTTATTCGGTCCTTCAAAAGATGGCAAATTTCTGCTCCCTTAAATGTGAATCCCTCTTTTTGATGGTCTGTCACTTTGTCTGGTTTCAGTTTAAATCATTACTCAGGCTTTCTCTGTCTAAATCTTTTCAAGTAGGTGGACAAATTCTGCTGTTGCGAAATAACTTCTTAACACAGGTGTAGGATTGTAATAAACTTCTAAAATGTTTAAGCCTTAAACCTTCTAAGATTCTAGCAAATGCAAATGCTTTTTGAAGAAATGAAATCTTTTAAGAAAGTTTTCATTGATTAATTTGTAGATTTTTAATTCTACATAAAAAGTTCCTTTGTAAGCTTTAAATGAAACAAAGAATGTAACCTTTCCAGATATCTATAAAATAAATGTAAGTACAGTAGAAGTAATGCTCTCCTATGGTAATGATGAATCCACAGGCAATTATCTTTTCTTATAAATATCTTATATCACCACCAAAGCTGGGCTTTGAATGATTAATGATTATTATTATTTTTTATTTTTCTTGGTTTTGAGGTGGAGCTACTATTGTGTTGTGAGTTATTTTAGATGAAAAGGTTAAGCTCCTGTTAGACTTTAGTTGTGGGACAGATTTCCTCACGTTATCTTCATAAAATTATCTAAAGAGAGAAACATAATGTAGTTTTCCGTCTTGGGTCAATGGAGTTGAATTTCTACAAAAAGAAGAGACATAATAACCACACAAGGTTTAGCTCCTGCTTATTTCCAAGTTAAGCTGAACTGAGTCTTCTACTTGATGTCTAATATCATTAAATAAAAATAAACTTTTAAGCATGATTTAGATTAATTTTAGCCTTGACATCCCATTCACCAATAAATGTTTATTTGTAAATTAAGCAGCTTAAAACCACAATACTCTCTCCATAGTGCTTAGGTAACCATTTAACTCTATTTTTAACACTTTGTTCAACATTTTGATTAAATACTTCTGTTGGACAAAGACTTTCCCACTGCAATCATTTAATGAAGGTCATCATAAACTATCTACATCTGCTGTGGAGGTTAAGCAGTGCTATTTTGAGGCTTCTTCAGGATTATTTTTACATTTCCACAAATCAAAAGAGTCTATTTTTCTCTTACTGATTTTCTTTCTTTCTGTCTTGTATTTAAAGATCCCCTTTGCCTGTATAGAATGCCTTTGTTTTATGTCTATATTTATATTGTATCTATGTGAATGTCAAGTATTCCCTTTCATCCTCGATCAGAGCTCAAGACAATGAGGATATCCCAAATATTTTTCTATTCGCATGTTTGATTGCAGGAAATAACCCATAAAAGTTATTTTGAGACAGTGTGCAGTCTGGGTTTCACGTTTGAATTTGCTGATTAATGGACAGGGACGAACTTCCAAGTTGTTTGCAAAGGTAAATCATCCTCTCCACCCCATGTTGCCTTTTATTCAGTGCCTTAGATTTCCATGTCCTGGAAACATGGGAATGTACACCAGCATACATCCCGTCCCGCCCTACAAAATTAGATTTTCCTTGATGACAAGATGAAAACTTTTTAGTATATTGTAAAACAGATGGCTGTTTTACAATATACTAAAAAGTTTTGTATTGAACTTAATATGACAATGACTTTTATTTAGAGAGAGCAAAATACACACAGACCCTTGGAAAAGTATAAAACCCCATTGAACCTTTACATATTTGGATGTCATGTGACAGAACAAAATAAAGTAGAGCATAACAAAAATTTGAAGTGTGCTGTGTGTATTTAAATTGTCTTTACTCTGATACACCTGAACAAAACTTTCTATAACTAGTTTCTTTTATAAGTCACTATTTACATGAATACGTTTCTCTTCTGCATGATTGAATTTTAGTTCACGTACAGTTATTCTATGAAGCCTTCAGAAGTTCACATTAATGGACAGGACAGGGACAAAATTTTACAGAGGTTTTGAGCAGAGTAATAAAATCATCTTCATTTAATCCAGAACATGGCACAGATGAAAATCAACCAAGGCATGACTATTCTGCCTTACAGATCAGGCAAAGACAGTGTTATTTCAAAGAACCAGCCAAGAATTTTATGTTAACTCTGGAGGAGCTGCAGAGATGTACTAGCGACTAAGAGTTAATGGAAAAACAGGCGAAGTTTAATACAGGGCCATTTTGGGAGAAAAGCTCTAGAGAGGGTACAAAAGCCTTGAGACCAGGGCTCCTAGTAGAATAGTGACCCTGAACATACAGCCTCAGCTACAACAGAGTGGTTTAATATCAAAGGGTATTCATGTGTTAGAATGTCCCAGTCAAAGTCCAGACCTAAATGCAACTGATAGTCTGTGGTACAAATTATTTCACAGAAAAAGAGAAGTCTGCAAATCCTGAACTGAAGAAACACCATCTAAATTGTGCAAACGTTTCCCCCAAAATTTTATTTAATCTCTCAAAGACAATATGAAAAGGTGACTTACCCTTGGCCCAATGTCTCCTTGGTCGCCCTGATAGAAAAACAGGAAAATAACAATTGTCAGTAGTTCTCAGAATTGTAAATGTACAAATGGCTAATAATTCAAGAGGTACTGTGGTCCCGCAATGACAGACAAGCTTACTAAAATAGTGTTTATAGGAAGGAAGCAACTCAAGGGTCATCTGTCCAAACCACAATGGGATGTAAACATTTACTGGATAAGTCACTTGATAAGCCGCAGATACACTCATCGGACAGGATGAGATCGGGGTAGTAACCGAGGGTGTGTGCAGGGTGAGGATTGTTTTTTGATGAAGGCCGAAAGGTCACGCTCTCATTACTGAGCTACTATTATGACGACACAAAGGAAAGCGGTTTTCTTTATTTAAACATTCACATCATCCATCTGTTGGAGAGAACGCACACGGATGGATCCGGCCTCGACGAATCCCGTTCTGAGTTGCGGTACCGTACCGTTCCTGCTTATCTGCAGCTCTGCCACTTGAGAGCAGCAGAAAACACTTCGGCACGAGAGCGGGCATCGATAAGCACATGCCAACCTCAAACTGCTAGAAGCTTCCAATGTCTTCAGCTGGACGGAGGCTCACTGAGCGGGAAAACATCTGGCTATCACCAAGCTTCACGGAAGGTCTACAAACCTTCTCAGTGAAGTACATGTTATCTTTTTCTTCATTTAGTCAGTGAATGGCAAAAACGTGAAAGTCTAAAGCAATCGAGAGGCTGCATGTGTCCCTGTGGCTTTACAAGCAAAATAATGTTCGTGCCAGCTAAGCACAGCTGGAACTCTAGTTGAAGCATACCTTCTCTCCCTTGGGTCCGGGCAGGCCCTGCAGGAGAGATAAGAGAGATAATCAGAGACAGTTGGTGAAAATAAATCAGTGACACACCGTAGCACATTGCATCTTCTACGTGGCCAAACCATGGAGTATTAAATCAAGCAATAAGGCGACACGGCAACACCACTTAATTATGCGTGTCACGGAGATCGCTTAATCCCGACCCATTTTCTGCTGAATGCAACTCCTTGTTTGAAGTAAAAAAAAAAAAACATCTTTCAAGTATTTATGTAGGAGTTAAAAAATGTGGTGAGAGATGAAGCTGAAAAGCAAAGATGTTCCTT
Organism: Poeciliopsis prolifica; assembly: GCF_027474105.1. Taxonomy (NCBI): domain Eukaryota; kingdom Metazoa; phylum Chordata; class Actinopteri; order Cyprinodontiformes; family Poeciliidae; genus Poeciliopsis; species Poeciliopsis prolifica. Next base: position 9,293,085 of record NW_026562384.1, read on the forward strand.
TTGTTCCTACATCAGTCTTTTTGACAGATGGGAACTTTGAAGATGTTGTAGCGCAGGGAGTCCATGGATTTTTGTGTTCGGTTCTGTGGGTTTTGTTGTGTCTTTGGGGTTGAATGTCCCGAACACTAACAGAAAACATGAAGCTTTAGTGTTCCTAGGCTGAATGTCAGATAAAGATACACAGTCCTGCTTTGTGTTGGACGTTTTGACATAACATTTATAAACGGTGGGCAAACAGATGAGATTAGTTTGGTGGCCGCCTTTTTGTCCCTGTCTGTCCACTGTGCACAAGTGGCACAAGGACGCCACATGTGGTGGCACCACAAAGGGAAAAGCGCCACAGTGACAGAAGAACAAGAAGATGGAAATCAGCCAACATCCACAGGCCCTCCAAACGTAGTCCTTGAACTTTTTCACATTTTGTCATGTTACAACTCCAAACTTTGGTGTATTTTATTGGGATTTTATGTGATAGGCCAAGACAAAGTGGAGCATAAGCATCTAGTGGAACCAATTGTCTTCAGAAGACACTGCAGTACTAAATAGAACTAAGAGTAATAGAGTCCAGCTGTGGGTCCCCGTAAATCTAGCTGTTTTGTGACAGACTTGGATGGTAAATGGGTCACATTTTTATCGGGCTTTATCTAGTCAGAGGACTCCAAAACTCTTTACACTACAATCAGTCATTCATTCATTCAATCACTTACCCCAGGAGAGCTGCCCTGGGGCAAACTAACAGAAGTGAGGCGGCCATTCAGTCAGCGCCATCGGGCACCCTGACCACCAGCAGCACGCGACGCAGGTGAAGACTCTTGTCCAAGAACATGAAGACTGACACAGATGTAGCAGAGGATTGAACTGGCCACCAATCCGTTACAGCACAAACCTTGAGCCACCGTTGCGCCACAAGATCAGAGGTTTATAGAGTAGATTACTAAATGAAACGCAACAAAAAGACCTAGGAACACAGTGGACAGATCAGGAATAGAGGGATGGCTCTGTGGCGAGACCTGAAAACCGATGTTCACAGACACACTGTATCCATTCTGACAGCTGTTTTGTTGAGCTATGTTTCAGTGAATAATGGGCAAGAATTTCAGCCTCCAGATGTACAAAGCTGGTGGAAACATACTACAAAGGAGCTGACGCTATCATGGTACTAACAGGTAGTTCCACAAAGTATTGATTCAGAAGACCTGAACACAAATGCAAGCCGAATGCCTTTGGCTGAGTTTTATGAGTAAAAACTTCTGAAACCGTTTCTTCATCACAATTATACATGACTTTTAGTTTATATCAATAATAGCTGAATAATCTGAAAGAAATAGAAAATATAGAATTGGTTTCTTATTGAGATAATAAGAAATCAATGTTATGTCTGAAATGTTTTAGGATATTTTGCTCCATTTTGTTTTGTTTCATCACATAAAATCTCAACATTAAAGTGTGTGGGGCAAAATGTGAAAAGGTTCATAGGACATGAGGGTATTAAAGCGCTTTGTTTTGACCCCAGGAACCTAAAAGTGACGCCACAATTCAGGTCATAGTTTTTCTTTCTAATCTCCTTCCATTCATTGTTTGACTAACCTTATGTTGTACTTAACTCTCTGTCCCCTTTGGCTGTTTTGTTGAGTCTTTTCACTATAATTTTTCTTCCACCTTCAGACGGTGCTTTAAATTTTACCCCTGTCTTCGTTTTTCTTTGAGCCAAATATTTTGTTTGGACAGGAGCTCCTATTGTTTTATGGACCACAACTTTGACAAAGTGGGCAGAGTGGAGAAAGGGTAGCTGCCTTTCTCCAACAGGCCCTCAGTATTGTAGGGTCAAGGTGAAAGCAGAAGGAAAGTTGTGTGATTTGACAAAAAATTAACTTGACAGATAATGATCTTCATTTAAGAGTTGTCGTACTGGAACTTTCTGCTAACAAATCAATCAATAATTGAACTTTTCTTCCTGCCTTCTCTTGTTTTAACCTTGTGCTCTGTGAATCCAGAAGCGACCCTGGCCTGCAGGTCTACACCTCTCCCGCTGTGGTTTTACGACAAACCATTGGTGATGGAGGAGAGTCCTATAAAATAACAGACTGAACTTTAAGTCAGTCTTAACAGGAAACGAGAGTTTTATAATGTTTGGAAACTATTTAAAGGTCTCCAATTAGGCTTTCAGATGTCAGGGAATGATCCGTTCTCATTGCACGTAAAGGAAAGATATTTCCTATGCAAAACAGGTGCTGTAAATATCATTGAAATGTTATTTAAAAAATGTCAAGGAATAAATAAATAAGATGAAAGGACTGGCAAGACGATCATGGCGGTCAGCCAGAGGAGGAGCAGAGGACATCGTAATGACTTTTTAAAGAGCCTCTTGTTTGAGGCTGTAAACACCATTCTGGCTCCTTCTTTCCCACCGGTGTGTAACCCATTTGCTATGCTTTGCCCGTTTACACGCCACACCTGGGTGTGCCTCGGAGTGCGCAGCGTTTCATGGAAAGGTTGATGGATGGGAGGGCAGAGGGGATTTCTGAATTAGCTTCACTTGATCCATGACTCCCCCATGACTGCGAGCTCTGGGACGACTTAAGATGTGGAACAGCGATGAAAATAGCTACCATGTTTTCTTTTTTAATAGGAACAGTAAAAATGATTGATGTGCTACACAAAACCCACCTGTCTCCCAGGCAAAGTACCCATCTCGAGTCCCAGTTAACAAAGTCTGTATGTAGGAACGTCTTTATGTTAACTGATGTGTGTAATTAAAGAGCCAAACAGATGTGTAAGGATGTACCTGACTTCCTTTGAGTCCTGGCAAACCCTAACATAATAATAATAAAAAACAAAACAAGAATTTTAGTATAAAATCAAATCCTTAAACAAAGACATTGCAAAAATTTGTTTACGAGAGAGCTTACTGGTTTGCCATCCAAGCCGAGAGGCCCCTGTTGGAGGGAATAAAGATAATCGTGAATAGAAGAAAAATAAATCCCTGCATCCAGAGGTGTTGGGATCATCATTGATACTTTTTTGTAAAGAACATTTATGTCTAATGAACCCTTTCTGGCTGAGTCACAAAACAGTTACTTTGGAAATATCTGAGGCTGTTCTTTTAGCTAGAATCTTTTTTACACCAGATTGTTGCTTAAATGTAACAGATTAGAGAAGAAGCAAAGTTTTGGATTTTATGAGACCAATAAAGCATTAAAATTCAAATAATTAAAAAAAAATACAGCTTTCCTAACAATGTCCTTGAATCTCTGCTTTGTTCTTTGTTTTTAATATAACTTTACATGAAAAGCATGCCAATGTAAACTTTTCAACCACATTTACACTCTGTTTAAGTCTGAAGGCCAAGTTATCACTGTGTTTTATCTATAGTCATACTGGTCCCATCAACCTTAGAGTAGATATTTCCAAGTTTACCATATTGGAAATGAACCTTCGAGGACCATACAAGTGGAAAATGGGTTTCCAAAATAAAAGAAGCCAAATAATGCATGTTCAACTACTGTAACATATAATATTAAAATGTGTATTTCAGTCACAGTGACAATCATTTAACAAAAGGATCTGCAAATCAGATTGAATATAAAAATATATGAATTAAGTAGAATAAATGAATATGGAATAAATTCAAAAATTAGCAAGGAGTTAGAAGAAGATACCTCTAGCCTTTAGTTACATTAAGGCTAATATTTTATTTGTAGATAGCAGTGCTAGCACTAGTCTGCTAAGCCAAGACTTTCATGCCTTTATCTTTAATGGGCAGACATGAGATTGAAATCTTTTCATCCAACTCTCAGCAAGAGAGTAAGGGATAAATGTTTTCTACTAATGACCAGCTTCAAAGAGATCAAATGAGTCCTCAGTGGATGAAGAATGTCATTATTACACTGAAAAGACACTATTTGCTTTAAATCCTCAGACCAGACAGACCATCTTAAAAATACCCTACAGCCAGCTGTTACCGATTAGTTTCTCATAATGTAATGTCCTCAAAGAAACAATGAACATCATTTGCAAGTAAAATAAAGAGAACAGTAAAAAGAGGATGTTTTGAGTAGCAGAAAGAGTTTGGAAGAAAACATTAAGAGAAGAAGAAGAAAAAAAAAGAAACAATATTGATGTATATCCTGCCCCACTTTATGTGCGTGCACCACTTTTGGAAATTTCAAAATCAAATCTGATAGCTTGCAGTAATCCCCCGGCTGCTGTGAGGGTTTATGGCGATGAGATAACCTAAAAGGCGGTTTAGTGAGACCTTCCTGAAGCTAAAGTGCTGAAGCAGCAGTTGACTCTGTAGACACTGTTTACATCAATAAAACACAGCCGAGCAGTCATTGAACCTCCTCCTCAGAACAGCCCTCAGCTCAAATATGGAGACCTTCAGATCCTTACTTAAACATAAAGGAACACTTGGCTCTGGAATAAAACTTTCCAAAAACACTTAAAAGTGATGTATGTGGTAAAGGCTAATGTTGACTTCCTCCTTAACGACCGTACTCCATGTTAAGCTAACAGTTTTTACAGGGTCCCCTGAGTAGCGGGTTGGTGGACCCCTTCACAGTCCTGGTGGCTTTGCAGACTAAAAGCTGTCATTAACACTCGGGCTGTCTGGCCTTTCGCTGTTTTGCCTCTTATGTGGGCCATCTGGCCTCAGCTCCTCCCGTGGAAAACTCAGCATTGTCATGACTTGATGGATAAGCGCTTGATACAAAAAGATGGAAGCTAGATATGAAGTGTTCACGCATAATGTTTGATGTTGTGGCTGTAAAGATGACATTTTCAAACATTTGAAGACGTATATTAAGAGGATAGTGAAAACCTTTTGGGGCAATAATGTTCCATTGAATGTCATGGCTGGAGCCAAAACAGTAAGGGAGTGATGATTTTTTTATTTGTACAACTCCTCACTACTTTCAGCCCACGACACGTTGTAGTTTTGTCACTCTTAAAAGCAGCATGCTGAGTTTACCATGTCATGAATCTGAGAAATTAGATGCGGTTACAGATGTCCCGCTGAGTTTTCCCTGCTATCAGGGTGCAGATCTCTGGATGTGTGCCTTGTGGTGCACATCCGTCCGTGCGTATGTGGCGCTATCCCTGCATCTGGGAGCATTTACTGTGGCGCAGCTCCTTCAATAATCACCAGGATGAGTAGATGAGATGAATGCTGTGAGGTCATCTGCTGCTGCAGAGTCTGAACCCGGTCAAAAAGAGACTGATTTATGGATGCGTACAAGCGACCATAAATCGCTTGTAAGTCCTGGTAGTCTATGTCTTTGCTTTTGAAGGTGCGTGTGAAAGTTTTACTCGCCATTATAAAACCCAACATGAATGCCTGGTTCCTATGACCTCGATAGTAAAGATGGAGACTCCAACGTAGAGTTTACTCTGTCCTTGCAATTTCAGGGGACACTATCTAAACTAACAGTGCAACAGTTCATAAATCTCTTTTATGGGAAAATGACGATCAATTTGGACAGTTCAAGAAAGAGTTGGAAGAAAAACAATACAATGTGCCTAACAAATGTATTAATAACCGTGGAACTTTTTCACCATTTGCCTTACAATTTACAAAAACCAACTTGAATCCACTTTGAAGTTATTTTGTGATGGACTAACAAAGTAGTGAACAGCTATGAGATGGATGACTGATGGTTTTCCTTATTTTTACAGATGAAAACCTGAAGAGCGTGCGGTCCCTTTGTCTTTAACTCACGTGAGTCAGCACTTTGTAGAACCACCTCCCATTGACATTATAGCTGCACGTCTTTTGGTAAATGGCTCCACAAACTTTACAAATCCAGAACCTCAGAATCTTGCTGATTATTTTACAGACAGATCGATTCCAATTGAACTGGACAGTTCAATTGTAGGGAACATCTGCATTTTTCAAATCTTGCCAAATATTCTCACCTTTGACTCTGCCTCAGTCATTCTAAACATTAATTCAGTTTAATCTGAACCATTCTATTGTATATCTGGCAGTATCTATTTTCCTGTCAACTCTGATCATCTTCCTCGTCACTGTTGAAGAAAAGCACAACGCGATTCTGCCAACACCTTGTTTCACAGTGAGGATGACATGTTCAGGGTGTTAGCTTTTTTTTTTCCACACATAGCACTTTGGGTGAAACCCTGAAAGTTCATTTTTTGGTCACTTTTGGTGCACCACCTGAATCTATTTATTATTATAAGTAATAATAATGAAAAAGAAACATGCATTTATGTATACATTTTTCTTTCACTTTTACTTCACGTCCATTTTATACTGTACATTAAGTACATCAAAGTCTATTCCGTACCATGACAGAATGTGAAAGAAGCGGTATGAAATTCTTTACAAGGCACTGTGAATACCACAGAAGCCAAGAAAAGATTTTCCCTCTGTGATGAAAAAATAATATTCTATCTGTGTTGAATGTTTCTGAAGCTGCAACATACCTACAAGGCAGACAAAGAGTCTACGCATAGAAAAGTTGGAATTCAAATAAAATCAGGCTGGACTAACAGGAAAAAAGCAAACAAAAAAATATGGGGGGTGCGGTGAGGTTTTGTGGGTCGGAATTAGGAGCTGCTAGTATAAACCTCTTCATCTCACACCACAAAAGGAACTGAGAGCCAAATACAGAATGGAGAGAGGCACAATGAAAGGAAAAAAAAACCTGAGTGAATAACCCAGATAATAACCACCGAAACCCCAGCTAGCTGTGGAGAAAAATGAAACAATGATTTCTTTTAGTGCATCTCTAATTGCATTGTCTGCCGGCATCTTGTTCTACAGCAACCCCGGCCAGAACAAAATCACATATTTACACAAAAAACTCTTGGTACAAGTTGGCCCGCAGGAGCTCGCATGCGTGCATTTCTTTCTGTGTGAATGCAAACGTTGATTAATGCAGGTATGTGTGTGTTCTGTTAATCACAGAGAATAAGGGTGTGGGGTATCTCTGCTGGTTTTACTGTGTTCTTTGTGGTGCAGACTGGCGATTATCCAGTGGGGTGTAATTGTTGAGGATGCAGCTCGGAAAGCATGCTGTCTGCACATCAGCGCAGACGTCTCGGCTGGAAACACACATGGTAACATGTTGTGTACATTAGTTGTTAGCTTGATTTCGGTCATAAAAGTGAAGCTGATAAGGCTGATGAGTGGATCTCTCTTTTCCCCCTTTCTCTCTCAAGGTGTTTTTTCCACTCTCCTCCCCTCCCCCCAACACCCACTGATTTTTTTATTTACCTCCAGGCTGCTGCTACGGTGGGAAACACCGCAGTGCTTCTACAATTGTTCAATTTGCAAAACATGACTTTTAAAAAAAAGAAAAAAGAACACAGTGGCTGGAGCAGAACCAAAGAGAAGAAGAAAGCATACCAGAGGGCTGTGTGTTTGGGACAGAAAATTACTGACATGTTGTTGGGTGACCGTCTGGCTTTAATCTGCGGAACAATGGAGGCCTTAGCCGGTTTCGGCAGAAAAATGTCGGCTGTCTGTCTCAGACTGGCACTCTCCCATAAACACACTTATAGCTGGGTATGCTGATCTCTGTCAATATGAATGAAAGTCAGAAGCTGAGTGGGGGGGGGTGTTTATTGTGTGGGGCTGTGCTGCTGTGGGGCTGTGCTGCTCTGTCAGTGTGCCTTACTTTGATTATTTGACAGCGGGAAGTCTCTTTTCAGAAAGTCTCCTTGGCTGTGATTTATGAGAGGAAGGAGAGACACGGGTTGCATGAGGAGAGAAAACATACCTCAGCACACACACACACACCCACACCCACACGCACACACACACACACACACACACACACACACACACACACACACACACACCCACACATGCACCCCCCCCGCCCAACCCCCCCACACACACACAGGCACACACATGCACACTTGTTGAGAAGTTATGCTTGAAGTACTCACAAACCACACTTCATTAACACTGTTTATCAAATCACTGATGATTCAGTGGACTGCTGCCTGCATTAGGCTGATGAACTCAATATGTATATTTCACCTGAATGAAGTATTTGATCTCCTATGTGCACGCAAATATGGACACACAACCTTATTGTTAGGTGTGACGTACACAACCAGCTTGTGTAAAAACACTTTTCGGACATAAAACATTACTGCACATCTCTGTTGTAAAGAGGTAGCTGGAGCAGAATAGCCTAGTTGAAACCAGATGTCTTAGATCGGAAAAGTTTAGTCTTATTTGATGTCAGATGGGAAGAAAATGTGTGTTTTTTTTTTTATATTGCTGGCAGAATAGAATTGAATAGCAATAAAACTTTATTGCACCGAAATTCAGGTAAACCTTACAATGGGGCCAAAGCCTCTGAGTTTTTACTCAATGTATGTGCATTATGTGTCAAGGTGAGACTTTGCTCATCTTTAAACATGGAGCCAAACATAAATCAAAATTTATTTTGTCAGGACAAAACAATAGTTTTTAACATCACTTTAGGGCATTTTTTAAAGTATGAAACTGGGAGCTCCATCTCCTGGATTCCCAAATGAAACCATAACTAATAACTCCACTTTATGACTTATGCAGAGTCACTCCAAACCTCATAGAGTTTTGTAACTTCAACAAATTTAAAGTTAATTTCTTCAACTTAAACTTTAATCAGGGGATGTGGGTTGTTCGTACTGAGCCGGTGGGTTGATGTTTGAGCCGCCGTTTTGTTTGCCTCGGTCAGAGTTGGTTAGAGGGCCGAGTGACGCCAATTGTACGGCTGTCTTGCTTAAGTCAGTCTGTCCCAGGTTACAGTAGCCACCATTAGCGTATGAATGCGTAAATGACTGATTGCAGAGTGAAGCGCTTTGGACTTGATAAAGCACTATAGAGAACCAGCTATTTACGCAGAGCTGAGCAGATGAGAGGACGGTAAAGAAGAGTTGGCTCCGGTTGAGAGAAATAACTTGTAATTATTTTACAATGGTCACATTTGATGGCATTTAGTCAAATTTATTCCCATGAATCTTTAATAATTAAAGCCTGCACAACATGTCCAATAGGAGGTCTAACCACACAAACCTGCAGCAGCTGCAGCCACTACAGTGCGTCCGCTCCTCTCTAACATGAAGTCGGTTAATGATAAACACCCTTGGGGAGTGGAAATTGGCTTCATTTGTATCGTGGAACAAAAATTCTCCAAGATATGGTAACATTAGCAGTTTGTACAGATACCTGTCCAGATCTTTAAATGAAGAATAGACTGGATGAGGAAATACTGATCTCAATGTTTACAGTTTGACACAAAAGGGATTTCACCATAAACATAGCTATTGTGGAGATTTTGTTTCCTGATATTAAACTAACAACTTCTTCATGCATTTGCTTCGGAAAAGGCATGAAGTTCAAGTTTCTTTAAAAAATTAATTGAGCTAATACATAACCTCAGATGTTTTTTTTTAATTAAGAAAAACATTGTATTTTAACATTTATATTCTACAGAATGCCAGGAAAAGTCTAATTCTGCATTGTATCTAGTAGCATATAATGTATTTACATGTACTCACCCCTGGCTACATGGTAACAGGCTATATTTATAAATTATTCACGTGTGATTTGATTTAATAACTCAGAAAGTCACAACATGCATGATGGAAGAATGCAATCTCTCCATTTGTTTAAACAATTAAAAAATGAAAGCTTTTATTGGCACAGTAGAGTTTACTGAATCACTTGAGTTGTTTGTAGTGATTTGTGCGCCATGAACATGAGTAAAATGGTCTAATAATGTATTAACCCCTCTGGCCTGTGAAGCACTGTATCTGCAGTAACTATAAGTGGTTGGAGGAAGTTCAGACAAGGATAGCTGCACAAACAGCCTCCACATTAGGGAGAATGGTCACTTTTAAGCTGCATTGACGGAAATTCAAACATCTCTACTACTAAACAAAATCATTTTCTGTCCATGGAAACTGTCAGAAAAATTAATCTACGTAAATTTTTCATTCACTCAAAAGCAAGATGCCCTATAAAGGCATCAAACAAACCTCTTCCAGTTGCAACATGATTTCATCTATCTGCAGATACACCACAAACAGATTGATTGCATTCTGTGTCCTAAATTGGGACAGCTTATCCAGAATAACCACCTTCCAGTACACAATTCCCATCCAAACATCGTTACACAGTAAGCATTTCCAAAGGAGACAGTGGCACAGAGGATCAGAGTCACAAAAAAAGGGAAAACAAATGTGCACACATTTATTTGTACACTCTGTCCACCTGTGTGCAATTAGCAGCGAGCATTTCCCGTCAGCAGAGCTGCGCAGTGCCAGACGGGACTGCATGGGAATGTGCCCCCAGGGCCAGGCCCCAAAAAAACCCCCGGTGGGAGACAGACAGAGAGCAGCGCCCCGCCAGAACCGACTGGGCCCCGCGGAGCACAGCAACAGGTGACTGCTCACGGTCACCATGACGACCTAAACACTCACAGGAGACGAGCGGCACACACGGATCGGTACCCCAGGAGGAGCGCTAAGATGAGAATTTGATGATGGGCAAACCACAAACCATCAACAGACGATGGATGAGTTGCTAAGCTTTATCAGAACTCGCCGCTAGAGGCCGCTATTTCACTGGATAACAACAAAACTGGATGTTTATCTTACAGGGCAAATCAGAAGGGTCACCGCGTTTGAGGACCACTTTGTCACCTGTTTGGTTTGTGTTTATAGATATCTCATTCATATCAAAATCATATATTCTATAGATATATCAGCTTGTCCTAAGATGTCTGAATTTGGCCATGTGTGAATGTAAATGTCTTCATTTTACACACTTCTTAGAAATGGGGCAGGATACACATGCTACATGGTTAACAACTTTTAAAATGTACAAAAAGAAAGAACAGCCAATTCATAGACGTAAAAGCTCAAAAGAAAAAAAAAAGAAAGGAAAATCCCAAGATATCCGAGCAGAGACTGGATTGAGGAGTGAAGGAGGATGAAAGAAATAAAATCCAAATTACCGGGTATCCATCTCGTCCAACCTTGCCCTGGTGAGGTTAGATGTCAAAGCAAGAAGCAGTGAGACAAATTTGAACAAAAAATCAGCAGCTGAACACAACACATTGCATTTACATCAAATCACTATGTCTGCATGGGAGTTTTCACATTGAAATGTTTCTTTTGTTGGGTCTTCATGACAGAAAAGCACAAAGCAGCACTAAATTGTAATGTTGAAAGAAAAAGGTATAGAATTTTCAAACCACAGTTATAATAATAATAAAAAAGATGTTTAGCAGTTCTGCAGTCAATTATGTTGCTTATTTGGTCAAAATGGAAAGATTATGGCACATCTGCAAACTCATATTTGTATTTGTAACAAGAAATGACATGCATTTGCTTTCATTTACAAACATGTGATACACTGTGTTGGTCAATCACATAAAATTCCAATAAAATGCAGCAAAGTTTATGGCTATAATGTGATTAAATATGGAAAACTTAAAGAAGTATGAGCTTTTTTTTATCCTTTCTTACCTTTTTCTTAAACCTTTACATTTAACTGAATGTTTGTGGCTGTTTCATTGTCAATTCAATAATACTTTATTCTGCGCTGACAGGCTATTAATTTTTACACCTTCAGGGAAATTTATTAAACTCAATTCTTTTGTACATGTTCTGTAGAAATCTACATTATTTCATGAGCGTTTAGTGCAAAACCAATTGCCCAGACAGTTTTCTTCCAATCAAACTACTCCCAGGATTCGAGTAACTTCTTCCAGGCCAGTTTGATCTGTCTCCATGTTTCCAGAAAACGTCATGGTGGTTTTCAAAGCCAATAATCGCTTCTGCACATCTGATCAGAGCCACATGTCAGCATAAAAATAAAGGATAAAATTTTGAAAATTGTTCCTGGTGAGATCACGATGTGTCCAGTGCAGAGGCGAAGACTGTGCTGGCAGCAGTTACGATACCTTTGTTGGTTATAACCATCATCAACACACACCACCTGGAGATCTCACACACTTCTGTAGGTGGTCTTTACATTCAAGTTTTATTGCTGTGGGAGAAGAGCTCATATTTGGTTTGACTTGCAGTTTGTCCAGCGGTGCAGCCGGGAATGACACGTGTGATGTGTGTGCATGGCTAAGGTCAAAACCCCTGAAATGAATTCAATACTACCTGGACGAGATGAAAGCATACTTACAGGAGGCCCTGCAACAGAGAAGAGAAATGAGGGAGAGGGATTAGAAAGCCTGCACGTTACATGTTTTCTGACAGATGAAGCACAGCATGTGTGACTGAGAGCAACCTCCGCTTTGTACACCAATCACTTCCTCTGTGGAGTACCCACAACAAAAATCCTGTCCATGCCATGTGGTTGGTTAGATAATGACCATAATTAACCCCCTGAACATGGCAGAGAAGAAGCTCATTAGAGCTGCTGCCAGCGCAGTTTGTGGCGAAGCCGTTATGATAAACAGACTTCGACGAGAGCTGTGTTTTAGATTAGGAATATGAAGTCATGTCAAGGCTTTGTTTCTCAGGAAGATGTGGGAGCAAGAGGATGGAGGACAAGCGTTGAGTGAAAAGGTCAAGAAAACCATGCTTCTCTTTTAGGAGAGCAAACTGGATGTCTCTGACATTCCTACAGGGTAGCCTTTCACTTGTGATTGAAACTCTCAGATGTTGAGCATCGGCAGCAAAAAAACATACCTTCTGTTTTTCATAGTTTGTTTAACCAAAAGCAACAGTAACGATCAAAGAATTCCCCCTTTTCTCAGCGATCATAATTAAATCTAAGGAAAGGCAGGGGCTGAGGGCCCTGTTAAAACACATAAACCTCCACAATGTGAGTGTATTATTGTGCCAATTAAGGTATTCTTTTTGAAATGTACTTTCTTAAGTGTCTGGACTTGATTTTCTACTCATGAGGATGCTGATTTATCTGATTGGTGAAACAGTCACAGTGTATGAACCAATTCAGAGCTCATAAGCATCAGGCCACCAATAAAAAAATCAACATAACATTGAGAGCAGGAAGACAAGACAATATCTGAGGTTTTCCTTTACAAATTAAAGATACCAGGATTGGTAAATTTTGGAAGATGTGGAAAATTAAAGGAAGGGTGAATAAAGATGTGTTAGAGACGTCAAGTCTACAGAGTAAAGCAAAAGTTTCAACCCCTTTTAAACTTCTTCAAATTCTTTTAATTGTACTTTATTTTAATAGTGTTACATAACTTAAAGTAGCACATAATCGAGCTATGAGAAGAAATCTTTAACTCAGGAGAACCTGAAAGTTGAGGAACCCTCAGTGCCTCAATCTTTTGGGGTTGATATTTTTCTGGGGTATATCTTTCGGGGTATCAGGTTTTCCCAATAGTACTGCTCTGTAGGAATCAAGATCCACCTTAACATCAAGACAGTATGGTGCTGTTTCATTGTAATGCTTGTGTGTTTAGTGTAAGGATAGTATTCTTCTTCAAAGAGCATTATGCAGGCAGGACAAAAAGTTCATTTTTATTCTCCTCTGACCAGAACACCATAATCTACTTAATCTACCTTAATTTCACTTGCAATTCTTATGGCAAACTGCAAACTTTTCTTCTTGTTTCTCTGCGTGGAGACGAGATGTGAAGTGCACAACAAATAACTGTGCTGTCAGTGTTGCAGCCCGTCCATTGTTACCATGGACCTCTTGGATGCCTCTCTTGTTCTCTCATGAGGCTGTTAGATGACCAGTGTTCACTAAACTTTGCACTAGAGGTATGAATTTAAAGGGGACTTAAAATGGAGTTGAAATTCAGATTTATATTTGTAAAACAAACAAAAACATATGATTTTTATTCCACTTTATATTCAAGAAAAAGTTGCATTAATCGATTACATAAAGGGACCATAGGGTAAACTGAAGTTTGGGATTAACATTGTGACAGATTGTTGAAAATTTCAAGAGGCGTAAAGACTTTTGCAAGGCACCGTAGCTGCATCCAGACTGTTTGATAAAGACCTCCTGAGTCAGACAGCAAAGTAAACACACACTCTGGTTAAAGAGCCTCACAGTCAGAGCAGCTTTGTGCTCTAAACGTGAGGCAGGTGTGTTTGTGTGTGCACAATAAAGAGAAAGGAAAAGAACAATAGGAAGAGAGGACAGTTTGTAAAACAAGAGTGAAAGGGATCAGGGAGAGCCGGAGCAGGACACCAGATGACGAGCTCAGATTTAAGACGCTAAACGAATCCGTCTGAACGCTTTCCTGTCTCTCACGATTGAATTTTCTGTCTTTCTTATGCACTCTCATTTATTTTCCTTTTCAGTTTCTGACAGAAAAACATTCTGGTCTTGTAAAACAGAGGTTTGGCTGTCATGGAGACAGAGCATGGTGCAACAATCTCTCCATAGGAGCAACCCACACCCTTAAGCTGCAAACGAAATCTAGCGGCAAAAAACTCAGAAATACAAAGACAGAACCTAAACAGAACCACACAGAGCTTCTGCAGAAACAGCCCGCTTTTTGACTAAATGTACTAAATCCCCCTGTAAAACACCAAGCAGATGGCAAACATCTGATTTAGAAATACACTAAGATGATTAAGATATAATCTGAACAATAAACAGTAAATTAAAGTTTTGGAAAGGGTCTGATGATGTTCTGCAGTTTTCATGCCAGCAGTTTCAACAAACAGAACGCTGGCCCGGATCATTGTCAGAGAAACGTTAATCCTGCTCACTGCTACTCCAAAACCTGCAGCTGAAAAGAAGCCATGACAAATTGAAATCTTGTTTTAGAAGCCATTTCCAAAAATAACCATGTCCAGCTGTTTTGGGAACACTACCAAGGTTTTGTGTGTTTACATTTAAGGAGAGAAACAAGACGAATGCATTATGTGATTGGAAACAACAACTTGTGCATATTTTGATACACTGCAAAACTCTTGGGTCATCCTTCATTTCTTTTAAATTTCTGGAGTCAGTTCAAGTTCCCCTGGCATTTTTTGTAAAGATTTTCTTTGTAGCTTGGCTGCTTTTTGTTCATTTTCATTCAATTTGTTTTTTGTTTGCTATGCTGTGCAACTTCTAGACTTAAACTATAAGCCAGTATTGCTTTGGCAAAGAATATTATTTGCCCCACACCTCAAAAAATAGTGATTATTACAAATAATAAACACTATTATTATGGCTGTGGCTGTAATTCATTCACACGCTAGATTGATTTTACATACATCACATTTTTATTATGGAACTTTGTTATAATTTTCCTCATGGTGTATTTTTTGAACCATTTTTCAAAACCTAGAGGCCAGGTTGAAGTGTAAACCAAGAAAAATCCAAACAAAAAAAAAAAAAATCACAAACGTCCACATAAAGGGAGTGCAAAAAATGAGTAGATAATGGGGAAGTCTTAAGCTTGAACCAGAGCATAAATAGACTCTAAGCTCGACCATTTCAATACATGTTATGATATAAAATGATTTATTAGCTGTAGTTTAATCAGAATATCAAAGCAAAATCAAAAGAGACACAAACACCTCTTTTGCTCTTTTAAATGCACATTTTTCACTCCATCTATGTGAACGTTTGTGAATAGCTGTTCTGATTTCTTTCTTTTTTACGCTTCTTCTGTTCAAGTACACATTGAAGTTGTATAATGAACCAAATGCAGGCCACAGGAAGACACACTGGCCTTTAAATCAAGTCGTTGAACAGTCTGGAGAACCTGACTTCTCTGAGTGATCACAAGACAAACGTTCAGCTCTTCCCCCTCTAATTGGAGGTAGAATATGAAGAAATTAGTACTGGTTGAAAACATTTGCACAATACTGCAGCATTGCCTCGATGTGTGCTGTCAGAGGGATCTGTATTACTCAAGCATCATATTCATAAGTTTGGCTTTCGTCTGTTACTCATCCACAACAATGACTCATGGGTAAACTGAAATCTTCCCCACTGACTCCTGCTGTATGAGATATCATGATCTAATTCTGTTTTTAGAGTCTCCACATCCTAAGAAACATCTAAAATCAAGATGAGTCAAACTTGCAGAACATCTGTCACGGTGACCTTTCTTTTGGCAAGAGTCACGGCATTGGTTTCATAATGAGCATTCAGTGGTTTGGACAGAAACGAAACGATAACGTCGAAGCGATGCTGGCGATGGAGACTCATTAGGGTCGATCGGCTGCAGCTGCTACCGCTCAGCGACATCGACTGACATCTGGGCAAAGTTACCGCAGCCACATGGTGGAAATTAACACGACGCTGGCTCATGATAGGTCACAACGAGAAGAACAAGCAGCCCACCATCCTGTGACCTGAGTCATGGATCACTGCCTGTACCAGCCCTCGACTAGAGCCCGTCTGCTCACCCGGAAAAAGGAAAGACGTTTACTGGGAAAAGAAGGAGTGAGTGATGAAAGAGAAGGAGAAGGAGAGAACGAAATGAAATGGGTGATGGATTTTGCTTACCAGGTTCCCCTCTTCTTCCGACGCGTCCGCGTTTTCCTGGAGGCCCTGCAGAGAAATAGAGAGGAACAAGTCTTCTAAATTAACATGTCAGAGACAAGCAGATTGGAGGGGTTATGACTTTTTATTCCTAAAATAATGAAAAGAGCTTTAAAAAATAAAGTGGTGAATTTACAACATGCATTAGATTTTATTTCACAAGTTTCACACACTGACTCCGAGCCCCCATCGCTCCCGTCTCACACTATCGTGGATTCAACTCGAAACTCTGCCTTCCTGGTAAAAAGATTTCTGCAGCTGATGGAGGAGGAACGCAGTGATATATAGCAGGAGTGCTGCTAAGGGATGAGGAAATAAATTATTTGCCCCCAAGCCAACGTCCATCTGCTGCAAGATCCCATGCTGAAGCAGGAATATGAATCACTGCTGTACAAATGCTGATATGCATCAATTTATATGCTGTTACTTTACAGAGATGTTTTTTTTTTCCCCACTAAAAGACAGTTTTGTGAGAACTGAGGCCAATTCAAGTGACCAGTAAGGAGATGAGCAGCTAAAAACATGCAGAAAACAGAGCAAACAGTTGAGGAATAGACTGAAAATGGTGTTTTCTCTGCTTACCAAAGCAAACATGAGGACAATGAGGCACAGCAGTGAAGCTAACAGCATTACCCTGTCTGGCAGAACATAATTAGCTGAGCAAATCTGTTTGTCAAGTTACTTTAAGAAATCTGCTTTCAAAGATTAAAACACAGTCGGTTCCTGAAAGCTAAAGATAATATTGGTGAATTGCTTTAAAAGCATCTTAGTGTATTTTTGTGACAAAATTTTGTAAGTTATAGTTAGTTGCATTCAAAACACTTTACAAATAAATTAAAAAGCAACACTATCATTTAGGGGGGAAAAGAGAGAATATTCAATTGGTAAATTGCTAATATTTTTAAACATTTATTTGATACATAGCATGTTTAGACAAGCTCACGCACAGATAGCATGTGGCTACATCAGCATTGACCCCTGTGCTTTCACAGGTGGGCGCAAAAGCTCAGAAAATGTATTAATCTTGATCAGGAAGCATAATCAGCTTGAATCAACATTAGAAGTTCAATTAAAAAAATGCTACCTGCATGTACTCGCGTTTACTGGCACTGGAGATTTAAAGCAGTCTTAAATATGAAGCACTTATATCAACAATGAGTCAAAGTAGCTAGAGGAGTAAATGTTCGGTTTGCTTCGACTGAAACGACTCTGAAACACTTAAAAACTTCCATATTCCCCTGCATTCATATAGAAATGGGAACCATACAGAGTTCCTGACACTAAGTGCTTGTGGCTGCAGACATGTTTTCTCTATTGTCATTATTGGCGTTATTGTAGCAGCCTAATCATTTCCTGACTCTGCCAGCAATATCAAAGAGCTCGCTTATTCTCCTCCACGTCTCCCACTTTAATCCTTCTTTCCTTCCTTTACGCAACATCAACATCCTATAAATAGTTTTGGAGCCAAAGGATTACGGAAGTGGCAGAGGAACAGCTAAAGTAAACTCAAGATGATGATTGGCTCAGGCTGAATCCAGTTCCCAATCCATACTTTCCAAATTAGGGTCTTTGTTGAAAATCTCAAGTGTGTTTGAATGTTTAAGTTCCAAGAAAACCTTTTCGGTGATTAAAAAAGTGGCAATAAGTGGGCAGACGTATTGGACACAGATTCAGTCCTAAATTAGTAGATTCAATCTTATTAATTCACAGAGGTGATGTTTATATTAATGACCTCCACAACTAATAATTTGGTTTACTTCTTGATTTTTTTGTCGAACAAGACATCTCTGGGTTGTAGTTGGGAGGAGATGTGAAGTACACAAAGAGGAATAAAATGTGGTGACTTAAAAACCCATCTCAAAATCATAATAAGAAAAGGGAATTATGTTTAAAGATGCAGGATTTTGATTAAAGTGTATATTTGTTCATTATCCTTCTAAGTGCTCGGCTTTTAAAGTGCAGGTATGGGTGTTGCAATATGTGGGTCAGGAGGCACCACCCTCGCTCCGCCTTATTTTTTGGGACTCTGACAGCGGCAGTCGGCATGCCAACAAGTTTGTTTGCCAGCTTCTGAAGGAGCAGGCGTCAGATTGACTGAAATGTGGGAGTGTGATTGGTCCTGAGTGGCACATTTGAGGCCAAACGAAGGTGGGTGATGACAAACTGATGGAGAACTGGATCAGTTCGAGGGATTAATGGGGAAAACAGTCTAGCTGGAATATAGTAAATGCAGACATAGTTCAGATTCCTGTTCCAGAGCAGAACGTTAAATGCTGAAATACAGACTTATCGACCTTGCTGTTAGTTTTGCTGTTCATTTGTCTTTAATTGGGCAAAGCGTGTGCCAGACAAGGATTTATAACTATAAGAAGCAAGGGAAAGTCCTTATTTCTGCTTTCTCTCTGTTCCTAGCTGCTGATTATTTTAAGTATGTATAGAGTTTACAACTCAATAGTACAACTGCCTGATTTCAAGCAGATGTGAGGATGTAATAGAAGGAGACATTAGGAAGACATTTTTCAGAATTACTGCTTTTTGCTTTGACAAGCAAAAGTTGAACATATAATAAACTACTTTTTAATCAGTATAATCATTCATTCAAGATTTCACTTCTCTAAGTACTGCAGTTTTCAAGCAGGACCCTGTTTAAGGTGGTCCTAATGCCAGAAACAGTAGGGTAATGATCCTTTTATGTGCTCAAATTGAATAAATGTTGAAGTTATGGGTTTTAATAAATCTCTTCCCAGCATGAAATAATCCCAGTTCACGTTTAAGTATTTTACAGTTTGTACTAGAGGTGATCAGATGGAGTCCAAATTAAAGAAGGAACTTTAAAACAGCCCTGGACTTTCAGAGCAGAATATGGTTTTATGTTTTAACAAGGAGAACTGTGGCTGCACAACGTCAAGACGATATGCACAGTAACTGATGACATTGCTCAAAACTGCATTCAAAACAGTAAGATTAACGAACGTTCCTGTGACTCTACACAATGTGTTTACTACCGTGTGTGAGGTTTATTATTTCAGTCACTCAAAATACACATCAGGCATGAGCATTGAGGCCAGTTTGAGCTCACTCATCTGGTTAAATATACAATAGACATGCAGGGCGTGAATGCAAGACATCTGAAACATAATATCCTACTGAGTTCTGCATCCAGGCTGCACATATCGCACAGACCTATTTTGTAATGCGACTGCAAAGACATCTATTTTGGAGCAAAAGTTTACCAAACCGTAGTTTGTATTTGAATGTTTTGTGAGTGTAACGTTTTCAGTTACGTTTTCATTAATACAAATGTTTTACATATTGAACTATTTATTAGAACCTTCAAATAGGATGCCAGTGCCACTGTAAATAAATGAAACACTGAGTTCCCTCCAAATGGAACCCAAGAATAGCAGATATGGATAGAAAAAAAGGTTCCTAGTATAGAACCCTGAGGCACCTCACAGTCAAAAGACGCTGTAGACAAAACACAAACTTACAAAAACTTTTGTCTGTCATATGAAACTAAAAACACTCTCTCTTCTTTCTCCTTTTAAGAAAGGCATAAGAGTTTGGAGTTTGGTCCAAATTAAAACTAAATATAAAGACCGTTTTTTAATAAAATTTGGTATTGTTTTGGTATTGCTTGAAACCACAGGAACCAAACTTATTATAAATATTACAATACAATATTCTGTAATATTTTAAGACAAGTTCACGGTTCATTTAGGCAGAGACAGAACGAGATATTTCAGAGTACATGCCGACCACACTAGGTAATATTAGATCCTGAAGAAAGTTAAAAATTTCAACTCTGTAAAGTCTATCATTGTTCTTAAAATACAACTATCTTTTACACTACCTGTCTCCAAACTAACACGAGGCAAGACATTGTCCCTTCCTCCTTATTTACCTAATTAGTGTCAGGAAAGTTAGAAAGCAATATTTTAAATCTTGCTATTAAATGTTGTTTTATGGTTCTTAATAACAAATCAGAATTGGTGCTGAAAACTAAAACCTCAAAAATGAGAAAGTTACGATGGAAAACTGCATCTGGAACGTAACTTTCTCAGGGGCTCGCTGGTAAGAACACGAACGGCTCCTCGGGAACAGGATGGCAACATCGAGCACACAATGAACTCCATCTGAACTGTAACGTAGATGTGTGTGTGTGTGTGTGTGTGTGTTTATTAGTTGGCCTGAGGCTCTGTATCTCAGACTCCACATATAGCTCCTCCTTATATATAAGGGGTAAAAAATCACAGTCTGACAAAGGGAGGCCCACGGGCAGAGCCACCCTCTTTGGCTTTTTATGTGTGTGAGAAAATCCAAGAAAACCAGAGGAAAAAATAAATGTGTTGGGTAAACAGATCCAAACTGAACAACACAATTTCTAGACACCACTTCTATAAAGATAATCTGCTAAAACCAGACTGAACTTCGTCAATCTTTGGTCTCAAAACTGCTTCATGCTCCTTGTGCGCTCGCAGTTGGAGAAACTGTGACATTTCTTGCAAATGAAGAGTTTCCAGGGAACAAAGTGTTGGGAATTCAGGAAGCAACACCCCGGCCTTTCCTTGTTCTAGGCTCCACTTTATTTAATGCAACTGGGAGCAACAAGGAGTCAGCTGAAAATAGAAGGATGTGATACTTTGAATGCCTGACCGCAGGACTTAGATCCATCTGTCCGTCAGCCCTCAGCTCCTTCTAAAAGCCATACACATATATGTCCACACTCCCACTCTTACATGCTCCTGAATCCTCCTGTGAGGGAAAAAAAATCTAATTTGAGTGGAGGAAGAGAAGAACGGCAAGAGGAATGGGAAAAATCATGAAGGCTGGCTTGTTGCTAGCCGGAGGCGATGGGTCCCTGCAACGCATTCTCTATTGCTGTTATTTCTTTGCATTTTTTCAAAGTCCCAGGAGCTGATTTTAATTACAGAAACTAAAACTTGAGTTTCCCTTCATCAAAGCTGTACTGTTCTCCATATCTGCAGATTCTGACAGAAAAAAATGCTCCTCTTGAGTCCAGATTATCTACTTTAAACATGCAAACTTTTGTTTAAAATCGCTAAGAGACTTGTTTCCCGTATTTGTCCAAGAAACAATTTATTCACTCATAAAGATCTGTGCTGCTGGTAAGACTGTATTAGCGTGAGGATTCCCTCGCCGTCTGTTTGTCTCGTCGCTGACAGCTGCTGAGCCTCTTTTCCTCAAACAAAACAACTTCTGCCTGGCCGTCTCCTGGATCTGTCGTCGTTCGCCAGCTCGGCCTTTTCTGGCTGAGTAAGATGGGGGACACATGCTGTGGAAGTAAACAGCGACAGAACGAGAAAGAGACAGCGGATGTGATTCACGTGGCGATGATTCGTTCTCCAGCTGCCCTGCATCTCCCACCGGGTCAGACGAGGTTCAGTCGCTCGGACGGTTTCTGTTCAGCCTTGTTGTCGGTAGAACCAGATAAAGAGTCGAGGACATTTTACTGAACTCACAGATCAAATAAGTTCACTGTAAAGTTGAAACCGCATCAGTGTCAGTGATTATAACCTTTTGAAGACGCTTTAACACACATTCCCCACATTTTTGATTTCAGTTTTGAAATATTGTTCCACAGATATTTTCCCATTATTCATTGTCTTGGATTCATTAATAATCTAGTACTAGATACTAATGTTTTGTGGTCTTTCTACTATGAATAATGCTCTCCATCACTCTGCTGAAATGTGGTCATGGACACACAGAAAACATCATTCTCCTGTAAAGATAGTAAGACTGAGAATAAGACACTAAAACCTGTAAGAGTTGCATGACAGCAGCACTTTGCAGATGTACACTGGCGAAGAACCAAAGAATTTGAATGATTTATTTTACAGTTTCTTGTAGCTTTTCAGTCGAGGCTGGGTGGCAATGCCTTAAACTTTTTCATATGAGATTTACTGGTGCTGACTATAAAAATCCCAGGAAGTCAACTTTTGGATAGAAACTCATTGAGAGCACAGGGAGAAGTCTGTGAGTTCTCTGTTCTGACATCTTGCAGGTAGTTTGTCTGACAGTCTGTTAAAGAAACACTGAGCAGGTATTCAATGATGTTAAACACATTGTTCAGTCTGGTAAAGTACAGCCATATTCAATATATTACAATATATCATTTGTTTGTTAGATATAGTGTATCTTCTAAAAATAACAACCTTTAAGCAGGTAAATAAACATGCTTTGGATTGAAATCTTTTTATTGGTCTGTTGTGAAACGTGTTTTAATAACCACTTTCTATCTTTCTTCAGCTCCACAGGAAAACAGATCACTAGAAATTATAAATATTCTCTAAAATGTAACTAAAGTCTGCAGCTTCAGAATTTAATAACACCCGGTAAAAAAAGCCAATATATGTTGATTAAATCATTTGAAGCTTGGACATTGGAAAAAATAACAGGAGCTCATGCAGCTTAATCCCAGCATGGTTTTATCTAAATACCCAAAAAAAAAATTAATATTTTTTTTCTCTTAACTGCAAAAACAGACGGTACAAAACCAAAGCCACCTACAGCTTTGTCCTCAAAAACCCTCTGAAATGAAAGACTCCACATTTTGACTCAAGCTATACAAACTTTTTTCACAGTGTAGGAATCACCAATACAGCTGAATCAAATGATTGAATTTCATCTAAGAAATTCAGTCAAATTTGATAAGAAGCCATGCATGAGCCATTAAATTTGGCATGAGCCATTAAATTTGGCATGAGCCAATAAATTTGGCATGAGCCAATAAATTTGGCATGAGCCTGGCCAGGAGATATTTATTTGATTCAGCTGTGTTGGATCAGGGTTGCATCTGAAAACAAGTTCCCAAACCAGACATGTGCCTGTTGAGAGCTTCACCTTAATATCGGCGACAAACCAGAAACCAGATCAATGACACTTGAATTAACTTGGCTTTGTGCCTGACGTGGTAGCTAAACTCAGTACCCTGAATTCCAGCAGCACCCCCAATGAAATACCGTGAAGGACAAAACATGTGATGACTTGACAACAAAACTGCCACGACCCCTTTTATGTAGACCAGTTTAACGACCGGGATGAAAGGCACACTGATCCTCTTGAGTCCAAGGTTCAGCAATCAGCAAATCACTCCCAATTCCTGCTTTTCACTTTATATTTTACCTTTTCCTGTGAAAACTGTCCTGATGTGCCCCTCCACATTCTATACTGAACACATGTGACAACCAAACAGGCTCCATGTGGCTCGGTGTAGGCATCTTATTTGGATACATCTCTTTAGAGGTTTTCCAAGGTGAAAGGCTTAGAGGTAGAAACCAGTAGTGATTTTTTTATGTTTTTTATGTGCCATGCTCGAAAACAAACAGGACAACTGGAAATAAAATGACAACAATAAAGTGATCTCTTTCTACAAGTTGAAAGACTACATTTATCGCTACTTTACCTAATTTTCTTAATTTCTGTCACTGTGTATTTATGCATTTGCGTATTGGCCATATTGCCCTGCTCAGGTCTGCATGCAGTAATTGAAATGCGTGGCCAAGATGTTGGACAAAAAGGCTTTTCAGTGTTGCAAAGTCAACATTGCATTCTCCCTGCAGTTGGAGAAAGTCTTAGTTTCACACAGTCGAAACATTGTTTAGCAGCAGGGAAACATCTGTCAACACGGAAATGTTTAACAAGAAGATCTACAGGTTGATTACGGTGGAAGTAATTTGTCATATTAAATTAATTACCACCCTTTCGCTGGTGTTGTTTATCTGTTTAAGTTTACATTTTACTTGGATCTTTCCAAGTTTATTTATGCATAGTCTCCTTTTATGACAAGTAAATTAATCGAGTCATGGATGTTTTACAGAAATCAGAGAACTGCTCTGAAGTTTTCACCTTCTGGCTCAAATTAGCTTTTGACTTTTGAGCGTTATTCCATAATTAAACATGTTTGGAGCACATTTAGTAGGAGGGTAATCAAAATTAATTATAATAGAAAAACATTTCATTTTGTTTGATGAAGACTGCAAATTTAACTTTTTTTTCCTTTTTCTATGGGACTTTCTGTTTGTCTTTGATTCACACAGCAATTATAGTTTTGTCAAAGTCTGTGACATCTCTGTTATTCAAACAAAATGTTTCCTTTGGCTTTGGCGCTCTACATTGATGGAAATAGTCAAAAACAAACACAAACAGAATCAAATTAATTTAGAAATTATGAAGAGAAAAACAGCACAAAGCTGCATGTGTTTAGCAGCACACAATTTCCTGTTCGTTGATGGTTATATTTTATCAATGATTTTTCTTCAGTTCGTAATTAATTAGCTTTATTGCACAAATCTACCAACAGCTAAGCAAAGCTGTGTCACAGCTGTAAGCTAAATGTATCAGGAAATATTTTTATTCTACGTTTACAGAAGGCCGCTGATATTTTTGCATGTAGATAAAAGTTTTATGTTTAGAAGAGACCGCAATCCACTGTAGTTGTCATGCCTGACCACTAAATGGCGCTGTGATTTTAGCATGTCGTCAAAACACGCATGTGCTTTTGACTCCCAGCCACCCGTTTTAGATGAACCAAGTGCTCATTTAACACATACGTATTCCGTATTATGAATTGTGTTAAACTTACCAGGTTGAGTAAAACGCCGATCATTATTGTTTTTGTTGTAATCTGTCCATGCGTGAGTCTGAGAGACTACAAGTGGCTGGATCCCAACAAAAATGTTACAGTGTCACTGAAAACCGACTCTGTGTAAACGGGGCCTTATAAGTTCAAGACTTCTCTGGAGAACGTCTGCTTTATTTTCTCTAACGTCACTTTACGAATGTGAACTGTGTGATTAATTTCCAAATGTTTAAGTCAAAGATCTGGACAAGCACCTGGAGACTGAAAGAGTCTGTGCCAGTGGATCTCTGCTGGGAAACTCAGCACAGGAGGGAGGTTTTCCTGAACTGAAGATACTTTTTAAAGTAGAGTTAAGTCCACTTTACCTTCCAAATCATATGATTATGGACTTATGCCAAAATGAATAACTTCATTTCGATGTATTTGTGCAGTGGGGATCTGGAGCCTTTGAGGGAAGCATGTGTTACGACTGTACAGTGTCATTTTGGGTCCATCGAAACAGAAATAAGTCCATCTTGCATCCACTGGAAGAACTCTGCAATCTACGGCCATGAAAATGTATTTGAATATTAATCGTTTTCAGTCACCAGATTTAGCAAGATCTGACTAGAGAAGTCATATGTGGAGTTTATCCATTCATTTCTGTATCCAAATCGACAGTAATGATAAAAGATGTGTGATGAAAAAAATAAGAAAATGTTATTGGTGTGGAGTTATGACTACATTTATCTCCAAATAAACAAACCAAACCAAACCAAACTGTGTTGTTCTTTGTTATTGGGTCTTTTTATTTTTTCCCTTGCAGGATCTGCAACCACAAATGCTTGGATTTTGGTACCCAAGAGGGTTTTGAGCAAACAGACTCACACGGACAAGAAAAATCTTGGTTTCTTTACACACTAATCTACAGTCTAGGTTTGGGCTCAGAGGGAGGTTCAACATGTGTGTTTTCAGAAGCTCTTAGTTCGAGATCTCCTCAGGAAACTTTGAGCTAATCACCGCTTTTAGACGTGGGAACCAATGAGGCCCATGATGAATGGACGCTGTTGCCTTCAGTGGGGGTCGCCAACCATTGGTGGCGTATAAAGTGAAGAATGAAGGTTATGTTTGTGGATCAGATCAGATTGGAGGCCATTTGTTGACCTCCCAAGATGTTGAGATGTGTGAAACCCACACACGCATGACCTAGATCGGCCTCCACCCAAACATTAAGACAAAGCACCTTTAACATTCAAAGTTTCATGCATCAATTTGGGGCCTTTTAATGTGATAAACTTCATGTAGAAGTCTGGTAATTTGACAGCGGTATTCCGTTGTGTTTGTTTCATTCAGGACCAGACTTCGTTGGGTGAATGGCGGTCTGAAAGAGGGCAAGAAATACTCTTTTATCTCTTTGTGCTTTATTCATTCATAAAATGTGGTTTTAGTTTGATGTTCTGGAACATGTTAGAGCGAAACGCGGAGACTTGGGGATGGAGAGGGCCTTCAACTATAAAGGCACACAGACAAAAGCACAGTAATCACCATGACTTTAAACTGCATTACATATCTCTGTGTGTGTGTGGCTGTTAAATAAGACAATGTGTGGACCATGCTTGGGAAAACATGGTGCGAATATTCAAAAGGAATCTTTAACCCAGATAAACTGCCCTGGAAAGAGTCCCACACTTTTTCTCCTGAGTCTTATTTAAACTAAAATCCAT
The DNA here is from genome assembly GCF_027474105.1 of Poeciliopsis prolifica. NCBI lineage: Eukaryota > Metazoa > Chordata > Actinopteri > Cyprinodontiformes > Poeciliidae > Poeciliopsis > Poeciliopsis prolifica. The sequence continues at coordinate 9,319,849 of NW_026562384.1, forward strand.
TCTTGCTTCTCTGCGCTGCTTCAGCCAAGCTGAATCCAATATAAATTTTTACTACTGCTACTTTGAACCGATTTGCAAGTATCTCACCCCTGGGTCTTTTAGCTCTCACCTTGGGCCAGCACCTTGCTCTGTTTTTTCTCACATCTTTTTCTGGCACTTGAAACAGACAGGCAAATTACAGCGGCATTGGAAACCGAGGAAAGAGCATGAAGTCCTGCAGCAACTAACCACTTACTGAGTGGAGCTGCACGATGCTGGCTGATCCCGGGGTAGATTACATGCTTCTGGCTTGTTGAGAATGTTACAGGTGAGTGGAAATATGGTTACTGAGAAGGTTGGAAGGTAGTAACTGCTTCATTAGGTTTTTATGAAGTGACTGGTGATAAAAAGAACAATGATACGCTCTGTTCCCTGTTAGTATCATTTATTTCTCTTGTGCGTCAATGTATTTTCCTTTAAGCCCATGCTTTCGTATTTTCTTCCTGCTTTCCCTTTGATTTCCTGTAAAGCTCTTTGAATAAGACAAGTCAGCAAACTTGTCTTATTCATGTTTGCTAACTTCTGTACAAGGCACCTTTTTGTAATTTATCTCCTCAGCCATCTAAATAAATCTGATCTAAAGGCGATCGCATGGAAATGTACCTCACAAATGGCACAAAAAAGGATTCGTTACACTGACCAAACAAACAGTTTGAAGAATTATACACATAAGCTTTACATATTGTACATGTATCTGTTTTTCCTTGTGCAGGAGAATTAAAACTTTTTTTAACACTGATCCAAAGAAATCCAGTCCGATACACAATAATAACCAGAAACAATGTGTCTGAGCTCTTCACTATCCTGAACTCCTCGAAGGCAATATTTAGCTCACTCGCTTCACACACCACTTTTTGTGCATGCCTCTCTGAGACTTGTGCACTTTACATTTCTAGGTACATTACAATGCCTTTGCAAAAACTAAAATATAAAATGAGAAAAATGTAGAGTGCAGGTATATTCACATCATCAGTCCTTTGCAGAAACAACTTTTGTTGCAGTTACAGCAGCAACCCTTTTGAATATGTCTCTACAAACTATGCAAATCTACAAGCTGAAACTTTTTCATTATTTATCTTTGCTAAATAGCTCACAAATTCAATTCTCAAGACACTGAGATGTTCACAAAGCCTCAATTAATAGTGAATGAATGACTGAATGTACTTTATCAATCCCAAAGGGAAATTTACATATTTCAGTGAAGTGATCTCCTCACAATGTCACTTATGAAAGCAATTAGTTCAACTGAATTTTATTTACGGACTGAGTTAATAGCAAGAGCACATAATTTGTTTCGATTTGGAAAAAGTAATCAAAAGAATTTCCAAATTTTTCTTTTGGTTACTAATTGTGTGCCACTTTGTGTCACACAAAACCCCCAAACGGCACAGCAAACTGTGCTACTGCAATGTGGGAAAATAGCAAAATGTTCAAGGGACATAAAGACTTTCACAAGTTTAACAGAACTTTCCTGAAACCAGTAAAATCAGGGGCATGTGATACCAAAAGACTGGCTAATGACTAAAAAGTGGCAATAAAAGTATACAGAGTGACTCTCACATATACCTTTACCTCAATAAAAGATAAAATACCAGTATGGAAAATCCAGGTGGGGAAAGTTCCAAGGGAAAGGGAAAGGCTGCGGTTATTTGGCCCAAATAACCGCAGCCTTTCGACTTCCTCAGAAAGAACAAGAATCTTTGATATAAACATGAGGACACTGTGTGTTTCTTTGATTTACATCAACTCTGCAAGGGTTGGTACAGGGGAAAACTGCAAATCATCCAATTTGCTCTGATAGCCATGGAAATCAGAAGTATCAGCCAATCTTTTTATCTTCTGGGTACATTTTAAGAGGCATTTTAAGAGTTATGTCAGATTCAAGTGGGGGAAGAAGGGTGGATGATGTGTTAAAAAGGCTCATTTCCAAACACGTCCTTTCAAACTTCCACAGTCTTAATGGACATGTTAAAACTTTGGAAGAGGAGTGTTGAAAGAGCATGTCATTGTTGAATGTCACTGTTCGTTAACTTTTAAATCTTTCAATAGTGTTTGTTGAAATTAGAATAAAATGTGCTTTTTAAAATTTTTATTTGATATTTTAAGAGGAACAAAAGAACTCCCACAACTTATGAGTCAAAAGTAAAACCATGTGGATCTGGTCCTACTTTACTGTGCTTCAGTTTTGGTAACATGATTGCAACCATGTTACCAAATCAAATAGTGATTCACTAGAAATCAAATTTACTTTGATTTCTGTGACATATTTAGGCCCGAGCAGCTAAGCGCTGTGAAGGCCTATTGTTTCTTATTACAATTGTTTGCAGAAACAGCTTAGAAATAAAGTGACAAGTTTGAGAAGTCAATTGATAAAATTCAGAAATTCTTCTGGTTTACAAAACAAGTCGCAGACTATAATTCTGCCTTCTCTAAGACCGACCGTTAAGCCATGAATATCAAAAAATAGTCTGCAATCTGCTTCTTTTAAGGATGATCGTCTGCTTAGACCCGACTGGGGGTACCAGGAGTATTTCTAAGACAATCTTAATCTGTCATGTTAGAGTATTTTGAAACATTGATGCCAACATTGTTGAGATTTTGAACATTAGTTTAAAAATAAACATTTTCATCAATGACAGGTTTCTGAGCTAAGACAGCATGCTGTATTAAATCTACTTGTGTGTGTGTGTGTGTGTGTGTGTGTGTGTGTGTGTGTGTGTGTGTGTGTGTGTGTGTGTGTGTGTGTGTGTGTGTGTGTGTGTGTGTGGGCATGGGCACCCTTCAAACTGTGGACGGATAGGCACACACACGCCGCTAGGTGTGTGTGTGTGTGTGTGCGTGTTTTATGCTGCCCCTGTAGCAGGTGCAGGCTTGTCCCAATGTGAACTCTAGCGGAGCGGGTCATGTGTCACTTTATCTGATTGTTGGCCTCCTTGTTTGGTCCAGTCGGCTGCTCGGGTTCCTGGAGCGGGAACATGGCTCCAGGAACCCGATGGCTGTCGAGCCTTTCACTGAGTCTGATGTTTCAGTTTACATTCAGTGATTTAAGGGACTATCTCATAACACATCAGCTTTACTAAATTGCATGACAAGGTACAGAGCTCTTAAAGTTAACCAAATAGATACAAAATGTGATTTTCAAATCATTTAATTCATTATGGGCAAAGTTATGTGAAAAATAATCCACTATTTGTTAAATTGTGACTTGGCCACATTAGTCAAATCTCTTGGTTCAGTTTCTGACCCTTAAAATCAAGAAATCCCATAAATAGAACCGTCTGACAGCATGAAGTCGGCAGAAAGATCTTAGAATGCAACATCGTGCTTTGATCTAAATTAATTCAACAGCAGATGAGAAACAAATTCATCTATTCGTCTGTTGTTTCCAAGGCTTTGGGACGACAAAGAAGTACTTTTCAGACTCGTGATCAACACACCAACATCACCACAAGCGCTCATCAGCAACTCATACAGGAGAACTAAGAAATCTAAAACACTACTGGTCCCAGTTAAGGTCACAATTGCATCTTGGCTGAGTTCACAGGCCAGAACTAGAACACAGACAATATCTTGATGATCCCAGAAGATTTGGGAAAATGCTTCTTAGACTTTTTTGGATAGTTTGTGCCGTTCCTGTTGCAAATTCTGATCTATACCAGAAAATCCTGACGGAGAATGTCCCGTCACCACACTGGTTATCAAGTGTATGTGTCTTATGCAGAAGGGAACAGACTTGAAGCACTGGAGCAAATCCAGTAGAAAGAAACATTTGGAAAGTCCTAGTCAAAGTCCAACTTAATCATAACTGTCATAGGATTTATTCTTCAAACCTAATGTGAAGCAGGCTTTTGCTCTCCTGCTCTTCCAGGTTCCTGGGAAACCACCTGAGCAGCGGCTGGCCTTAAATCCAAGCTCCCTCTCCAAGAGAGGATAAAGGGGAGAATAAAAATCCAAGTGCATCAAATGTCTGTTTCTTTGTTTAATAATAAAAGCTCTTATTCGGGTATTTGAAATAACACAAATGCTTACTGAACATTCAAATCTATTCGAGGTGCTTTGGAAGAAAAGCCTCAAGAGGTGAATCAGGTTTAAGCCTCTTTCTGAAGTACTTGTGGGCGTAAACGCCTGTCGAACCAGCAGACAGGTTCTTGGACTTCACCAAAATCCCAGATCAACCGGAGTTGTGGATAAACTTATACGTCACTACAATAAATTCATTTTGTGGTCACTTTGAGTGTGATTTACAGCCCACGTCGTCCACTCTGAGCAGTGGCTCTTTTCAAAAATATTTTATGTTTTTATTTACGGAACCGTTCCAGCCTCATAAATCGGTTGCTGCTGGTTTATAGTAAAATTATGTGGGTCTTCCAACAAAGGAAACTTTGTGTGCAAGCACCTTTCTCATGCAAAGCCAATAAGACATTAAACTAAACCAAACATGGTGAATCCAAATAGATTTCCTCCTGCAGGAGTTTCTGAAAGCATCCATTATGGTTGAATATTCAGATGCAGTAAAAGATCAAATGTGTCAAGTTTATTCTGCTTAGTGGGATGAAGAACAAGATTGCTGGCAGGATGTTTTATAGAGCCTAATAACAGTGGTATGCAAAAGTTTATTCAGTATCCATTCTAATATCTAAATTTATGAGAAGGAATAATGAATTTATCTCCAAGTAGCAGAACAGATATTTATCAATATTAGAGAATCCATATAGGGTATTAAAAGAAGTGTAACAAGTGTAGTAGAATTATAACAAGCTCATGAAATGATAATACATAAGAGTATAGACAAGACAAAAGTTTTGGCAATATTTCTGGAGAAACGTTTGAAAACACCTTTGTGTTTATGAACAGAAAAAAAATCCACAAATTACAAACTTTAAAGAATCTGTAAAAAGAGAATCCAATTGAGTAGTCCATATATTTTCTAAGAATATTCATGTTAAATAACTATTATTACTATCACATATTAAACTTTAGTGTAAAAAATTAACCAGATTTGATTTAATTAAGTATCTTGAATTCAGAGATTGTAATTTCAGGCCAGGCTTGTTAGAAAAAAAGTGAAACAGACTTTTAGTTCAGCTCTAAGTTTAGATGAAAACTTTAACATCATTAATGACTAAAGCCAGGACGTCATTTGCAAGAAAAGATAAATGTCTTCTTCCAGACAAAATGACACCATTCTGATCTATCAGCTTGTTCTTGACACACAATCTGGACAAAGTTTTTATTGCTCGACTGTTCAGAAATCTGAACTAGCTGCAGTAAATAAGCTCAAAGGGCCGTATGAGGATTTCCCAGGAGTTCTGCCATTCATGACAGAGTTTAGATGTTCAGGCCAGCCTTTATGTCACTACTTTGACTAAAATAATATAATTCTCTATTTTGGCAGAGTATGCAAAGCCACTAAGGAAATCATTTATTATGCTGGTCCCCTGCTTTTTGAAATCCATCTGTCAGTGAATGTAATTATAGCGCCACATGCAAAGATCCTACTCTAAAGCTAAGTTACTATTAAGAGGAGCGAAGGTTAGTAGTAGCACACAATAATTGCATTTAGTCTTTTCACTTGTCAGCAGTTACAGACCAAAACCTGGACAAGATTTAAAATGTTGGTTGAGTAGTTGAACATACATTATATTCAGTCAGGTTGCATGAATAGAGTCTTAAATCTAACATGGATGCAGCAAAGTGACAAAGGAAAATGTTCTGTGCTGCTTTTGTTACACCTGTTTGGAAAATCTTATCAAATTTCTGGTTCGACTCTGTTTCCATTATTTGAGAGAAGTAGCCAAAAATAGCTCCATTTCATAAAAATAACATTTTGATTTATGCTTTTGTTTCATCAAGTCTAGATTATTGTAATTCCCTCTACATGCGTCTGACCAAAACTCTAAATATGATCTAATCATTTCTTATTGCTGCTGTTGATAGTTTTAATACTTAGTACTCAAAATGACAACACAAAGTGCTTTTTCCTACTTGAACTATGTTTCTCTCTTTTCTCTTATATTTTCATGAAAAGCAAGGTCAAAGTTCATTATAAGAAAGAAAAGTGTCCGTTGCCAATTTGACTTCACGTTTATCTGTAAGCTTTCCTCTTTTATGATAAGTTCTGCTCCAGCTTACATACCACAGCTCTGCTTTTTAGAAATGATTGCAAAAGAAGGAGAGGTCAAACTTCAAGGCCTTCATTTTTTTTTCTTCTTATGCAATAGCTTTCACAGCAATACTGTTACCCCTCTTTTAGAGATTGATAAAGAAGTTTATCTCCTAAATAGGCCCTGTGTCAGTCATGAAAAACAAACAGGCAAATCAGGGCAATGGAGTAGTGGACACTCCATTGCCCTGGAGTGGCAATGGAGTGTCCACTCTATTCACTGACTATGAAGTCAGTGAATAGACTAAATAGTTGAGGTCTAAGTTAATGTAAACTCACTTGATTAGGCTTGAATTAGCGCTCTTTAGGTCATGACAGCGGAAGTGAGGGAGATAATGAATGTAAACGAGGTAAATGAGGGCAACAGGATCACCTGGAGAAAAACCTTCTCTCTTTATTTTTCTCTGCTCTCATTGACTCATCCATCCAAGTCCGACTGTTTTCAAATCCTGCGTTTCTCCTGATGGGGTATTAATGACACGGGACGACATGGTCCAACTTTGCCCTTTGCAATCTGTGGTTCGCAGCTTACATCTTTGCTGATCGACGTCTCCTGTCCTCTGTCTTAAATGTGTTGGCTGTGCATCGCAGCAAAGCCAGCTGGAGAGCTCACAGATGAGCCTCGTTGCCTGCTCTATGTGACCCTTCAAACGAAAGACACACATGCATGGCATCATCTCGTACTTGTGTCATTAATTTCTTTGTGTGTGTGTCGGTGAGTGCGTGAAATAAAATCAGCATGTGACCTCCAGTCTCCATATTGGCAAAGGCTATAAATCTACTGGTGTAGTTCAACGAAGATCACCTTTGACCCTCGTAAAATCTGCTTGCATTTCTGCCCAGGGAGGCGTGACTGCTAAACACGCAATTGTTTATTAATAAATGAACAAGGCATGGACTAAAGTAGTAAAATCAAACAATCATGTCATGCAGATCGTCGTAGTGCTTCACTATGTCTCTGCGTGAGCGACAGATTAGGAGCCAGTGTCAGTCTGCAGAGGACCTCCGTGCCCCAGTCACGTCTTCGCGCCTGATTCTCCACTTCTGTCTCTTGCTCCTGTTTTTGCTCCAAGGAACATCTCGGTCTCAGATGCCTCCCTTCTGTCTCAGATTTAAAGCAGCCGACAGTTGTCCTCTGGTGCTCTCTTTCCTGGTAAACACCACTTGCTCCACCAAGTTTCATCTTTCTCCCCGCTATCACTCCATCCATCGGACACCTTCCTCCTCCTCCCCCCGTCAACATGTGGTACACAACCCCTTCAGCTGCAGATACACATGCCAACACTTTTCTGAATCCTTAAGGTAGCTTTCATGTTCATTAAGAAAATATCATAAAGGAGGAGCTGGTAGTTAACTGAGCCACACTTTAAAAGACGGCCCAGGACACATTTTGCACGTAAAGAATGATTTATTGACTGCTATAAATAGTTTAGTATTTTACAATCAATGTGGAGAGAAAGGCTGTTCAGTGCACTTACTTTAGAAGTAAAACAAAAACAATCAAGACAACAAAATTGACATCTGAATTAGGAAGAATACCTACTATCTATGTGGCTGTATCCACCAAATAAGCATTTTTGGGCAGAATAAATTAAAATGTTTTAGAAAAAATGTACACAGAGGCTCACGTTGGCTTAAAGTTGCTCCAGTGAATATTTAGTATTTGTTTAAAACCATAAAGAGCAAATTAAATGTCTACAAGACGTGTACTAGACATGCAAATGCCTGAATGAACCTCTGTGCTATTGGACTGAGTGTCGCATGGTCATTTGAAAGAAATAAATGCACAAATTAAAACGACGAATATAATCAGTCAGTAGGTGTTCTATGTTCAGTCAGTCTGGAATGGCTGCTCTGCCCCTTATCCAGATTTTTCTAAATCAAACTGTTTGTTTCCCTCTCCTCACAAGCAAGGATGACATCCTACAATTTGATTGGTTTTCAACGTATTTCACTATCAAGTCTGTGAGGCTCTTGGGTATGTTTGCAGTCAATGAAATGAAGCTTACATGAGGTGAAGCACACACTGATCTATCACCATCTTCATAGCCTTGTGTACTCAAAACGGAAAGTTGGAGAAACTTTTACAAACCAGAAACTTTTCCGAGGATGTTTAGATCACAGGACTAAACAGGAAAAGGGAAGCAAACAGCAGCAACAGGGAAACGCTACTTGGTCCAACAACATTTGTTTTGTGGAGTTAGAGTGAATCTCAGGCTAAGCAAAGCATGTTGTGTCCAGTAGTAAAAACAAAACAAAACAAAAACTCTCATCAGATTAGGCTTTACTGGAAGATACACACTTCTGAATAAGTAGGAACTTTCCAAATATGCAGCCACAATGATTATAACCAAAGTCTTCAGCCCAGAAATAAACCCCTTTTAAATCTTAGTAAAATCCCAGCTGGTCTTCTTTAACACACTTGTGCTGTGAGTTGTAGGGTAATTTTTGTGTATAAAGTTGGTCATTTTACTAAGTAAGTGATTGGAAAGATATTTTACAAGGAGGCAAGCGGTATGTTAAGTTATCACTTATCCTATGGGAAGAATAAATTCCCTGACTAGGCTTTTATTAGAAACCACCCGATTATTTCCTAAACAGTAAAAATAAAACCTGCAGAGATCTTTAAAACCTGTTGTTTTTTTTTAAACTGCATTCACCCCGTCTGCTTGTCTGTCTGGACTTTACTTCAACCCGATGAATTAATGAGCTGTGACTGTTTATTTAAAGCAAATTTTGTACAGACTTTGTCGAGCTCTCCGAAAGTGACGGACGTCTTGAATGGTTTTTGCTGAAAAAGACCACAGCTTGTGTCATGAGATAAAGCTTCTCAAATTCCTTTCAAATGTACAAACCTCTGTACATCTGCACAGAGAAAACAAGCATATATCCAAAAAATACCAAAACGCTCTCCTTGAGTCCTGTCCACCTAGACAAAACAAACCCACCAGAGCACTGGGTTTCATGCAGACTGCCTGTTTTTCTTGGTGCCACATGTCATCACAACAAAGACACCCATGGGAAATTGGGGATTATGTGTTATGATGGGAATGGATACCACAAACAAAAGCAGTTTCCTCTCCCTTTAGCTACTTTCTAACAGCAGAGAGTGAGATGACAGATATGAAAATATTATGGAGGGATTTTATGGGGCTCTAACAGTGTTTGGACATGGAGCAGCATATATAAAAAGAGACCCTTTTAGGCGCAGAAGGGCTGACTTTACCATAACGAGGGAAACGGTTGGCCTGAATTTGCCTCGGCGCTGTCAACAAGAGTAAAATTCCCACACTAATTCTGCAGCCGTGTTTTAAACGAGTTGGCCGTGCAGTTGTTCTGCCAATGCAGCCAGACATCACTATAGAAATAAACACTCGGAACACGCTCAGAATAATTCACCATCGCATAAATATTCCTAGGAGGTAAACACAATTGCTTCCAGGTGCCCATGCAGATTCCACCAGCACTCAAATGTGCTGCTGCTAACTGTCTCCAACCTTGAGCTTCATGTGGCGCTTCAATCATTGTGACGAGTTTCCATCAGTCTCTCCGGCAGGAGTTGAAAGTGACAAGCAGAGTGTGGGTTTCTTATTTAAACTGCTTTCTGGACTTCCTCTGAAGACAGCAACTGTGTATTTTCTTCACTCGGCGGCTTCAGTGAGGCCCCCCGAACAGAAAGACAGAGCTTTTGAAGATTCAGGAGGCCTTTGCCAAAGGGAGAAAACAAGTTGAAGTCATATTTTAAAATGAAAACCTGATGACAATAGGGTATCGACAGACGATTTCATACTGTAGACTGTGCAGCTTAGAGGATGGAGAATATCCAGTCTTTGTATGTTATAATGCTTTCTCCTGAATTTAAATAAGACATCCTCAAAAATACACAGACATAGACATGTTTTACATAATTAGAAACGCACCAATATGGACAGTCAATTTACAATTTTGTTATCTTTTTAAGAATTAAAATCTGAAACAAGAACAGCAGGTGACGTCACTGTGCGAGAGCAGAGGCTGTAAATCAGAATTTATCTAAAAAGTACCAACACAGCAACTTTACTTTGAAATGTAGACAATACAATTTAAGAGCTTCTCATGTCTCTGTGCATCTTCTAGCTTAAGTTTAAAAAAGTTCACAGATACTGAAAGTGATTAACTTTGAGTTTCTCTCCTCAATAGCTGTGTATGTTGTTAGTATGAATTTGAAGCACTTAACGCTGGTTCATTCACAGCAAGGTAAAAATATAAAAGTTTCCAGTTTGCAATCTGCTGGATACTGGATGGAAATCAACTGATCTTAATCTGGAGCCAAATTATTGGTGTATCCTTTGTGATTCATTAATATCTCATTAAACAAATCCTAACTGACTGATATATGTACTACTTTCTAGAATTGACTACACTGCATAAAGAGATGGACATTGCCAGAACAAGCACACCCTTTTATAATTAGCTTATTACAGTATTGCCATAAAACTTTCTTGGGCAGAAAAAACAAGAGCTGAGCTGTGGTTTGTAGAAGACCCGTTATTTACAGGAAACTGTTGGATGTGCCCAGTACCTCTATGGAAAAGTGGACACATTTTTGTGACTGCAGTGTTGACTGTAAGCACCATGATGGGCCCACACAAGCAACATATAAAGACCCTGAGTCAAACCACAAGCAGAAAAGGAAAAAACAACAAGGCATTTTTCCATTAAAGTACTGCATGGCAAGATTTATGCTTTACGTTTGGACAATTTCTTCCTAAGGGAGCCCAACGAGTCAAAACACGCATCAAATTTCTGCTTGGGAATTGCATAAATGTTTATTTGTTCCTTTTTGAATAGACAATGGGTGATCCAGCACATTCCCAATTTTTTGGACAAATACAGCTGTCACACTATCATACAATGACTGAAGTACACTTACAACAACACTCCATGATTGCATTAGTGCATATTTAACACTGCAGCATTCATAATTTGATCACCACACAAGTCAAAAGGCTCAACTGTCTGAAGCATTCGCAGCAACGAAGAAGAATTTGGATGCTTAAAGCCAATGTTTTATTGTTTTTGACAGCAACTAAACACAGAACAGTTTCTCTCATTCAAGCTGCTTGAATGGAAGAAACGTCCATCCAATTATTCATTTTCAATATATCTGTTAAAGTCATTATACGAGAGGTGAAGTGCACCCTGAAAAAACTTCCAGCACACAGTCGTACCAAAGTGAAATTTAATAACCATGTGACCTAACAGACATGTTTTTGGGCTGTGGGAGAAAGCTGGGAGAAAACTTGCCCATACAGGTGGAGACCATACAAACTACATGCAGAAAAACTCCAAGATGGGTTTGGATTCTAGAACCTTCTTCTGACAGGGCACCAGTACCATGTCAGTGTCGGGCAGGATGGTTTCTGGTTGTGCCTTGTTGGGTAAAATAATGCCAGCAGTTCAGGTCTGGATAGTTATTTCTCAACAAGAAGAGCAATATCAAAAAGGTAACATGTGTAGACTATTGCAGGCCAACCTTGCCACGCGACGCTCACGCCTGTGCTGAACAACAGTGCTCTTAAGAAATCTGGTCAGATGAGGGTGATTTTTTTTTTCACCCCTTTTCTAATTTTTGGTCATTTTTCTAGTTCCCTGCGGTCGGAAATGTCTTGTTTCCTTAATGGCTTCCAGTAAGGTTCCCAGAGTGCTTAGCGTTGATCCTCGAGGGAGCGTCTCCGTGAGTCCAATTAGGCCTCGAATTCAGCGTATTTTAATCGACACGTGGAGTGATAATCCTGAAACATAAACTGAATTTGGAAGAAACACTTATCGGAATGCAATTCAGACAAACTTAAACAAAAACGAGCAATATTCCAAGCCATAAAATGTTAGTTTTATGGTTTATGAGTCCTGTCGGCATGGATCTTCAATGGATTCAATACGATGAAGGAGTGGCGTACAAAGCAAGAGTTCTTCAAGTTTGTATCTGGATGCTTATGTGCTTCCAGGGCAGGTTTTAGCCTGGGTGAACATTTCCTGTTTTTCCAGTTTGAGGCTCCACCAGCACGCTCTGACACTCATTAACCAGATGTCCTGCTGAGGGGCCTCTGTGCAGGGCTTCACCTCCATGAGCTCCAGAGTAATCACCAAACATCACCACCTGAGGGAACAAACTGGTCTGCTGCGCCACTGCAGAGCCAAGCAGCCATAGTTTAGCATTAGCCTCCGCCCCCGGGGACCATGGTCACAATAGCATTAAGTGTTGGCATTCCAATAAATGGGTATTTAATGACACTGAACACAGAAAGACATTAGGTAATGTAGGGATTATTAGGTTGGGTTATTAGCAGCCATCCGCAGTGCTGTGGTTCAGTGGGATCTGCCCAGCTGTTAGGAAACACACACCATGTTTGGGGCACGTTACATGAAGCCTGACTGGCTGACTGCGGAGAGGAGGAGGCGTCAATTTGAGGAATCCAAGTTGAAAAAAGAAGAAGAAGAAGACATAATTTTCTTCATTCATCTTTGGATATTTACGTGGATACTCTTGAACGTTTAGAGCTCAAACATAAGGAAGCAATTTAGTTTTGCCTACGGTAATTCTATTCATCATCTGGGCTTTTCGTATGTTAACAAGTCAGCTCCTTTAAGCGCCATAGATTTTAACGAAATAAATTCAAAAAAATAATTTTAAATGGCCTAAGTGGCGCTGTTTGCATTTTCAAGCGGTTTCCAGAGCTGCAGTTTTTTTTTCCTCAGGAAATGTATACCACTGCACCTGCTTCTTGCTGACCATGGAGTCCTCGTCTCTTGTTGATGGATTTCCTGATTATAGCTCTGCAGGCTTCACAGTCATGCAGATGTACTCCTGGCGAGTGTCACCAAGTGCAGCTGCGCAGTCGACCATTTTCTCTGTATAACATTCAGAAACATTTGTGTCTTATCCCTAATTTAAAGTAAACAACATTTGGCATAAGCTAAAGAAAATCTGTATATACTTCCCTTTCTTCATAAACATATGATGACTAATTTCCCTGTACCGTTCCCCAATAAACAAACAAGCAATGAAAAAACCCCACTACATCCTCTTCCGTTTATCTACGTTAAACTTAACAGACGTTGCTTTTGATTGTTGAATCAGTTAAATAAATGAAAAATTAATAATAATTTAAAAAAAAAACTGCCTTAATTTTATGTCGGCACCTTCACAATCGCCGGCAACAATCAACAGGCAGTTTAGTCCAAACTGAGAAAACAGAAATTGTGTAACTAATAATTTAACAATGTTTTGTTGGCTTTATCTGAAACAACCAGACTGTAGATTATGCGTTACTTTAATAAGCCTGATGAAGGCGCTCCTTCAGTTTTCACATCTTCAAGGTCTGTGTTTGCCACCTGAACAGCAGTGTGCGATGTGTTGGGGTGTAGCGAAGATATTTCTTTAATACCATACGTTAAGAAAAACTAAAACCTCTATTTCCTTCAGTATCTGCTCCATGTCTAGTGTCCACACTGCAGTATTTAGATATTTCTATAAATCTTCAATTTGATTAGGGCATTGCTGAGTTTTTCTTAACTATAACCATGAGATTATAAACAAGGGATTGGGGTGAATAGCTGAAAAGCTTAGATTTTAGTTCATCAGAACAACAGATAATCTTCCAGAAACTCCTTAACAAGCAGGATGCTGACAGACAGGACAAACACTTTGAATGCGCTTTTTCTACCTCTACTGCATGCATCATCTTCAACAAAGCAGGAACCAGAATCCCTCCTTTCATAAGCGACACCTTCAGGTTTGGTCTATGAACACCACAAACAGGACTGGTGACAAGCTTGACTGTGTGCCAAGAATGCATGCAAGTTTTTGCTTTGGTTATACAAGGACTGGACGTCCCTTGGGGGACACGGTCCTAAGCCTTCTGAAAAGCAACAAAACACATGTGGACCGGACGACCAAACTCCCATGAGCAACTCTGAAGCATTCCAAAAATGTTTCTTTTTAAAATTTAATTGTTTCTTCTATCACATGCAAACCATTTGCAGGTAAACCACCGAACATTGCAGGATTCACTTTTCAGGTTGCTGTTTTTCTGCTCTTTATGCCAACATGTTTCTCAATGCAAAGACATTTTCTGGTAGTGTGGACACAATAAGTGTTAATATATGTCTGTTTTTAATTTAGCTGCATGTTGACATATTAGACATGTTTCTAAATGTTGGAAGTAAATGAAGCGTAAAACAATCTGAAGGTTTTCACATCAAAGGCACACAATCTTATGCTCCACACTCGATTTTGCTTTTGTTAACAAGATTGTGGTAACAAATTATTTCTGTTTTTTTTTCCTGGAAGTTTGCAAACCACATACGAGTCAGGAATACATCTGCGGACACATGTCATCAACCCTTTGAAATGATAATAATGTATGAACAGCTCCTAAAATAACTAATGGTGTTACTGATTGCTTTGCAGATCTCCTGGACTCTGCATCCTGCTGCGCAGCGGTCCCACCATGCACTCCGCGTCTTTCATCCCCTTGTTCCAGACCCTCTCGGCTCATTTCATAGCGGCAGCAGCAATCTCACTTTGAAGGAATGCCAGCATCTCCCAGGTCTTCGCCACATGACTCGCAGACAATGACACAAGTACCTGCTAGTCTTTTGGTTGCACACATGCAAACGTTCATATGCAACACACTCTGACAACCATTTTCTCATGTACCGTACAGGTTCAGCCACATAAAAAAAAAAAAAGCCAGATTCAGGCCTCAGGCATGTTTCATAATGAAGCCGACTCGCAGCCGTTTGGCATGGCCCGTAATCCCAGTGAGGTGTGTCGGCTTTCCAGAGTACTGGATCAGTGGGAACAGGAAAGAGGTAGGTGTGCGTGTCGAATCAAATTGGAGAAGCTCAGAAGTGAATGACTCAGGTTAACAGAATCAAACAGTTCCCTCTCTGAGATACACAGACTCTCAAGTTGTTTAAACTTCCAATTTCTTTGAAGTTTGTTTGACCAAAGCTGAAGACCGAGCCACTGTGCAACCGCCCTTGAAGGGGCTTCAGGAACCATATGTGTGTTTTGATTTGTTTTTTATATACTTTGGTAATCCATCTGACACTAAAACACAGAGGGGACGGAGGAAGTCTTACATTTCTTTATTCTCTGATGATGTTCTTAAGTTACTCTTGTCATAAATACAGGGCAGAAGAGAGGGCGCTGTAAATTCGATAACGAGTGGGTTTGGCTTTCAGAGACATCTGTGAGGGCCTCTGATTTCCAAGCTGGTCAAAACAACAGTTATGTCACACGTGAAACAATCTTTTTCCACTTATGGCCTAGTTCAAAAGGCTATCTACCTTCTCACTAACTTCTTCGTTTACATATAAATGAACACTGTATACATACATTTTTCTGACTTCTTCCTTTAATATTGAAACTATATTTCTTTCTCAATAAATAACATAAGGAAAGTAGGATCTCGTTCAAAATAAGTTAAATTTAACCTAATACCTGTACATGCTCAATAACTGTAAACTTCTTTATAAGGAAAACAATTGCTGAAAAAAAACAGCCATAATAAATCCTGTTTAGTTTCCCACAAATACTCCCACTTACTATTGTTGTTGCAATATATATATATAAATAACTTCTAAATGGTCCATAGAAATCTAAAGTCAAATTGGCATACGCTTAGCATAAAAGTGTTTTTTTATGTGGTTTTGGATTTGTATAAAAAGTTCAAATGTTGATATGTTTTAGGTGACTTTGACAGGCAAAAAAAAAATAGGACACTGAACATATTCTGTACTTATCTGAACCTCAGATCTCTTGATAAAAAACCTTTATCGCTACCAGGTGGTCAATATAATCAAACTGTTCCTAGGAACTGATATGACTCATGAAAAGTGGAAGTAAATCGATTATTATTTTATTCTTTCTTGTTTGCAGGAAAACTTGCTTGAAGAGATGCTGCCTCTGTGTGAATGTTTTGTTCTGGTTGGAAACTATGATTCATGCTGAACGACGGATGATTTCACTTTCATAAAGTTTGTCTGTAACAACATCAAAGTGTCGATGCCTGAAATGCTGAGCAACACTTAAAATCTGCATTGACTCCATAACTTTTTTCCCCCATGATTACATTTTAAAGGAAAAAAAAGTGGGAAAAATCAATATTTTTTTCAACACAATTTGGTCTACTTTTCCATAAAAAAATTGCGATAAAAAAAATGTGGATGAGTTCATGATCCCTGATATAAAAACGTACATCGCTAAAAAAATGCAACGTTCTCATGCGTCTGTGTGTGTGAGAAGGAGGGCGGTGAGAAATAACAAGCTTGCAGAATGGTTAGTGTCACGAAGCACAGAAGCCCTTAAAGATAAAGTCTCTTTAGTTATAGCAGTTACATCCCTCCTCCACAGCGCTCATCCTCACCTCTCGCTCTTCCCCTTTTCTCTCTGCAAAAGAGGTCAGTCTGGAGGTGGAATGTTGACAGAGGAAGATATATTTGGGACGAAAATTCACAGACACAAGCAATGAGTTCAAAAGACGAGCGCAGGGCTCAACATAAATAACGTCAAGCCCGCGACTGTTATCCCATAGCGGGTCAAGGACAGCCGAGGAGGGTCACAGATAATCACGCACCTTTCTAAAAGCAACATCTTTTCTACTCTCTGAGGGACAAAGAGCTAAAAGAGGTCATCTCGAGTCAAGGTGTGCACGCTGGAAAACATGGACTGGTGCTAATTTGTAGTCGGAGATTTATTTGTTTGTGGTCTTGAAGGAGAGCGGAGGAGGAAGAGGAGAAGGGAGAGTGTGTGTTTACAAAAGGTTCTGGATCAGTTTAAATCTGCACCTGATGTTACAAACACACACATACAAGACTCAGCAAGCCCATCTGGAAAGAAGCTCTTAAACCGACCAGGAGAGATGAAAGTGCTTTCACTAAAAAACACACACACTTGATCATCTGATGTAACTCTGGTAAATCCTTTGTCACGTTTGGACTGCACGTTGCCAAGCGTTCACAACAAGCAGCTCCTTTCTAGGAGTGCATGGAACCATAAGAGAGTACAGAAGAAAACTATTTCAGGATATAATCCACTAATTCATAAGGAACATCTTCGCGACGGTGCCACAGAAAACCTGTTGGCATTTATTGCTGCCTGCCACAGAAATAAATTGACTGCCACTGAGTCACATTTGGCTCACAAGGTCATCATATGAGAGGAAGTGACCAGCTGCATGGCAACCAGGCAGTTTGTACCGGGTGTTCCTGTATCAGCAGATGCTCTTCAAAATAAGAGACTTTACGTTACATTTGTTGGCCTTTTACCAGAGTATGCTTCAGATACCACTCACTAATTGTGGCTTTTAAAATAAGGACACCAACCGGATTAGTATTTTGTTTTTTTTTAAATTACGCTTACAGGCATGCATCAATTTTTAACCAAAATACTGAAATAAATTAGCTTTTTTAAGATATTGTGATTTATTGAGTTGCAAACATACTCAACTTTGCAGCCACCACTACTAAAATATGTTCCCACTCGATTCTACAGGAAGCAAATTGCTGACCCAGCATCTAAGTTCAAATTTACTGTGTAGCGGCAGGCTTGACTAAACAAGATCAAATGCCATCGGCAAAAACGTTTACCGTAGTTGGTTCGTTGCTGTGAATGGAGTGTAACCCTCCACTTTAACACCACCACAAAAACGCTTCTAGGATGTTCTTAAAAAGGCCTAACTACGTCCACCTGCATGGGAATCATCACATGTGATTAAAACCCTCAGAACAGCTAATAAATGGGGCCCGGGGTGCACGTCAACGGCTCCGGTTGCAGCATTTCTGAAGAAAAAGTTGTGAAAGGGCTGTTAATGAAAATGTGGCTAGTGAAGCATTAAAGTTTAGAGGCATTTAGAGGGTTGGTGGGGGCATATCTGCATGTTCCCTGTCTTTCCACGATGTAATAGACACAAGCTCTCACCGCTTTTTCACAGCAGCTCTAACACCTCTGCAACAGGACCTCCACTGTTTGAATGAATGGATGACGGGATGGAGGTGAAATGGGGCCACAGTGTTGACTCTGATTAGCTTGTTTGCTTTTTGTTAACGGGGGAGAAGGAAGCTTCCCTGCTGTCGCTCCGTGTCACTCGTCCACCCCCTAAACGCCACGGCCAGAAAGTCTCCAGCAGCATCAGAGATACACATCTGTGCTCAGCAGGAATAGTGTAGCTGTGTGAGTATACAGCTAACATAAATAAGAAGAGATTTAAGTGACAAAGGATGCATTCGACCTACAGAAAGAGAATAAATAGGCTTTTCCATTGCGGTCGGTTTAAACACAACGGGAAAAGTAAAGGGAGGAAGGCAGACCTCAGACACAAAACATCAGACCTTCACTCCCTTTGCACCTTTCTCTCGTTAAGGTTAAAACCCAGTCTAATGCTGAAATCTGGTGAAACACGCCGCAGCACGGCCACAAATAACTCCTAATAGTGCTTCCCATTATCTGTACCGCTGGAATGTGCAGCTAATGCACACTTACCAAAGCCAGCCACAGTTAACATACCTGTGGTTGCTGCATGGTTAAAAACCGAGGGGAGCATCTGTCCACATTTTCTGTTGCAATTAGCACAAATGACGGGAACAAAGGCTGAAGGTACGGCGGGATTATGTGGTCAGAGTTTGTGAGGATAACGCAGATTGACTTAATACTCAAGCAAAAATGTAAATTGGCGTTACAAATGTTGGGCCTTGTTCTCTAATGATGCCCACAAACTTAAAGTTTGTGAAATTCCAGAGTGTTATGGAATGCTACAGTAAATGCCAAAGATATTTCAAAATAAGTGAACAAATGTTGCATGAAGATATGAAAGAATTATGGTTTTATGATGGAAATCTGCTCATCAAATGTGTATATTGTATTCCAGTCTTTCATATACGTATCTATCAAAAATGCTTCCCGTTTTTATCTTCAGTTATTTAAGAAAAACTGAACTAAACAAATACATTATTTTACTCCAGCTACAAATAATTCTTAAAAGCAAATGCAAATAAAAACACTAAATGCACCTTCGATTCATGCCTTCTGCCCTTCTGTCAGCTCATTTTCCTTTTGATTCCTGTAAATAAAAACTACACATGCCATAATTTAAAAAAGAAAAATTCACAAAATTTTAGAAAACCTCATGTAAAGGAACTGATCTCTCGCGCAGTGGCAAGATGTACAAACAGAAAACTGGAAATCAGCAAAAAAATAAACTGATTGCAAAATAATAGAATGCAAATATGTGGGATTTCAACACAAATGCAGACCCAAAAGCTGTAAGGTGTTTAATATTAAGCCTGTTAATCTATTTACTGAATAGCATTTTTGGCTTCTTTTTATTTCAGCTTTTCAAGATGTGGTTTTAAAATACCTAAGCTTCTTCGTATGTGTCAAAGTGAGTTGGACGACTTTTCTTTCTGGGTAAACAAATCAATATACCACAAACACAAATAACACATTATTAATGTTAACTCATTTAACTCTTGGAACTGAACGAGTTACCATCATTAAAGCAGGATGCAACTGTGGAGTAAAACAGCCTGAAGAAACGGCGCTAATCAACAAGTCACCTCAATGTGCAACCAGCTGACCAGGAAACTGTCCTTGAGGTGCTCTCTCAACTATTTCACTCAGTGCGCTCCAACTATTTGTCATTGCAGCTGCAGTATAAATAACCATCCCACATGTGACTGCAGGACGATATCATCAGCCTCATTCTGGCTCTGGGCTTTCAGCACTTTTAAGATAAATTAAGATAAATATTCCCTTCCACTTCCAGGGACTTTCAGAATTTCCCCCTGTTGTAACATCCATACATCCCTGGATTTCTCTTTCTTTGCCCTGGGGTTTGTTCTGCTGGAGCACTTCATTAACATCTCAGTGAAGCGGACCACGCCAAGTCCGCCATATTGTGCCTTATTTAGCAGACGGGGGTGGAGTGTAGAATTACAGTCGATTTGTCACAGGCCAATGCTTTGTTTCAGGTTAATTATGACCTGCAGTACAGTCTAAGCAACGGAGGCAGATCAAGCCCCTCAAGCGGCAGTGCGGTCTGAACATGGTTAAATTCAGTCCCAAGCCGAAGATCACATGAACGGCCGACACTCCACTGAGATAATATTATTGTAGCTGACACCAGAGCCAGGAATGTGAACAGGAGGGTAATGCAGAGCCGACAACTGAGCAAAACACTTAAAGTAAACTGAAGATGGAGGGAGCATGTCCAGCCCGCACAAATGAGGGAGGCCTAATGATAACATTAGGCTTGTAGGACTAAAGATAAAGCTCAACTCTGCTGAAGGCCCCAAAACTTGAGAAGATATTGCTAAAGCTGATGTGACTGCTGCACTTCTCTGATCCACAGATATTCATAAGCTGAAATGTGTGCAATAAATTAGGCTTGAGATTACATGGTTTCTTAAAAGCTTGAATGACCGGCATGTTGAAATGAGGTTAAACCAAATGCTGAAGAAAACACAGGAACACGCAGAGGAAGGCTGATACCTATTGCTCTGAGTAAAAAGTGCTCCTCCAGCACATTTTTGGAAAATTACATCTGCAATACTGTGGCCAAGTAGTAAGTTGAGAAAACCGTTTGCTACTTTATTGGCTATTGCAAAATAAAAGGAGAAACCATCATTTTCTTGTCAAGGCAAAAGAACACTTTTTTTTGTTCTGATCCGACTATTTCTTTTCTACTAGTTTTCTTATTCTTATTCTATTTGTCACATTTTAATTTATGTCTGATTTCTTCCTGGCTCTTCCTCTCTCGCATACACTTTATGCGAGAGAGTACATGCTTGCTTCTGATTTCTGAGAGGAAAAGAAAGAGCATTCAGTTTTTTGAGAGATGAGCCACTTATCCTGTAAGTTTTGGATCAATCTCTTCTCTATCACACCGGATTCAAGCTCCTGCATGTCCAGCATGTCATTCAGCTGGACCTTTCAGGTGTGTTGGAGACGGGATGCCAACAAAAAAGTAGCTCTCCAGAGTTGTAGTCATACAACAGATCTAAACCATTAAATTGAAGCTCTGACTATATGTTTGGGTGCCTTTTGCAATCTTTAAAAAGTTTCCTACCAGAATTTAGCTTCATATATCTTTCAATGAGTTCTGACTGGCTTCAGCATGATTCCAACACCATCATGTTTTACTGTGGTCATGCTTTGTTCACATTGATGTTTTTTATTAATAAGGCAACTTGTGAGGTCAATTGGCCTCATTAGATTCTATGCAAGGGTATAATTGAAAAGGTTTAAAACTATTAACTTTTCAGGTTTATTATTATTATTTTTTAATGGAAGTCTTGTATCAGTTTCTTTCCATTTCTGCCTCATGTGAGTGGTTTTAGCGTCAAATATTAACACATTTCAAGGTGTATGAACACTTTTTTAAGACGTAATAACTGCTGAAGTAAGCAATGCTCTTTCCACTTCCATTACTTTTATTTTTCCCCCACCTGGTCAACTATTTTCTGTGCCCTGTTCAATCCAAATGTTAAAGTCCACCTAAAGTTATTAGAAACATCCTGCTAATAGCAGCTGGTCTGTCCATCTTTGTTAGGATGAAGGGCAACATATGGGTAATATTACACAGATAAGTGTAGCTTGTAATCATTACAATAAGTAAAGACATTGCAAAGCATCATAATCTGTCAAAATGACAGAAAGGAACAAATTATATCCATCAGCAAATCTTCTCAAACGACCATAATGGCTTGAGAATACATGCCCTTTTAGTGACTTTTAATCTGCACGGCTGAGCCTTGGAGGAAATGGCCTCTTTGGGATTGCATGAGTGGCAGCAAGGCTACAGGTAAAGTCTCCGTCAGCGTGGCAGAGGACAGATGTGGCACAGGAAACCTGAGATTCTGTGAAGGTTTAAAAGAAATTGACAGCTTGGAGAAACAAAAGCATCATCAGATGTGTTTGAAGAAGACAGACTTGGAGAAGTGAATGATCAAAATGCTAAAAAGCAGGACGTGGTTTGCGGTCTGGGATGGTAAGAGAATCAAAATTATAAAGTTTAATTAGGATTCTCTAAGGACTTTTTTCCATCTTCTACAATGAAGGCAATTAACTGCTAGACAGTCAACTCGTGCTTACTAAAACACATTTTCATTTTTATCTTAGCTCGATTTCACATGTTCCTTAGGTTTTCTTTATATTGAACCACATCTATGCCCTCTGTTCAAGGGAACCAATGCTTAAAGTTATATTTATGCTTTATTGATGCAAAAAGGAAGAATAACGGACTTGCTGGAGATGAACTGTGCTCTGGCCGGGAGCCAGCAGGCAGTCACAAAAAGCTGCAGCCAAGCCAGACAATTTCCAGTCGTATTCAGTCTGGGCAGGAAGTACCAACAACTCTCACATCCTGTTAGTCCTGATACTAATTTAAGATGATGCTGCCAGAACCAGTTATCACTATGTGGCCCTGCCTGCAGTTGTTTTAACTGTGACAAGAGCAGCCTATTAAAGCTCTGCAGTTGATGGTACCCCCTTTATTTTGCAGGTATTTTTAGTGTCAGTCAGCCTAATATATAGTGGTGGTGAGAAGTTACATCCACTCAACATAAACATGAATGTTATGTTAATGTATGGAGCTACTAGAATGCTTACAATCTATAAATATCCAGTTTCTCACTGGATTGTGTAAAAATCCCTATTTAACACAGTCAATATCCACACATATTTAAAGAGTTTATTGGAAATATGAAACAAATTTTACTTTACATGACTACCAATGAGCTGCAGCAATTGCACTGGGATTATTTTTGTTAATAAATTAGATGGTTCTATGATTTGCATGCAGTTAGTAGCTTTTAACAGGGATTTATTTTAATAATCTCCTGCAAGCTCAGTTTCCTATTTTGGCAGAGAGCAAAACCACCAAATGCTAAGTAACCCCAAGAAAAGACAGAAAGGATTATAAAGCGTGGATCGGGGTGAATCTAAACCTTCAAAACTTATGTCAAAGTGTTATTGCTGATGAAAACTATGTCTAGCAGGAGCAAGGAGCTGAACAGATGCCTCCAGGAAACTCTGAAAAGGAAATTCAAACCTGTTTTAACAATTATCCTAAAGACCAACTCTTGTTTTCTTCTCCTTTCCCCTTACTTACTCCAAACGAATAAAAATACCTTCAGCACAGGTCATGTACCTCGGCCCGGTCAGCACAGCCCAGCAGAACCAGATGAAGCTGTTCGCTGCCTAAAGGCAGAAAGGTTTCTTTGAAGAGAAATATCAGTCAGACTTTTCTCCAGGGAATTGGACCCTACAGGTCTGGAGCTGGGAAAAATTCTGAAGCCTTTCCAGACATCTTGGTGGCGTTAGATTATCTTGGTAGCAGGCTGGCTGCCAAAGTCACCAGCACAATGTTATCGTTGGTGCCTTTCAAGACTCTGCTTTTTGTGAGTCCAGCTCTCAGCATCAACAGAACTGAGTCAAGAGCTCTTTGCTGTTTGATAAGAGTTAAATGAAAAGAAGGTATAGGATGCTTAGTTTAAAGGATATCCTGATGAAGCTTCTGAAAAATGTAGTTTTTTTATGTACAGAAGCATTGGCACTTATATTCCAAGTAACAAAACAAACAAAAAAGGAGCAAATAAAGCCGATTTTTTTTCTCAGCTAAAACGAGTCAAACTATTTCCTGAAACAAACAAACAGGAAGAGAAACCACTCAGAGATAACTGCATTGACATAAATAATAAAAAAAGAAAAGAAACTTGACAAGGAGCAGAGATGACACAGATACTGCCATTCCTAACCTTTTAAATATTTGGCTACATCTGTGCCTTATCACTCCTAATATTTAAACTAACATCACACATCAATTAGAAAAGAACATTTAGAAATAGTGAAAAAATATAAAAATGTGTGCGGATGCAGAAAGGTTGTTGTTATCACACATAAACACAAAGTAAGGTTCCCCTTGCCTTGTTTCTGTCTTAAAACCTGATTTTTAAAGTCAAGGGCATCATTTTCAAGGCTCTTAATTCATATTTTTAATTATTATTTCATCAAAAGTTCTATTAATACTCTGGTAAATGCTTCCATAAACGTATAACAGCGGATTATTTCACATTGTGATATGATCAAAAGAGATATCATATCACTAATGTGAGAGCAGACAACACAATTTGTCCATATTTCACAGAGTGAAATATTCCCTTGAATATTTTATATATACAAGTGTCTCATAAACCGCAATTTAAAAAACTGAAACTCATTCAGTGTCAGTAGAGAACAGAGCAAAACAGGAAGCAAACTGTTTCATGTTATGAGGAGAGAGCCTGGTTGTTTAACGGTTAAATTACTCCTTTGTTGGATGCTTTTATCATCCTGTGGTAGCTGAGGGCTCTTATGTTCAGCATTTAAACACAACAAACAACAGCTGGAGGGATCAGATCCGAGTTTACGATAAAAACAAGACGGATATCAGTCAGAAGGTGAGCTAGCTGTTCGTTCAGAGCTTATTTTGACACAGAGAGTAAGACTAGAAGAGAGCTTTTCAGGGTTATGACAAAGCTCCAGCAGATTGGTCTGTATCATCAGCTCCATCATCAGACAGCTCGCGTCAATAAGAAACTCTTGCTGCCCCTTCAGCCTCGCTGGATGAATCTGTCATCATCCTCACAACCGGCTCTTCTTTCCCCCCTGAGGTGAAAGCCTAATTCAGTTAGTGGGAATGTAGCCAAAAGAGAGGTGCTCTAAACAGAGGCGTGGGGCGGGACGGCCAACAGAGAAGCTTCTGGCGGGGTTAGGGCTGTGGGAATGGGCCGAGAATGTCCGGTCAGATTCACAGATGCACAGAGCCAAAATACCCAGCTCTGGAGGGCATATGCTGCTTCCTCTCAGCAGCTAAAGGACACATAGGCAGTGGCAGAGGTTAACACAGCAAGGGTTATGAGGTTGGGAGGTCAGGTGACCTCACCTGCCCTTCTCTTCAGTTCCAGCCAGTGGAACAAACGTATTGCAACGCTTCATCAGGGACACATATAAAAGTGCAAAGCTCAGCTAAGAGAAACTCGCAGATGTGTGCTGAAGCAGGAGATAGTACACTTTTACAAGTATCTGTTGGTATGAAAGCTTGGGAAAGGGCAACCAGAGAAATACTCTGTGTGCTTTTGGCTCAAAGTGTCTTTACAAGCCTCAACATTTAATTGCCTGCTGCCAGGATCGTTCACAGGCGACTGGACACTTTAGGGACCCGAAAGGTTTCTTCTAACCTGCTGGTTGTCAATAAAACTGGGACACTGACTATCATTTTTGTTTCTCATTAAAGTTCAGATCATTTTGAATGCCAGAAATGGAGATCTGAATTTACAAGCAATCAATGGATGACTTTCACTACAGCTAATTCGCACTCTGAGATTAACTGACAAACTTAATTCACCTGAGCATTTTTGGAAAGCAGTCATCCAGAAGGTGAGGCTGTATTTAAAAAAGAACACATTTGTTTTCCTATTACTAGTTGAACAAGGTGTCAGTGAAGTTATTTCAGCCAAATGGGGGAAGGGGAGGATTAGTGAGATAAGTTGGATTTTTGTCATTAATTGCAATTAAATACAATTTATTTTTCCAAAAGTGAGAGTCAACATGAACAGCTGAACATTTCTTTAAAAAGAACTAATGTTCAATGGGGCGTCCTATTTGTTATTTGCAGGTGTTTCCCTCACAAAATCCTAATTTATTGAGTTTGTCAGTGTGATATAGTCTACCTAAACTTCAATGTTTATGCGTGTTTTCCTGATGAATCCATCACCAGGTGTGTCAAACCTAACAACTGCATCTGCCCAGCTATCCATCCCACTAATCCCAGGCCTGCTGATGTTGTGGGGAAAACGTCAGATCAGGACGACGGTAATAAATAATAGAAAAATAAACATCTTAGCCAGCTGTCAAGCAGACAATGAGGCTGCAGCCAGCAGCAGACATCTTTCAACGCCACTGCTAAGGACACGCTCTCACGGGGGAACAAGAGTGGGGGAAAAAGAAAACAGAGGGATATAACTGAAGAGAGGAGAAGCAGTGTTCCTCATTTCAGGGAAAACAGATGAAAGCTTTAGGTTAACGTACTGATGAATTAATTTACCGAGGTGCAAAAATACCTCCCGCTTTCTCTGCTTGGGTGCTTGAGATGTCAACAGCTTATAATCTCCACATCTGCGTAGTTGAAACTGACAAACTAATGAAAACTTCTGACTCCTCGTTTCTAACCCTGTTTGTGGCCCACAGACGCTCTATTATGGACAGTAATGCCTTCTCTTCTCCCGGAGTTTCTTGAAAGGAGCCCATTGACTCTGACAGGCCATGTAGCGAGCATAAAGCTGACACTATGCAATGTGTTAAAACACGCTGAGAGCTGCTGCAGACAATCACCACAGGGATCAGCGAACGTTTTACTGTGCAGTCGTTCATGAAAACTGAACTGCATGTTTGTGTACTGACTGTCTTCAAATTAAATGAACAGTACCCTGATTTTAATGGGTCTGAGCGAAACAATTTTCACTTGTTCTTTTTTTTTTTTTATTACATTTTGTCACGTTACAGCCTCAAACGGTTGCATGCTATGTGATAGGCTGATTCAAAGTGGTGCATGATAGTAAAGGGAAAGAAAATTGATAGCTCCCAAACTTTTTCCATTGCGTTCATCTCACTTTACTCAATAAAATACGGTGAAGCCATTTGGCTTCAGAAGTCCACCTGTATGTAATTTAATCTCATCTTAAATCCAGCAGGCTTTTTTTTTTTTTTGTGAAGGCCTCAGAGATTCGTATGAAACACTTTAATGAGCTTAAAGCGTCATGAACATCATGGAGAGGAGCATACAGGTCAGAAATAAAGATTTGGAGGAGTTTGAAGTCGAGCAAAGTTATAAAACAACATACTAAGATTCATACATCTCACACTGTAAGACAAAGCCTTTCTAGAAAGTAAAAAAACCAAATAAAAAAACAAACAAAACAAATAAAAATACATCTGTCGGTGGAA
This sequence comes from Poeciliopsis prolifica, assembly GCF_027474105.1. Classification (NCBI taxonomy): domain Eukaryota; kingdom Metazoa; phylum Chordata; class Actinopteri; order Cyprinodontiformes; family Poeciliidae; genus Poeciliopsis; species Poeciliopsis prolifica. The sequence continues at coordinate 9,347,079 of NW_026562384.1, forward strand.
CAAAATCATGTGCCTTGACACAAAATCAAGTTAGCATCAATGCAAGATGGGGACACTGTAAATGTTTGAGAGAATGTGTTCTGGAGCAGATCAGTCAGATTAAGCTTCTAGGCATGGATGCTAAAGTTAACATTTGAAAGTTTTCGGGATCCCATGCTGGGTGTGAACAAGGAAGCTAGCAAGAGTTAATGGGAAGATGGATGGAGCTGAACACAGGGCAACCCTGGATGAAAACCTGCTGAAGGCTGCAAAAGACTTGTGGGTCATGAAGGACGACAGTAATGCAGCCAGAGCTACGGAGGGCTTAGATCTGAGCAAATCAACCCCTTGACGCCCCACGTCCACTGGAATGGACATGATATTTTCTGGGATTAAAAAAAAAAAAATATGGAAATTTGTTATTTACATGACACTTGTTACAGACTGGTTTCTTGTTGAATAAAAACGACATTCAGACTCTTAACTTGATACCAGCGAGTTTCAGGCAAGTTTTCATGACATTGTGTGCTTATTTAGTCGCTTAATTAGATTTTTTTATCTTTATTTTAATGCTTAAGAAGAGTAAAAATTAGCTGAGTAAAAAAAAAAAAAATTGGCTCACTAGAAAAAGATCTGGTCTGAAGGGGTTAAAGAGATTGGGTCTCGTCAAACTCTAAATCTGTTTGAGCAATCACCAAAAGAATTGAACATTCTGGCTGAATAAAACATCTATTAGATTTTTGTCTATCCTCTTTCAGAAATGTGTTTATTTTTATTGTAAAAAACTTGCAAACCATGCAAAAGTTTCCTTCTGTTAACAATTATGTGTCACTTTCTCATGGTTGATTACATAAATTCCCAATAAAACTAAATAAGGTTTCTGGCTGCAATGAGAAAAAAAGTTTCAAGGTATTTTACATTTGGAAGAATTTTAAAAAAATCAGGTGCAAAACCCCCAATCACTTGCAATTAGGAAACAGATCTGATATTTTGTGCAACTTAAGAGCCAATTTTAATTTGTTTTCCAACAATAATAATAAAAAAAACAATCTACCCTTTTTGCCCACAAAGCTTTAAGTGTGGCTTTCACAGCAACAAATGAGAAAGATGAATAATTGAGGTAATTTAATTCCGATGTAGGAAAAACTGAGCTGGAGTAAAAGATGCAGAGGAAGAATTGTTAGTCAGAGCAGAAATGACACACTATGAAAATAGATTATCTGGAGTGTAAACTAAAAGCCACAAATTTCCCTGGCCTCCTCCTTTTAAAGACCAAGACAGCTCCTGCTGTGCAAGGAGCTCCAGTGCCACATCACAGACATATTAGCCTCGTCTAAACAATTTAATCATTATTTAAAGTGGATCTTCATCCTGGAAACAAAGCCAAGTCCTGTATAAAACAATGTATAAGTCACAGTTGCAGATGGTTTTCATTGGAAAGCTGCATCCACATCTTCGGCTTACCATTAAGTACCCAAATGATCGAGAATGAGAGCAGTGGAAACAATGGGGTTTAAAGAAGAGACGGTTTTCACCTCTGAGATTGGGACACACTTCTACAGTTTTATCATCTGCATGTGTTTGGAAGAAACCAGACTGAGGTCACTTTCCTTGTAAAATGAGTCAAACAAGGCGGATGGAATAAAACATATTAACCAGACTCAGTTGAACGTCTGCACTGTTTGAAAAAACGCAAAGCAGGAATAGTTGTCAAGTTGTCTCTTTGTTCCTTTCTCTTCAGAGTCAAGAGGGTCTACATACGATCAGTCACGATGCAAAGCAAGGCAGAGAAAACAAACCAACAACCAAACCTTCCCACAAAACAGAAACATAGAGCAAGTGCTAAATGATGTGACTCATTCAGGTAATATCCCCATTTACAGTGAAAACATGTGGCTGATAATTATGGGATTCCTTATAGTATGACATGTGGCTGCAGCAAGCACCAGTGGATGTGCAACAGTTTATTTCAACCACAACTTTATGTCTTTCTTTATAGATCAAATTAGGAAAGAGACTAAAACCTCCCACCCGTACTATCCCCGAATCCTTCGGAGCCTCTGATTGTGGTGTTGGTTAACCGTCAGATCAGACGTCCCAGGGAAGAGGCAGGGCTGGGAGCAAAATGTGGCACTTGATCCAACTTCACCCTACAAATCTATCTGAGCCACCTGGCGCTGAAGGCTTCCCAACTGTTTTGCAGGTTGCATATCTTTTAAATTCAACACCAACACTACATAACGTCACAATTTATAGCAAGAAAATCCACTTGCGTAACCTGAGACCTACTTTAGATAGATAAGACTGTTGATGTTGCACGTTGGCTCCCTGCGGGCCCTTTTAGTAGATCCAGATCCGAGCTGAATTTCCCTCACTGTCCCTCTTCTCTGTTCGCTGTCTGCATCACCTGCTTCGTTGCTTCAGAAACACATTCGTCAGGATGAACGATTTGCCGTCCTGGAAATGATTTAGTGACTCCCGTGAATGTTTTTTCGGGAAACCGATAGAGAGTTTGATCCAATTTATTACTGTTGTTTTATTTTCTGCATATTTGTTTGAAAGCTAATTACACACTGCTGAGTGATGTAAAGAAAATGCTGAGCTCGGTTCCTCATTATGTGGAGAAACATCTGGAAAAGAGAAGTGATTACCTCACCTCAGTTCCTGTTGCGCAGCATCACTAAAAAAAACAGTCCTTTAGTCAAAAAGTGCCCTTTCAAAGTATCTGATTCCTTCCTGTACTGGGTCTTTATTTGCCACATTATTATACTGACTGCCTTGCAGATGTATTCTGGAAAATTTCATATGAAAACTAAACATTAGCATTAGTGTTTTTTATGTGATTTTGTGAGTCTCGTAGACACAAGGGAGGACAAGTTTTTAAAATCCTTCACAAATTAAAATTTGACATGGGAAATGCAAATATACTTAGATCCCTAAACATTTTGTTGGTATAATTTTTTACCAATATTCTTGCAAAATAGCTTGACTGGATGGAGAGCATCTGTGAATAGAGATTTATTTATTTTTTAGTCTTGCCAAAGGTCTGGGATTTGACTGAGCCATGCTCAGTTCATGCTCTGTTATTCTATACCGTAACACTGCAGTCCTCACCTCTTTTACAGTTTCTTCCAGGATTACGAAGGTTTGTTTGCACGAAGTACCATTTTGGAGGCAAATCAACTTCTACAATGTGTTTAATGTGTCATTTATTTTTGGCAACAAAGAACAATCTCTCATAGTTTTCGTGTTGCCACTCTTCCATAGACGTCTGCAGTGCACGGTTGAAACTGTTGATGGATTCTGAGTCGACACCTGAGCTGTGGATCTGTTGTTCTTTCAGAGTCACAGCGAGACTCTCTTGGCTGCTTCTACGATCAATGCTCTCCTTGCCTGTCACTTGAAGGTCCTGTAACAAACTTCAGAGCCCTTCATAAAAACGTATCTACAATCGGATCAAATTACACTTAGGTGAACATTTGTATGTAGGCCAAAGGTCGTCGTAACATTTAAGTGACTTCTCAAAGCGACTGGTCCCATATTATTTTACTTAAGGGATCAAAGTACGATTACATATATTTTTTTGTGAAATACTTGAAAAATTTCTCTCCTCCACTTCACAGTTAGGATTGTGTCGCATTGTTCTATCATAAAGCACAATAAAGTTTGCTGCTGCAAAGAACAAACTGTGGAAGAGTTGGAGGTATACATCCAACTCCATCCAGCTCTTCTTTCAGAAGACACAATAGCAGAACTCCACACAAAGATCTAATTCTTCAGAGAAACTACAATTCCTTACATTTGAAGTTTAAGTGAAACACCATGCAGAGCGGGGTGAAGGACGCAGCTTGTGGCATCAGCACCTCTGGCTCAGCTGTTTTTACCAACATCAAATGACATATTTGCGAAAGAGCTTTGGGTTACACACCGACCAAGGACTCTCTGCTGTGGTCTTCTTTTTGCTCTCTGCTGCTATTTTTCTCCTCCACATTTTACCTCTTGCCTTTAATAAACACCATCCTTCCCATCCTCGCTCCGCCTGTCCTCGTTCGACGCTCCTTCTTTCTCCGACATCATCCTTTTTTTTCCCACCACTTCGTTTCATCTGGACTGGGCTAAGCAGCAGCAGGTCTGCAGCTGCTCTGCACATTTACCGTACATCACGTTACTACATGAAAAAAGAAAATAATAATAATAAAAAATGCCTGTGTGCAACCGACTTTAAACCTGATACATCAGTGAGGACGGTTGCTTCATCGGATAGCTGACTTATGAATAGAGTGGCCTTCCCGTTGCAAAAAGAGCAAAAAAAAAGTGTCTTGAAAGCGTGGAAGCTGCTGCTTCGGTGTTTAAGGAAAAGTTACATTACAAATAACTGGAGACAAATGACTATGTAAGTAGAGGGAACTCACTGTAACAAACAGTAATGGGCCATCTGGATGAAGGTGATACATCACTATCTGAGCACTTTCCCAACTAGCCCTCAGCTTTCTTTGTAGTTGCTGGGAGCAATATGTCGTCAAGTCTTGCTTCGGTGTGAGACGAACAAGGATTGAGGATTCCTAATCAGGGATGAAAGAGCAATCCCTCATGAGTCTGACTGTAGGGACATGCAGAGAAGAAGAGTGGCGCGGCAGCTGGCTTCAATTTACAGGCAATGCAATCAATTCAGAGCACAGAAATATTGGCACACACACACATGCACCCAGACACACTCAGGGCAATCCAGCATGTTGCGAAACAGAAATGAATGCTGCACTCGTTGAGGATGTTTTGCAGCTTCTTGAGGATTCACAGACATAGATGATTTTTTTTCTACATGTAATTTATTGTTCTAACATCCTTAACCAGCTGGATGGGTGGGTTTCATTATATTAAATGTTGCTAAAGAAACATAAATCTACTGCTTTCTGTTATCACATTTCTATACAGGAAAAAACGCTCGACATACACCTCTTGTATTGTTCATATTTGACAGCTGCCAGTGATATTTTGGCTCAATATTCAGCTAAAATGACAGAAGAAATCAGGACAATATGCTTTGCCAGTCAATAAGACTGAAAACTGACTTTAATAAGCTCATTTCCTCCAGTAAGAACAAGAGCCTCTCATTTCCATAAAGGATTTAGAAGTAGGAATTACTGCAGTATCAGGAGAGTTTTAGGCTGTTTAACAAGCCCATCAGAGAGCAGTCAGAGGCGCTACACCCTTCACACACCGACTATATTAGCCATTTTTCCACCACATCCATCAGTGCAGACATCTGTCTCTGAGCCAGGACACAGCTCTATTTCTTCACGCACATCTCTCAGCAAGTTTGATTTAGATGCTGCCCTGACTCCCACTTCACTGATTTCTTTATCTGCGGTATTTTGAGATTTTGTAGCTCTTCTGTTGTTTCATTGCAAATGGGCTTGCCATTTGCAAGAAAACATATTTTCTTTCAGTAATAATCCTATACTTACATTATTTTGGTGCCTTATGGTAAATTTCCATAAGATGCAAACAGATGCAAACTTTGTGGTTGAATTTACAATCGGTATGAATAATTTTGAGCCTGTATACAACCTAGAGTGCATTATGCATCTTTTTTATTTCGTTTTCTCCGCAGGGATAAGCTTGCTGCCCGGAGAGTGAGATCATGTTGACCTTCTTCACATATCAAGTGGAAGCTGATTGAAACTGACATGAATCCATAAGGGCTTTTTAGAAAACCTTATTACTTTATATTCCTGGTTCTATTCCACATAACTGACCAGAACCGCCACGTTTCAGCTGCAGCACCGCTTCCCCACTGCAGTAAGGTGGGTCAGCAGGTTCCACAGGTCACATGACATCAATGACAGGAACCAGAGAAGTAAAACTGAAAAGCAAGACAGGAAAAAGAAAAAGAAACCCTCAGGAATCGACGTATCCGTGGATAGAATGAAGACATGGTAACGAACAGGTGCTGAGCCAAAAGAATGGGCCGTGGAGTGAGTCAGTGAGGTTAATTTGTCCCTGCTGATGTTTTTTCTCTGTCTGTGCCTAGGCTAAACACACACGTAATTACAGTATCGGTTCAGTGTTGTGTTTCAAGGTCACCTGTGTGTGTGTGTCTCCACACTTTATTAATCACAGCCATTTTTCCTGCTTAGCCCACTTGAAAACAGCAGAAAGAAAGAGCGAGAGCAACCAGGTGTATACAAGAGGGGGACGACACATACATTATATCGCTACAGATGAAATCTTCAGAGTTCAAATTTTGTTTCCAAATGATCAATTAGAGTTCACAGTAAAAACAGATGAGTTTTCATTTGTAAACGAGAAGAGTGAAGATAACGCTGAAGCCAAAATGATGGCAAGCTCAATGCAGACGATGGCTGACTTGAGACCAGATGTGCAAAACACGTTTTCCAGATGATTTCACATGATTTTTCACACAAACTTGGCTTTAGCTCTATAAATTACCTATCAGTGCTTGTTTATAAAAGTGTGCACTTAGCACAGTTGTGCTCTGGAACCACTTTGCTGGACAGCTCTGGTTAAATATTTCCTAGAAGCTGTCGCTCTCTTTTTCATCTGTGCAATATGGTGGATTTTAATGCTGGGTTGCATGAAGGATTTCAGTCGATCTCTACAACATCAAAGTTCAAGTCAGCTAACGCAAATTCTAAGTTTCATAACCCTTTTCTCGTCCCATCATGATTTTTCCATGGATGTGTAGCCAGAAGTGTTGGAAGGTGGGTTCAGTAAATTTCCTCCACGACTGAAGCCAGCTTCTTAAAAGAAAGAAGCTTTGTAGAGGAAATCAGAGAAACTACAAGCAGAATATGCCTCTAACCGCTCTTAAAAGATTAGGCAGGTCAGCAAATCCTTTGCTTTCTCTGGCCAATGTTTTGATCGTAGGGCAACATTTTCCTGAATAGTTTCTGCATTCAGAGGATGTCCTGAGTGTAACTGCTGGAATAAGTCACACTAACTAAGTCAGAGGGGATAGTTCAAGCTTCTTGCTTGCTTGGATTTGGGGAACCAGAACTTGATGGAGGGACTGTATGACTGCTCTGAACATCAAGGTAAATGCCACTGGAAAGGAGGCTGCCCTGGTTCCCTGATTACGAGTTGAGATGAGCGGAAAATAAAGCCAACCGATAAAAGTAGGACATAGCGGTGGAATACTAGGAAATTGATTTTCATAATTATTCAAAACTAAAATGGATTTATCAGATAGGCTAAGGATAAGCGGCAGGACTGAGGTTTCATAGGAGCGCTCCATCCAGTCTGACAGAGCTCGATTTATCTGGCCCAGAGACAGCCCAGAAGATTTGCAGCTCTAACTGCAGTAGAAGCGTGGACTCAAGGGAGATAAATCTAAACGTTTGGCACCGTTTTCAGATTTTTTTTATTTTTTTTTATTCGTAAAACATGTTTGAAACCATCTATCATTCCCAATCCAGTTCACAGTGCTTTGCAGCGTCTGATGTATAACATCCAAATACAACACACTGAGGTTTGTTGTTGAATCGTGACAAAATGTGAAGAATTTCAACTGGTGTGAATAATTTTACAAGGCAGTGAAAGTATACCATAACTGCAGTGGTTTGATTCATTAAAATAATGTTTTGCCTGAATGTTATATGATTAGCTGTGGTCTTGTCAAAGCTCAACTGTGGCTTCATAATTAAATGTGCCATTTGTCTGATCTGACAAACCGCATGAACTGTTTTGAATAAAACCCATGTGTTTTATTTGCTCATAATAATTCAGCTTATATTGGTATTATTAATGTTACATGGTTTCTGTAGAACTGTGACCGATGGTTTGCAATCCGAAGGGACCAAACCAAACAATGCGTTGGTCTTTCTGCTTTGATTTCTCCATCCTCACTTTTGGGTCCTGCCAAAAGCCATTTCTTTTCAACTCGAAATCGAGACTTTTGTTTCTACACAAGTGCCGTAAATATACATATCAACACCCATTCACTGCTATTAATTGATTTGGCATGTTTTACTGGTGCCATAGCAGAAACATGCCCATAGGATCGCATTGAAAATCAACAATTAAGTTAATCTTCACGAGCATGTCAGGTATTCGTTTCGTTAGGGGCTCAGCTCTGTGGCCAGAAGCTGAAGCTGCAAAACGTTTTAGGTGGAGACAATCCCCATTAAAATTTCTGAGAATGTTTTTTCTCCTTCTGTGTAATTTGATTACATTGATAAAAACAGGTTGTAAGTGTGTAGCAGTGTAGAAAATCCATTTCTCCAGCATATCATTTAATTCTGGCAAATACTTTTATCGAAAAAAAAAAATAAAATAAAAGCTACTGCAGCCAATCCAAGGTTTGGTCATGGAAAAACAGTTCAGGAATGAAAAACATAAGATGGTAACGTTTATTCCGGTTCCCTGCTTTGGCTGTGTTCACATTCCCATTATTAGTTCATTAAATCATGAGGCGGCATAATTTATTGTTTACAAGCTAAATTAAGGCATTAGGAAAGGGCAGGCCTCTAACTAGGGACTCATCCCATCCCTCTCATTTCTCCGTGTCTCATAGATGTTCCTCCCTTAGACTCTGCGGGATCCTTTGAGTGCTTGGCAAGCGTCTCAAACCCAAAACCCATCAACATGGTTGCCATCAGGCATGAAAGACCAGATGTCCAGCCATTTCAAACAACATTAAAAGACCAAGTCCTTCACACACCGCTCCTCTAATTTATTAAAAGAAATTTTGCCCTGCTCTGCTTTATTTAATTTTTTTTAAGGATTTATACACAGCAAGGTAAATAAAGCAGACAGAGCTGCTAGTGCTTGAAGCTATCTGATGAAGGAAAAATAAAACAACAACAAATGGCAGAGATCTCAGCATGACAAAACCAGCAAAAACACACATAAATGACTCCAGAAAGTTGCTTCCAGACCAGGTTTCCAAGCTTACATGCAGACTTAAATAGGAAATATAGCCTGATTTTCCACAGATAGAAGATCTTATTAACACACATCTAAGGTGTAAGAAACAGAAACAGATGCTTGCCTTTCCTAGTGAAGTTTTGTTTTAGTATTCAGCTTCAGTCAAACATAATATGTCTTGTGGCGTTTTGCTCTTCACAGCTCCAGCCTGCAACAAGTTCAGGACTGTTTTGTAGACTGAACTTAAAGTAGACGTTGAAATGCAGCTGGACAAAAATGCTCTAATCCATGTTTGTGTGTGATTGTGTTTTGGAAGATACTTGGAGCTGCATCTTTCCCCCATGAACAATTCATTATGTCTCTAACGAAACAAGGTTTGAGTGATAGACTTTGACTAGACCCCACAGCATGATGCTTCCACCCCTTTGCAAGGAACTGTACCAGCCATAGATATTTAATCTTAATTTATAGTCTCAAAACACTTTCTTTTTTTTCACTGTGCTTGCTCCCATCTCCATAGACACATGCAAAAGAACATTTCTGCATTCAAGAATCCAAACATTCCTATTCAGATCTTCCTGTGATAAACAATCTGACCACTTCACAGTTAGTCGTTGTATTGTAGGCCTTTAACGGTATGTGTGTTTGCGTCGGAAACCTTAGGTATGGCCTTTCCAGTTCAGCAGGTATGCGTACCGAATTAATACAACACCTGAACACGTGCAGAACGTTAACTTGTGGAACTAATGTGTGGAATTCAGCATTCCACCATGCATCTGAAGTGATGCCGGAAAAAAAGAGGATTCCCAGCGATTATCAAAGTCTGCTATTTGGGAGCAATATGGTTTCTATTTTGTCTACATTAACAAATTAAAACAAAGGTTCACCTCTTTTTTTTTTGTTTTGTTTTTTTCTTTTAACGGAAAAGTATGTCACATATAAACATCACTGGTATAAAGAAAAACATTCTGAAGTCAAAATCAAGCTGCCTGTAGATCCAACCAGTCCTGAAAGCTGTGGGAGTCTTTACAGCAGAAATGCTAGAACATATTCTGGATAATTAAATATATCTATGAAATATAATTATTGTCAGAAAATGTTGGTAATATTTGCTCACATTTGAATAGACTGCAAACAAAAAGGTTTCTTTTGATTGAAACCTACTGAGCTGGTACATCAATTTGAGATTTTTATTAAACTGTTACATCCATAATGACACACTAAAAATGTTTAAGTACTAAGAATCTGTAAAAACATAGTGTGTGTTCATTTAGCACACACCATTAGCTGGGAAAATGTATAGTGCTGACTCAAAAAATAAACCGAAAGCCTGAACCACCTGTGAAGCAGCATGATGCAAACTGGCCTGGGATGGGACAGCTGCAGCTGCAAAATTACACCAATAGAACAGGGTGATAATTATACATTATGGTAAGAAAACTATAATAAGACAATTATGCCTCATGGCATTACTTAAACAGAAAGGAAAGCGAGTCACTTATCCATTTTATTTTAATTGTGGCAGTTTAATATAGCTAAAATAAATACATAAACATCATTCTTTTTTTAATAAACTGTCAGTGTGGTACTCATTAGTTTAGCTAAAATAGAAAAAAAAAGTTTTATCTTATATTTCACTTTTTGTGAAATATAAGATTATGCCAAAATGAGAAAAAAAAAGTCTTCTCCTGCTTCTTCTTCAATGTTTGCGCTTGTGAGGACAGGAGATGCATTTTGGGTGAACAACATGGAGGAAAAAAGAGTGTATGCAGTAACTTTAGTGTCATTAAAGAGGCTACAGTGTAAAGATGAATCATCAACTGAGCCTGAAATTTAAAAAAAAAAAAAAATTTGAATCCCAAACCAAGTGCTCACTGTTTGGAGCTGCTTCAGGCCCGTTTCTCTGACGACCACAGTGTGGGTTTGTGGTCGGCACAGGGTCCATTTGAAACCTAGGCTATGTTTGGCACCGAAATCCCAGATACACACATCAAGATTCAGACTTTTGAACCCACGTTTATCCTCCCACTCCTTACCGCGCACACATGCGTGCTGGCCATCAACACATGTGCGCGGAGGCTTGTTTGTGCAAAGCATTTCAGCGTGACGCTTTCCCGGCACATTAAAGAGCTCACCCCCCCTGCAGGCTGAGCTGCCTGCCCTCCCCCGGCACACGTCCAGGACAGCCAGGACAGGGGGTCCAGTTGCTTTATCAGCTTTGTTTTGATTTTGAGGAGTCAATATCCAAAAACAGCTGCTGATGCAGAGCTCTGGATTTATCATTGAGATGCTTTTAGGCAGGAGCAACACACTTAATGCTGCACTGACTCAGCTGAAATCTCCCAAATTACTTTGTGTTATTTGGAAGTTTAAGATTAGCATCCAACAGGAAGCTTTTTTTTTCACATTTTCCAGGAAAGGAGGAGAAATGAAAATGACACAAAGCATCATTTCCTTCCATATCCTTTACAATCAGCACAGCAACAACAAAGCTGATATTTGTCAGCCTTGCTTTCTTAGTAGATCCCAGACATCAATCTAACTCAGCAGATGATACAAAGGGAACCGGTGTTTTGTTGAGGAAGTATTTAATTGATTACCATCTGCTTAGATAAACTATTACAGAAGCTGCTGTCTGGATATTTTACCCATGAGCCAATCTGCAAGCAGTTCTTTGTGGCTGGGTGTAACTTTTTAGCTGAAACTATTTGAAGATTAAGATCAAATCACATTCATGTGGAAGAACGTCCCAGTCGAACGCCGCACAAAAATGCAACTTGAAAAACTTTGTGTCGACAGACACTCCCTGTCCAATCTGATAGTTATTCTGCAAAGCAGAAAGGTCAACAAATTTTCCATAGATGTGTAAAGCTGGTGAAGACATGACCAAGATGACGTTCAACTGAAATGCCAATAAAAGTTGATTCTTCACACTATTTACTTAAGGGTATGATGTTAAATGCAAGCCACACTTTCCATAAGTATATTCATATAATAGATTTGTAATAAAGTGTTTTCCACTGTCCTTCAGTTTCACAATAATGAACAACTTTGTGTTGCTCTATCACATAAAATCCTACTAAAATGCACTAAAGTGTGTGATTATAGGTAGTCACTACTATGTGTGAACCGGTTATTTTGCACCCATTTGATGCAATTACTTTGAATCACTGAGACGCCGGTGCAGACTGGTGCAAAACACAGATGTACACGATTACATTTATCGTCGACATCACACTAAAGTGGCGCTGAGTCTTACAATGACATAGTCGACCCAAATCTTGCCATTCGATGTGTCACGGGTGAGTCACTTCAGGCTAGACATGTGGCAGTCTGGGAACGGAGATGCGGTTCCCTCCCCATGTCACTACTTTCACAATATCTGCTGAAGCCAACCAGCAGAGACCCCCCAAACAGCGGCCTGCAAAAGCCTCATCCACAGATGGTTCAGAAATATGTTACTTCCACAAGTGCATCACACAACAACAGAAGCTTTAAAATATGCATAATACTTATGTTTTGATAAATTTATCGTCAAAGTCTGCCACTTCCTGAGAAAACGAGGGGCAGGAGAATATATGTCTGAATAACCGCCGAGTCATTCAGTGAGCAACTCTGACTAAAGCAGAAAGTGAGGAAAAACATATACAGATACAATAAAAAAGCACAACACAGTGCAGAAACCATGATTCTCTGAGATCTTAGGCCCCAGAAATCACTTCCACATGCCGGACTCTGAGAAGCCTAAACAAGATGGTGATTAATGGTATTTACAGGCACATTGTCAGAGCGGGCGGAAAACGCAGCTTTAAAAGCCCCAGTCCATAGAAATTATTCAGCCGCGTGTGCTGAGTGTCTTGAAGGTGAAGTGGTTTACTACTTTAATGAAAGGAGGACTAGTTGCGGAAATGGAGACAGAAAAAAACAAAAGAAACTTCTGCCACATACCTGATTTTAGGAAGAAATGGAAGTGGAGCCCAGCAAGATGTCAACATGGAGGGAGAGAAAAAGAAAAAAGCAAGTTAGAGGTAAAGCATTACGGTACATTGAATTCAGCAGTGAGCCACGTGTCTGTGAGCATGCATGCATCTACGGTCAAACGCGATGCATGTGGCTCAGTTGTGTTGATCTGCATGCGTGACGGCGGGCCTGGAGCGAGTCAACAGCTACAAACCGAAGCCGTCCGCCAGCATGTCAACACTTCAGGCAAAACAAACGTCCAACAAACCACAAATCACACACTCAGATGTTGGTGTACCTCCACACCTCATTGGCATCAGAATAGTAAACTGATCTTAACCATCACACCCACGCAGGCTAACCCCCGGACCTCTAAACTGACTGGGATATCACTTACTGGTTGGTTGCTGCTCTGCTGAAGCCCACAGTTGGGAACAATGGCAAGGCCCAGCTTGGTTTTTGAAATTTTAACATTAGAATAAGATATTTGTATTGAAATTTCTAGAGGTAAGGATGCTTGCAAATAAAGACTTTAACAGAGGACAACGTTTCTTCAATCAGCAGTAACAAACGTTTGAAGATTTCAGGTGTTGAGATTTCTCTAGGTCAAAACAAATATTGTACAGACTAAAAAGTGTGGAGGACACAATCAAACCAAAGTCAAAATCCCAAACACCAAAAACTTGTGACAGAATCTTTTCACTTTGTCATTTAAGTGGATTTCATTTTGACATATCTCATCTACCTGCTGACACACTCTACAAGTGGAAACGCATCTGAGAAAACAGCAGCTGCTCTCCACAGTATGTTGTATTTATATGTTTTATTTAGATCAATTGTCCAGCATGTAATTCTGTGGCATACCCATTTTATCTCTAGCTATGTAGGCTGCCACTAAAATATTCTATAGCATGAGTCACAACTATACTGTATACTGTATCGAGAAGCCATACAGTACACTCCCTGCCTATGCATCACTGCTGCAACATTTATGTTTTTGCTCTGCAAATATCCCAGCTATGAACAGATAATGACATTACCTAAGCTCATGATACTACTATGCAGACACTCAATCTGCAGTCATGAAGATTCACTCATGGAGAATGTTTGATCCAACTGACCTATTTTCTGATATTCAGCTGCGAATAAATATTTGACCATGTGCGGCTCCTCTTGAACTGGGTATAGAGTGTTTCTACTAAGGGAGCATTCAGTCCAAGAAGGTCATATTATTGGGTAAAAGGTAAAAAAAGACACATTGACATTACTGTGAAACATAACTTAACATAACATAACTAATACACAGTTCAAAGATAAATCTTTATAGTCATAAAAAAAACTCATTTCACAAATTAGGCCTGATTTTTTCATATTTGTACCTCAAAAACATATTTTTAGGTACTACTACATGTGAGGCAATATAAAAACAAGTGACCTGGTGATTATTTCTTTACTCTTAGCATCAGTGGTGCTTATAACTAGATATTTCTGCTCAACCAGACATCAAGAAACAAATGTATTGTCTTGTAAAAGAGGCAGAAGTAGCTTTTGTTCTCTAAAAATTCTTGCTTGGATTATATCAGAAGCCAGCCACCATAGGACTACGGAAAGCTCTCAGCTATTGCCGATTCCTGAAACCTGTAAAACTAAAACTGAGCCCTAATGCACAATCACATGTTTGAGACATCCGAGTTGAGTCTCCAGGAGTTAAACCAAGCAGTCCTGAATACAAATACCAAAATTCCCACAAGCCAAAACTAAAAAGGACCAGAAAAAGCTGCCAAAACAATTATATCTGAGACCATTTGGGTAATAAAAAAAGAAAAGAAAAAAAAACTCAAATAAAACTAAAGCTTTAAAAATACCACTTTATCGAAGTTTTTCTGTAAATGAGAATGAGCAAAAAAAATATGGTAGAACACATTTCAGGGCCAGACCACAGCGTGCAAATACTTCCAGGATCATAAATTTACCCAACTGATAAATTTAACTCCATTTTCAACTTTATGAGACGAGTGAGCCCTGATTCGTCCAGAAGTGAAAGCTCAGTTAATTCCCCAAAATTAGCAGCGTGGTTTTAGTTGGTGGTCTGAGAGAAAATCCTGACTGTAAACGATACCCAGGAATGTTCAAACATATTACAAGACACACAAACTGTGCAGAGATTTGTTAGAACAGCCAAGTCATCTACTGGAAGTACCCGGCATCCTGAATATTTCTGGACACAAGGGGGAGCCTTTTGGCAGCCAAGCAGGTGAGAAGCTGCATTATCCATCAGTCGCTCTCCCTTGAGGAGCGGATCTGACAGGGCCATGTGGAAAGTATATCTGAAGTCCTTTTTTCTGTTGTTTTGGTGAAACTTCCATCACCTCATAAACACTGCCCCAGAACACTTTACATGAGAGATCATTCATTAATCAGGACCACTGGCACTTTAATGGCTAGTCAAACCCAAACTCAGGGCTGTGACTGATTTATTGGCAATTGAAGAAGAAAGTTATTCTTTGGTGAAGTGGTGCTTTTTCACAGCTAAAGGAATTTAAAGAGACGGCAAAGAGAATATCGTAATCTCAACATCGCCACCTGCAAATAATAACAGCCGGACTGTAAACATTTCTTTACATCATTTAACAGCCTCAGAAGACTGGCACCGACTCTGCTTGGACTGTTTTTCAAGCTTTGTCTTTCCTTCAGTCTTCTTTTTTCCCCCCAGCCATCTCTGCCTATGCGCTTTTCTCTACATCAAATCGTTTTCTCCAACTTGCAGACCCTCTTTCAATGGCAGATTAATGTTTTCACACAAGGTGATGTGATGGGAAGCTCAGTTTGCACCAGTAAGAAGTTAGCTTATATTCTACTAAGCACAAGAGGAGAGCAGCAGTGTTGTGGGTCAATGTTTCAGCCACTTCAACAGGCAACATTTGGTTGAGAGGAATGAATTTAATTTAATACCCAATGTATTAAAAATGCAGTCAATGAAAAAAATGAATGACTATGCCAAATTATAAAGAATTTAAACACCTCAATATGAGCAAATCAACCGTTTTTACAATTATTTCAGATAATTGTTTGCCTAAAAAAATAAGAGATATCTTTTTTATTTTAATTTTTTTTACCATTTCTGATCAGGTAAACATTTTGTTGTTTTATTCAATTAAGCTTCATATGAACAAACATGCATTAAAAGGTGATTGAGTGTTTAAGTGCATCACTCATTACAAGCTAAGATAATGTTTGAATGTTTTTATTGTTAAAAAAGTCCATATTCCTTGTGCATGTGTGGATTTTCTCCACACACTCCACCTTCCCCCACTTACCAAATCATTAGTTTAATAGCAGCTAAATATGTTCCAGAAGCTTCTCTTCTGTGTGGATCTACTGACTTGAGGATTGATTAAATGACTAATTGATCGCTAGTGGACACAAGAAATTACAAATCAGGTCCTTATTTAAGAATCCTTATTTAAGAATAATCATAATTTTCCAGCACAGACACCACAAATTTGAATAAAACAAGAAAATGGCAGCACTTTTCGACATCACACAGTTTCTCTATATTTTAAAGGTAAGAGAGAAATATGGGTATTATACATAACACCTTATTGAATAGAAATGGTAACAAATATACACAATTGTAAAATTAAGATTCCATCCATACGTTTTTCCATCTACACCAACAAAATCTTTCCAGGACGGAGGAAGAAATTAAAAGGAGGTGTGAAATCTTTAGGCGAACATGCAAAATGGATGCATCCTGCAGGTAATATGAGAATAAATTACAACTACATCACAAAAACAATATCATCAATCAATCAACATTGATAATCACACACAATACAGAATGTTATACACAAAAATGTTTTCTTTCTTCAGTCTCCTTTTTCTCAAATATTAACTTCACAAGGAATATTAGACTAAATAAGAAATAAATATAAAGTTTTTCTATATAGAAATGCTGGATGGATTGCTTTGTGGAGGACATGAAGATGGATTTACTGTTGGAATAAACAGCAACAATGGGAGGGCAGCACCAAAAACAAGTTTTGATCATTACTGGATAATAAAACCATATTCTCATTTCATGCTGCTAAATGTTTTGATAGCAGATCAGATAAATAAATCAACTTTTATCATACAGTTTAACTTTCTGAACCGTCTGTAAGAAGGACATATTTTGCATTACCGATTCAGGGTGTAGAACTTGTGGTTTCATAAGAAACAAGACAAGATGAGATTTTATCAATATTCTGGGAAAAATTAAGAATTTCCGTTTTGTTTTGGGTCTTACCAATAAAGTAAAGGTCGAGGTCTCCTGCTGCTTGCCTGGTTTCTGGAGCCATGCTGTTCTCATTACTGTAACTTTACTCGTCTCACATACACAAACACACTTATACACAAGCAGCACAAAAGCACACTGAGCCTCTGCAACTGTAACTTTCACGTTCACGTCAGAGATGGGTCAATGATGTTGCTTAATTGGGTTTAGATGTCCAAATTGTTATTTTCTGTGATTTATGAATGACCGTTCTGGAGCGCTTTGGTGAGATGTGTAGCTGAGAGCTCAGGTGATTTTCAGGAATAATGGATGCCTTTTGTGAGGGAACAGATTAAAGTGTTGTTGGGTACAGGAGCCGCTGAGCTGCGGTGGTCCTGCTGTGACTGCAAATCTACATGGACCCTCAGCTGTAACTTAAGTAAGTCAACACAACGATTATTAAATCCCGCAAGGCATGTGAAAACGTTCTCCTGGGCTCTTTCACTGTCATACCTGATACTTACAGCTCATGCATGTTATTCATGGTAACATAACTCAAACGAATCAATGCTGCACCTGAACTGATTATGATTTAAGACCTTGAGTTATATCCGTGTTTTCTTTACAATAAATCATTTAGAAGCTGGATTTCTTCTTTCTGCGCTTGCCTTTTCGCCTTTTCTCACTCTTTCCCTTTTGATTTTTTTTCCTGCGTTGTCTTTCCAGCATCCTGACATCATTTCACTGAACTGATGAAGGGAAGCACACACACACACACACACCCCCCCCCACACCCACACACACACACACACACACACACACACACACACACACACACACACACACACACACACACACACACACACACACACACACACACACACACACACACACACACACGCACACACACACACACACCCACACACACACACACACACACACACATGCATATGCTTGTACTTCTATTTGTCTTACAGTTTTTTATTAACTTACATTAATTTTAGTCACAGCATTTATTCCTAACAGAGACATTTTCTTTAGCATAAAAACAAGACTTCTCGTTACCACTGTGTCACACAGGGCCTGGGTTTTGGGTCCCACAATGTAGTAAATGGGCCTTATAAGGTAAAAAGTGCTAAACACACACGCAAACACAGGGACTGTCTCAATGATGGTGACTGACCAAAGTCCACACTGATCATTATCTGTTCCCTCTCCCCAGAAGGCTAAAACAGCACGGATCAACATGTGGACATCTTCTCCTCT
This sequence comes from Poeciliopsis prolifica, assembly GCF_027474105.1. Taxonomy (NCBI): domain Eukaryota; kingdom Metazoa; phylum Chordata; class Actinopteri; order Cyprinodontiformes; family Poeciliidae; genus Poeciliopsis; species Poeciliopsis prolifica. The sequence continues at coordinate 9,365,425 of NW_026562384.1, forward strand.
GCATTGTCGCTGAGATAGGGAGCCATTAGCTAATAGCTCGTCTTCAGGCTGAAGGTTAATCCTTTCAAGATAAATATTCCTCTACTCAATAAGGGTTGTCGAGCAGAGTCCTTTTTTCCCCCTCACAACTACAAACCTCAACACATTTGATATGAAAGACCCATGGAAAGTGGTGCGTGATTGTGATATGGAAGGTTAATAATAATATTTGGGTTTCACTTCACATACAAAATGTATGTGAAGTGAAATCTGTGCCAAGCATTTCTGTTCAGCCTCTAAATAAACCCAGTGCAAGAAATACTCAGCCCTTTTGTAAACACCTCAGAAAACATGAGTGAATAAACAATATTTAAAGGCTAATCACTGCAGTGATTTCAATCAATCATGTAAAACCAGTCAGCAGATTAATGTTAAAGCCTATAAAAACAATATGTGATGGAGGGAAGCTTGAACATTTCATTTGAATGACTGAAAAACTTAAGAACAGCTGCCACCTACCAAAGCATCACAAAGGACCTCTGGAAGCTGTAAAGACGATACACTGGGCCAGACCTGTTCCTCCCAGCAGGACCAGGATCATAATCATGCAGTCAAATGTACAATAAATGAGTCACATCAAGAATCCCCAACATTAGTGTCTTTAGAGAGTCTCCTGGTTGAAGACGTCTAAATCAAATGAATGGATCATTATTAGCAGACGTTGACGACAAACTGAGCAAAGGACATGAGTAAAACATGCCAGACTTACAAAATACTCATAAAAGAGAGGAAATCGTGTATTATTTTCCTTCCATGACAAAATTGTCCACTACTTTGTGTATACTTTCACTTGAATCCTCAATAACATGCATTGAAGTTTGGGGATGTATCAAATCAAAGTCTAAAATAAGCAAGGGGTATGAATACTTTTGTAACATAATGTAGTTTATTCAAATCAGAACGTAAATATTAAAATAATTGTGATATTTGGAGAACTTGGAGACCATGCAGAGCCGACTGAGAGAGGATCACAGGACAGACAGCACAAAGGGGACAGAGGGGAGTGGCTGTGACACAGGCTGCTTTCATTACACAGTCTGTTAGTGATGGAAGGAAGGATGAAACTTGTACTGATTGAGCGGCTGGTTATGGTTGCCTCAAGGAGATGATCTGCTGGCTATTTCTGTGAAAAAAGGACGACACATGTGAGCTACAGATGAATACCAGAAGTCTCTCTTATCCCGGTTCCCATGCCATAGTCTTTGAAGCTATTTGTCATTTGTCCATCTCCTCTTCATTCTCTGTGTCATCATTACCACATCTTCTCCTCTGCGCATTTACATTCTCCCGCTCCCTTCGCTTCCCATGTCCTTACGGAGGCAGCTGCCACTCTTATCGCATAACGAAGGGCCAGGTCACACATCTGGCATCTCCTGGCAGGGAAGTTTGCCCCCCACACCCCCTGTCCCGCCTCCACCATCGCCCCCTCCACCCACCTTTATACAGCAGACTGGCTCGAGATCTTTTGCTGGCTCTTCGTGCCTCCTGAAAAAACAAAACCGATACAGAACCAAAACACCAAGGGGAGGTCTGTCTTTCATCTCGGAGCTGTGCAGAGGTTACACATGCTCCTGCTCAAGAGTTTTTCAGCATGCACTGGAACCCAGCATTTATCAATAATCAATTAACCAGAGCTTAATGTGGTTATCAAACTCTAATCTCTGGTTGGTAATTTGAAAGCTGATGCTCCTTTTTATTTTTTTAAAACAAATTAGAAACGAGGATAGTCAGGTAAAGGTCACTTTGACTATGTTATGCAGTACCTGTTTTCTCTCCCACGCAGCACTGCCCCAATTTGCGGGTCTTGCGGTGCTAAATATTTGAGCTGCTGCAAAGCAGTTTGTCAGCCAGTTGTGACAATGTTAAGACCAAACCTAACACAGCCCATTGAGTGAGCGGAAGGCCGCTAATCTCCCTGCACCGACACCCTGCAGACTCATTCACTAAGTGCTGCGTACTGCAGCTTTAACACGGACCAACAGCAGGCTGATCCGCGATTATACATACGCAGTCAAGCTGCATTTTAATACTTGTGCTGAGCTCAGACTTCAGCAGGCGACTCTAATGGTCTTGGAAGCCAGTTTATTGATTTCAAGCGTAACTGGAAGCAGCTGTTTCCATGGCATTTATTCTAAAACCACTTGTAACTTTTAATATGAAAAGCTGGACCACAATGCAGTCATTTCAGTTTAATTTATTGCAGAGGAAATGTGCTGCACAAATGCTCAAATGATTAAAATGTGGCATCTCAAATGAGAGAATAAACTCCTCTAATCGATTATACAGAGACGGGGTGTAAAATTGACCAATGTGGAATCAATCAAATTGTTTAATACTCTCACATGTATAGAAGGACAAATATATAACATGCACCACTTGTAAAATATTTATGCAATATTTCTGAATGAAGCAGATGGGGGTGATAGTTGGTCGTTTAAAAAAAAAAAAAGATCGCTTTCTTCAGCACAGTTATAGTGAAGAGTGAAAACAATCTAAATAGGTAAAAAAATGGATGTCCGGTTTATTTAAAGTGCCATGTAGAGTCAAGTAGAAGGTTTTCAGGCTCGATGGCACCGAAATCGAACTTTATAGCCTAAATGAACAAAAGCATCTATGAGGTGGAAAACAAATAGAAGATCACCACAAAATATCAACATGGTGATGCCAGCGTCAGGCTGTGGGGATTTATTGTTTCAGGAGGGGAAAATTGTTGCAATATTAATGAAGTTAAAACAAAGCAGTCTGCAATTGCTGTTGCAATCCAGCCGTGCATTTACACGTCTCCAGTGATTAGACTGGAGACGTGTAAAGTGAAGTTGAAGCAAAGGGTCAAAAGGCATCTCACTTTCTGATGGCATGTTAAAAATCAGTGTTATATTGTGTCCTGGTATGACAACTACAGCGGCTTCAAGGTGTCTTGGCTACGTCGCATAAGCACTGACCTTTTCCCCGATCAACATCCAAAAATACCTTCAGTGTCCAGGCGACAGTCTCATGCAAACAAAGCTTGAGAGAAAAACCTATTAGTGGCTTTAAAAAAAACGCTTTCCAAAGAGGGGACATCAATTTCAGTCTGTAGATGAGCAAAGCAATTTAAGACGTACAACAAAATATTTAGATCTGTAATTAAAGCAAAAGGCGGTTTATATTCAGAATAATATGTAATGAAGGCTACTGGGTACACGGTGAAACACTAAGTAGCTTTTAAAGAGAGAAAATAAGTTAAACTAGAGGCAGGGGAATGAATTGTAGCTGCGTGTTTATGGGAATGGGAAGGGGGAGTGCAGAGTGCATCATCACTGCCCCGACAGCTGAGCCCATTAAAGCAAAAGGAAATGTTTGTACCTTTATGTTCGGCAGTTAACATCAGGATGCAACTCTTCCCTGACAGCACAAGATGTCGTCACCCACTCATCCCACCTAATGATCCATCACAACATTGATTTATCTTTGGTGAGCATTTGAGAATGACTTCTGGCTCCGGTTGTCTAAACACGAACATAAAACGATTCAAACAAATTGTCTTATGGAGAAAAAGTCATTCTGAAAGTAAGTTCCTACAAGCTTCCTGAGATAACGCAGCTGTTAAGCTACTAAAGCTGAAGTATAAAACAGGATCTCAAGCATATCACTGCACGAGTAGAGGGAATAAATTTAAAGGGAACGTAAGTATGTGTCTGTTATTGGGTGTCCATGATTGGCTCAGAAAGCATCTGTTCTTCCCACAGAAAACGCTCCTTGATGGAGGAAAACCAGAAACTGTTGAGCAACTGTTGAGTAACTGGTCTGCAACGACCTCGTCTTCACCTTCGCTTCTTTCATATTTCGATTTATAGTTCTATTCTTGAACTTTTAAGAGCTTAGTGAAAAAAAAAGGCTTTTGTCTGATTTAAGGCCAGACAAGCCCATTAGGCCAACACAGATGTATTGTACATGTTGAACGGGATCTCAGTTGGTGCTGCTGCAAATTGCTGCTGTCTGTTGCAATTTCTTCAGACTCAGTTGCCACTTTTGCACATTTTGGGGGTGGCAAGCAAAAGCAGACATTTTAAATCTTTACACATTGCATCACGTTATAGCTATAAACTTCTATGTATGCTTTTGGGATTTAATGTTAAAGAAAAGCATAAATTAGTGCATAGAAATTCTGAATGAAATTTAGAAAAGCTTGCTGTGCATTTCAACACCCCTGTACTATGCTACCTCTAAATAAATAACTTATTCTAAAAATGACGATTGTCATTAGGGAGCCTGCCAAAGAAATTATTTAATTTAATATTTTTAAATTGAAGTAATAAAATTTGTTTATATTTAGAATTTAAAAAATAGTAAATTATAGAAAATTTTTAAAATAAATTGCTTTATGCATAAAACTCTTTGCTATGGTTAAAGTTCAGAACTATGTGCAGACGCCTGCAGGATGTTATCGGCTGCACCCACTACCTACCTTAAGATTTTCCTTGAAGTAAAAGAAGAAAAGAATTAGTTTCACAATTAACAAAATTGTGAAGAAAACAAAAAAGTCTTGAGTCAAAACATCGTGTACGTAGCCTGCGTGGGTGGGCAGGCCAAAGCTTAAATCTTATTGGTCAGTTTTCCTTTGCTCATTTGGCGGCTTGGCGCTTTTTCTGTAAGCTAAAAATGAATGAGCAGAGTTTGAACGGCCCAAAGTTCTTAGAGCGGTCTTTTGGATCCCGGCTGAGCTTTTCGCCGTGTGCGGTTCAGACGGGTCGCCGGTTTATGAGCTTTTTTGATGTTTCTTGAACTGGAGAGCTGGTGGGTCACCTGTTAGCTGACGTCTGTCGCTCTTCCTGAGCATTGTGCTAATACTGGGTTAAACAATTTAATGTAGTCACAACGTTGCCCAAAAGTGTAAAAATTAAGCAAACATTTTGCTGCTCCTTCTCTTCCTTTGGACGTCTGACACCTGAACCTGGGAATAAACATCCTGAATATTTATACATGCATATACTCTTGTTATAAAGGCTGAGTCTAGAAAATTTCTGTCTGTATCCAACAAGTAGCCCTTCATGTTACTCTGTTCCAGTGAAGTAGCTCCCAGGCTCAAAAAGGTTGGTGACCCCTGCTCTGGACAGATCTGTGATTAAGTAGTGAAGAAGGTTAAAGGAGGACAAATATTACTTGTGCGCTTTCACAAATTCCTTCCTGGAACAGCAGTAAGAAGAAAACATGATTTAAAAGAAAGCAACAAGAAGTCATGTGTGTAGTTTGTGAAAAGTCATGTTGGGGACAAACAGGAGATATGAGGAGAGAAATGTTGTGGCCAGGTAAGACAAAAGAAAATTTATAGGAAAACTAAAATTGATTCGGTTGATGGAAGATAAATTGGTAGCGACAAACCAATTTGGGGTATTTCCAGTTTGATTATTTTTGGTTAATAATGCCTCTGGTTTATGTCACATTTTAGAGTTTGGAAGTTTTAAGGCAAATATCATCCCTGGTTATCTGTGAGAAATGCCTTATAAGACGATGTTTCCATGATTCTTCCCTCTCTGACTTCCAGCCAGAAAGTTCAAACTCTGGCCTTGGACGATGTTTTCTAACATACTGCTTGCTGACACCCTCCTGCTGTATTTTCTCCTTTTGCTGTTGGTTGAACCTTCCCAACATTTAAAATGGGACTTGATTTTCGCTTGCCAGAACACACTGGAGAGTAAATCATCAACAACAACAACCAACAGCAAAAATGTACCTCTTGTTTGTGCCGAGAATGTGTCTAATTCAAGTCCACATTGACCCTATATCAACAAATGTTAAGTTTATGGATGTACTATGAGTAATTGGAGCTAAATAAGACATCTTGCCCTGCAGAAAACAGGCGACCACAATGAGCAGGTCAGCTTGCCACCGGCCTTTTAGATTGATCTTCTGATCACTTCAACACAGAAGCTGATTTAGAAGCACCGTAAGCTCTTCCTGCCTTATAACAACAAACCTCTGGCTATTGTGTCTGCATGGCGGACAATCAAATGTGAGGTCAGTGTGAGCCCATGTGTAAAAAAAAAGCCAGATAAGTCCTTACTGACCAAGTGAAATCAGCTGTGTGAAATCAGCACAGAGGCTGAAACCCTGCCTCCGTGCCTTTGGGCTCAGCCAGGTTCCCAGGGGCCCAATCAAAACCCAGAGCCACCCAGCGACCTTCTAACCCTGGCTGTAAGCGCCCTGATTAAGAGCTCATCAACACTCTTGTTGCTGCACACAAGCCCAGCTTTGTCAACCGTCAGCACATATTCACAGCTTTCAGGTCCGCAGTGTCCCAACTCTGGGAGGTAGAGTCTATGTCACCTTTAACATTTCTCACTTATTTAATCTCTTTGTTTCATGCTACTGAATAAGTTTGTGTGTGTGTGCGTGACAGTGAAACAGTGAGGTGAGAAAGGCAGGAAATGAACATCCAGATAACAATAAGCCTGGACTGGTATCCATTCACCTTCACAGCGTGAGTTGATATTGTGCGTCTGCTGAGTTCACAATGTTGGATCAGTTTGGTGTTACAAAGTGGCAGGAGGCAGGAAGACCGTAAGACCCAGGTTTCCAAATGAGGGGATGCACCTTGTAAGTTCAGCTTAACCCTGAGGAAGTCTTTCTAACCCTGACAGACCTGCAGGGTGGCCCTGCCTTTGTCTTGCTGCAGAAAAATTGCCACCATATGCAGCATGCTGAGTTGTGCATTGGGGCTTAAAAGGTTTCTGAAACCAACTGGACAAACTATTGGACTGAAATATTTCTGTACAAGCAGTAAAAAACACTATCCTGATGCTGGACTGCATTTCTAAACTAAAACCAGGAATAGTAATGCAGTGGAAATTGTGAGCCTTTGAGTTCAGCCACTTTTCTCTGCAACTAGAGCTGCAAGTTTTTTGTGGCATGTCTCTTTCCACAGAGGGACAATAAAATTGTATTCCCAATATTCCTCATTTTAAAATAGCTTGACTTGATTTATTGGATTTTCAAGCAGATTCTGAATTGGATTTAGATCCGGACTTTGACTGGGCCATTCTATTACATGAATATGCTTTAATCTAACTGTTCTGATGTAGCTTTGTTATTGTCTAGGGGTGGTAATGTGCTTTTTCCAGTTGTTTGGTACATATACCAACACTGGCAGACTGCAAATACGCCTTGCAATTTGGCATATTGTTGACCTTTTTTCAACAAACACTTTCTTCCTACTAGTTTTTGATAAAGCCCAGAATAATCAACTTTATAACTAAAAGTGATGTCGTCAAAAACTGCTAACAAACATCTGAGGCCTTGGTCATGTTATCTGTTTTAGTACAGCTATTGTATGAAGACAACTTGTGGTTTACTGTGAGGTATTGGAGTAAATAAGGCCTGAGTAATAATACATGTCACAGATTTCTGATTTCTGGGGAAAGAAACCCCAGGTATCATTATCAACCACTGCACAGTTATGTTTTACTTTTTGTCAATCTCTTTAAATCAGAATAAAATACACTAAGATTTGTTGTAATGTGTGAAAATTCAAACAATTTCACTAGCTGTGAATTCTTTTGACAGATACAAGATTAAATTATAATTAAATTACTTGCTTCTTTGTCAGCTGTTAGGCATTTCGGAAACTCAAAAAAGAAACATTTAGAAAGAGAAAAGGGAACATTTTTGATAATATGACCTTCTTGAAATGTTATCTTCAGCCTTTATTGATAACATCCACCAACAAACTTAAATTATGGGTGAAAGACATGTCAAGCTGTGGGAAAAGGACAAGAATCAGCAACAGGCTCCAAGTAAAACACAGAGCTTCTCCTCTGAGTGTCCTGCCAGCTGTTTAACACAAAGTATTCATAAATTTACATCTCATTGCAGCTTGTGACTGAAACTCTTAAAAGCCTTTAAAGAGGCTTCATGCAGATGAATGTTGTGCAAGTCCTCACACAGGCATGCAAACGGAAAACAAATTCAACTTCATGAGACTGGAAGAACCAGAGAGAGAGAAGACAATGGGATATTTGGAAGTTATTAGAGGCCGTTGTTCAAAGAGGGAACTCGTGCGATAGTTTTATTTACAGAAATCCAGAAAGACCATTCACCACAAAGACCATCTAACAGACTTCTGAGGAATTCAGCTTGGATCGTCAGACCAGTTCATCTCTTCAAGGAGATTCACTGTGACAACTAAAGAACATTATTACATGTCGTCTTTGAAAAAGCACATAATATATAGGGATAACCGTGTTTAAAAACGTAAATATGCTGTGTGTGTGCAAATGACAAAGCTTTCACTGAGATGGACTAATGAGGTGAGCCAAGCGCTCTCCAGGCTATACATCAGGCAAAACATCGCTGCTCATTAGACATGATCTTTCCCTCTACCTGCTTTTCCTCTAAGTTGCATGACATTACATTACCCACAAAATTTATCTCATCTCTTCTCATGTAACGTGAACATGCATTCTCCCACAGCCGTACAATAATTCAAAGTTAACCCCACGCAGGAGGACGTTGACTGCGCATATCCGCCCTCCTTTTAATTTTTAGAGAAACAAACCAGAGTACAAAAACCAGCCAGAGATGCTTTTGGCAAACAAAAAGCATGTGCTGTTTATTAGAACAATGTAGCATTCAAGGACCTTTATGGAAGTGCCTGTTGGGAGGGGCAAGATTGTATTTGTACTCTTCATCACCACTAACTACGTCCAGACTGCGAACATCCATATCAGCGCAGAGCAATTGATAATCTACAGGCCATTTTGTTCTATTTCTAGCAATAAATACGATTGATTAGCCCTTAATTACAGAAGATGGTAATCACCTAAAAAGTTGGAAGGATGGTTGGGAAACAATTGAGCCAGTAAACTGAGTGAATGGCAATCTTCCAGAAAATTAAAGCTCCCTTTATGTCAGGGGCAAAAAGTAAGAGATTTTCAGTTTCGTCTGATGATCCGTCCAGTGTTTCATGACACAAGTGTGTTTACAAAGACAGAATTGTCATGTGCTTTATTGATCAGTAGGCCATCAAACAATGTAGTTTTATGAAATGCTTCAAAAATAATTTCAAACATAGTTTTGGCTGTCTGATCATTTATGGTCCATTAGGCAACTCCTGGTTTTCACAGATAAGGTTTTTGCAAACAACATATCATTGTTTAGAGTCCATAATTAGAGCTGAGTATTTCAGTCAAGTCTGGGCTAGTCTTCATGCTTTTTCTGCTCAAGTTGCCATAAAAGCATTGGAGAAGATTTCTTTTGGCTTGCTTCAGAAATATAATTGGGAAAATAGTGAAGCTAGAGCGTGAGACTAGTTCAAGTGTGACTAGTTCAAATAATTAAAATGTTGAACTACAGGTGTAGCTGCAGCCCGGATACATTAACAACAATGAAACTGTTAGCACTAATAGGAGGCCAGGTGTGTAACTTGAATATTGTTAGCACCTTTAAGACCTAAAAGCAGCTATTTCAACAACACTTGCAATCATCACAAATCACTGACAAAGAGGATGAATAAAATAAATTATTCCCATGTTTTGGGTGGTGAACAAAAACAAAATATCAAAAAGATTTTGGCCACTTTAAGCCAATATTTCATGCAATTTTTCTGATTGCAAAATGTTTAGTGACTTAGAAACTGAAAATCAGGAATGTATTAATTGCAGAAATAGCAGTTTGATAAAAACCTCACATTCAAAAGCACTAAAATTTAATCACATGGAAGTGTGGTTGTTATGTGGATGCCAGAGAAAGTGTCTGGCAAAGCTAGCAGCTGGCTAACAGTTAGCAGCTGTCTATATCTTCTAACATAGAAAAGAGAGGTTTGGTAGATTGGAGATTTACCTAGTTGCAAAAACTATTATTTCCATTTTTCAAACAATAGCACCCACACAGCCAGGCTGCTATCAGCGTTAGAGAGCCAGCATGTCTGTCAGTAAAATAAACAGCCTGCCACAGGCTGGCTACTAGCACCAAATTTACGTTGGGTTTATTATATATTTTTGAGAGCGTTTCAAAAAGAAAGAAAGAAAGAAAAACGCCTTGTGGCAATTATTTTAGCTACAAAACTCTTTTGTCTTTAAATAAAGGCAACAATAAGTATAGCTTTTTATTATTTTTGAAGTTATTTAGTGAGCAACTTACAATGTTTGTGGCTTTATTTTACCAGTGAAACCAGGCTACTTGTGAACACTTGAACAGAGCTGTCCTCACACAGATCAGATTCCTTCATCTCCTCACCTTCTCTGTATTTCCATAAACTCTGAGAGGCACGTCAACAGAGGGATAACAGATGAGTCATGGAACATACTCACCGGAGCACTCTGGATGTTTGTATACGTGTGAACGTAATACTCCTTGAAGAAAATCAAATGTATTTGTTAGCAAGGTTGTATAACGTGAATCTGCCACTAAAAACAGATCAAGAGTAAACATTTATAATATCCGATGTGTTTGAATTAGGATGAAGAGGATCTGTAAATAGTTTACAGACTTTATTCCAGTCTCAACATCTTTCATACAACAACAGTATGAGCAGAGAAGACCACAGAGGAGGCTTAAGCGTTGCCAGAAGTCTTTATGGTTACTTCTGATCTGGTGTGTCTGCAGGGTCTTCTGTTTGTTTGTCAACGGTGGTTCTGTGGTGGAGTCAATCAAGTTCAAGACTTTATTGAAATCAATAATATGAATGGGTTTCACAAGGAAATAGGCTAAATTGTTACAGCAGCAACCCATTATCTCTGTTATTAAAGAGATCACTTAGTGGACACTTTGTGTCACCAATAACACAAAAGCAGAAAAAAATAATTTTCAGTCACTATGATTCTCAAAGAATCAAGTCAAACTTACAAAAATATAATGTTGTTACTGAGTGAAGAAAATCAGAGTTATATATATATAGTTTCCACGTCAGCTGCGCATTTCTCAAAATAAGATTTAAGATGCAAAGTTTGACTTTTTAACTAAATCATTTTTGTCTGTTTTAAAATATTATAACTCTTAGTGGTAAAAGTGCCTTCTCACACATGTAGCATGATGTCACCTCTGCTTTTAATTGAACTGATTAATGACGGCTAGCAGCAGGAAGAATTGGAAAATGACTAACATAAAAGTCGATAGGTTATCTGAAATATGTATTTGGTTCTGTTCCAATCTGTAGACAAACTTGAATTTCTGATGCAGGTTTCAGATGATGTTGCCTCATGAGGCATGTTAAGGAGAGCCAGATTCAATAGATGACCTGAGCTCTGAGTTAGCGCTCAATGTGTTTCCACTTCAGTCGTGCTGCTGCAAATTGATGTCCATCGGAGGAGGAGGGGGGGAGAAAAATAAAAATCACAAATATACTAGGGGAACTCTTTGCATCTGGAAATTTGCAGATGGAGATACAATATGAAAAAAGCGAAGAGAAAGTAAGAATGCTGAAAATGTAACTGAAACATGAGGTTTGAATAACAGCATAAAAAGTGTTTGAAGTGACACACATGAGCCTCCTTCCACCACCACAGGCTCCCTCCTCGCCACCGCCCCCTCCAAACGCATTACCTGACCCAGAAATAAAAAACAGCGTGTTCCTACCAAACCATATCAGACACAGACATCTCCACAGAACCACAAAACACGTCTCATCTGACACAACAACCACAGGCTCTCTTGATCATATTCAAACAAAGTCAGGCATCTTTGAAGCCTGCCAGTCTCTGAAAGGTGAGCCTGCATTAATGTGTGGATGTCCTGCGCGATGAAGCACGAGTACTGCTGTGACTGGCAACGTCTGACCAAAGCGGTTGAAAGGAACTCTTGGAGGGGAAAGCGATTACAGGAATATTTAAAAGAATAAATATTCCTGCAACTAAATCAGAATGGTGGATTATCTATTTGGGGAAATGAGCGGAGAAAGAATCAGAGTCTGAATCCAAGGCCAACAAAATCCATCAAGTGAAATCTGTTAGGATCATTAAGTGAGACAGATGGTTATATTATATAGTTTCTAAATAAACCCATCTTTCTTCCTTTCAATTTTTTGGGGTTTGGAAAAGTGTCATTTAACAAAATCTGTTTGCAAACAAGTTATAGCGTGCAAAAAGTAAATTATCATAATGCAAATCTAGGAGGGACTATTTTTTTCATCAAAATGATTATTGAACAGGGATTCTGTAATGCAATAAAAGAAAAATTTTGGCTACACACTTGATTGCATGTCTAAAAAAACTCAGTATAATGGTTCTCCTTCTATTCCAAGTCCATAAAAGTCATCCAATGGCCAAAATATGTAATGAGCTAATGTCAGACACAAAAAATATTCTTAGATACATCAACATAAGAAAATCTAAAAACTACATATGATGTGGAGCTTTGTTTCAGCCCATTTACAAGCCAAAGCTTTTTCTATCTGTGCACAAGTTATCTGAAATGTCAATTTTCTGTCAAACCGAAAATGCTTGTCTGCAAAGATATTGGATTTTAGCAATGCAATGGAGCCAGTGAGGACAGAAAGTCATAAGCCAGTAATTTGCTGATAAACAAACTTGAGTATATTGATGTGATTGCAAAAGCATTTTCAAGCACTTGTTCTGTGCCTCTGCCTGAGCTCAGATCAACTCAACTAAGATTGCATGTCTCTAAAATAACAATACTTCAATCCCTCTTAACGATCTGCTTTTATTGACAAAGCACAATTAAATTACCCTAACAGAACTGCTACAGCAAATACAAACCTCACCAGTTAGTTATTTGTGTTTATAGGACAATAAAAAATAAAATAGATGCACTGACAAAAGTGGGAGGATGATTCTAGATATCCAATTATCAACTCGCCACACTCTAAAAAACTCAAAAATCCTTTCTTTTTTCATCCAGTGAAAACATCTTTCTCACCAATCTTCAGTGTGGATGCTGTGACATAGCGCAGTTAGCTATTTTCAGTATTGGTATGGTTTCATAGGACATGAGGAGATATGCCAATGGTTCAGTAGAGAGGTGGACAGCATAAGAGACCAAAACTTTCAGGAGATAAAGCAAAAGATTTGTTTTATCAATTAGAGATATCGAACAAAAAACTGAGTGGTGCGTCTCTGTCAGGCTTCTTGCAGGTGAGAGCAAGTTGCTATCCTCTGAAAATACAAACCTGCTAAAAGTCCTTCAGAATCAGTGATGAGTGTGAGTCAGTAGACACACACACTCCTCTCTCTCAAACTTATTATTTCGCGTTCCCCTCTTTCTCACTCTCATACATAGAGGAATAACTTAATTAGTCACATGTGTTGCCAGAAACTGAGAAAACATTACGGCAAGCTCAGGGCAAAAAGAAAAAGCACGTACGACACAAAGTATATCCACGCCGCAGTTTGAAACTCAGATTGAATAAACAGACGGTCCAAATATGTGCACCTTTTGGTCATTTGTTGAGGACTTTCTGCCTGAAGCTCTGTGAAAGATTAATAGCAGAATGTCAGCAAAACAAACCTCCTAACCGTCTCAGTTGGAGAGAGTTTTGATTTGATTATTGTGCTTTGAGTGGAGCATTTGAGCTTTTGAAGGGTGCTTCATTTGTGTGGGAGGGCAGAAGTTTAATGAACTCTCAGATCTAACGCTTTCACAATATCAGAGATGTAAGAAGCAGCAGCACCCTTACTTTGGCCTGAACCATGTTCTATCGTTACCCCTCTTTTGCCATCTGTTTGTTGTACCTTGGGAAGCTCAGGCCAGTCTCTCTTCATCTTCCTCACACATGACCCCTGACATGCCCTTTGACCCATCTGGGGCTTTTCCCTATGGACCCTGAACACTTAGACTCTGCTCTGTCACTTATCACCCACCAGGAAGCCCAGCTTGTCTGACATGGAACAGCTTGGCCCAGTCCACTTGTTCCTCTTTCAGGGGAAAACTAAAAACCAAGAAGTGGTTGGAAAAGAAGACGTTAAAGGCTTCAATTTGTGTGACATTTATCTGTCAGCACATTGGGATACATAACCTTGCTTCTTTTATGTTTCTCTAATCATTAAAGAATAGACAGAGATCCCATGTAATTTGGATTGTGATTATTGCTTTGTACTTCTCACTCATTTTCTTTGCAAAACGAGACAAAATTGGATGCAAAAACTAGAATGTGTGATCTTCTAGTTAACAGATTGAATTGGACAGAAAATACAGATGTTTTGACCTCAGCCAGCAGTAAAACATACTGCAGTAGGAAAATGTCATCTCAAAAGCCAGACTTCTGTTTTTTTAATAATTTTTTTGTTCAATTTTTAGACATTTTTCTTCAGGCTTTGTGAATGCACACCCCATGGGATTTAAGAGGGAAGGTAGCAGCCAGGTGCTGCTAATCAAATACACCGGATTAGTGGAACACTGGCAGAGTGACCACCTCTATAAAGTGATTTATTATGGCTTGCTGGGCTGGAGCATGCAGGTGTGCGATTACTGAGTGTCAAGGAGCAGAAACACAGGAACCAATCTCGGAAGGGTTTTCTCATTCTTTAGTGGAAAACATTGTGCAAAAGTTGAAGACATTTCAGATGCAAATCTTCCATGGAGAAGTTTTGCATCTGAAAATTCCCCAGCATTAAGACCATAAAATTCCCAGAGAAAAGGCAATAAACCCAACAGCCCCATCCCAGATGTTACGACCTCAGCTAGAATCCATCCATTCATTTTCTAACACCCTAGTGTGGTCGGGAGGTGCTGGTGCCCATCTCTGGCTGACGTTCCAAGCGAGAAGCGGGGTCACCGCTTCTCACCGCTTCTCAACCTGCGACAGGTGGTCAGTCTGTCGCAGGGCAACACAAAGACACACACACACACACTCACACCTACAGAGAATTTAGAAACACCAATTAACCTAACAGTCATGTTGTGATGTTGTGCAGAAAGACCCCGGGCCAGGAATCAAACCCAGGACCTTCTTGCTGCAAGGCAACAGCGCTTCCAACTGCGCCACTTTGCAGCCCACCAGCTAGAATCCTAAATGTTGAAATGCATAAGAAAAAAATGGAACAAGTATGGCTATAATGGTAGAGTTCACAATGATCCCAAAGACACAACAGAAAACCATAATTATAAATGTTAAGGCGGCGCCTTGAGAGTCCTCTACAGAAGTGAATATCTGCAGGACTCACTGAACAGAGCCAATGAAGAATAGGTCAAAATTCCTTCACAATGACGTAAGAAACTAATAAAGTCGGAGAGCATACGCTTTTAAATGTGTGCTCCTTAAGGTGATTATGTAAGTAATTGCAGGCTTTACTTAGCTAGATCATTACTATCTGTGGCATTTCTCAATGAGTTCCTTTAGACTTGGCATCTTATGCTCATATAATCAGAGGTATTTTGTTATCAATTATAAGAAACAACAACAAACAATTTCCTTTCACAGCAAGCTGTCAAGAGTTTCACCCCTTTTTGGTGTAAACGCCCCTCAAAGTGGGTTCAACCTTTCTGTGAGAGTCAAACCATGAACTTTTATCTCTGTCATACTAGACTGATTTGGCTCGTGCCTCGCTCTACTATCACATTCCCTCGCTTTCTGCCCAGATGAAGAGGAATGTCTCCTTATGTCAAACAATCCTGAGTGAAATCTCCAGTTGCCTTCAATAATATCTCAAGAGAATAATGTGTTCCAAAGTTCTGCCTCAAATTCTTGCTCCAATTGCTTAAACAAGTGGCTCACATTGTTTAGAGCACATGTGGGGTGCCAACACCAGAAGTCTGATATTGAACTTTATTACCAAGTTCAAAGGTCAACAGAGTTCCACATCAGAAAGCAGTTGAGCTGAGTACATGGTCAAGAGGACAAGCATATAGATGAAGACAGAGGAGCGGCACTTTACAAATTCGGTTGATTATGAGGAATGATCTGCCCCATGAACAAGACGTGTCTGTCAAGTGGATTGTTGCGGTGATTCATCTTTTTCAAGAAAACCAGTGCATGAAGAAACATTTCCATTAGTTTCGATGACAACCTGGATTGAAACTAATGGAACAAAATTCCTGCCAAAATGGCAAAATGTGAAACCAGTTGGTCCGGTTGTTTGTGTTTATTTCAAACGTGTTTATTTCCTTAAAATTTGGAGTTTTGACCACAGTTTAATTATTTACAATATGTGATTCGAACTAAGTAGGGCCAGGATTTTAACGCATTCACATTTTCCAGTCAAAACCTTGATATTCACACATTTCCAGTAAGCTTGTAAATCTGCAAACAACAGCGATGGATGATAAAGACACTTTTCTTGGCTACTAGGAATTAATTTTTGCTTTAAAAAAAAATAATCCAATGGGCCGCTGACAGATTATTGTTGTTTGTACGTTGAGTAAAAATGAGTTGGTCTATCATCAAAGCTACTGAAGCTTAAAATAGCATTTCAATGAAAAACATGTTGCAGCAAACACAGATACATGAAAGGATATAATACCACTTTGCACCAATCTAAAGGTTGAATTATCTAAATAACATCAAGAACAATAAATATATTTGATGTTGAGTTTGTATGTTTACTTATTCAATAATTAAGCAGCAAAAAATATTTTTTGAATTATGCTTGTTTTGTTTATATGTAGTTTTCGATTAAATTGAAAAAAAAAAAAAAAGCTAAAAAGCACATACACATTGCCTGTGCTGCCGTTACTTTGAGCCAGATGTGGGGTCAACGTACTGAGACGATGATGAAAACTGGAAGACATCTGTCTTCACGCTGTAATGATACTGTTTCCTTCTTTCATGAAGAATAAGTGGCATATTTTTGTTTGACAGTTCATCACAGTATTCACTTTCAGACTTGAAGCCTTTCCTATCCAGGTGGAGGACTGTCTCCAGTGGAAGATAATTCTTCAGGGCAATAGATGATGTCAAAGCAGCAATACAAATGGAGACAGAGAGAGAACCGCGGGTAACGAGGGACGATGGGGGTCCAAAATGTTTTCTTGCCAGAGAAGATAATATGTGAGACGAGCAGAACCTCCATCCTCTGCCAAGGTAACGCTTGAGCTGTTTTCATTACAAACAGAGTATTTCATCCACCTTTAAAGGACATATTGCATATAGAAATCATGTGGGCCGTGACAAGAGAGCCAAGTGACAAGTCCTTTAATATGACTGTATAACTTCTATTATAATCATATTACAAAATTAGGTAAACACAAGTCATCAGATATTATATTTCCGGACAGGCGCACAATTGGGAGGGTTTGGGGTTACGGTAAGAAGGCTCTCCATTAAACTAAAACTGTAAAGGCTGCAAGCTGTGAGATATGAGGTGTAAAGGGCACCAGGGTGGCCTGGTGCGGAGAGAGGAGTGGCAAAAAAGAGGCAAGGACAGGGCAGGAGAGGCATCAAGAGGGAGGCATGGAGGCAAAGGGCAGCCTACTCCCAAAACTACTTCAAACACATTTCAACATCCACAAGGAGACAGCACAAAACTCACCCCAAACATTCTGGACTGAAATGCAACGACGCAAACGAGATAAAAGGGGCAGTTGTTTGAGTGGGTCGGAATCAACTGGTGAGCTCAACACAGATGGAAAGCAATAAAGACGTGGTGCTTTTTAAAAGATACAGTGATCCAAGCGTCTAATCCAAAGTGTTTAAAGAGTCAAATAAGACATCACGCAGAGCCTGTATCCATAATTCATCTAATAAAAGCCCCCAAAGACAGGTTTGTCTTTTTAGTCCCATCCACAGCAGTGAGTGTTTATGCACAAACATCTGCTTATGCAGCAAAAGGTACACATATCTAACCTTCTAGAAATGCCAGCTGCTATACAGCACTTATGTTCATTAACACAGTGAAATTGTAAACTGTTTGCCATGGACTCTTTAAATTAATAGGTTTTAAATCTCCTCAGTCACCTCATAAATCCTAAACACATGGCAAAGACAAAAAGACACAGATACAGCATTAAACACAGCAACACAATAGAGAAAACAGACACAGGGAGACATGAAAGGTTTGATTTCCTGTTTTTTTTTTTTTTTTCCTGGCATGCAGATAACTTAATGAAAACTCCACACAGATATGCTTCTGGGATTCGAGCCTAACGTTGAGAAAAAAAAACAACTGCCCCTTAAACTCAATAAGTGGTTTTGCCACTTACATTTGCAGTAATTCAGCCACATTTGAGCCAATCAAAAGTGGAGTTGTCGACACGCTTTGAATCAATGTTCTGCACCATAGTCCATGTTCTGACATTACATTTTCGACTTCATGTTTGACTGAGTTTTCTCTGTTGTTTTTATAACCAGTCACTCATTAGCAGTGGTCTTACCCATGTAAGCTTCTCATTTAACCCATTTTTACAATGTGTCTGTTTCATTGAACACTGAACATAACTGAAGCAAGTAAATAATGCCGTGTTTTAGACGTTGCTGAGGGTCCTTTAAAGATCTGGTAGATGAATCTCCCGTGCAACCTTGGAGTAATTTTGGTGGACTAGTCACTCCCATGATGATTCAGGTTTCCTCCGTGTTTTCTCCATTTTGGAATAATGGCTTTCACTGTGATTCACCTGAGTCCCAAAGCAATGAAAATACTTTTTTAACGCTTTCCAGACTGAGATCTGCAGGTTAAACCTATGAGTCTATATGGAGGTAAAAAACATATTGAGGTAACAAAAAAAAAGGGACTTGAAGAGGTGTAGGTTTTTTTTGCCCTTTTGCAGATTTCTTAGAAAAATAATCCACATGTTATCTCCACATTATGGAGATTTGATTTGTCTTTGGCTCATAATATGACAGAGATCGAGCTTAAAACAAATGAGGGTTAATCAGAATTAAATGCTCATTGCAGCCAGGGTAACGAGCTTGTGTGTGTATATACCATTATGTGTCTTTAGATAAACATGTTTTTTCATGCTCCACTGGAGCTGGCAGAGCTGGAACTAATGACATTGCTAATCACAGTGATAGGCATCAAGTGACTGCATGCCAAACACACTCTGCACACTTTACTGCAACATGCCAGGCCACACTGAGGGAACAATTTGGGATTTCCTCAGAAAAGTACAGTGCAGAGCAATCTTTAAATCAGCATCCTGTCCGGGTCAAGAAGGCCATGAATAACTCAGCAAGAGAATATGCTGAACAGACTCGAATAGTTTTGTTTTGCTTTTACCGAACTCTGCAAAAAGACAAAAAAATAAATAAATAAAAATAAAGCGCCTCCACTCGCTCTTTTAACCTCAGCATAATTGTAGACTCATATATTTCTTCTGCACACATAAATCTTATCAAAGCCAAATATGTAGCTTAGATTTAGATTTATCAGAAAAATGTGGGCACTGCAGTCTGTGAAAGCAAGACTTAATTAACCTGGAGATTATTTTGTAGATATTTACAAATCATTTTTTTTACAAACACAGCAGGCTTTAACCACAATTTGTTTTAAATTATTTGTTTCCATACTTGTGGGGGGCATAAGGTTATGGTAAATCATAAAATATTAGCCGACTTCTCTTTTCTATTGTCACATAAAAACAATCTATGAAATTCAATCATATTGCATAAAATGTTTGATAACCTTTAACTTTCTAATTTTTTCACTATTGAGCTTTAGGACCACATTTTCCAACTCATTTAGCTTTTATAACTTAACAGCCAACAAAGACTTAATTTTGCATGAAATATAAACTTGGAGACATGCCAACCCAAGTTGTCATAATTCAGGACGCCACAGGTATTTAAACTACTGATTTTTCCCCTCAATTTTGATGCCAGAAATAATCTAGATTCTAATATTAATTTAGCTGGAATTACAATAAATCACAAGTTTGTTTGTTATAGACTCCAGTAATTAGCTAAATAAATGACTCCACTAAGCTGTTTTTTTTCTGTTTGTTTAGCAAAACTATATGTAAACTTACAACAACAGTGATAAATGCATGGCTGGCAGAGATGACTGAACACCACTTGTTGCTCAGACCAAGATTAACGGACATAAATTAGGCTCCTCAGGGCATTTTTCGTTGTCAGAAAAAGAGTTTTGTCAATCCACAAACTTCTGTTTTGAAGAATTTGCATTTGGTACAGGGTAATTCAGTACTGCGGTTTTAGAAAATGTATAGTGTAAAAAGAGGTGCTTTATTAAATTAGCTCATCTTAGGTGCTGTCCAGTTAGGATTCCTAATATAGCTCTTCATCATTGCATGCTAAAAACAGTGTTTAAATTGTTTCTTGTGCGTTTTCAAACGTAGGACAAAGTGACTTCAGCTTCGTCAGGCTTAGTGTTGCAGCATTTTCTCACAGTGCTTCCAGCTTGTTTGTGCTTTCTCTGTCTGTGATGGTTCAATTTTTCCACTAAGACTTAAAAATGTGGCAACAAACATTATCGTAAAAGGTTAGGCTACAGCCACAGCGTGCTAGGCTATGGCTGTAGCGTGCTAGGCGAGACACTGGCTAAAGGACTTCACAACGTTCAAAGTTATTCAAGTTTCTCCAAAAATATTCAAAGCAAAAATGGCTTGAGGGTTATTACATGTAGGGGGAAAAATGACGCTTTGCGAGGCATCTCTCCCCACAGAGAAACCAAGCATTTAGATTCACATCACACGCAGGCGATGGCTGGCCACACACAGACTGAGTCCACATTCCGCCTAACCAGAACAATTATTCCCATTATGGGGACATTTGGGTTTATTTTTGACAAGTTGTGCAATCACAAACACAGAGCAGAGCCAGCAACAATGGCAGTGACATTTAGTCAACTGAAAGGTTATCCACTTTAAACATTTGCCCTCCAAGTCCCCCGCTGCCCTTCTCGGTGTAACATAAGCGGCTCTGCACTTGCTCAGATGAGTAGTTCAGACAAGAATAGCTTGTGTGTGAGTGTTTGCGTGATCACACAAATAATCACACAAATAAATGTTGCTCTAAAGCTAGAGCAACATTTAAACCATTTGCAGAAAAGGACAATTACAACAAAAAATATCTATGTCTAGACTGTCTGATTTTATGGTGCTGTGTGAACCTAAAGTGCAGATTTTTTAACCTGCTGAATAAATAACCAAAAAGGAGAGAAACGTAAAAATAAATCAGATCATTTCCATCCTATTTCTTGCAACACGGAGTAAATAACTGCTTCTGAGTCTGAGTTGGGTTGTTTGGTGTTGTACTTTAAAGGATGGGATCGTGGGAATACAAGTAACTCCAGCACAGTTAACCTGACACCATGATATTTGGTCCAGCGGGACAACAACGGGCCAAAGCATTCCATGCTCGTCCAAACATGGTCTTCACTCCTTCAGCACAAGGTTCTCCACAGCTTCACAGTTCCCAAAAATGACCTACGTCCCACAGCCAGAGTTTACTCCTCTGTGGTCTTTTCTGCAGTTCAGTTTTTTTCTCGTGGTTTGTCTTCTTAACAGATTGGGGGCATCGCCTTTCCAGGAGCAGCCAATCAGTCAGGAAGCAAAACCCCCAATAGCTCTGATAAGACCATGACAGATGCAAAACACCAGGGCCAAGATTCGCTTCACAGGAGGTATAAATAACGGACAGATCCGAGACAAATTACTCCAACGCTGCTCTGAGAAGATGGAGCTGTCAACGTCCAGTTCTGGATTGCTTTAACCAGTGTTTTATTGACTGTTAAACTTAAAAGCTTAACGTAATTGAACTAACATGCCAAAAGGAAAAAATTCGAAAATACTTTAGGAAAATTGCTCCTGAGAGACACAAGGAAATTGTCTAACAAGTGAATGGCTTCAAACTCAAAAGACCTGATAATTCTTTTGATCAGTGAACGCACCGTGCATATGTATTAAACCTCTGGGTAACTTTGTTCTTTTACAAGGTTGTATCCGTATTTTGACCAGTAAACTAACTTTTCCAACACATGTACTTGAACTATGATGTTCGACTTTCTTTGTGGTTGCAATTGAGTATTTTTGAGATCATAAAAATCTTAAATCTCTCATTAACCTATTTCCATTATAAGTATTTAGGTGGAAGTTGACTAAGATATAAAATATTCCAATCCCTCTATGTAAAGTTTTTCAGTCAACATGTTCTGTTGATGTTCTGGTCCTAATGTTTTCCAAGCACTTGTTCAAAAACTGTGACTGACAACAATAAACAGCTTTTTGCTTAGTCACTGCTAAGTCATCAGGAGCTTCAGGAAGGTTTATGGAGGCCTTTGACCAATTAAAATGTTATGAGTGTCATCTCACTGTCTAATCATGTTTTCTGCGTTTTAAGATTGTAATTTCCTGTTTCAGAGCTAACCAAAGTATGTAAATCACAATCAGATAAAATATAAACCAAAGCTTTACAAAAAATAAAAAATTGGCTCCAAAACTCTGACTTCTGCACCTCCGTTCTGCTGTCGACTTCAGGGGTGTCCAAAGTCAGTCCTCAAGGGTCAGTGTCCTGCAGGTTTCACTCAGCCTGGTTCAACACCCCGGTGTTTGATGACCTTAGCATGTCAAAGTTCTGTAAAGATTGGCTAAAGAAGCCGTCATTATATACAAGTTCATGCAGACGGAGAACTAAGACATGCAGGATATCAATCCTTGAAGACTGACTTCAGACAGTACTTCATACCACATGCTCAGTGTCCAAAGCCAATCCTCCTCCTTTTTCAATTAGACGGCTTACAGACCAGACAGACAAATATAGCTTCATTAAGTAAGAACTTTAATTAAAACTTAAATTAGCTCCTTTTTAAAGCCCACTTATGAAAGGTTGCATGCCTTATAAATGAAACAAGCTCTGTATGACGAGTCTCTTTGCAACACTAGCCGTGGAAAATGGTTTAACACATTTAGCTGAACTCTTAAAAGGTACACACAGCGTTCTGTTTTATGAACTTAGAGAGGAACAATACACACTTATTTAGTTTGGACACTGATCTCTAACATAAATATTGTACTACAGTCACCATTAAATATATATACTGTATATATATTTATATAAATTAGTGGTGCCCAAACTTTTCAGCTTTTGATTCACAAAATCTCAATGACAATAGGAGACTCTATTATTGGTTTAATATTCCAAAAAGGCCTTAAAGAGGAGAATAATAAAAATACATCTGCAAGTAACTTGTCTTTTTCTATTATAAAACTTAGTTTATAAATATCCTTCACCATAATTACACTGTTAAAGAAAGTCTCAAGATTCCACAGTTGTTCATTTGCAACCCCGGCTTTGACAATCTGATTTAAATTAATGCAGTGTTCAGTATTTCTGCCATTCTCTCTTAGTTTCTTGTATTGTAAAAATCAGCAGCAAAGAGTGAAAAACAGTCAAAAAGTGGTGCCGGATGATTTTTTCCTAAATTTGGCATCGGATAACAATGAGCAGCATGACTCCTAAGAGTTAGGACAGGGCTCAGCTTACACTCAGCTGTGAAGTATATTTGTCTTCTTCGGTTTGGCTAGTGAGCCTCTCATTAATATCAGTCACATAATACCACTTATAGATGTGAGTAAACATTGGTTAAATGAGATTTGTGGAGTGATGTGCTGGCGTGCAGAAGCAAAAAAAATGTTTCAGGACAAGGAAACGGCTAAAACCCAAAGTGGAAAAAGAGATCTTGGCCCACAAACTTCATGTACTGATGGATCCTTGAAGCGCATGTGTTTCCTTCTCACTGTAACAGACTCACAGCAGGAGGCAGGACTGCTTTAGTGCTGATGTGTGATATACTCCTCCAGCTCCTTCCTTTTACCCTGTCTTTTTCTGTGACTGCTCCATCCATCCTGTGCAGCTGTCAGGATCACAACCTCACCAGGTGCTTTCATTTCACACCTCTAACTGCCTATCAACACTTCTATCTATACGGCCATGTGCTTCAGATATTCATCTACCTATTACATGCTCTGTCTCTCAGTCAAGGTGATGATCCTCTTGCTCATCTCCAGACCTCTGGAACTAATGGTCGACTCTGACTTTACACCACCTGTACATCATACATGAGCTCAGTGTGTGACGATGGCACAACAGGCTAAGAACCGATCCCAAGCCTAAATTTATCACTGCTGTGATCCCCGTGCAGCAAGTGGCTTCGTTGAAAACTATCAGAGGAATTTGAAGACGGCTACTTAGCGTGCTCAAAGGCTAACATGCATGCCTGTGATGACACGTGTGAGCTATATGGGGGAGTAAGAGAGATCATGAGCAGATTTCTGGACACACAATCCTATAAGGAGTGAGGATCACAACGAGAGTCGTGGATGAAATAAGTGACTTAAGGCTTATGTGGTTCATTGAAGCAGTAAGTGAACATAAAGCAAGTCATCAAAACTTAAAGACTATGCTAGACTCAACTGCACATCTGCTCCTGAAATACAATTGTTGAGCAAAAAGCAACTCTCTGCGCTGATCCACAGTCAAAGTATGAAACTTCAATGATTGTCCGCCCATATTTATCTAAGTTACATCCAGGATGTCACATTCTCAAAGGCCAAAGCTTTATGCATTGTGCAGATTGTATGAAACAAAACAGTCGGCTAAACTGTAAAGATGCACATTGTTGAGTTTTTAAGAAAAACTTTAGGATTGTCGGACGTTCCAACAGATTTTATGCATTAGTAAAGAAAATCTAAATAGATTAACTATCCAATGAAAACCTGACCAAAAAAAGAAGATAAGAGTATCTGCATTATTAAATTAAATGTGAGTAGGCCTGTCACAATAACAAATTTTGATGGACCATAAATTGTTCCAGAAGTTATTGCGATAAATGATAACATTGTTGTTTCGAGGGCAATCCAAAAGACCAATAAACATTAAACTCTAATTAATTGGAACTGAAAGGCATTTTAAATATCCAAAATAAAATAAACAAAACAAAAAATTAAATTAACTCTGAAGTTTTTGTAAACAAAACTGTCCTTCATTAGTGTGAGACCACTGCACCAAACTGGATAATAAAACTGAACTTTGATTGTCCTGTTTCCATCCATCCATCCATCCATCCATCATCCATCCATCCATCCATCCATCCATCCATCCATCCATCCATCCATCCATCCATCCATCCATCCATCCATCCATCCATCCATCCATCCAGTTTCTGAAATTGTTTTAAACACGTGTTGTAACTTTGTCAGAATAAAAAAACAAGTAACTGGTGGAAAATGAAAAGCATGAAACAGCAAAGTTAACAGACTGAAGAGATATAACATAATCTAAAAACAGCCTCAGCTTTCCGGGGTCAATCACACCTCCACACTAGTACAGGTCTCCGAACGACAAATCTTGACTTAATCAGCATACCAGAGCGGCAATCAAATAATAACCGAGATCAAGTTGATTGAAAGGGACAGAAGAAATTTAGGCTTACGCCTGCTCAGGCTAAATCACACACATTTAAAAAAAATGTTTTGGCTAATCTAAAGGCATCCAGTCTGAGATCAATTCAACCACCAATGTGGAAACTCACATAAATGAAAAGGGATTGGGGCTTTGTGGAGCAGTTAAAGCATGAAGAATCTATTAAGGGATTAAGTCATTATAGCAGATGATTAAAGTGTGAAACTTGTGTGTTTGTGTTGTTGCAGAAATGTCAGCTCATCAATCAAATTCATAACTCAAAACCAGAGAAGCAACAATGCACATGGTAACTTGTTTCATCTTCTTTGGAGTTTTACACAAGTTGGACATGACATAATGGCATAACTGCAACTTCGTTTTCACTGAGGCTGGAGAACGATCAGTCAACAACAGCTAGCTGTAATTTTATGTAAGCTATGACGTCTTCATTATGTTCTGTCACTCGATCTCTGGGAAATCTGTTACATGAGCACTGCAATGAAACTGTGATTTATGTGGTAAAGAAGAAACATGACGGCAAAACGCTACGCAGCAGTTATCGAATCTTACAAAACTATTCTTCTTAGCTATTTTTACATTTTGTTACATTACAACCACAATCATCTATATATTTTGATGGTATGTCATGTCACAAAATGATAAAAATAAGTGCATAACTGATAAGATGAGTAAGAATATATGCAGAAATCATGCATGTATTTCCCCTCCTTAAGCCCAGAATCATCTTTGTGGCAACATTAGCTGCTGATTTGAAGGTATGTCTGTAGTAGCTCGGTAAATGTCACTTTATGGCCTTGCTCTATTTTTTTTTCTTTTATTTTGCAAATTAATTTAATCCCAGTCTGATTGGATGCAGATCGTCTATGAAAATTAATTTTCAAGTCTGGCATTGTTTCCAGGTTTGGGTTTTAACCTGAATAAAAAAGAGCATGCTTTAGTGTACACTATCCTGTTGTAGCTCTGGCTGTATGTTTAAGGTCATTGTCCTGCACGGGTCTCAAGTCTTTTGCAGCCTCTAACTGTTTCCTTCCAGGACTGTTTCTAGTCAAAGAAAAAAAATATATTTCCACCTAAAACTGTTGCCATCATGTGGCTCTTGATGGAAAATGACAGCATTTGAGATTATTTAGGAGTATCATATAAAACAGGATTTCGACATATATGTCGTATTGAAAAAGCCATAAAGTACTCTTTTTATGATTATCCTCTACTTTGGGATAGTTTATTGAGTAAAATCCTTCCAAATGTCATAAATTACTGATTTGTATTTTTAACCAAATTTCAAAAAGTTCTGGCCTATAAAAACTTTGGCAGAACATTGTATTTTCAAAAATCTTAATGGGTCGTAGCGCTAACATGGGCTCCATTTGAAACTGTAGGCTACATGTAAAGAGTGATGGTTTTTCATTCAGACATTCAAATATCTTTCATTCTTTAGTAGAGGAGGCACTGCTGTTCATTATGACAGCCAGATGCAGCTTCTTTTGCTGGAGGCGTAAGATACTGACGCTTTCCTGGAGCGCTGTGCAGCGCGTGAGCAGCACACCACCGACGGCAAAGGTAGCGTCATACCATGCACACATGGGCTGCATGTGCAGAATGCATCTAATTGGAGACAGCGGCGTCCCAGAGTACCTTAACTTTGCTCCCATAGATCTGTCTGTGTACGTGTGAATGCAAAGCAAGATTTTATTCACACTGAAATCTTTTTGTCACTTTGAAGAAGAGCGTTGTTTAGCCTGTCAGTCATACGCTCCTAAAGGTTGACCACAAACTCCATACCACATCGAACAAATGTGACAGAACGGTATACAAGACAAAAGAGCCAAATACCACAGACAATAACAAACAGCAGGAGAGAGGGGCTGGTGAAGCTCTCCAATGTATGAGGCCGGATTGTTTTATCCACACATCAATCATGTATGATGGCTCAACCATGTGAAGAGCTGAGGGATGAAAAACAAGACAAATAGATGAGGAGGAGAAGACAGACAATAGTTGCATTCTGTGGACGTTGGTGTTCACTGCACATGCTTAAACCCAAAGATCATCCTCAGGGGGTTGTAGATTGGACTGCAGATTTCACCACATGACTACAATATCATTTACATATTCTTTTGTGCACATATTGTTTGCCTATAATGCTGCGATAAAATGTTCACAGGTTTCATCCATTTACTTTTCAACTCATCTACATTCAGATTGTTGTTGCTTCTATGAGTCTGAGATGCTTTTGTTGTCATTTTATACCCATTCAGTAAATTTACAAAGGTCCACCAAATAATTGGCAGTATTTATTTTCTTCTTCTTCTGCTTAAATATTTTGCAGGCAGGTCCTGTTTAATTCTGGCCTTGCTGTCACTTATGCAGCTGCACCAAAGTGAAGAAAAAACTCTGTGCCATCATTTACTTTTTTTTTTTTTTTTTGCAAATGATCAGGTTGGTTTAGTTTGCCGTTTTCCTTAACAGACAAAATCATTATTTAAACATTACTTTTTATTTGCTGTGGTTATTTTTGTCCCAGGCTACATATTTTTAGTTTTTTTAGTGACATTTAAGTGTCATAAAAAATTAACACAGAAAATATATGAATGGGAGAAGATTATGTTTCACGGCACTTTAGACCCACCCATTTTTAAAACATGTTTCTTCCTCGATAAATAGGTTAGATTTGTTTTTTTACCATGGGAGTAAGACAGACTCTTTACTATCAGTGTCAGAGGACATCAGCATCTGTGCTTCAAGCTGTTTTAGTAGGCATACGTGTGTGTGTTTGTTCTCACATGTGGGATACAAAGGAATGATAACTGACAGTTGGCAGACCCTTAAACGGTCCAACATACTGAAAGACTGACAGGTAGACATACGGACAATGCCAGATGCATTACAGCCATGTCATCTGATCTGTTTTTTGTGAAAAGGGCCAGGTGAGCCGCTGAGAACCCATAACACTGACTATCAGCCCCTGAGCACCTCCCCTGGTTCTTAATGTCTTTTCTCCTCTGTTCCTGAAGCTTGTATACCTGATAATCCTCGTTGCTCAGCCGGTAATTGGAATCAGCTTCACATAATTGCCGCCAGATCCAGCACATAAAGATCTAATTTATCTTCTAACATATGAGCAAATCGTAGCAAAGTTGGTGAATTTGACCCACGGAAAAGCACATAATCGGTTTCAAATTTTTCCTGGGTGAAGATTACTCATCTCTGCTGTTTGCCATTTGTGTACCCATCCATCCTTTGTTTATACCTGTTTCTCTTTGCAGGGAGCTGGTGCCTGTCTCCAGCGGTTAGTGGGGAAGTACACAATGGACAGTCCATCATAGGGCAACACAGAGACAAACAGGTCGAACAATCATGAATGCACATACTACCAAACCAACAATAACCTCCATACCAAAGTCAGCTTGTTATCTCTGCAAGGGGTTTTCAATGAAATCATTTGTGACTTGAGTAAAAGTGTTGCTCTTTTTAACATGGGTGTTCATTAAGAGGTTTGCAACACCCAACAGACTATTTGGATTATTTTTAGACTGAATAATTTGGTTTTACAAGAGAAACATTTTCTATTAGGTGGTCAAAAATAACAGCAACAACTTGAAAAACAAGGTATTAAACACAAGCAATCAACCAAATGTCAGCAAAAGAAATCAGCCTACTAACATTTTATGGACCAACCAAAAAAGTTTGGGAAGCAAATGGCACATTTTAGTCAAATCCAGATGTGCCTGTTGACAAATGTGTGTGTCACAGTTACGTAGTTATTCTTTCAGCATGTTTGTCCAGAGGGACACGTTTTTCACAGAGGCAGTAAATCACATCACAATCAGGTAAATGTTATCACAGCAAATGGGTGCTTAGCATGAGCTCTCTGATAAGATTAATTCACCTTCATTTGAGAATATTTTAATCACTCAGCTTGCACTCTTATAATTGTTACTAAGCAATATTGCAGTACCTGTGTGAATTATGGCTACGTAAGACGAACCTATATTCTCCTTTTCTATTTAAAGTGGAATAATAAGTGACTAGTAGCTCAAGAAAAGTATGTCTAAAAACTGGCTCCTATCTCAATAATTGGTAAAATACTGCAGTGTCGTTCACATGTAAGAATAAATGTAGAAACTTTTGGCCATTTTCATGCCAAATACTTGAAACTAAGTCAAACTGGAACAAGAGCATCTGAAATTGAATTTTCAAGACTTTTCACTTGGATTTGGGTCTGGATTTTCACTACACCATTCTAACACACGAGTATGAATTGATCTAAACCATTGTAGCCGTGGCTGCATGTTGGCAGCTGAACCTCCAGCCCGGTCTAACGTCTTGGGGAAGATTTTCAGTTGTAAATCATGTTAAAACCATCTAGAAAATTTTCCTTCTGAATTACAATCATGCACTACCTTGCTGTGTTGGTCAACCCCACAGAAAGATGACAGAAGGTTTTAGCTGTAAATTGACAGAATTTGAAAAATGTTGTCAATCCAGGAGTGCTTCAGCTATGCTATAGCTTTCCAGGCTTGTGCACAGTGCTGTTGAGAAACAATTTGTGGCATGAGAGATTCCACAGAGAAAGATTTATTTCAGCATTTGTCACACATTTATTTGTCAGAACGTTTAAATATTTAAAGCCATGTCACATATTTTTGGCTCCTGCTTGCCTGACCTCTCCTTTTCTCATCTCTTGTTGCGTGCTGCTGCTAATGACCTTTTGATACCTGAGGGACTGGATAAGTGTGAGCGGATGGGCGGACAGACGGCTGGTTAGGCTGGGAAAGATGGGGCGTTACACACACTGCTGAACGCAAAAAAAAAAAAAAAAAATTGTTTTAGAGCTTACAGCTTACAGAAGGAGAGATTAGGGGGCTCCGGTGTTTCTAAAAGGTCAGAAGGTTGTGAACTTATATGATAACTGGACGCCGCTGCTACGGGGGGGCCGACAGCAAACATCTCCAACTGAACGCGAGGGTGGGTTCAGTTAATTTGGGTTATTAGATCCCTGAAGTCTGGCTAGTATTATTAACAGAAGATAAGATCTCAGATGTGCAGCGTGTGATCTGCCTCACAGCCTGTCAGCAGCACAGACTATTTACAGGAATGGGTCTGGTTATGGGTCTGAAATAGAAGTGTGCTGGCAACAACAGCTGTCTTTGTGTCATCCACCAAAACGCTGCTAAATTTATGCAACAATTACAGCAAGGGGGAAAATGTCGCCCATTTTCCCTCATCTTTCCTTCATATTTTGATCAAGATGTGGAAATAATGTTGTCATCCAACAGAAACAGCGATTCATGCACAACCAAACTCCTTACGGCTTCCCTCCGTGGTTTTAAATTATGTCAAAAAGAATAATAAACACAGCTGCTCTGCACTGTTTTTCCTTTGCCATAATCTCATTAAACACCCAGACACACACATGTAAATCCAATGAAAAATCCTACATGTCCCAGAGGAGAGCTCCTCCTTTGAAATGTCCCGTCTAGGACACGACCTGGGGGAAAACATGAAAGGTGATCGGTCAGTTTATGGAGGCCTGTATTAATAAACGGAGTCAAAGAGCAGCGGAGAGACAAAGGAAAGATGTAGCGTTACAAGCTGAATGCTGACCCCACTTTAATGAAGTCCTGCTGAGAGGGGAACAAGAAGGACAGGGAAGATGGAGAAGAGGCAGCAAAGTGAGGTATGGGAGGGGAGAAAGGCCACACAGAGGGGGGAGAAACCTATCTGAGGAAGCTCCAAACATATGGATGATGTTTAGAAAATAGGGATAATGGATGGAGTGAGAGGTTGAGACACTGGGAGGGAGCTGGGGATTGACACTACGCAGGGAAGAGATGCTGGCAGCTGGGACAAGGGCACAAGATGAGACCTGGGACACAGAGGGGAGAATGAAGTCTGAAGGAATGTCAGAGAGGGAGAAGAAGGGGTCACAACAGGAAGGCTTCCAGCTGCGCTCCCTGAGATCACATCTTATCTGGCTTGTTTGCTTGAGGTACACACAGGACTTCCACACCCTCCTCACCCATTGACCTCCTGTAGGCCCCCCTCTGCTCCCGCAAACAAATGCCCAAAAATATACAAGTACAGTAATGTGCAAATGTTTAAAATCAACTCAAATTCATTAGTTATTGCCTCAGAACAGCCACACTTTCTTGAATATGCTTGTGGTCCCCATCAATAACCTCCATACCCATATCCATTTAAAGTTACATAACATTAAATCCAGCAAAAATATAATTCCCAATTTTCCATGGGCTGCATGTCAAGATTTCAGATAATAGATCTTTGGGAATCACTGTATTATATCATCCCCTTTCTGAAACAACGGCCTAAGTCTTTTTTTTGTTGTTGTTGCCAAAAGTAATCACCCCCTCAACCCCCAAATTAGCTTTTGGCAACAAATGAAAGCCCTTCTGAAAAATCTTTGAAAAAGTTGCAGTTCAATTGTGAGGCCTGTTTTATATGCAAAGCTCCTTTAGTAGCAAACTATTTAGACACGGAAACTACATTTCTTTGTTGGAGCAAATTACTCCAACAAAATTGTTTAGGGACTTTAATAAGGTTCAGGGAGGGACAAGCAGGACCATCTGATTTAAGAAAGAAAATCCAATAAAGTCTGTGTTTCTGTGATGCTTAATGATGAATTTTATGTTTTGCAAAGTCAAACGTTTTTACATAAGTAGCATTAAATCAGACACATAACGTATATAATGTTGCACTTCAAATACAATAACTATTTTATTGAGTTAAACTCCAGTAGGTTTCTAGCCACTAGATACTAGATATTTTGATCTTCTTTATAGCAACACTTAAATAGACTTAAGTCTTGTATATAAGTACTGCAATGATGTGCAAGAGTTAGTTTAAATAGTAGGCAAACATCACCAAGAATCTGGTTTGAAACATTTCACTGCATTCTTGAAAGTCATGCAAAGATAAAATGTACAGAAAAAAAAATATTTTCATACCTTATAAACAGCCTTTTGCTTTGAACATCCTAATTTTTCAATAACCAGTGTTTGATCTTTTCTCTGTCGCACGGAAGAATCTTTAAATTGAGTGCAGAGAGAAACAAGGAGCCAAATGCCCCGATACAGACATACTTTGTGCTCATCATTGTACATCATTGTGCTCATCATTGTACAAAAGTTTTTTAATCTAATAATTAAAGAACTGTAATTATTAGAGAAAATCCAAATTAGTTCATTTATGTTAGAGTTTTGCAAGCTTTCCCCATAAAAATAAGCAGTATTTATCTTATTTGTGACTGCAAAACCCTGAATAAAATCATATTGGTAACAAACATGCCGTTTCCAGATTATTTTTGATGACTGTCAGATTGTGTTAAAATCACTATTTGATCATTTCATCTGAAAAACATAAAAAGTGCATCTTTGTGACTAGTGGCAAAGAACAAAGAAAGACTGGCTGCTTAGAAGCAAAATAAAAAGAAACTTGAAGTGACTGGAAACTGCTGTACAGCATTTGTTGGTAAATGGCCTGTATTTGTTTGCCGCTTTATCAAGTCCAGAAGACTCCAAAGCGCTTCACGCTTGATCCAGTCATTCACGCACACATTCGCACAATAATAGTGCCAACTACTGCATTGTAGCCACAGCTGACATGGGGATTTTGTGTTGGGTGCAATGCAAAATACATAAATGTAAAACAAACCCAGACACTCAGATGCGCACACAATAAATTCCTAGACAGGAAAGATAAGTATCCAGACTCTTGTGTTTCATTTCCTATTGTCTGTCTCTGGGATTCAGGAGGAAACGGAGATGAGTAGGTATCGCATTGGGAAGTTGAGTTAAAGAGATTTATAGAATAACAAAGAAATATCACAATTTCTGCAAAAATTTTCCAGGAAAAATAATCCTAAATTTTCCTGATTTGACTAGCAAAGAAAAAGAGGGCCACAGATGAATAATACTGCTATGAAATACATCTTGACAAAGCAACGGAAGGAGTGAAAGATCAATAAGTAACACTTGGACAGGATTTATAGATTAAAAACATGCAGGATGTGTTCTTTGTAAGTATTGAGTAAGTGCTGCAGTTAATCCATTTGCTTTGTGAAGCCTGGTGTTGATCCCAGAGGGAGTCAGCCTCTTCTCCAAATCACACACAGAACAAATTTTAAAATGCAACCACATGCCAGAATTTCCACCTCTGACCTGATTGACGACCTTATTTCAGTCATACTTTCAAATTTGATTAGATGCAGGCTTCTCTAGTCAGTGACAACTTTCACTACCATGACATATGATAAAATCAAACATTCAACAAATTTATAAATCAAAATTACTGAGGGGTTTTTCAACAACTTCTTTTGCTTTAAAACATTTCCAAACAAATGACTCATTCTTGTAACGAGGAAAAAAACAGTATAGACTTTTTTTCAGGCAGCTGACCAGCAGTTGTAGCAGGTGGGGGTTACTCTAGGAAGGATTTAGCTGTATTAAAATGGTCACTCTCAAACTGTCCATGATTAGCAGATGTGTGTTTTAGGTGCACTTCAGTTACTTATAACTGTGTGTACATATTTCTGTGGTGTAATCAGCTTTTATTTAGAATGTAAAAGGAATCATATGGGGCTTGTGGCTGAAATAAGTTTGCAGGAAAACCATATTTGCTTATTGTTGCAAGATGTGAAAGACAGACAAAAAAGTGAATGAGGAAAAAAAATTTGATTCCAGCTGTATATCTCACATTTATCTCCAATTTCATTCACTGGAATTGTGTTGCACGCATTAGCCTCCTCGACGCTCCCCTCCCGCCGCTCTCAACTCTCTCAACTCATCCGTGTCTTTGTCTTTGTTCCAAATCACACAATCAGAACCACATGGAAGTGAGACAACAATCCGAGTAAATAAACAAAGCAAGAAAAGAGCCGAGCTTTGTTCCAAGGGTGTATTAAGGAGCATTAACGGCAAGGACGAAGAGTGACAGCGTAATTAAAATGTGTGCATGCCTCTGGCTGCCTGCTTGAATCACTTCCACATGTCAGCTGACTGATGTATGTCAATACACAGTGATACAGTTGACAGTCTTTTGGATCAGAAATATGCAAACTGGACCCTGAAAAAACATGCCTAACCATTAAATGACTAATGCTCCAACATGTTCTGATTTCATTCAAGCTGCAGCTATCAAACGTGCATTGTATTGTTGACTGTCCAAAAGACCAGATGTGCACAAAAGATAGGGAAAGCAAAGAAGGGGAACAAAATTTGGATGCAAGCAAGAGAATGAATGAGAGGTAGGGGATGGTGGACTTGATAGGTTGTCCACATGTTCAGGAAAGATATTTCACGTGAAACCCGAGCTGACAGGACATCTGTGGTATACTCTCCTGGCTCTCAAGATGCACTCAGGACTCATTTTATTATGATCCCTGAGTGAAACGCCGAACATGCAGATAAGAAAAGCCCTGAAGAGGACGCAGGGCTCTCAAACGGTCCGCACAGATGGAAGAACACACAGAAACACACTCAATCTCGCTCTCGCACATGAAAGCCATGGCACATGTGCAAGGTGAGTCAACACGCGAGCCACAAAAACGCAGACGCACACAAATGTTTGCCGAGAATGTACAAAACAGATGGGACGCCGATCAAGAAAAAAAAAAAAGTTTCCAACATGTGCATTGTTCTGTGTATCAGTAGAAGCTGCTGCCCCCATCTGTGCCTCCATCTGGCCTGTTACACAACGAGCAGCAGCGGGCGACAGCGGCAGCACTTTCACAAGTGCTTCACTTTAATGGTGGCAAGAAAGGAGCATGCATCTAACAGAGTGCAGTCGTTAGTACTAATGCAGCTGAAATGATCACAGAGGAAACGCATCAGAGTGCTGCAAACATGTTGGTTAATAATACGAGCCATTTAGCTCAAGACTGACAGACACTCCAACCAAACTACAGCAAATGCAATGCGACAGTAATTCTGGTGCCACATTATTAGGAGTTATTAGCCAGTCAAATTGCTGGTAAATGGCTCTCTTCTAATCACTGGAGAGAAACTTCAGAGATGTTGTCTCACACACGCTGATGTTGATAGTTTAACTGCAGCTACTGTGGTTCGATGTTGAGCCAAAGATGTGTTGCATATGGTCGGAGACATGCGAGCCGTACAGCTGCATGTCTCGGTTAAGCTGTCCTATTTGAGGTTTCCTTCTTGTACAGACTTGTGCATTTCCTTTCGACTGGAAAAGCAGCCATTTGAAATTTGGTTATTCTATTACGTTTTTTACTACTTCCCAAACTTTTAATTGCTCAGTGGGTGACAATTACGAGCTGATCTTCCCGCTTGGCAAAATCTGAACCTCAAAACTCCGGTCTTTCCTCCCACACTTGAATTCACAGCAAACACTTAATTTTACTACTCAGTAACATTTAAAAGCCTAACAATCTGTGTATAAATGTGTGTGGGTTTGTGGTGTAAACCATTCTGAGTGGTCAGTATGACTAGATACCTTCAGTCTATTTACAAAATGTGACATGTGCATTTTACACCTAGCCAATAATATTTGGCTGAGCTCTGTGTAGAAATACAGCCGGTGCTTCAAATACAAGCAAATCTGTTGTATATCAATCGCAAAATATTCGCACTTTCCAAGGTGAATCAGAGATGTACTATTTTAGGTTCAACTTTCCCCCTCATTGTGTGTCAACCTTTCATTCTCCGTTTACAGTACGCGTGTGAGAAATAATCATCTTCACCCTCCTCCAACCTCATTCCCAGCTGAACTCTGGGTTAATGTATACAACCTGGGAACAAACTGAGCCTCTCTGGAAACAGCAGCCACAAGGAAACCCAGATTCCAGATCCTGTGCAAAATATACACACTTCTGAAATCATAAATATGTCAGTTATGATGAGAAATCGTGAGCTGAAAAAGCAAGAAGCAGAATTAAGACTCAGGGGGGGAAAGAAAATTAAGGACAGATGGAAATATATGAGCTACGGTAGAAAGTAAAGAGAAAGCAGAGTCAATTTGTGATACCTAGAATACTCATGGAAATTAAATAGGTGATTTTAGTTATTTTTATTACCAATGTCTTAGGTTTTTATTTAGAGCTGTAATGTGAATATCATATATTAATAATAACAAACGTAACTTTGTTTTCTTTTAAGTTTTCTTCTTGTATAAATTATATTTATGATGTTCTCATGATGTCCAAGCATGTGTGTGTGGATAACTCAAGAAGAAATGAGAGAGATGCTGCCATCTGCATTTACCGGTTTTATAGCTGATGCAACGAGCTACAATTTAGAAATCAGTCTTAGAGGAATAAAATAATGAATATCTGGAATGAGGATCATGTCTGTTATGTGACAAATTAACTAGCCCCAGGTGTTAAGTTGTTGAAAACTGTCTAGTACTGCCTCTGTCATGGCCTTGCTGAACTGCCCTAAAACATACATAGAGTAAAAGGCACCATTGTTGCTGCAGGCATGTTCAAAGGTCTCAGGCCCAGTTTTATGATCCCAGTTCTCATTAAAATGGTGCTGCAGGAGTGATGAGTCCATCCAGGAGTTTTTACCCCACACAGAAACCCAATCTGCACGATGAGACCATCTGGATTGCCTACACCTCCAACAATATTCCCTCTCTATGAAACAGAGAGATAAGTCTGCTTCGTTAATTCCTTCCTGCAAAAGATATAAGATAAATGACCTTTGACCTAATGTTACCTGCTTGCTACCTCTTGAGTTTATATTGAAAGATGCTATCTGCCCAAATATTAACAGGGGTGCTCACAAAAGTCCCATTCTGCAGCTGGTTTTAACATTCCTGATCAAATAACGACGTTTTGGAGGTCAAAGAATATCCTGGGAATTTATTTCTGATGATCCACACCCATAACTTCATATGTTGCATAGATTCATGGAACAAGATTATTTTTCCTTTTTAAAACAGAAGCTCATAAGACTTTGTAAATTTCAGACTGAATGCAGACAGGAGAGGACCAGTTTGACCTCAGCGCGCTGTCAGCCACCTGCTGGTGTTAAACAGTTTGTCTGCTCCTTTATTAAAAAGCTGTTCACCTTGTCACCTGCCACTTAGGCTAATTAAAGAAAACATCATAATAGTTTCCACATTTAGGTCTGCATCCGCTCAGCTCTACCATATAAGCCCCTGTACCTCTTGCATGCAACGCCACTCCGCCTCACCCAGAAAATATGTCAACCCTCAAATGATTTGAGGCGCCTATTAATAATTAAAGATCTAAAGTACATTGTGCTGAGAAACAAATTAAGGACAAAAGAAATCAATACAAATATGTATTATAAGTCTAAGACAAGAGAAACAAGAATAGAAAAATGGCCGTTTGAATGTTTCAAAGGGTCTTTGCCAAGTTAAAAGCTCCAGAAACAGCAGGAATAATTTTGCGGCAGTTCTCTTAAATCAGTCCAAGGCTGAGATGTTGAGTTATAACCCTGTGGTTTTCACGCACCATGTGACGCTTTTGATGCTCCCTCTGGTCAATTGGAAACAATCGGTGCTTGGAAAATTAAGAGCGTCAGACAAATCGTTGTTTGAAAGGCAGCAGATCAGATGTTTGCATAAATCACATTTTTACTTTGATGCAAAGAGTATATACAGTGACTGGTGCCTCATTTTGGATAGTGAGTGTAAACATTTGTTTAGCTGCAGTTCATTAAATTAAATCTCATGGCACTGATTAAATTAACTCTTTACTTACATTGCACATGTTAAAGCTGTATTTGTTTCACCATCAAATTATGATCAGTTTTTCTTTCAGAATCGTTTGGCTGTAACAGTTTGTTTGCATTATTTTATACAATATGCTCTTTTTCAATGAATCTGTCAATGTAACTTCTTATGATTGAATTTCCATAGATTCCAAGATAGATTATCTTGCTCCCGTATCCAGGTCTTAATATTTTGCATCCTTAAGAAATGTCTTTAGGTGTGATATATACAGTAAGTTGAAGTTCTGGTAGACTTCCTTCATTATTTTATCCAACCATAAGCAACATACAAATCCAACTGTCTGAAAAAAGTCCCCACAGCATGATTCTACCACCCCATGCTTGATAGTTGGTAAAGTATTCTAATTGGCTCTGTTAGATAACCGGAGAATTTAAAAGCGCTTTCTACCAAGACAAATAGTTAAATATGCAGCTAGAATGACTAAAATCTTACCAATAGCTTCCAAATTCCACAATTTAGTTCAACAGGAAAAATATAACCAAATATTAGAGGAGGTGAATGTATACATAATACATGTGAACTTTCTAACTCTTGTGGATGAGGCAACATTCATCTTTCCGTATTTATGTTGGCATTGTGCATAAAAACAATTCTGGTTTCCATGTCCTGGCATCACAATAAGGAGTTGGAAAAACTAATTCCTTGCTACTTCCTGAGATCTCTGACTTTCCTGGGAAAGACAATGACATAAACATAAACATGTCCCTCGAATAGCTGTTGCTCAATACCTGGCTCTATTTGAAGAGACTATTTACACTTACAGCCAAAACAAGGCTGCCAGCAGTTTGATTTTTAAATATAAACATACGGATACAAAATCATAAAAAAAAAAAATAAAAATAAAAAAAAAAAAGCACCACAATATGTGCTTTTACCAACTCAACATATCATCCATCTTATTATGACTTGAATTCATTCTGACAGCTTGTATGATGTTTTGCAAATAATAATTGTAACCAGCAATGATTACTTTGAGTCAGAACTACATATTCCGGCAGGATTTTTCTTTTTCATACTGTTTCTTGTTGCTGTTCTTTCAAGTTCCGCATCATTTGCATGTTGGTGCATGGCACACAATCTTTTTCTCATCTCAGAGTTCCTGAAGTCCTCCTGGGCCTCCATGGGCTGCTGACTGGCCGGCCTGTGTCCAGCTGTTTATTTTTCGAAAGGAAGAATGTCGGCCCTGCTGTTAAACACTGCGGTTTCACAAAGCTAACTTTAATAAGGACGTTGATGAGAGACAGAGGAGGGAGGGGGTCTAAGTGGGATTTCTGGCCAAGTGGGCGATGCGCATTATTGGGATAAAACTGGTTTTCAAGAGAGGGCTGACACACGAAGGTGCAAATAAGCTCACCTGAAGGAGGTCCCACTGAAGTATTTGAGTGAAAACCTCTGAGTTTTGATGTGATTTTGTTTGGAAATTAACATGCACAACATGAAACAATGCATCACATGAAACCTGTTCTTTGTTATGGAGAGATTTGCTGTTTGATTTGACAGAAAATAAGCAAAAGTTTGATCATTTCTCCAAAATGTAGTCTCATTCTTTACGCCAAGAGATTTATGATAGTGTCAGAAATTCATATCAGCCAAGTAATGCTGCACAACATTGAATCTCAATCATCATCACAATATTTACAATATTGGCAATATCGCAACCATAAACAAATGCTTCGATAGGATATTATATTTCAGCTGTCCTCTGTGCCAGTTATGCATGAAATGATATATCTGGCCTATCAGTCGAACTTTACCACACCTGATTTATACTTGACCACTATGTCACAAAGTCTCTGTGATGTAAAAATAGATTTCTTAAAACTGTTTGATGCCACAATTTGACTGAGAGTATTATTTTCATCTTTGGTGCCCGGTGTCAGCATGGGAAAAAAAAAAATCTGAACTGCACACAGATGTCCAAGTGGACAGACACAGATAATGAAATTTACGTCTCACAGGCTTTGAGGTCAAGTGGACAGAAGAGCAATGCCGAGAGGAATGAATTAGCCTACAAATATATAAAAAGTGTGCATCTTCTCATCAGCCTGAAGAGTTTTTGAGGGCTTTTCATGGATTTTCAGGAAGAGTGAGTGCTCAAACCACCGTTGAAAATCTTTGTTGTCACATCTTAATAGCAACCTCATGTTTTACATTACAGAACAACATAAAACACAGGCTGTGTTTTCTGAGTGCTGCTCTCTTCCGAGTCATTTGAACACAGACAACAGCAGTGTGTGTTAGAAAATTTAAAGTCATTGTGGTTGCTCAAGTTACCCGAGGATAGTAATCAGCTACTAATTACCATTTACTTCTTCAAGAAACAAAT
This sequence comes from Poeciliopsis prolifica, assembly GCF_027474105.1. NCBI lineage: Eukaryota > Metazoa > Chordata > Actinopteri > Cyprinodontiformes > Poeciliidae > Poeciliopsis > Poeciliopsis prolifica. The sequence continues at coordinate 9,405,777 of NW_026562384.1, forward strand.
CCAGTTACTTCACTAAATATATATATTTTTATGACTTAATTAGTTACTTTAATAATTACTTTGCTTAGCTACATTTTGAAAACATAACGCACAGACAGGTGAGTTGCCGTCAGAGGCTTACAAGGTGAAATTGACGTTTTACCTCCTGTGGTCATGTCAATAGGGAGTTGTCTGGGGGTTTCTAGTGTGGTTTGTTTGGCACTTGCTCAGATTAAATGTATCCATGTCTAGCTCATAATGAACACAATGTGGTTTAACTAGCACCAATTCTCAACAAACTCAGTGCTTTTCTGCAGGTACTTTACAACAGGTCCAACTCGTTGGTAGAGGCACCTAATTCAGTCCAAATTTGTTGAGAATAATAAATATGCTATGACGAGGGTTTATTGTTATCATTACATTGTATTATATATTATTTTGACTGAGAATAAGCAACGGATGGATTTGCAGTAAACTTCTTAAACTCTACAGAAGAATACAGTTATTCAACCAGAAATTCCTCTTTAATCCAAATTAAAAGCCTAAACTGGGACCTCGGAAAAGTGGCCTCGTGCAAAAAAGTCCAGCTATCCAAGAGTTTGTGTTCACCTTTTCTATGACAAATGAACTGAGCACACATAAGCCTTCCACAATCCTCACAATAAGAAGAAGATTTCATGAGGAGTCAGTCACTTCTATATTCCCTTCTTCGCGTAATGAAAGAAGAAGTGCAGTCGTATAAATTGAGGGGTGGGTGTAACCTGAGAAAATGAGGTTCAAACAGCTGTGAATCTCAGCCAAGATTCAAGGCAGAGCCAATACAGTTTGGCTCTGCCAAACTGTCAAACCATTAGGTAAAATAATTCTCAAATAAAGAGAAACTAAATGTTTGAACCATTTTCTCAAACCAGGGCTTATACATTTCCCTACACAGAAACTTGACTTCTTGCAGCAGCAGGGTAGAGAGCAGCTTGCCTTTTAAAGATTGTATATTTAACTACCCAGTTTGAAATCCCCATCCCCCCTGCAGCATAAAGCAATAAAGCCACCTGGATTTTGCGCCACAGGATACCTTCTTCATAACCGACCTCATACATCGTGAATGTGCAGCCGGTCGGTTTCGAAGCCTTTGCTAAACATGCGCCTGCGGACATCAAAACAAACGCACAGGTAAAATTCTCACACACAGAACTGGGTGTGTGCTCTGGTCTGGCGCTCTGAACTTGCCGCGGGCCATAGTGAAACAAATCCAAAACCAGGCCACTTAGGGAAACAAATTTCCTGCTGTTATTGTTTTAGAGTGGCCATTAATGGTTCTTATATGTGCTGTGTATTCTTCCTGTGGCCATAGGTTCCTGTAGGTAGCAGCAAGCTTCCTGTCTGATTTACAACGGCATTAAAAACAAAATGTTGCCATGGGGGATGTTGGTCAAATTGTACAGCTTCATCTCTCCCCCAAAGAGGAGACTTCTTCCTTTCTTTTCAGGTGGGAATGCAGGACACGGAGAACTTGAGACTCCCTCTGCGCTTCCGAGGTGAAAAATGGATCTCCAGACAGGTCCGTCAACACCACCAACATCACATAAATAAAGCTGTACTTTCTATATTTTCTGTTGTTATAAATAGATTTTTGCAAGAGTATTCAAACTCCTACAGCTTTCAACATTTTCTCATATTAGAACTGCAAATTTCAATGTATTTGACAAAGATTTTATGTGACAGACTGGCATACAGCTGTACCCAATTTTCTTAAAAATATTTATAACCACAATTACAACTGATAGGTTTTTGATGTACAATCCTTGTATATTAAGACACCGACGTTGTTCTTCTTTGACAACCCTCTAAAACTCGGTCCGATTAGATACAACTGGAATTCCAGTAAAACATTGCAGGAGCTCGTAGAAGAATGGTTGCCTCTATATTTTCTGAACTTTGTCTCTACCAGAATAGCACATGGAGATACTAAAAACCTGTTTAATGTTCTTACAAAATGTTATTTTTGTGAATATCAAACTTGAAGTCAAGTAACAGAATCTAATTGAACTCCGTCCTGCACCATTCACAAGTTCAACACTTTCACCTAAAACTCAAAACGTTTGCACCCTCCAGCAAGTTTTCTTCAAGTATTTTCCTGTATTAGCCTCCGTTCATCTTCACATTAATTCTGACTACCTTCACTGTCTTCAAGAGAAACACGTCTCCACATACATGGTGTGTTCAGGGTGATGGGCAGTGTTAGTTTTCCACCACACACAACTTTTTTGCTTTCAACAAGTCTTCCAGCCGTATTATGAAGTGCAAAACTAATATTTTACCAGGCAGTTGAACACAATTACCTGCCACACTTCTAATCTCTTTACTTGTAAAAAATTAAGTTGTCATCTTTTGTCTATCTGATTTGCAATTATGCACTTGGTCTACACTCCTGAAAGTGGAAGCATGTCCCCTTCAGAGTCGGAATGACCCCGTATCTAATTGAAAGTGATCTGATTGCACAACAGCAGGCCTAACCTCATAACCTTCTATATACCACTAAGGACTGATGCACAGCACACACTTAACAGCCCTAACCATTTAAAGATGGGCTCTAAAGATCATGTAATTGCTTGTTTTGTGTGACCAACTGTCCAAACAGACACAAAAGGCAACCAAGGTGAAGGTCCTCACTACGAGGAGGCTGTAAAAGGAGGATCCTTAACTTTGTAGCTTCCTCCCGGTCTGGTATCAGACTTGTTAAACAGCTTCTAAATGCAAGCTGGAGAAACATGACAATACACCCTGTTCTACACAGGACACAAACAGCCTCCACATGGCTCTAATTACTACAGGCACCAGAGAGGTGTTCAAGTGCAAGTAATGAGGGTTTGTATGGCAGGCAAGCTGTGTGTAGTGTGAGCGAGACAGTCGAGAGACCGGCTGGGTGCTAACTGCAAACACCTGAAGCTTGTAAGCAGGGTTGTTCTCAGTGACAGTTTGCCTGAGACTTAACAGCTGCTGGCCCTCTTGTATCTCAGAGCATAAAAGTGTCACAAAGTGAAGACGCGAGGGGTGAAAGGGTTCCTCAGATGAAAGTGGTGGATCTAAAGACGCCGTCTCCCCATTTTTCTTAGCCATGAAGTTTAACCTTCTAAGTGAATTTTTCTCAACAAGAGCAAAAGTGCTTCTCAGAGTCGTCCTTGAAAAGCTTAATACCTCATCGTCCCAGAATCAGCTGCAGAAATGCTGCCCCCTGTTGGTGTACAGCTTTTCCTGCACGTTGAAAGCTGAGCACCCTGATGTGTCGGGCGTTACTCCAATGGCAGAAATGCCTCTCATGATGTGTGGCAGCGCGGCTCTTGCTCCCTCAGACAGGCAGAAATACCTCAGCCTGTGATACCGGAGGTGGAAAAGCTCGAGTTTCAGACGGTGGTAGCTGGTGCTAAAGGGAGAGGAGGGTCTCTTCTTACAGAGGCGTGTTGGGAGGCTTCTGTCGGCCCCCTCAAAGGCCGAGGGTCCAGAGCTCTGATATGTGCCACTCAGGCACCCACATGCCTCCGTGATATGAACTGTAAACTTTCTCACAAGCATGCAGATGGGATGCAGACATGTAAGCCAAGGCACATTCAAATACCTGCATATTATTGAGTAACTGAGGTATCGTGCGCACACGCGCGTGTGTAGCGTGTCACTTTTTTTTTTTCTTTAGTAACAGATCCTTTTTGTGTAGAGATGGTAACAAGAATGTATTGAGCAATCTGACTGCAGAGGCAAAAACAAAAACGTTCACAAGCAGACCCTCGAATCGAGGCCGAAGCAAACAACACGGTCCTTTGTTTTACTAAAGACAAAAAGAAACCACATCGCCAGACCAACAACTGAGAGGAAAGAACTGTAAATAGACTCATGAAGAGTTGAAATAGGAGATTGGATTGCAATGTACAAATTGTTTTATTCATCAACAGTCCATGAAAACATTAAAATACAGTCAAGCAAACAAATTGATATTATGTAATAACTGGCTCTGAATTAAAGGGGAAACATAAGGTCAACCTAATCAAAAAAACATCCTGTGACAACTCAGAATATATTTAAGTAAAAAGTAAAGCACTGTAAACATTTTTACTTTTTGTGATCTTGCAACCACAAACTTTACATTGTTTTTATTAGGATTTTATGTGACAGTCCTACACAAAGCGATGCATTTAACAACTAAAGATATTTTATACCTGTGATGTGTTATGGAAAACGGAAAAAAAAAAAAAAACATTGTGGAAATTAAGTCATGAAAAGTGTTGTTTGAAGTTGTTTGGGGGACACAGTACACAACACTATGGCATGTGAGGGGCAGAATCATGCTTTGGAAAATTTTTTAAGGATTTAGATTTTTGAAAAGATTTCCCAAAAACCCTTTATCCTCCTTTCCTTTCATAATAATGCATCACTTTGATGCTCCCCCACATAAAATCACAATTAAATATGAATTTCTTTTAATTAGTTTGTAAAAGAAAAAAATTTAAAAATGTTGACAAGATGTAAATGCAGCTTTCAGAGTTTAGTCGATTTAGAAATAAACTTTCGACTGTAAATACTGCTGCAGAATTGAATATGATTAATCCAGCTAAGTTTGCTAAACTTGCAGAGAAAATGTCTTAAAAATCTAAAAAAAAAAAAAAAAAAAGCCAGACTGTCTGAATGTCAGCCTCAATAAAACACACACTTACTCTCTCACGCTACCACGCACACACAAACACACATCCTGTTGCAAGAAGGCATAGGCTTTGGCCTGTACGGCTTCCCCTTCCATAGGTCAAGTAAAATATGTAAACTATCAAATACACAGTTGGTCAGCAGGTCACTCAAACAGGAGCTCGGACCTCACCCGTATGTGTGGGCACCTCTCAGCACGCACATCACACCAAACCAGCAACTTAACCCCAAATAAGAGAGATAGCATCTTTCTTAAACCCACAGGAATTACAGGGAACGGTGTGTGTAACGTGATGTGGAACACACGCCATGCCCCACCGGGGGAACTATCACAAAACCCCTGTAATAAACACCACAAGTCCAGCAGAGCCTGTCCTGAGGCGAACGTCAGCCCCCCCAATGGACACAAGCCTGGAGGGATCAGGCTGGACGTCCCAAATGTCCAAAAGTGATGTTCTGAGAAAACTCATTCAGACTTCACAAATACTCCAGTTTAGGAGCAGATCAACTGTTTGCACAGGCTGACTTTCAGCATGTTTTTGAGTGTTTTGGTAATGGCAGATATCAAAGAAAAAGAAAAAGAAAAACAGATACAGGTACCTGGAGGACAGGAGCACTCTTGGCCGACATCCCTAGCGGTCCGCAACTTCGGCATCAGAGCTGCCACTTTCTGAAAATACGCAAAACAGAGTAAGAAACAGAATATTTCTAACAATGAAACTTCTATTTGCATAGCCATAGGATGGGTTTTAATGTTGCAAGCTCCCCGTCTCTCACATACAGTCCTTAGCAAGCTTAAATGAAGACATGGGTTGATGTCTACTACAACTGGTTGTACAGATACACTGATCAGGCTTTTCCTAGTGGACACCAATTTCTTTGAGGTTTCACTTGAAGATTCAAATTTTGTTTTGTTTTTTTAAGAGGGAAAAGTATGTGCCATGTGAGTTTTGATAGAAATAAATATTTTAAATCAATCACAAAACAAGGAATTCCAGGATTGCAGTGATCTGTGCAGAAAAGTCTCATGTGTCCATGTCCTTTATTAAACTCATAAAAATGCCATAGTACGTGTTGTTTGTTGTGTTAAAAAAAAGGTGGAAAAATGTTTGATGATTTGATAGACAGAGGGGGAAAGACTAAATTTTTCTGTACTGATGATCATCAGAGCCGATCAAGATTAAACTGATATATTCCCACATAAGGCTGATTGATTGGTCTGTCTATAATTTATTGGGGAGCCTTGCAGTAGACTCTGACCTCCTTCAATCTCTAATGGCGCACGCCAGGAGATATTCCCAACCACCACATGTTGCTTTATCACAAATAATCGATTTTGATCATGTACCTCCTCCACAAGCTTTCCCACTGGGGCGCTGAGCTCTGCAAGGAGAGTCCCATCCTCGTATTTGAAAGACCTCTGCGGAGCCTGGAGGATGGACGCCTTGTCCATCTCCATGTACAGCCGGTTCTCCAGCCGCTGGGTCCTGAAGCTCATCAGAAGACACACGGTGACTGAGCTCAGAGACATGAGCAGGCAGAGAGCGATGGGAAAGCCAGGCAGCCAGCGCTGGTCTCCGGACTTGGTGGCACACTGACACACCGGCTTGCTTTCCCCGTTGGAGCCGCTGCTGGCCGTCTCCATGCTTGGAAAAACTCTCAAACGGTGACCAGAACCAAAACCGAAATCCCTTCCGTTTGTTGGCGCGGTCCTGTCAACAAGTTGCAATAAAGTTCGGTGAAGTAAGTAAGTAAGCAGCGCGCTTTGCTCAGGAACAACACCAGGCAGCAGCACAGTGGGCTCAGGCTTCAAAGCGCAATCCTGAATTTGTCCTGGAGTCGGAGGCAAGCAGCAGTGCGCGCAGAGGGTCTGAACCGCGGCGAGATGGGAGCAATGCGGAGACCAGCCAGAAAAAGACTCACATCGGAGCTTTCTGCGGGGATACGACTGGATCAGATGCGTTCCTTTCTGAAAGTTGCGCGTTAAACTGGCGTGGCTCCGCCGCCCTGCCTGACCACGTGGGAGGCTGCAGATTGACAACTGGGTGTGAGAATGACCCGCAGAACAAACGGAGCCCACTTAGGACGCGCAGCTCATTATGCGCTGACTCTCCCGAGACTAATTTACTAGTGAATCTCTCCACGGAAGGATTGAAACACTTTCAATTAACTGAAGAATTAACGCTTTTATTTACTGTTGTTGATGCAGGTCAGTGCCAAACTTAGAATATTCAGTTCAGGTCCAACCTGCCCACAAAAAAATAAATGGTAGAAAACGTGACGATTTTCCAAAATCTGCAGCTTCTATCACCACCGCGATACTTTTTTCTTTTTTAAACAAAATTCGCCCTTGATGGGAATTCTGATGAGATTTAATTCAGGTGATTGTCTTTTAATAGAAAAAGGCTCCATGCCGCCATCATGTGGATTACTAAAGGTACTGCTTATAATAAAAACGCTTACGCATTCGTTAGTTCTTTCTGGTCACGTTTATTAAGACATATAATGCAAAAAATACATAACCAGTCAATGGAAAATGGAAACAAAGACTATGTACAAGTTTTCACCCTGCAATGTAGTTTATACATCAACAATCCAAAAGAAAGCACTGTTAAGCAAGAATTACCCATGTCAATTAAATATACAAACTGAAAAATCCCATAATTTAAAGCGGTTCCACTGGTAGAAGTGTAATCATTACAATTTAAATAAACAGAAAACAAATGATTGAAATTGACATCTAAATGGCAAAAGTAATAAGAACTTAATGAGTGAGACCAAACAGCAGTTTAATGGACAAGACAGCAAAGCAGGGCAGTGTGACTGATGCAGTCAAGAGTATGTCTCTCCTGGAGAGTCAGGATATAGAGGCTGATTGAACCATCATACATGTTACGGTAACAGGTAGGTCTACATATTGAGAGGTTCCGCCTCATTTGCTACCGCCACTGCTGCTGCTGGAGCTCCTGGTGCTGCTGCCTCGGCTGCCACTCTTCCGGCTACTGCTGCTCTTGTAGTAACAGTCGAAGAAGGGGTGTCGAAGTGCCTGCTCCAGGCTGAGGCGCTTCGAAGGGTCATAGTCCATCATCTTCTCTATCAGGTCAAAGAGCAGCCGGTGGTCTTCACTTCTGGATACGATGTAATGCTGTGGGAGGAGAAGGAGTTTGAAAATGATTACTTCTACTACAATCACAAAATGAGGAAGCAAAACTGAATTTCGGCTTGAAGGAAAGCCTGCAGTTGCTTTTGTCTAAGATTTATTTAAATAATTCTATTTCCACAATTAAGCATGTACCTTGAGGGGTTTGCAGTGTTTCTTGACGTATCTCCCGGCAGAGCTGTGAACGTCCCAGTCCAACTTGTTTCGGTGAACATATCGTCGTTTCCTATATAATATGCAAATGTTTAGACTAACGTAAACACCTCATGCTTAAATCTATGCCACTTCGAGTTCTTGTGAAAAATTCAGTTGACAGAATAAAAGTTGAACATAAAAATTTAAGAGTACACTTAATCCTCTCAAATTAAACAAAGCTTTAAGCGATGGTGAAAATCCAAAACAGTTTTACAGATGAGGCAAAATGTTGCCACTTTGATCAAGAGTTTGTGCTCAATAAAAACCAATTGTTATACTTTCTTTTTGACTAACAATAATATTTTAGGTGCTTTTTGCCAGAATAACTATGTAGTACTACACTGAACACTCTTAGCAGTAAAAAATATTGTTAATGCAATATTACTCTTGTAAAATGAGTTGCGGAAACAGGAAGTATTAGAATGCCACGACCCAAATATTTGTTAGAACTATAAATGAATGCTTACTTAGTTTTCTCCAGGAGGTTTGTAGGGATCGGACCCAGGACTCTCTCCATCATAGCAAGATGCTCTTTACTGTCATGTGTCTAAATGGGAAGACAAAGCAAACACTATCAAGTACTGTAACATTCCAGAATGTATATTTCTGCTCTCTACCGCCACCTACCTGGAAGAGGGTTGTTCCAAGATAATATTCGATGAGAATACAGCCAATGCTCCAGACATCACAGGAATGGTCCCAGCCCAGGTCTGAAAGACATCACAAACCAAGTAAGAAACCAGACAGATCTGTCTAAACCTTTTGTGCTGCAACAGTAATAATACACTCACCTAAAATAACTTCCGGAGCACGATAGTGACGAGTTGAAACTACAGAGGTGTGGTGCTCATGATCATAGGTGGCATTCCCAAAGTCTACAATTTTCACGTCAGGGTTCTTGAGTGTTCGTTCATCTCGTCTCTGAGAACAGACATTGAACAAACTTGATTTCTATCTCAACATTTAAGTTGTACATCATTACCAGGCATAACTATAATCAATTTACCTTTTCACGGTTGTATTCCATGTCATAGTCTGAATCGATCAGTAGAATATTTTCAGGCTTCAGATCTGTGTGAGTCAGTTTGTTCTTATGCAAAACTGCAAGATAAAAAAGGTGAAGAAATTATAGTCAATGTAACCATTTCACAGCAAATGCATGTTGTGTGCACAGTGAATGCTACTTACATTTCACGGCTCGAATGATCTGGTAAGCCATATGCCTGATTTGTTTAACAGGAAAAGGCTGGAAGTTGTTCTCCTTCAAGAAATCATATGTGCTGAGGCCAAGCAGCTCAAAAGAGATACAAACGTGACCATGGTAGTCAAACCAGTCCAGCATATGGACACAGGAACTTGGGAGAAAAAGACAAGAATAAAGTTAGAAAAGCTGCATTGCAAACTAGTTTTTTTTTTATTACCAATTTTGCTGACAGTCTTTTGAGATAGAAATATTTAATTATTTAATGTTATAGGAAGAAAAAACAAAAACATCAAAAAGTGTCATTGGTGCTCCTCTGCTATAAGGAAAGAACTTACTATCTTCGGTCAGCATCGAGGGTGTTCAGGTGTTTAAGAACCTCTACTTCAGACATAGCTGCCTCTCTGTAGCGGTCTATATTTTTAATGATCTTCAGAGCCACTCGAGCCCCATGACTGAAATTCATTACAATTTTTAGATTAGAATAGCAAAACAAGGTTTTATTAAAACTGTATTATGGTGGCCGGGTGCTGGCTGAGAACTTACTTGTCATGATCAATGCACTCGACAACTTTTCCAAAGGCACCCTCTCCTAGAGTACACAGAATCTCATCTATGGGAAATACAGAGGAGCAATTAGACAAACAGCACTGAAAAAGTGAAAAAACAATCACCGCCTTTCATCATATTACATTTCTTTCTAGCTAGACAATTACAAACAAGATTCTGAAATCTGGCAAACAACTTGTTGCTTAAAATTTTAACTGGCAAATTCACCATTAAATAAATTAAAATGACAAGAAATGTAGTTTAACTGTACTGGGCCAAATATCTGTCTCTAAACTAATGTTTGAAAATATCCAGAAAACCAGAGTGAGAGAGACAAAGTGTGATCAACAGTAGGAAAAAAAAAAGTGTATATTCTATACATCTCGCTTTCAGCATGTCTCCATTGTGATAGATGAGGTGACCCTCGTCATCATCCTCAACACTCCTGGATCTTTTCCTGCTCCTGCGCTGATGGCTCCTCCTCTGCACCGGAACCGCCGCAATCCGCCATCACACCAATAACCCATCAGCCAGCACCCGGCCACCACAACGCGACATCGTCATTCATTCAACCAGGCCAAGGGGGAGGTGAAGGGGTGGACAGATTCAGGCCGTTCAGTAACACCACCAGACGAATGGGCGGAGCAGCAAATTCAAATTCAGCCCCGTCAGAGAAAATGGGCGTCGGCCACCACATGGTGTGTGTTACAGAAGAAAAACAACATGGCAACAAGATTTTCAGATGAGAGATTTTCTCAGAAGTACAGAAACACTTCAACTTGATTGATTAAACTTAATGTACATGAAGTTCTTTTGCAATCTATCAAACAGTTTAAATTGTCTACAATCATGACCCGTGATTGACCACTAGGATCAACTCAAAGATACTGGGTCCACTTTTTCTTGTCTATTTCTAAACACTCACAAAACCCTTACTTTCTGAACCCAAAAATATTTTACATGACATTTATCTAAATCATACTAAACTGTGAAGAGTATGACAACTATAAAGAAACAAAGAGACGGGTATTTAAGCATTGGCTAAACACCCATGATAATGAGCCATTCAATCTGGAGAAATAGAAGGAGGGAGAAGGAGTTTCCCGTACCGAGGAGGACCTGTGCCGAGAATGGCTGCGTCTGTGCCTTCTGTCTCTGTGCCTGCGACTGCTTCGCCTGCTGCGACCACTACGCCCTGAGGACTTGCTGTAGTGGTGCCAGTCAAGATCTCTGTCCTTGTAGGTGTCATCATAACTGTCATCGTTGCAGGCCACATCCAGACTGTGTTCACAGGTATATTTCTCCTGAGAATCCAGCCTCTGGTTTAGACTGCGGGCCTCCAAGTAATGCCTAAAATAAAATAAATGATTAGTATCAATACAAAACAAACACTCGAAAAGGCAAGTCGAGTCAGGTGCAGGCCAGGTTCTTGACAGATCGAGCACTAAAATCAAGACTGGATGTGATGGTGCTAATGGTCAGCCTCCTGCCTGACACCCTATCCCTGAACTTTTTATGTAACATTTGCTAATAGCAACGTGCTGATTTACAGCAACAAACGACCCTGAATCTAATTCAATGAGTAGCTCAGTTCCAACATCCAGTTTATAAAGAGATTAACGCGGCAAAAATAGTCGTGCAATGGGTCCTAAAGCCAATATGTAACTCCACTCGTTTAGGTAAATATTCGCACTCAGCCTGCCCTCCCCAAAAAGTATTTAGTGTTAGGCATTGAAAGTTGATGGTGCGTAATATAATCTGCGCTTTATCTGGTACACTTTAGTGAGCCCATATCTGCAAATACAAAACTGTTGATCAAGCATAGCAGCAAATTTAAATCTGTTTAGCTTTTTTCTTACATAAAACTTTGGTCTTTAACTTCACCTTATTCTAGGACATCAAATGCATTTCTAAAAACTTGGCACAAACTCAACCCTGCCTGCCATGTTCACACCCTAAAAAGACCAAGAAAGTCATGGTGACTTAGCACCCAGTTGGTATCAGTTGTCTGCCAAGAAGAAGTCTGCCTCTCTACAGAATTAAAATTAGAGTGGATCAGAAAACATCTGATGCAACTATATGAACCTACGTCTACAAAAAGATCTGCATTACCACACGGATACCACAGAAGGATTTACTTAATGATACTACCCTGTTACTTTGTTAGCAGAGTAACAGGGAATTAAATGCACACACAAAATTACCTGTATTGAGTGTGTATGGACTCATATTTTCAATATGAAATGTGTTTCCATTGGAAGAACCATCTGAGAAACTTTTTACATTTAATTACACTAAAAAAAAAAGGCAGAATATAATAGTTTCAAACAAATTAGCTGTAAATATTAATATATACTTTAAGCCCAATAATAGATTTCCACCAACAATATTGCAGGCTATAATTTCAGGACTTTGAAATTCTACTAATATTTAATCTGTATTTGTCTACATATATATGATTCAAACCATATGAAGTTGAATCACCTTAATGGCACAGTGTTTTAACATGAGTAAGTGCATCAGCTACTTTAAAATTAGAATTAGTCTGAAAGACTTGCTAATATACAGCAACATTGGGCCAGTTAAAAAAAAAAAAGTAATTCAATAGGTTTTCTGGTCTGTGTCATAAAGCCAATACTGCCCTCATGCGTTCATACAAAGAACAGCTGCTTAGCCATCTCTGTTGACAGTAAATTGAAATGTGGACTATCAACTCTGGCCAAGGTGACTTTTTAAAAGCAGACAAATAAATAAAAGTCAGTTCTTGGAAGAGGAAACAAGTATTTCAGGCTTGTTAGACGAGTGAATATGCATTTGGGCTCTACTGCCTATTTTACAAGCACTTATGAACACAAATTTGTTTGAAATTGCTTCATCAGTAGCTTGTTTATTGCAATACTGAGATGCAACATAATAGTAAAATGAACCACAATGCCAGTTTGTGGGATTTTTATTTTGTTAAATTCAAGATGTCTGTTGAGACTATACCTGTCAACTGATCCTAAGATGACTCTAATCAGATATTTACCCATCATATGTCTTGTTGTAACGAGGAGATCTTCTGGATCTATTCTCTCTGTCGCTGCTCGGTGAATCTCGTTTTCTGCGTTTGCGACACTCCATTCTTTCTTCCCAACCATACTCGTCTAGCCAGACACCTGGGGAGCGCATTCGCTTTGAGTGCCGCATCTGGGGAATGTGGAAAAAAAATTCACAAAGTTAGATAATCTGGAATTCATTTATTCTTTGTGTGTTATAATTTTATCACTATTTAATATAAGGCGGCTGAACTTCACAGCTAAAGCAAGAGAAAATTTAAAAAAACAAACAATAGTCCCACAAATTATTAAAAGACCAAATAACAAGCATAACTTGGGTGTCCAAAATTAAAATGAATTAATGCAAATTGCAACAGACAAAATTCTTGCAACTCGATCTTTTTGGTATTTTCATAAAGGAAGTCGTACTGTGGCTTCAACAGTAGGGAGGACTTGCAGTTTTGAAAAAATGGGGGAGTTACTCTGAACACCAACCTAATATGGATGCAAAAACTACCATGTTTATACCCGCAGGAAAAAAAATATATATATATATATATATATATATATATATATATATATATATATATATATATATATATATATGACGTAATGGTGAAGTAGCCAAAACTAATCTGAAAGAACACAAAAACTTCCTACATTACAATTTCACAAACAGCATCGTCGCTGATACAATCATCAATGGTCGTATCCTAATATAAAGAGTGAAAAGTTTAACCGTGCAATTGTTCACGACAACAAAGTGTTTAGGCCTCGACTGCAAGGCGGTGTCAACTGACGTGATCTCAAAATGACATTTATAATGCCCAGAAGTGTTTGTTTGTATTTAAAAAAAATCTTTCCTTGCAAGGTTTCAACAAAAGCAACTATGCAATTCAGTAATAACCCGATTAAACATAGATTTTCATAAGATAACCAAATCAACGACGGCCTACTACAGCCTTTTGTCGGAGCAGTACCTTTCCGTCAGTGGATCGTACAACGGAAAATACCACAAAAAAACAAAGAAAATAATATATTCATCCTGCAAAGTGTTAACTATAGTCCCCTTAATTTGCATAATACTTTTGCAAATTAACACGATTACTTTTAAAATACATTTTAAAAAATCTTAACAAAGAACCGTTATGTAACCGCAGAGAATCAGCCATGTTAGCGAGGCGTCGAATTTCACAAAAACCCAACGGTCGAAATTTGACTTTAAATGTGTGGTAAACCGCGTCTAATCACCACGTGTAGAGAATATATTACCTTTATTTATAGCTGTGAGGTTCGAATGAAAGTTAATATCAGCTGGATAATGATTACGAGCGAAGAATCTGGAAAAACGTCCGCGACTTCCAGTCCTCAAAGATGGCGACTTTCTGTAGAAGCTGCTGGAACTTTCTTCACCAAATATCCTGACGTAAGACACACATAACACCCGCCCACCGCAGTGCCTGATGGGAAGTAGAGTTCTGAACAAATAAGTTGCTCAAAGTTATTGTATTTACACATTTTACGATATGAAAACCCATTTTTGAGAACAGTCCCCTTCACATCTGAGTAAAGTTTTTGTGCTTCCATTTTATTCTCTGTTTTTGTTGCCCAGATTTCATCCTAAAATAATGAATATTATGATAAAATTCTTAAATAGCTTTTTCTTACACATTGTCTACAAAACACATGAAGAAAGAATGAGAGATGTGTGAAAAGACTCAAGAAAAAATTGTGTTTTAAAATGTTCATTCATTATGCTTTTAAAATAGCACCTTTCACTTCATGGAGCAATTTTAAACAGCTCATTTATCTTGACAGGCATGTTTGTAGTCTAGGAAAGAAGTCATAAACAGAACGAGACAAGGACGAAGAGGGAGTAGAGACAATGAAAACAAGGAGAGAACACGGAAAGTCCATGTGATATATTGAGAAATCTTCCTCCTACTCTTCCTAAAGTTAACAGAAGGTCACATCATTGGAGTTATAGCTAAACTTTTGGTAATGTTCTCTTAACTAAAGTTAAATTTTACTTTATCACAGAGTTATCACTGGCTCTCTTTGTCTCCTGTTAGTATTTTAAACTTTTAAAAATGACAGAAAAGCAAACAGATTCTATCTAATACAAATATGGTTTTGGAATGGATAAAGCGGGCAGAGATTATGCTTCTGAAGTAACCCTGAGTTGAATTCTACAAAATATTTATGGGCTACCCCTAAAAACAAAGTCGCAGAAAAACAACCCATTGAAACTAATTTACTAATTGTCATAAGAAGAATGCCCAAATATGCATACAGAATTATAACAGGTTTTTAAAGGCTACAAAAAGGGATGTATTTGAAATTCAACCTTCTAAAAATGAATTTAGCCTTGTATTAATGGGGTGTATATATTTCAGAATGCATAACCTACTTGGACCATGGGTGGTTCTGCAATGAATTCAATTTGTCCATCCACTCGTTTCTTTTTTTAATCTCAGAAGTTGCTTATTATGTTATCATCCTTCTATACTTGCTGTGTTTTTATGATGAGTCCCCATGAGCATTTTTTTTTACTGTAATTCAAAATTTTGTCTTATGAGAAAATATGCTTGTGTAACGACAACTTTCACACCTACGTGAATATACGGCGTGGTTTTGTCTGAAATAGAATAATATTTTATTGTCTTTTCCACAGTCATGTTCCACACACTCTTTAATCATACAAAGACAACATAACAGAGCAGGAAGTTCGTCGTCATCGTGAAATTGCTGTAAACAAGCCTACCAGGCTGTGCGCAGGGTCAAAAAAACCCACGTTGCCTGAACAAGGAATTGTGGGTACAAGATGTCTGCGCCCTGTCTTTAACCTGATAACGTTTCTATGGTGGAGTTCGTCAAAGAGTCCTGTTATTAGAACAAGGTTTGTTGCGGATTTCGCCGAGAAGACGATGTCTGAACACGCCGAGCAGCAGAGGGGACCGGGGTTGTCCAGGGCAGTGATCGCCGAGATGCTGCTGAAGAACTTCGAGAAGCTGTCTGACTCTGACCAGAAGTTATTCACGTACGGACCTCTGTACCTGGGGGGAAACGCTGGGTTTGCGGGGCTGGTCGCCAACAGCCTGTACCGCAGGGTTCTGAACGTCCAAGCGGCGCGCATCGCCTCCAGCCTGCCCATGGCCGTGCTGCCCTTCCTTACCACCACCGCCCTGTACAGCGGCGTGGTGTCGCAGCCGCTGCTTTCCGGGGATCTGAACTGCCCCACCTGCTCCCTGATCAGAGGCGGGCTGGTCGGGCTGGTCGCTGCTGGAGTCTACCCGATGCTGCTGGCGTTGCCGTTGAATCTCGGCCTTGCATCCAGATACAGCTCGGCTCCGATGCCAGAGAAGGGCACGATGCTGCGGTACTGCGTGGAAGTCTCCAGACCCGTCTTTAACAAGATGAGAGCGGTTTTCCTGCTACAGGCTGTCTTTGGCGGCTACCTGGGCGCCAGGCATTTCCAAAGCTACGCCAAGCTGGCCCAGATAACCTTCAGCAAGGGGGAAGAACTGCAGGAGTGAGAGGACTGGACTGAGAATAACCACCTCATTACATACGAATGAAAATCGGATTTACCTCTGGGTGCTTCCCAGAAAATAAAACGACACAGCATTTATCACAGCATTGTCTGAAATCATTTTGTCACATCATAAAACGGAAATGAACCTCCCTATTGCAAACAAACTCCTGGAAATTCTGGTAATGTTTATGACAGATTACCAGAGTCACACAAAGCTGTTAAGTTTTGTTTTTTAAGACTGACTGAAGAAAAATATAGTTTAGTGTACATAAATTGCGTTTTACTGTCCATATGTTGCTGTTCTCCGTTTCTATATGGATGATCTATTGTGTTCAAAATAAAGTAAATGATTGATAATGTTGTGTATCATGTTAATATTTGTTGTACTTAAGCAATTAAGATTGGAAATGGATATGTAAGGATAGGCACATATAAGCTGAATTGCTTCAACAAATACCTTTGCAAACTATACAACATAGGAATTATTGCTATTTGACTTCATTTTGAATTTCATTGTAGTGGGAGTGTTGATTGACTGTAATAACTATTATTAGTTTTTGAGTGTGTTTTAGCTCAAATCTAAGTCTTAATCAGACCACACGACACCGGGGAGAGTAGGCATTTGTTTACTTTTATTAAAGGCTTTTTAGAAACCAGTCACAAATTCTGCACTGATGTCAAAGCCAAAGGTGTCCCTGCACCGAGAAGGACAACTCCTGACCGCTCACATACAGTATTTATGTGACAAATAAAACCTGATGGAGTTGGCAGTCTGATAACGCTTATAAAGAGTAAAACTGATGGCAGCTACTGTAGGTGATTGTCATTTAATACATGTTTTACAGCACAGGCAAAGGATTTATTTAAATTACGATGGATGGTAGGCTTGACATCACACCCTTGTCTTTCTACAAGCTTATTGGGGCGAAGGTTACAGGAAAAGGTTAATAGATGAGAAATAAGTTAGGAGGAGCTAAACCAGTTTGTTATAGACATGGCGAAGGTGCTTTTCAGGGAAAACACTGACATCAATCAATGACAAACTAAATCAAGCCAATAATTACAGTTCACCCACTCCTTTCCTCGCAGCAAAATTACCAAATTCACAATTTCACAAACAATAATAATGGTAATAATAATAAAAAAACACTTCAAGTTAAATAAATTGTCATGATAAGCAGTGACTCATATGGAACAGGTACATTATCCTTCTCTTTAATGCAACAGTGCATTTTCACTGTGAAGTACTTTTTTTTTTTTTTTTTAAACACTAATGCCCCTGTGAATCCACCTGACTTCGCATGCCATCGAACTTCATGTTCTGTAAATTAAAAGTCACAATAAAAACTTTACATCTGTCAGCACAGAGGGCCTTCAATAAATATACGAGACAACTGAACGTCAGTCGGAGAGAACTTCCTGAGGAGCAGAAAGATGAGGGTCGAACTATCATCTGTACACAGTCTCTACAGCTGACCTATAGCTTCTGCAGTTACACTATTACAGTAGGTTTCTGAGGATATTAATGGCACGATACATTTAAAAAGAGTAAACACTTTAAAAGGCTCATCCTCCCCGCCCAGTTTGTTCCCTAAAACAAAATAAATAAAAATAACAGGATGAAACATGGTCTCCAGTCATTCCAGTGCAACAGATGTGAACACATGAAACACAACCTTCCACAGCCATGATGTTTTTTTTTTTTTTCATTTTCACCTCAGTTGGGATTTTTAAGTGTGAAAAAGGGCTAGCCAGCGCCCATTACATCACTTTCTGTTTTGTTACAGTACTTTACAGATAAAAGTTAAATACTTAAACAGGCTTCGAATAAAAGGAGGAAATGGAGAAAGAAAGTGAGAGCAGAGAAAAGTACACGAGAGACGGCATCAGTAGGAATTTATATGAAGTGATTTTCCCTGTAATTGTAGTCTCTACAGCAGTAAACTTCTCCACAGAGTAAACACACATAAAGGGAAGGAGGAAGGAGACGCGGTGTCCCTCTCCGACGTACCAGAGCTTCTCGCTAGTGTCCGAAAGGAGAAAGTTTATTCCAGTTTTCATAGCTTAACGTTTCGCTTTTTCCTTTCTGGACATTTTCTATTTTTTTCTTCTCGATGAATCCTGCTCATCATGCTTGTTTCCTTTTTTTTTGTTTGTTTGTTTTTTGCTCTTGATGGAGTTTTTTTGTAGTAAAACACCAAAGTACCAGCTTCAGGTTCCTTCACAGTCCGGTTTAGTGCAAAGAGAACACACACATCTCCTCGTCTGGTGGTGGGAGAGTTAGATCCCACCCCGCCTCATGTCTTTGCCAGAACATTTGACCTGAGGAGACAAAAGAAGATTATGAAACCTTATAAGAATTTTTCTTTGTTGGGGTTTACCATACTGGTAAATTAAAAGGATTACTTTAAACCTAAATCTGCTAGGGTAAGAATAATTTGAGCTATACAGTAGAGTGTAGGACATTAAGCTAACTTCCATCTGAGAGAATTTACTCTCTATTTTACCCTATTTTGTTCATCAACATTGCTAATTTTTTCAGCAAAATTACTAAAATGTTTCGGTGATTATTCTAGTTGCCATATATATTAAGGCATGATTAATTGTATGCTAGTGTCAGAACTTTACACCGTTTCAAAAATCACGCATGCAATATTTCTGCACCTGTTTCTGCCAATATGTAATAAATTTTGGCCTAATGTGTTTATACACATCAAGGTAGATCATGTTCTACAGTCTAGACCAGTGGTTCCCAACCCTGGTGATTCCCACCTGAGTGCTTTCCACCTGTCCTTCTCCACCTGGTTCTCAGGACTTTCACTTTCATATGACGCAAGGTAGAGCCCTGGGGAAGGGCAAGATAAAGAAATGTATTTAGAACATTATTGAGTTAAATAAATAATGAAAAAAAACTGTATGCAGCCAAGGAACTCAGTTTGCAAGCTGCAGTGTTAAAGAACATTTTAATGTTCAGAGTGCTAGCGTGTTAGTCTTTGCTTTTAGCTCTGAAATACAAATTTGTTGACATAAAATGCAGAATGTAAGGAGATCAATTAAACTTGATGCTTCTTGGATTTTTTAGCACTAAATTTTATTTTATTTATGCTTTATATCAAGAAGAAAAAAAACATACATTTTTATTATTTTAACTCGATAAAAGTGTTAGCAACCATTTCACAGAACAGTAACCTTTTATTTGAAGGGGTGTGCATAAGACTGGCATGACACTGTCATAGACATGACATAACACCTGTTTTAAACATGGACGTTTACAACTGGTGTCATGAAGTGTCTTTTGGTAAATGATTACACTTTCAATGCAAAGTTTCACTAAAAATTGCATTAAAGTACAATTAAATTGTAAACTTTGCATTATTTGGTAAATAATTGCATTTTTAATGCAACGTTGACAATTTTAATGGTCTTTTTAATTAATGTTTCAATGAAACGTTGCATTAAAAGTGTCATTATTTACCGAATGGCATTTCATGACAACAGTTGTAAACTATTATCATCTTCATCTTTATAACAGGCATTGTGTCATGTTTATGAAAGTGTCATATCAGTCTTATGTGCACCCCTTCAAATAAAATATTACCAACAGAACAATGGGATGTTACAATAGTGACAAATAAATGTCAGTCAAGAAATGATCTGGGTTTCAGAGTTTTAATCAAATTTCTCTTTTATTCTCACACCTGAAAGAGAGCATGGGAAAATAGGGCTGTCGACTTGCGTAACTGAAACGGTTCTCACCGTCCTCGCTGAAGATGGGAGCGGTGTGGAGGTAGTGCAGGATGGCGCGATCCTCTTCAAACGGACACTCCACCTGTTTCCACGTCATAAACTCTCCAACTTGTCGAGCCAACTCCACAAATTTCTAAACAGAAAACCAACCAAACAGTAAATATTGAGTCACGTGGAAGAAATTGAATGAAAAAGTGGGGAAGACGCTCACCTCGAAGTTGACGTGGCCATTGGGCAGTCGGTTAGCGCAGCCTTCATTCAGGAAGTAGATGTCTTTAATCAGCAGGCTGAAGAAGGGAATCACAATCTGAGGAGGACAAAGACAGGAAGACAGTTTAACCAAAGCAAGGAAACCTTCTGAATATGAGCAGTCATGCTGATGCCTCACCCTTTCTCTGTTGCTGTTGGCAGTCTGAGAGCGATGGGCAGCTCCCCTCAGGGCGGTCCTGTAGTTATAAAAGTTTCCTGTGGGATCCATCTGATGCTGCAAAAACGAACAACAACAAAACAGTCAGCTTGAAGGTAGCACTTGCTTATTTTAAGAAGTCTGTGAATGGATCTGTGTTTACCTCAAGAATAAAAAATTTGGCAGTTTTGGTTTTGCTCCAAGTCTTCTTCAGTCGTGCTACAGGAGTCATGTTCATACCAGCTGCAGAGAAAATTAATTTTATTATCTAAAAATCAAGGATAGTGAGCAACAGAACTGTCCATTTGAACAATTCACAAAATCCAAAGTGAGCAAACAAAAGTAAAATAGAAATCCAATCAGTTCTTGCTGTTACCACCTTTCTGGCATAAATACTTATAAGTACAGGATTATAGTCAAATATGTGGTCCAGCAATGAATGAACGTGTAGTTGTCTTAGCCAATCTCTGCTGCCAAACTGAAGTTGTGGAGGACAGTTTTGAGGGACAAGCATTTTTCTATTTTTGTTTACAGGCCAACAAAAATAATACAGCTAAAACCTTTGCATATCACAGAATGCACTGTAAAACCGAGAACTCACAAATGATCGCCATCAGGGAGTTAAAGTTGCCAATGTTGAAACACTCTCTGGCCACATCAATGAAGAACTCAATCACTGTGGCTCTCTGCTTCTTCTTGGCTGGCTGAAAGAAGTTCACAGAATACATTTGTTTTCCTTTAAATTTTCTCAATTTTGCTTGAAGCGTATATTAAAGTTTTCTGACAGAGGACATTGTAGTTATGTAAAGCATCCACCAGGGGGCAGTAATGCTCCGTAAGACACCCATTGGTTTGGTTATTTAAATATTCAAGAAAATTGAGAAAAATGTAGCAATTTTTTTGGATAAACATAGCAGTATTCTGACATTATCTTCATATAATACAACTACTTAAATTTATAAAAATAATGCTCCTCATCAGAACAGTATAACATTAAGTGGTATTTTCTCTAAACTCAAGTGACAGAATAGGGAATTGCCATCATTCTCCCTCACCATGCAGATTTCTGTTGCTACCAGGTAACACAGTCTGTTGAACCATCTGACGTAGGCCTCAAGGTTGGAGGTTTTCTTCTTCTGCTCGCTGAAAGATGGCTGCCGTTGACACACACACACACACGCACACAAGTTGTGAGCCACTACAGTGATTTGTACCAACACTAATTAGCTTCCTATGTGCAGGCTGAACCCCTCTGAGAGTGTAAATGGCAAAGACCGCGAGCGGCAAGTACACACGACAGGACTGCTGGAGAGAAATGGAAGATGACCAGCACAGGATCAGCAAAGGCAACAGGAGTTCAAGACATAAGAAGGGGAAAAGAAATCTCAATGGTTACATCAAAACGTCCAACATTAGATGGAGGAACAGCTTCATGTTTGTTTGCTGTTTCATTCAACATTCACTGAAGGTTGACATACATAGATAAATTTGAATGTACTGCACTATCAACACAGTTTTTGTGTTGTCTCATTCGTCCAAGGAGTTAATTTTCTGACTAATTTAAGGTCAAAATAACCTTTCAGTGTTGATGATGTTACTCCTCCTTGGACAAATGAGATTAGATTTACTATTCAAGTATGCATATTTTGCATTACTGATAATGAAGGTTCAGTGACATATATTCCTCACTCAAACTCAGAAAAATCATTCATCTAGTTCAAGATACATTTTACTGTTATAAATTTGACATCTAAAATTGCCTCATTTCAATGTCTTGGGAAAAAATCATATTGTTCTAAGTCAGTGTAGAATTGTATCTAAAATTATGATTAATCACTAATCTATAAATAATCTACTTTTAGTCAGTGAATACTCTGGTTTGCTCAGACATTTTTTAGCAATCATGGCTCACTTTTATGTGCATGGTTAGGGAATCCAAATTATAGCTCTGCATGTTTATTTTCATCTAACAAATCCAAATTTTCCTAAAAAATATAAGTGAAAATCATTTTTTAGAAAGACATTCACGGTAAAATAAATGCACTATCTTGTAAAAAAAAAAAAGTTTGTCTTTATTCACACATATTAATTTAGGTGACATAAAATTTTTAATCTACAAGACTATATGGACTGGACACACAACTTGTAGCTGTAACAGCTTCAAATCCACTTTGAAAGAAATCCACAAGGTTTAGGTTTAGTTGTGTGTTTATGGTATTTTATAAACATTGTTCTGGAAGTGCATTTGTGAGGTCAGACGTTGATGTTGGGCAAGAACTTTTGTCTCGCACTTTTCACTTGAATTCATCCCAAACTTGCTGTTTCAAACCAAACAACAGACCTGATTACTGAGTACCGCATGTTGAATTGGCCTGTATATTTTATATATTATTTAGTAAATTTGTGGATTCAAAGTAATAGACCATCTTGGGGTGGTACAGAGCACCTCTAGAGCTTATTACTAATCATGTAGCAAATGTCTTTAACTCTAGTTCATTAATTATTAAGTCTTATTTCTTACTAAAATAGCTGTTTAAATGTTTTTCTTTTAGTTTATTTTTTTTCTTTTACTTTGGTAGTCCCTATATGCTGTAATTGTGAAAATATAAACATATTTATAAATATACATCCCAAAAGCTTACCTGTGTTCCATCCAGAGGATCTTTCTGAACAAAGGCTTGGACAAACTCCTCTGGCCCAATATGGCTTAAATGCTCCTGGAAAACATGCAGTCATATTTTATGCATTTTCATCAGTTTTTCTAATTGTATTTATTTATTACAAAATAATTTTAAAAAATCCACACAAAATGCTTAAATACATTAAAGCCACAACAACATGGAGTGTAAAACTGGGCACAGACACATGGGCTGGAGCCATCTGATTAATAAGTCTTTCATTTCAGTAATGGAGGCAAATCAATAGAAGGAAGTAATGACTCACTGATGTGACTCACTGCTATCATATACCCAGCGAGCGGCACTAGAGACAATATCCACTTCTATTAAAATATAGTGGCAAACTTGCAGTCATGTGCAACTCAAAATGACTCAATAGACCCATCACGCCTCGAGATCAAATTCAGATCTGATAAGGAACCGGACGACGAGTTGTTAGTCAGTACCAGCATAATGTTTAAATCCTCATAAGACATCATAAAATCCAGAACGTGTGAGCTGTACACGCCTACTTGTCTGTCTCTGCCTCTCTTCTTTATCTGTGTGTGTGTAGGTGTGTGTGCGTGTGTGTGTGTGTGTCAGAGTGTGAAGCTGTCAGGTCATATATATCTGCAGTGGTTTTATCCCCCGTGTTCGCAGCCCTGGGCATTTTGCTGACTTCTGTGGTGATGTCACCACTCAGACAAGAGTGCAGGCTTACTCAGGCATGCTGAAAAAAAAATCCACTACGGAAGTGCAGTCAAATGTGTTAATGGACGCTGCAGTTTTTATTTTTATGATATATAGTTATATATACTTTATTACACGTGATTCCTAGGAACCACTTTTTTTCCCGCCATACCTCCTAGTCCCTTTCCTTTTAATGATTTTTGTCCAAAGCTCAGGACCCTGAAATGGGCTAATGCTTCATCACCCTTAGAGCCCTCACTTTCCCGAGCATCCACTCTCCTCGTTACCGTCTCTTCCTCTGACCTCTGTCTGACCCCTCTGTACTACTCTGCCTCCCTCAGGACTCACCAGCTCCACGTGGGTGAGCTGCTGTGCCAGCGTGTAGGGGTCATTGCAGATGGAGAGCATGTCCTTCTGGATGGGCGGGGGCTTGGTCTTGAAAGCCACGAGCTTGTCGGAGATGGAGGAGGCGTTGAGGGAGACTTTGATGATGCTCTCTTCCCCCTGGCTCATCAGGGCCAGCCTCTGGCTCAGCTTCTGCAGCATCTGGTTCAGGGTTTTCCAGTACGCCTAGAGAGGAGACGAACAGGGAGGGCAGACGAGCAGATGAGTGAGGAAGCTATCAATAACGTCTTTGATGAATAATTTATTAATGGTCTTGTAGGACAGCGATAGGCGTGAATCAGAATGACTAGAGTGCTACGTAGTGCGGACTCTGAAACAGCGTGACGTGTTTGAATAAAAATCTTAAACATTTTCTCACTTCAAAACCAAAAACTTTAACGGATTTCATTGAGATCTGTTGTGATAGACCGGCAGCACTGCATAGCGCAGAAGTGGAAGAGACTCTGGTGATCTGTAAACTCATGAAAAGTGTGAGAAAAGCATCTGTCTCACAATTTTCTTCTTTTTTCTTTTGCAAAAAATGTAATTATTTGGTATTCAGCCCCACTGAGATAATAATGAGAAAACTCATATTTTGCTGCAATCACAACGGCATTGTGTTTTCCAGCTTTTTCATTATTCTCTGCAAATTAACTGGAGCTCAATCAAATTTCAGACCAGGCATCTGTGAACGTCATTTTTTAGGTTTTGCCACTGATTCTCAATTGGATTTATGTCTGAACTTTGACATCAATTCTTTTGCAAGACACCGTAGTTTCGAGGAATTAACATATAAAAGTGCTAAAATGTTACTGGTTGTTTCTGTTTCAGTGATTTGCTCGGCGTGTTGTGTTCAAGAATGCCTGAATCTCGGAGCCCCTCCTTGCAGATGGCTCCACACAGAGGCCATTAGGTCAGTCTGTCTCACAAATGACCCAGAGCCACAACTCCCACATGCATGCACACGCCCATGCTGAGGACAGCCAGCTGTAAATAGCAGCGCATTCATCACCACCTGCCCAGCCTCCCCTCCTCCTCTTCCTCTTGTGCTCGGACTTCATCTCTCTCCTCCTTCCCCTTTTTTCTTCTCTCTTTCCTCTCTGTGGCTCCGCATCCCTTTTCTCTCTGTTCTCCCTCACCGTCACTCCTTTAATAGCCTCCTCCCTCAGCTCCACTCTCCTGCAGTGTAACATTGTGCAACAGCTGGGCTCCTCAGCTGACACTGTCTCTCTGACTTTTTCTGTCAGAGAGGATAAGAAATCTTCCTCTTCATTAATTCTGTTTACACGACAACTCTTTCTCACTCCAAATTTGTCAAATATGGATGACGGGTGTTCCTCTTGAAGCCAAAGGATCCCTCTGAATTGTGACAGTTTTTGAGATGCAGGGAAGCAAAGAAATCCCAGTGTGTCAGCGACGGTTCCCTGAGGACATCTACCCTGAGGGTGAAGTCTTCTGGAGAGTGTGATTCAATATCCAACTTTTCGACTTTTTTCAAGCTCCAAACACTAAACACTGATTCTGTCAGTCTTCAATGTGCCAAACTCAACTGCAGATCAGTCCCCTGCTCACCGAAAACAGAAATTCAGTTAAACTGTGACAACAGGAGATTTGGGTGTAAGATGAATGGGGATTATGAAAAAAAAAAAAATAGACATAATGGCATCAAGGCTGTCTGTCCTCGATACATAGAGCCTTGCAGTATTCAGAGCCAATGAACGTTTTCATATTTGGTCTCATTTCAGCTCCAAGTTTCAGAAGATTTTACAAGGATTTTATGTGATAGACCAACACAGGGTAGTGTATAATTATGTAGAAAATTAATTCATGATATTCACATCTTTCAAGATGCGTTGTGTGCATTTGCATCCAACTCTTTTCTCCCCCAATACTGCTAAATAAAATCCCATAATGAGAAAAAATCCATCGATCCGTGCATCATCTGCAGCTGCTCATTCATGCAGGGGGGAGAAGCCCAGCTCCAGGGGACACGCTGGACACACCACCAGTCCATCAAGTGGCAACACAATCATGCACACACTCATATTTAAGAAAAATTTAGAGAGACCAATCACTGTATCAGTTGTGCTTTTGGATTGGGAGGAAGCCAGAGTACCCAGAGAGAACCCATGCATGCACAAGGAGAGCCTGCAATCTACATGCAAAAAGACCCCAGGGTCAGATTCAAACCCAGGGCCTTTATGCTGAAAGAAAACAGTCATCTTCCATGCAACCATCAGTAAAAAATGTCCATTTTAAATTGCAAGATTTTGCTATAACATCTCCGTAGAAAGATAACGTTAGCGTACCTCATCACATGGAGCTATCCTGTGGATGATGTCTTTAAGGTGACCGACCATCTTCTCGTCCCTGAAGTCTGTTGGGAACGTTTCCGTCCATTCTGTCAGCAGCTGCAGAATCTTAGGACCAAACTTGCGTACCTTAACCTGTCAATAAGCAAATTAAAAATGTTAAAAAAAAAAAAAAAAACGGCTGCTCTTGAGATTTCCTGCTCTTTAGCTGCATCGGGCACAAACACACCATAAAATGTGTAAAAACGTATGGCGCGGCACTGACCGTATCGAGCGGGCTCTGATCCAGCTGCTGCTGCTTGATACACAGCTCACATACCCTGGAGAGCAGCTCCACGGGAGGAATGAACAGACGGGCGCTGAGCAAGAAGGCAAACACATAGGCTTTCTGTGAAAAGAGACAGGAAGACATTAAGCGAGACGCTCCCACAACAGCATCTATAAAAGCAGCCCTGCTGGCTGTAATTAAACTAAGCAGGGACTTGAGGCTAATAATCAAATTAGCACGCCTGTCACCGAGACTGTAAACTGAAACAACTCTCTCAGGCCGCACTTCAGTCTTTTAGTGTTTTGGGAGATTTTTTATCTGAAAGCTGATCACAGAGAGGGTTTTAATCAAGCTGACACAGAGACACGCGGAAGCAGGTCATCAACAAACTGAGAAAAAAGACAAAAAGGCTTCCTCTCATCGGGGGTTGTGTGAACTCAAACAAAGTTAAAAGACATATTAGGAATTTAGAGTACAGAGTTTTGTGTTGCTGAGTCACTGATTCAGAACGTTTTCACATTTTAGCACATTAAAACCTTAAACTTCAACGAATCTGCTTGACATTTATGAGAATCAACATCTCAAAGTAGGACAATTGCAAATACAAATTACAACAACAAAAGTGTAGCATGAGTTTGATTTCATCCCCCGAGTAAATACTTTAGAAACCACTGCTGCCGTGTAACCTTTGTGACACTGAAATATATGAATCTAAACCACATTATTGCAGCTCTGATTTTATGTTCAATGTATTTGGATTATAAGGAGAGTCAGTGCTACTCTATCAAGACTTTTGAGACCTTTCGTAGGTCTCAAATGCCTAAACTGACAAAAAGCTCAGTTTAGGCATTGATCTTGTTCTGCATGTTTGACAAACTCCAGGCAAAAAACTATAGTTTTGATACTAAGACTAGATAAAAAGGGTTTGAATACAAATGGTAATTCCAGTTTTTACTTTTCTTTTCAATGTAAAAAAAAAAAAAAAGAAGAAAAAGTAAAAACTGAAGTCTATGGTTGAAATAAAAATGGGAAAAGCAGGAAGTTTGATTCCAGACTCAGACACCAGTCCTATAAAATAGCTTTAGGAATGTAAGAAGAGCAATCATCAGGGAGACGAGGACTTCAGCTCTTGGAAACAGAGTCTGGAGTAATGCTGGTCCATGTCATCAACCACAAGAGTTCAAATAAGAGTTCATTTCTGTTTGAACTCTTGTATTATGTAATTGTTTTCTGGCCTCTCTGTGTTTCTCACTGTTCCTAAACTTTAGTCATCTTCATTCTCAATATTTAGTCTTTTAACCATTTCACATTCTTCTGGGGATTAGTAAGACATCATTTAATTCAATAAGGTAATTTAGTTCACCTCAGGGTAATAGTCCGCAGTGGGCACCAGGTTCTGGATCAGCGTCTCCAGGGAAGCAGAGGTGATAGGAGGCCCGTCAGCCAAACAAGCTGCTGGCCCCGGGCCCTCTTGAGGGGCCCCATCCTCTTCCTCCTCCCCAGGCTCAGCGCAGGCCAGGTGGGGGCTGAAACCACTGGAGGTGGTAAACATGGTGCCTGAGCACACAGTCTGGGGCATTCCTGACTACAACACAAACACAGAAAACACACTGTGAGTGAAGCAGAATGAGGAAGAGGAATAAAGGAAATATGTAAATGTAGGCCCGTCTCCACATACCTTCCTAGCAATAACAACAAATACTAACTCAAACATTGTGCTGTTAGATATGTGGACATTCCCACTATCTACAGTAAATCTGGTGTCCAAAAAGGGAAGTGAGTTGGACTGAAGACAAACTCAGATTCACAGAATAGTGAAGAATAATTGACAACCCATTCAGCTCAGCATCCTGATTAGTTCTCCTATGTTTCTTGTAGCCATGTGATATTTTATTCATAGGACCAAAAAGCTGCCAAAATTGCTAGAATAATTTTTGTTCACCTGAATAAAATACTGAGAGCTATGTTGCACTGAATTCCCATAACTATTTGCACAGTTATTCCATGGTGTTTGTTGAAGGTGGCTGGCTGCTTCTTCTTTCTGTACTGTAGTGGAGAAAGAAGAAGCATGGATTTGACAGAATCCATGCTAAAAAAGCTAAAGAATTCAATTCAAAGTTTACAAAACACAGCGCAACATACTTTAATAAAGTACAACGGTAACTAATATAAAATAAATGCCTCAAAACTAAGAACTCTGTTTCTACAACCGAGATCGTGCACTTTGGTGCAGTTTTTGGAGTAGAGAAATTATAGTTACAGGATGGGACATAAGCTTTGATGGCTTTATGGGGATCTTTTAATTCATTTATTTTCTACTGGATAGAAAACTACCACCTTTCTCAAAGGAGCTGCAACACATACATCAATCAGAAGACTGATCAATGCATCATTAATTAATAAGATGATTTATTTTAACCTTATTTATCCTTGTATGCAAGTATAAATAAGTATAAATAACAAGTATAAATGTTCATAAATCATGTCTGATGAAGTTAAGTCATCCTTCCTCACTCTCCTCTCAACTTGATCCACTTGGGTCTGTATAGGCCTTTATTTTTACTGATTAAATTTGAGCTTTTTCCTATTCAATGTTAATCTTCACAGCAGATATTCTCCCCTGTCTCCCAAAGAGACAGGGGAGAATAAAAATGGGTCACTAGAGTCGCTGTGGAGACCGCTTTACCCTGCGAGCAGTTACATGGCCCCACCGCTGCCCTGTACTTCTTTGTCTTCACAAAATCAAAGAGCCTTTCTCAGTGCACACAAGCTACCAAACCAGAGAGCACCGTTATTCTCAGAGTGGAGGTTTTATCACTTTCATCTCACAAACAGGAGAAATTTTGTGTACTGCAAGAGCTTTGAACAAGAAAGTTTCCAAAAAAAGACGTGCAGAAGAATCTGTGTCCCTCGTCTATCGTGGATGAAAACTGATGACGTCCACCTGCATCTTTAGAGTTGGTTTCAATCTCTAGGTAACCAGAGCGCCTAAAAACAAAACAGTTCTACATCCAGGCGACAGAAGACAGCCTGTAAACCACCAGTGTTGACGGTGCAACCTTTGGTAATACTGATTTCAAAAGTAATCACTGTATCTCCTGCCTGTTTGTAGTCAAGACAACAGCCAGAGCAGATTCAAAATACATGCAGAACTCTCAGCTACGACTCCACCATTTCTATCTCTACAAGTGTTTGGAAATAATTTATCATTTTTCATCCATGCTCCAGTTTTGCACTACTTTGAGGGTTTGTGTTGTAAAAAGGAAAAGAAAAAATCTAGAGAAAATATATTTAAGTTTCTGGTTGCAAATGTTTTTGCAAGGTAGCGCTTTACTTAACTCCAACAAATCAAAGAAACATTACATTTTTGAAAGAATGCACAACCATTTTGTTCTTATTCTGGGTTTGCTACTTTGATTTTACTCTCCTATCCTTTGGGCTCCAGGGGTGAGAGGTCAATCACAATCCCCATGCTGAAATAAAACAAAACTCATGTCTCAGATTTTCATCAGGGTTTCAGCTCTCCACTGACCCCCTACCTTTTTGCACTTATTCATGCACTTTTGCACACCTAGACACAAATACACACAGACAGGCAGACAAAGGGCTGGGGGATGGGAAGCCAGTCTTCATGTGCGCCGTTATTGTGGTGTTCCTTTCTACTTATAGCTACTGTTGACATTATTTATATGTGTCTCATAACGTCTGAGTTCAAAGAGGGCCGACACGGCATCCGCCTGCTCCATTTTCCGGAAAAGTAAAATACAGAACTATAACAGAAAATTTCCCTGGTAACCCGTGTGAACTAAATTAGTTTAGTTGAGGCATTATTTATTACTTTAGTGGGAAAATCCCAGTGATGCAGGTTTAATCTGTCCATTTGTGAAGAGTCAGAAGAAACCCCCCCAAAGCAGCTCTTAAATTTGCTTATCAGTGCTGCAGAAAAGCTGCGCTCCTCTCAAAACAGTTCAACCCTTTTTCTCAATTAAATTTTCCCAATTTGCCAAGCCTGGGGTGTCCTTTCAGCAACCTCCCCTGCATTGGATTACAACATGCCTCTGTATCAAAAAATCCCCAGACATGATCAAATCCAGCCTTCCTCTTTGACAACAGCAGCATAAAAGGAATAATTTATGGGAACTAAAAGAACCTTCCTCATGACGGTAGAAACATCTGCCCGCCTCTGATCGTCTCTGTGATATTATTTGAGGTATTTCACGCAAACTTCCACACGACTTTGCGTCTGATTGTTTCAAAGGCGTGTCTTTGAGCTCGATTCTACGTGAGCACAACATCAATCATTTTCTCTCTTTCTTGTAATAATCTGCAGCCGATTTTGTATTCCTCAGCTTTCCACACCTCCCACAGCAGTTTTCAGGCTCTGATTTACGATTTCATCACAGCTCTGCCAGCCAGCCTGCAGGATGTGAGCATAACTCAACTCATCAGTGAGCGTGTAAATAAACCAGTCATCAGTTTGTGACCTTGTCTGTCTGTTTCGTTAGGATTGAGCCCGAATGATTTCATGGTTCAGATAACAGAGAACAGGATAAACATGTACGGTTTAAGTTTTAAACAGGGAGGCCTGAAACACCTTGACTTTTGTCTCATTTATTCATTCAGGTGCAGATTTGCTGCTGTAATTGTGATATTTTTCCTGGAACATGTCAGAACTTAGAATTTTACAGTCACTAATGAGACTGAGTAAAGCTGGTATGAGACATTTGTGCTGCTGTCTTGCATTATAGGTAAACACTTCCATGCCACTGCAGTTCTCCTTTTAATAAGCAGAAAGTTTTGCATATAAATTTATGTCTACATTCAACAAGAAGAAGAAGGTTGAGGAAGTTTGTTCCTCAAATTACAACTTTGACATCACAATTTCACCTCCAGTGTTGGCTTGTTTTGAACAAAGCTTTGAACATTTTGCATTAAATATTTCTTTGTTTTAAGACTATTTTGAACAGTCCATGTGCTTACAAATGAATTCTTTTCAGACGCTACCAACAGGTGTTTTTCCTGTTTGACAAACAGTAATCGCGCCATGAATAGAAAGTTACAAAAATGTTGATGTGCACGACCGGCTTTTGACATTTGGTATGATGTGTTTGTGCCGCTACATTTTTCTCACCCAGCATGACGTCATATCACATCATCAACACATCATCACCTTACGTGTTCAAAAGAAACCATGTAAAAGTCTTGCAAAAATATTTAGAAACATTTTTAAATCCATTTGAAAAAGCTATATCTGAGCTTTTTTTTCCCCGTTTGTTCTTTTTTCCGAAGAAACAGTTTGTTTTTTTGGATTTGAGTCATCCCAGCTTGCAGAATAAATAATGTAAAAGTGTTAGAGAAGTATATATCAGGCTTTTTCATGGCTGATAAAGGTTCTTTAAGGGATGAACAGCCAGCTAAAAATCAGACTAATTCTACTTTTCTTTCTGAAAACTAAAGTACATTCAAGGAAAACAAACATAATCTGACAATCTAAGTCATTTTGAATGCAACAAAAAAGGAAAAGAAATCAAAAGATTATTCTGATATTTTTTTGAGAATATGATTTCTACTAAACTCAGGAAAGTGTATTAAACTATGCGCTCTTGGTTGATGCTTTCATAGTTGAAAATTGCATTTTTTGAAAAGGAAAAGGAAATTCAAGTCCATTTGAGGACTTGCTTGATGAGGACTGATTAAGCATAAATTGCTTGATTCTACTTTCTGCCTCACTGATTGCTAAAACCTTCTTTATTTATTTTCTTTCCATGCACCTAAACCTGAAACAAATCTCCCAGTAAAGTTACGGTTTTACCCCAGAGTAATTTCCAACTTCCCCATGGCCGCCTCTCAGCTCAGTGTTCAGAGTGACAGCCTCAACACTCCCACCACTTTTCTTGCATTGTCAAGAACCCATCCAAACATAAAGCTGCACTTTGTATATAACTTGTTTCCATACCACTCTATGCTCTGAGCTCCCACTGTGCCCATCATATTGCATCAACAATGCATGAAAAAACACTGAGAAACAAGCAGCTAAGAACAGGTGAGCGCGGCTGAAAGTGCTCCGATTCCCTCATGAGATCTCCAGCTGCCAGCCAATGGAAAGCGTCTCTGCATTTAGTCTAGACAGCTGAGTAAGTGTCATTGTTCAAGCTGTTATCACTGCCATCTGAGGGGGAGAGATCTACCCACTTTTTCTGTCAGCACCCTTGACTTTGGAGATCTCTGTGTGTGTGTGTGTGTGTGTGTGTGTGTGTGTGTGTGTGTGTGTGTGTGTGTGTGTGTGTGGGTGTGTGTGTGTGTGTGGCATGTCTTGATGGAACAATGGCATTCCTGCTTTGAGCTGTCAAGCAGCGACCAGACCGAGTTAATCTCTGCAGTAGCTTCAAACTTAGTCTCGGTAAAACCTGCCTCACCTTATAAATAGCACGGCTACAAATGACACCGTTGGCATCAAGACTTGATGAGGAACTGGCTCTTTTATTGAGGCGTTAATGGTTGAGAACAATCTGCATTAGCAACCTTCTGACCTTTTCCATTAGAGGGTCAAAGGCCGAACAAGGGCAGATGTACAGTAGTAGCTCACTGGCTCTCTAAAGCCTCGGAAGATTTGTTTTTTATGGTAGAGCCGCTTCACACACAATGAAGAAAGTAGCAAGCATGGTAAAAATCACTTGAGGCATGTTCTAATTTCACTCCTAATTGACTGATGCTGAAGGGCAAATCACCCAAAATCTAAAACTAGGAGATGTAGCGTGACTGCAGGCTTGTCCTCTTTTTATAGTGACTAAAATCCTTTAAAAAAAACTAAATAACTTTGTTAGAGTAATTAAGTAGATTAAAAAAAACAACAAAAGAAAGTACACTTAATGCATACTATCATTGCTTTCTTCAGGTGTAAAATAATTTTTTTCATTTCCCTAAAAGTTCAGATTACAACTTATTCCTGATCAGGTGATAAGAGGATACAAATTTTCAGACAAACTGCATTTATCAGTTAGATGGAATGAAAACTCAGCTGATTACCAGTATCCAGGTGGGCCAAAGTTTTCCATCGCTTTTAAACATCTTAACATCTTCTGATGGGGGAGAGGACTGCGACCAGCACTAGAGTGACTGGCAGTTTCACTGGTAATACAGAGCACAGACCAACGCAGTGCAGCTCAAGCTGAAAGTTAAACATAAGCCATCACTAATTAATTCAGCTGATAATTACCTAACATTGCTGCAACGAAACTGGTCAAATTACAGTGGGATTCTATGAATTTCCCCACATGTATCTGCACTTTATGTTACTGGGTGGAAGTAACATATGATGCTTCACAAAAACTCCTCCATTTCTTCACATTTAGATCAAAATGTAAAAAAAAATCTTCTTCTAATCAATGTATCACTGTTTGGAAAGATCTCTAATCTAAAGAAAAAAAAAAACTGAGGCAGAAGTTGTGTAGAAACTAAAACAGCGCCAGTCATCACCTTTTTGAAGTAGCGCTACTTTAAAGCCTTTGCTGCAGACCTTCTAAATGAGTAAACTAATTAACACTCCATTATAAATCTGACATATTTGTGCAATACTCTAAAAAGCAAAACTGCAAAAGGTGTCAATTTGCTTATGTTAAAACCTCTAATTTATTTTGTCTTAATTCTGTTTTTGCTCATCAGAAACAAACTGAATTGAGATAAGGTTATTCTAGCTGCAGTTTTTGCAGCACAAGTCATTTTGCTTAACCCTGTTAAATAACGGCATCCAAGTCATGTTATTCATTGGAAATACCATTACACTGCAGTATTACTCAAGGCTGTCATGCCCCAACTATTGCATACCAGTCCATTACTTATGTCTTAAGAAATTGATCTCTTTATGTAACTAGACATTTGTATGCATTGCAAGTGTTTGTGTACATTCACTTTTCAACTTTATCTAGCTGTTTGACTTCTATGTGTTTGGAACAAAGTATTTCAGAGAAAAAGTCGACTGATGCAACGCGGCTCTTTGAAGAGCAGCACATCATCTGAGGACAGCGAATATCCAGCATGGGGTATTGCAGCAACATTGTTTTGTTTTTGTCGCTGTTTCCTGGTTTCAACAGCAGTCACAGCAGAAGCGAGGTAAAAAAAACCCAAAACAATAAATAAATATTAAAACAAGTGGTGAAAAATGCTACCTCAAACTTGCTCGAGAGAAGAAGGCACATCTCTGGGTGTAGCGCAGATACAGTAGTCTAGGCTCTCTACTGTTACATGTGTGCCTTGTCAGACTAAATAAAGTCGCTTTTCCACTGCAGTCGGCATACAGCTCCCCCCCGGCTTCCTCCACTACCGTCTGATTTACATGCGCTAACACTTCCTTTCTAATTTAGGATCCACATGTTTCACCCACTTCAACACGTCACTACTTCTCCACTTTAGCTATTTTAGAAGCCTGCTCCATAAAAAGCAGATCCTTGCGTATTTTTGGGGCCTGACACTATTTTATGTACCACAGGGAAATGCAACTTTGGCCTAAATTTTCCTCTCAGTTCTTTGAAAGCTGAAATGTAAAAAAAAAAAAAAAGAGAGAGAGAGAGAGAGAAACACATGGCAGTGTCAATTAAAGTAAAGGTAAAGGAAAATCCCTTTTTGTCATTCTTCTTCCTCGATTCATCCTCCTGCTGAATCTTCCTCTTCACACCCTACTTTCTAACGTGTCCAGTACAGATGGCCCTGCAGGAGTCTGCTCCCCCAGCAGGAGCTACTGGCATGAGAAACTTTCTGGCTGTCCAACCGTCTCCACGGGAGGCCAAATGTGTTTTGGCGTCCGGACTGAATGTTGTGGCATCTGAGTTGAGCCAACCTGGCTGCTAAACCGCCCAGTGACACCACAGAGCGACCACAAAATGCCACGCATGTATCTGTTTGCGCACTACCAACCCAGTACACTGCTGTAGGGTAATAGACAACAAATGAGCTCTTTGTGTATTGGAAAAAGGAAAAAAAAGAAACACGCACACACAGTTGCTCCCACCCAGCAGCTACACACAGGACTGAATTACATGCGACGTATTCCACTCATTCCTCTGATTCTCCATGAGGTCCACGCCTGACAGAAGCAACAATTACAATCGACTGGCACACACACCTCCCCTCAATCCTCCTTACTGGAGTTCCCCTGTAATTCCCCTTTACTAACTGAACACTCATAATTTGGCACCTGTTTCACACACACCAGCTCCATCAGTGAAATCCTCCCTGGATAATTCCGCCCATGGAGATGATCTTTGCATGTGTGTGTTCGGCCTCATTCCTTTCATGGCCAGCTGTGTGCATCCAAGTGTTTGTGTTGGTGTATGGGCTCACAGAAAGGCAGACCCAGTCAAAATCCATCTTAGTCCATGTTGTGTCATCTATTACCTGTTTTTTTTTTCTGTGTTGCCCCTATTTTTCCATAATTTCTTTTAAAAAGTCCACATGTCCACATCTGAAATACAATTCTGTGCAAATGTGACAAAAATAAGAAAGTATGAAATCACAGAACCTTGCATAAACTTTCATACCCCAACATTTTATCATCTCACAACCACAAAATTCAATTTCTTTTGCTGGATTTTATATTTCAATATGAGCACAACTGAGAAAATAAATTCTGCATGATTTTCTAGATTTTTTTATATTGTGTGGTGAGTCACATGCAATCCCAATGAGACACACTTGAATTTATGGCTCTAATGTGACAAAATGTGAAACATCTATAGGGGTTTGGATATTTTTTCATTCCACACCCAAAGCAGCAACTGAAAAATGATAAAATTTTACAGAAAAAACCCACTAAATCCTGCCTTTAGTTTGTGACAGTTTTGTGTAATTTAGCACTATTAACCCCAGAACCAGCTTCTGAATCCCCTTCACATGTGGGGAATAAACACTTATTTGAATTGATATTTTCAGTTTGAAAATGGTCCATTTAACTGAACTAAACACAATAGGTTTAGTCAGTCCATCATGTTACTTACCTATAATTACAGCTGAGTACAAATTTGTGCACATTAATCCTTCCCGTGATTGTAGAAGCCACGTGTTATTTATATTTAAATTTGCAGTCAAACGTAACTAACCGGTATTTGTGATTTTTTTTTCTTGCTCTTTACAAGACAACATAAGTCAGCTGTCCCTCCAAACAGAGTCATCAGCATCTCATTCCTGTTCCTTGACTCAAACCAGCGCAGCAAACCGCCATGAGCTAATGAGTGAGACTGAAACAGATGCACATCTAATAACCACATGGTACTAATTTTATCGCGGCTGTCTCCTTCCCTGTTAAGCTACATCTATCAGCTCATTACAAGCTGATAGATTTGGGGTTATGCACTGTGCCGATGCTGATGTATGGCGTAGAAGCATGCTAATTAGTGGCATGGTCTGCTCAAGGGAGCCTTCTCCCTTCTGCATGCACAAAAACATAACTACTTCCAGGTTGGTATGTGGACAACACAATATGCCTTGATAATACAATTTTTTAAACCATGAAACAGATTAGCGGTGAGGCAAATCAGAAAATCACTGTGCACTTCAGATCCTGTTGATCCACGGAGGTTCAGGACAGACTTTTGGATTTCCTGAACAATTTGTCGTAGACCTGCAGCACGATTCGTCTTACTCACAGAAGCTGCTGTCATAAATTAGTCTGGACACAAGGATGGGTGGGACAACAGCTGCGTGAACCAGGCCTAAGTTACAGCAAAATGTCAGCTGCCAACACTCCCTTACAAACAATGTATTGTAGCATGGTGATATACGGCACTTACAACAAAATACTTGAAGATTTCCAAATAGGTTTGCCACATGAGCAGAAGCTTGTCAGCATTTACAAGTTTACGTCTAGAAACCTGGTTGTGAGATCAGTTCTTACGCGGTCTTTATGCATTGCTAAGCAATACATAAAACTTCAAAGTCGAGTCTCTTTTAGTTTTGGTTTTCATCACATTATATCTCAGTCATTTTTGCTCAAGTGGGATAATTTTTAAATACATGCAACCAAAAACAAACATGGCCAACAAATAATGCAACAAGATCAGAGTAACACTCGTGTTACACGTTTGAATTAAATTTAGCCTGAATTTAGCTTTGAGATAAATAACCTACTTAATAGTTTTTTAAATAAAAAGCTCTTTTTATTAAAAAAAGATAAAAAGAGTCAAAGTATTTCAAAATTAATGCTTCAATTTATCATCAGATGCAATAATAAGATGCAATACAAGGAGAAATGTAAAAAAATATAACAAATGTATATCTTTGCTATCTTTACAGGTATTATAAACTGATAAAACAGACATAGGAGTTTTTGCATACTAAGTTGTTATTAGGTTCAGCAGGTTTTGATTTGGAATATTTATGGCTACCTGGTGTAACACCTGAACTAAGAAATTGTACAAATCCATAGATAATTTTATTACTATGAGCTTCTACTGATTGAAGTAAGCTAAATGCTTCCTGCAATGGTTTACGAAGCACAACAGGGATCTAATAAGCTTCAATTGTTTCGGCGACCCCTCTAAATCCATAGGGATTGACCGCCAATAGCTGCACATAAGACAGCATACAGGGAGGTGAGAGCAGCTCTGGAGAGCACAGGCTGTTTCCATGGAGTCAAAGCTCCTATTGGGAGGTAATTAGATGCCCGTTGTGTCTCTACTGTGACACTCCCTCCTCTCTCTTTGTGTTTCCCCAGAATCCCTTGTTTGCCCTCCGTCTTTCGGTCTCCTTCTCTTTGCGTCTCTCACGACAGAACGATTCCAGACGTGAAGTCCATCTGCCGCGACCCTTCGGCGAGATCAGCCTTATCATCCCTGTGTCAGAGGCGAAGCTGTCATGGAGCCAAAGCCCGTTTGAAGGCCTGTCAAAGGCACAAGCCATCACAGTGTTGGGTCTCTTACTCTGTCAACCTTTGGACAAGTTCACAAGCATTGTAGTGAGAGAGAGCAAAAAAATACACGAGGAAAGGATAAGTGATGCAAAATCTCAAGTTTTTCCACAGGTTTGAACTGCGACATGTTATTTTCCAGCACTTGCAATGGTTTTCTTAAGAATGTTAATGATAACCAGTATACTATAAATATATTATATAAATAATATATTAAATTATAACACAGCACTAAACATTAATGGCTGTTGTGATTGTTGAATGTATTTACTTTAATGTTGAAAGGAAAGTAGTTGCTGCTTTGATAAAGCCACCCCATTTCCCTAAACTTGCATCACAAAACACACTGGGATGTCCTTTGATTTGAGCATCAAAATATCAGAGCTATTGCCAAATGTTACTGGGATAGTGATAAAATTAGAGATCAGCCAGCAGAGAAGACCTAAAAACACACTTTTGTTGCACAAGCTGCAATACCATAAAGTGTTTAAAAAACACATTTAGAGGAAACACAAAGAACTGCTATTTGGCTTTTTACATTCAGACATCTCTGTTCATCTCATTCAAGCTGTGAGAGAATAAGACTTTCAGAAGATAACAGGAAGGCTGGATGTATTCCAACAAGTGGCTCTGTTTTATGCTTTCCAGCTCTCAGCCTCTTTCTGTCATCAAACATTTAGGAACGTCGGCGTTAAGGTAAGGAGCTTCACTCTATAAAATACCCAAACACGCTACAGTTTTAGTAATGCTAGCTAGCTAATCATTACTGCAAGATGTAAAAGCCAATTTAAAATGTCAATACTATAAAGAAAATTTATGTTCTAAAACTTTAGTAGAGCAATGTCAGGGTTTCCCCCAGAAAACTTTCTAAGCTCAGTGCTCGGGGCATTAGGGCTGTCATTCATCCAGCCAGCCGCCATGTTTTGAGTTAAAAAATGTTTAAAGTTGACAGGAAATTTGAAAATATCACTTGGTAGTTACACATTTTTGGACGATTAATATCCAAACACCAACTATAAGTTCTTAAAAAAGGCAGTAGTTTTAAAATACCTAAGATAAATTAGCAATGCAAAGCCTGGTGGGGCAAGAAAAGCCTGGTGACCCACCAGGCTTATAATACACTGAGGGAAACCCTGTATGTATTTATAGTGGTATTACATCATCTCTACTCCTAAGAAACACAATTAATAATTTGAAAAAAATCTAAGAACTTTTGAATTTATTGCTAAATTCAAAAGTATTTAGCAATAATACTGTAATGTCTTTAACAATGGCATAAGTTAAACTCACCTCTGAACAATAAGTCCCATCCAAGTGAACCAAATGAATCCCATTGCCGGAGAGACTGCTCAGCCACAGGACAACAGAAAAATCCCATCATGTTTTCAGAGCAGAATAGTGAGATTTTTTGTAGGCAAACACAAAACTCCTTCCCTGTAGTCACAGCTATGACCCTCCTAATAACAACAAAACTGTCATCTCTTCCAGACAAACAGCTTCTGGGTTTCCCTCCACATTAATCTGCCCTAAAATGATCTTCAAAGATTGACCTCGCTCTCCAAAAACTTTTGTCTTTCGCACCCTCATCCACCAGGTCGCGCTTATCCCCTGCAGACCCAACTGCTGCCTGTACCTGCTGCGTTCTTGTTACCGCTGACTTCTGACCGACCCTTGCTTTCAGTGGCTCGTACCTGCATGACTCCCTGTCTTCAGCACCGCCGGAGCAAGCTGTCTCTTTTAATTCATGTCTGTTCTTGCTGCTTAGGGAAGCAGTCTTTCATGGTCAGAGCACAGACAAGGTCAACTGAAGCGGTGAACCCAGAAGAGCCCGAACAAAGAGCTGCTTGATCACCGGAGAGCAGAAGACGATGATGCGACAAGAGCGGGGCATGATTTAATTTTAATCATCCCAAACAACCATCCCATGTAATTCTGTTCAGTGTTATTTATATTCTACCAAAACACTCTAAATGGCCTCTCAAACAGCAAGAAGACATGATGCAGAGACTTTGACTGTAGGGTGTGTATTGCAAGTTCCAAAAGCAGAAATAATATTAGGAGCAATCTGGATAAAAACATGTTTCCACCTGACTCTTCTTTACACAGCTGCATTTATTTTCATTCATTTTGCATTAAGCTTTGAAAGGCAGATGATAAATGCTCTATAAGCTACTGCTGCATCACCGGGTGCTGAAAAGGCTGACATCCTCCAGTAGAGCATGCAGAGGAGGACTGCATACGACTCCGAGGACAGAGACGCATGCAGCACTTAGTGCATCATGTCCTCTGTTAGCAAGTGTGTGCTTTGCAGTTTTCTCATTAAATAAACACAGAGTTGAAAACTTTACTCTTATGTGAATCAAGCAACCGTGCATCTCTCGTAGCAGGAGGAGACGATGCATTCACGTTCAACAGTGATGCTCAACTGGTGGTCCCTGGGTCACACTGAGGCACAGCTCAGTCCATCTGCCCAGGAAGTGTTAAATTATTAACACCTCCCGCAACCTGAAACCGGAATAAGTTGCAGCCCGCCTCGGATGGGGTCAATGACAGCAACGCCTCAGTCAATCAGAGTGAGTGCAAGAGAAGCAGCTTAACCCAGATGCTGCCATACACTAGCATAAGACACATGAGGCTCAGCAAAAACAAAAAAAAAAACAACAAAAAACTTAACGGTGATGGAGCGGTGGAAGCATGCAAGACCATCGCCAGCGAGGTTTTTAGTGGCACTATGGTTTTCGTTTCAGATCAGTATCATACAATAAGCCACAGACCAGAAGCTTAAGACCGAAGCTTTACTATATTGGCAGATCTCTGCTTTATCTCATCGGAAAGTTTAGGTTCAGTTGTTTTGCAATTTAAGTGGAGAAAGTGTGTTACTTGCTGAAACATTTGCTTTAATTTTGTGCCTCTTGTAGTTAAAATACGCTATTTTCAGTACCAAAACTGCTTTGTGTTTTGGTAAGTCAAGCAATTAACCTATGCCATTTTTGCAAATTATTTTTTTATTGAGTATTTCCTCAGTTTTTTTGTTGTGTTTTTTTTTTTTACTTTAGAGCAAATGATGAATCTGAAGACTTGTGGGGTTAACATTAATGACAAGATAGAAATAACAATAGTGTTATTAGTGTGTATTGTTTTTTACACATAATCATTTGGCAGCAGGGCGCACAAACAGCCCAAGACCATCTCCATACACTTTCACTCACAAATCAGAATAAATAAAGAGGGAATTATGCTTTGAACAACGTGAACCCAGACCTGAATCCCCAGCAGAATACCATGTGACAAATGTTGAACTTGTGTATATCTCTGCCGTGTTGTTTTCTCTGCTCAGTCATGCTTGTTTGTTCTTATATAAATGTATAACAGGTAGGAGACGTGATGACTCGCTCTCCTTTAAACAGGCTTGCACGCAGCTGACTCACGGTTCACCCTGCTTTGTTTTTTTTTTTTCCACGGTAGTAAAGGGATGCAAGGCGCGCCACATTATTTACAGCAGAATGACTGATGAGCTCATGCACAGCGTGTCCAGTAAAGTTTCGGTCGCGAAAAGACGTTCATCCACAACCTCATAAACACGAACACGCAGCACAGGCTGTGGGCGTGAGCGCAATCTTAATACGCTAATGTGGTTTAGTTGCTGCTCTCCCAGTGTACTCACCACAGTACTAAACTGGGATCCGCATCCCCCGATCCGACAGGCGTCCAAAAGTAAGAATCAGGAGATCAGATATTCCCAGATTAATTGGTGATCGATGAGTTTATTCAGCCGGCATGAGTGGCAGAAGTGGAGTCCAAGAAGCACCGCCGCCGGCTGGAGAAAAGTGCAGCGAATGACAGCTGGCTGGAGGTTCTGGTTCCGGACGGGAAAGATGCTCCGAACCCTGACGGAGAGCCTACCCTCCCGTTCTGCGCCACGGAGACACGGAGGACTGCAAGGTGCACCCGCACGTCCTCCAAGCCAAGTGGGTGAAGCAAAGCGGAGGAGAGGGAGGACTACTCACACAGGCGTCAAGCTGCTGAAATGGTGCTGCTTCCTCTTTGGATTTTCAAAATAAGATGTGGACGATTTTGTTGAGAAATCATGTTAACCTATGGATTTTATCGAGTAAGTGTCAGAAGGCAAAGTTCAAAAGTTTGGCAAACAGAAGATGTTTTGTAATGTCTATCAGTCTGTGGCTGGTTTGGAATCAGGTCAAGACTGTGTGCTTTTATTTTGAAGGCAACCAATGTTTCTGGTAGCATAGTGTAGTTTATTTAAATGACAACATTATTCCACTGTGATAGAATATATGTTGAAAAGAAAAAATTATAATACCTATAAAAGATTTTTAAAAAATCTTATAATTATAAAAGTTTTTTGGTTTGCTGATAAGTCATCTTTTCATTTAATGAGGTTTTAAAGCAAATCAGTGATTCTTGAGAAGTGGGACAAAATGGATTTAAATTTTCCCAAAATTTTTTTAAGTATTCCTCAAGCTTCTGTAGACAAATATGGCAAATATTTTTTTTTTGGAAATTTAAAGATGCTAAGGTGCAGGCTCCCAGTTGCAACATTTTTGGGGGAAAATTACATATATAATGTACCTGACCCAGAACTTTGTCATCACCATCTGCCAAAAATAAATCTAAAATATTTTTTTAATGATCTATTAGTGATATTTCTACTCAGTTTTACAGACAAATGCTTCTCAAGAAACAAAAGAAATTATTTAAAACAGAAAACAACATAAAGTCCATCTGAAGGAGTTGACACAGAACTGAAGGTGGTGACAAAGCAGGGAGTAAAAAGAAATACTTGATACATGTGAAGTAATGCCATTTATGTAAAATACATTAAAATGAATTAACTGCACATTTAAGTGAGATTTATCAATGAAAGAGTCACACAGTCAGTTAAAAACTCTGACTGAGTCGACAAAATGCCAAACTATCTCAATTTATATGAAGGAGGCCATAATGCAGCTCATCAGGTCCATAAAATCTTTACAGTAAAATGCCTGATTTTTTTTTTTACATTCTTTTTGTTTAAAAAAAGAGAGAAAACAAGAATGTCAACAAAGTCATTTGTTGAGCACAGCAATATATACATATTGTTGTGCTCACATAGCCCAGATTAGTTTAGTCAGATATTTGGAAAAAAATTATATTTTGTGTATATTTTATTCAAATTTTGTGCTTCATCCATAGGACCTGTTTTGTCCCTCTTCTCAAGAATCACTGGAAATACAGGACTAAATTGGCTTTATTGTAACATTTAGTCTCAGGCAAATCTGTCTATGTTACTGATCGACACCCTCTAATCACGACCCCTGAAAGATCAGGCCATAGCTGGATATGTAAATGAGTCTCTGACATTCATATGGTTTTCCATTTAAACTTGAATAAATTAACACTGTCAAGACAAGCTAAAAACAACAAATGGGATTGTGCAAACCTCCTGGAGCTTCTCTACAGATAAAATATCTCCATTTGTGTTATCTTTGCTTCAATTGTCTTACACAGTTTTTTTCCCAGGTTGTGTGCTGTAATTAATTAGAGAAGGGGTGGGGGGTATGTGGGGGGGAATGTAAGAAATATGTCGGGTAAAGTGAGACAGAGGGGAAAGGATGGATTTACACACATAAAAAGGGTATAAAATGCAGAGCTACTGTTTCTGCAGCTTTTGCACTTGCTGCTGAGTCTTATAGATGAGGGGAGGGATAGGTCTGACATTGCCCTAAAGGACAAAGATAAATCTTTGCTTCTTTCACAGACTACACTCACACCCACATATAGAGGCAGATGCTCTGCAGTGAGAGGTGAAAATGAACTAACATGCATGTCTGGTGTT
Organism: Poeciliopsis prolifica; assembly: GCF_027474105.1. Lineage (NCBI taxonomy): Eukaryota > Metazoa > Chordata > Actinopteri > Cyprinodontiformes > Poeciliidae > Poeciliopsis > Poeciliopsis prolifica. The sequence continues at coordinate 9,450,319 of NW_026562384.1, forward strand.
TGAAACACAGTATCTTTTCAGTGTTTTATGAGCCAGTTATACTTAAACAACTAAAAATACATGACTTTATGTAGAGGCTTTATTTTGTCATGCTGGGTATAATTTTTCAGTTATTGTTTCATTTAGAAATGTGTTTAGAATTTAAAATTTACTCCTTGCACTACGTGACAGTCTTGATTTATTGCCTAAAAAGCAAAGGCACACACAACATGTTGACCCTCAGGTCTCCAAAGGTGACAGAAGATCTGCAGCCAGCTTGTTACTACTTCTTTCCAGTAACAAGCTGAGAAGATAAAGCAGCAATTTTACAGTGAATTATGAATGCCCAGCAGTCAGTCAACACAGATTGGCCAAAAGTAAATAATCTGATGACTTGAAGTCAGATAAAATAGATTCATTTAGAAGTTGCCGGTCTTCAGAGGCTTGATGTCAGGTGAACGCATGAATGAATGCGAGGAAGTTTATTGAAGTTACAGAAAAACAAAAGAACCGCTTGAGTGCTCGTATCCAAAGACCCTCTGCAGGAAATGTGGGTGAGAGCGGCGGTCAGGTAAAATGGACTTCACCTTGCCCACAAAGAACAGTCGCTGTGGAAACAGTTTTTACCCCATGGTGTTGAAACAGTTGTAATGTTGGATTTAAAGTTATTTTTCCAACTCAAAGGAGAAGTATGAGCACAAATCGCAGTTCATGCTACAGTTAAGGGAGTCAGAAGCCAGACCATTATGTTCATGTTTACCAGACAAAAACAGTTTTATCTACGGCAGCATTACTGTTTTTCTTTTACCTGAATTATGACAGTCAATTGAAAACATTAACGTTTGATTGCTGTTTGCAACGACGCTTATCTGAACTGGTTGAGAGTTGAAAATATCTCCCAGAATTTTCTGAGTTTTGGAATGCAGTTTTTGTCAGACGCATTAAATTAACGCTGTGATAATTTAGACAGACAAAACAGACTGCCTTTAAAATCCAGGGTTAGGAGCCAGTTTGTGAGAACTTCACTTGTGCAGCACGTGTGGACGTACTCTGTCTGTCACTGCTACTGATGTGCGAACACATGTGCTACCATGACAGATTTGAAAAGAATGCTTGTCCTTGCATTAAACCAGTCTAACCATCTCTAACAATCTCTCAATTTACAAAAACAAAAATGTGTCCACTCAATTTCAGCATAGCCAGCAAACATCATTTGTCATATTCTGTCATATTTTCTTTTCTTCCAAATCAGCAAAAGGAATCTACCTTCATTTGATTACTGTCTGGTTAAATGTGACAGTGCATAATGTCTTTTCAGATCCCACAACAAGAACACTAACTCTGTGAAACAAAATATATACTAAGAAAAAATCATGAGAGAAAGCACAAACACCCATCTGCCCCTGCAAAACCTTCCCTAAAAACATTTTTTCATGTCTGCACTTTTTGAACATACTGTATGTGCTGCAGCACAACATTGAATAAATCACATATTATCCAGGATTGGTTGGAACTTGGCCTTCCTTGTTCTGCAGCATAATCCACAACAAGCACATGAAAAATCATGTTATTTGTGAAGCCCCTATACTTGTATGCTGTGAAATTGATGGTGTTTTTTCCAAATGGAAGGATTCCTGCAGTGTGACTGTACAAGCAGGCATTAACACATTCAGCAATGAAAACGCAGATGGGTACAGCAGCTTCATCAGTTTTGTCTTGTCATGTTACTCTTGTTGTTGTTCTTCTTCTTGTGTGTTTTTTGTTCCTTGAAACTAAACCGCAGTTGATGATTTCACAAAACAGGGTGTGGTGTCGCTCCAAACTGTGAGAAAATGCCTTATTATGGTTCCCAAAAATCCTGACAAAGGCAAGCAGAGCCATAAAGAAGAACATTTAAATATTTCACATTGCCTCTTGATAAATCTTGCCCTGCAGCTTCACAACACGAAGTGAAGGCATTAATGCATCCTCACTGACGGATGCTTAAGCTGTAGCAGCTTGCACACTAAGAAAGTCTTAAAGTTTGCTTGCCCTCCCCCCTCGTCAGAATCTGCATGCTGTTTATAACACCTGCATTGCACTTTTAAGGGTAGCTGTTGCTTGGTGCCGCCATCACACAAAGAAGCTGTAAATAAACCTAAAAGTCGCAGATCGAATCTTGCGCTGTCAGTGTTAGTGAGATGTTATCTTCACACAAACTGCAACATTCAGATGTTTTGGAGGTGAGACGAGGTTAATATGAAGACTTAGCTATGCAAACATGCCAAGGCCATTAATAGTTTGACCAAAAACACAGAGGGTCGGGTAAATATGGTTTAAAAATAAATGCTGGATGGAACAAAGATTTTATTTCTGGGACATAGCCTCTTTTTTGTCTCTTTCTCTTCGCTGACGTGTAGTAGCTCTTAAGATTTGCTGCTTCCCTTGTTTCAATGTCTCCTTACTCCTCCCAGCTTGTTGCCTTTTTTGTTTCTCTAACCACCCAGTTTCCCCAGCTCTCCTGCAGGGTCCAACATGCCTTGCCAGCAGCACATTCATTACTCTTGTCTGTTCAGATGTAGCAAAACAATGTAGAATCACTTTGGCACCTGTTACAAACATAAATCACCTTTAAATGGGGCTATAACTTCTACTAAATAAATTAGGGCTTTGGTACAATTCCACAAAGACATCTAGCTGCGCTGTAAGACTTTTTTTTCTTTTTTTTTCATTTTACAGGAGTTTAACAATGATAAATTTTTACCTGGTAAAGATGCTTAAGAAAAAATTGTCATGCAGCATGACTACAAAGAGAGAGAGAGGAAAACGAACAAAGGTTTCATCGGTTCTGGTTGGGTTCTGAGAAACCTTAGTGACTGAGCCTGGCTGTTCTAACGTGGTTCACTGCTTGTGGAAAGTATATGCAAAAAAAGTTGTTAGCCAGGGAGGATTCATTTCCCCAGGCTCCCCAGTGTCTCTGAAAGGCTCTCTCTGTGTGCTGCCCGTCCCGTGACCTCTTCTTACTGAAGAAGAGTAAGAACAAAGTGAGATGACACGCCAGGGCAACATTTTTGTTTTGTTTCAGGAGGAAGGGGAGGGTCGCCTGATGCTCCCAGCAGTAGGCTTTTCTGAAAGGTAAAACGGGAAACTGGTAAAAACTGAAGACAGTGGCACAGCCTGAGAGTAGAAATACTCACAGTTTGGAAAAGTTATGTGGGGGGATATTACAAATTAATGTGAAATGAATATGTTTTGGCATTACAATGATGCTCAATTTTATTTAAGGATGCCAAAAGAAAAGCAGGGCTCTTCTCTGTTTTTAGATTTTAGTAAAAGATTTTGAATAGCATACATTTTGTTTTTTCAATTATAGAGATACTTTATGTTAGTCTATCACATCATTAAAATAAAACTTTGCAGGTGGCCACAGACAAAATGTGGCCAAACACATTGGTCAATCTATAAAGCAGATTAGCTGCACAAAGGTAATATTAAAAAACAAATCTAAGAAAACCTCTGGATTAATTTAAAAGACTTTGGGTCTCCCAAGGGAAGATCAGACAGAGAGTCATTGTCTTATTCAGTTGATTAAAACTCATCAACTTATGAGGTGCTGTATCATCAGATGAGTAATAGAAAGTTAAGTAACCACAGACCACAAAACAGGCAGAACCAGAAGCACCTGCTTTTAACACCTTACCAGGAATCGAGTTGTATTGGTTTGTTTGGTGTGGTCCAAAATTATTGTAATTTTCATTGCCTGTGTGAACTACAGACGCATGTGAACATCACCTGAACTGAAAACGTTAGAGTTTAACCTATTTACTGGATAACATGTTTCAGATCCTAAATTTAAAACAAGGCCCTACATGTTTGCTCTACTGAAGAAAGGGACGCAGTTTTCTGGATTCTTCAGGTCGATTATCAGAATTTATTATTTTTTTTGCCTATTATTAGCAACCACGGTGAGACTTGGTCTCTTTTTCAAAATTGAATTAAAGTTGTATTCAGTTTTATTGCCTCAGTCATTCTTTGTTTTGATTAGATTGCCGTTGTTTCTGTTTCTCTTTAAATAAGTCTATTCTTAGTTGTTTCATTTAGATCGTGTTGTTTATTTCTTGTGTTTGGTTATTTTTTGTCTTTTACTCTTTATGTTTTCCAGCTCCTCCATTAGTGTTTCCTTCTCCTTCCTCCCCGGTGCCGACTCTGTTTCTCCTTCATTCTCTCAGCTGCTCTCAGTTAGTAATCGGTCCTGATCCATTGTTCCAGCAATCACACTTCAATTATACAAACACTTTTTGTTCTCTCAGTCCTCGCTGGTTCCTTCGGTTTGCGCCAACTTAGCAAGAGTAAACAGCTAACTTGGAGCCAACTTACCGCAATTAAGTTGTTTTTCTGTTTGTTTGTTTTTTTTATAGATATTTTAAGGCTAAAACTATTTTTGTCATTCGCCTCCTGGATTGCAACTTGCATTTTGTTCCACTTCATGCATGCATGGTGACACTCTGCTGCTGAATCAAACCTGCAGCACTTCAACAGGCCCATTGGTCACAATTTAATCCCTTCCGTGACAAACAGAAGTAAAATGGTACATTGTCTGGTTTTACTTAACACTTGCAAAGTTGGAGCTTCATGGACATTGCAGTTTCAATTGTTTTCAATTCTAAAGTTCACTTTCACAGTGACTGTTTTCTTTCATATGTTTTTCTTGCTCTTCCCTGTCATCCTGTGCATCAGATTAATAAACAAACTGTTGTTAAATAGACATTAGGTGTGGTGAACATGCAGGCACGAAGCACGCAATGAGGTATGCACAGGTGTTAGATAACAGGGAGCAGAGAAGAAAGCGAGAGAAGAGAAAAAAGAAAGGAGAAAGTGATTGCAGCTGCTTTATAAAAGGACTCCTTCCGAAATTGTCTTGATGATTCGTATTGGCATCTTTAACCGTCCGCAGAGTGAGTGCGAGCTTCTGTGGGGGCGTTTGAGAACGCTGCAGCCTTCTTGATTTCTCTCCTCACCTGCACATCCTGGCTGTCACAGGAACCATCAGTGACTGTGATAACAAGCATCTATTCACACACTGATCCTCCCGCTCGGTGCTTACCCCTGCTATTCTGTCAGGAGTGGACAGGATAATTAATGATGTTGTTGTCAGGTACGCCTGGACGTCAGTCACATGCTGAGTTTTCAAGCAGGACCCATAATCCCTCTCATGTTTGCCGGGGATTGCCAGGTTGGAAGGGTCTGTGTGTGATCATCACTTACAGCGAGGGATCAGCTGGGACCAGGGAATTACATGGCATCATGCAAAGAAATGTGCTGTCCACTAAAGATAGAACTTCATCTAGTTTTTTCACCCCATCATTGTATAGGACAGCATGCATTGACACAATAAAATCATATTATATGTAGCTCTTTTTGCAACGCAAAGATGCTGATAACGGGTCTCTCTCATAAAAGAAACAACGAGTCGCAAGAGATTTTTCTGCACAAATCAAGAATTGATAATAATAATAGCCACTTGAATTTTACAGCACATGGTCACATTACAACCACAAATCAGAATGCACCTTGTGATATTTTGCAGTAAAACAATAATAGTGCATAATTGTGAACTGTAAAGCAAAGGACACACGATATCCTTCAGAAGTAAATAAATACTTTAATTAGAAAATAATTAAATACGTTTGATAAAGGCCTCAGGGAACAATTAGCAATAAACACAATCAAGAACAACAAGTAACACAGCAGACAAGTAAGAGATTCAGCAGCAAAAGGCAAATAACATATTAATTATAAAATGTTCTGGTAGCACCCAGGATGGGGACTCAGGGAACCTGTGGAAGAAAGTGCTCTGGTCAGATAATTACGAAATTAAACTTTTTGACTTTAATTAAAAAATCTGTACTGAGGAAAACTATTCATCTCACTGGGTTTTTTTTTTTCAGTTGGGTGTTAGAAAATAAAACCATCAGTAAGTGTACAAGTAAAAATTCATTTCTACCACACGTTTCAAGACAAAAAGAATTGTTAAAAAAAGAAACAAATTCAACATTGTGTATCACTTTGTATTATCGCTTTGCAAAAACAGTTTTAAAAGAATGAAATTTAAAAATATTTGCAGCTAACTGCAGTGAAACTCATGACACACATTTCTGATTGTATTTGCGTCAGGCTTTACTGGAATCTTTTCCTTCTATTTTACAACTACCAGCAACTTTTGTTGGTCCATCATGTAAAATAAAATAATGTTCAAGTTTGTGGTTGTAACAGGTCTAAATGTAAAGAAGTTAAAGGGTCTCAAATACTTTAACAACAACAAGTGATCTAAATTCACAATTTTTGGGATAAAAAGGAAAGTGTGTTTATTCTCAGTTATCCCAGAGACACTGCCTGTTTCAACTCTTTGACGTGTTGAATTTGATTCCTGTCAACCTTTCCAATTAAATCAAACTGAGTTACAGATTTACCTTTTACCAGTCCGCTACGTTGCTTGGTGGGAGAGTAAAGAAACTCTCCGTGTGTATTTTGCTGCTCTGACATGGCCGTGCCTGACACTGTCAGACATGTGTCAGGTCTTGTGTTGACATTGGAAAGGGAAGGGATATGGGCCTGACTGGCACACCCAAGGTCACTGTGACGATTTAGGAATCCACGTTGACAGCTTTGGTTCGGGCATCGTGCGTCTCCCAAGGCTGTAGAGCACAAAGTACGTATGTTCTGCACGTCTCAGGGGAAAAATACTCACTCCAGACGTTTTTTTGTTTAACATCAAATAGGAGGAACATGCAGAGTTCGTTTGAAACAAATGTCTGTCTTCGCGTTTTGCAGCAGATTGAATGACAGAGTAAACAAAAAGCTTTGCAATGAAACAGAACCCTCCTTTTCTCATAATCTCACCGAAACAGCAGGGTGGCTCTGTCAAAAATCTGCAGCAGGCCTTTGAACTATACGCAAAGGTATTTTGTGAACAATTAGTGGCTTATGAAATTATAGTTGTCAGCTATCAGGTGGTTTCAAAAAGCATTCAGTCTCTCTTCCTCTTACCAAAATTATAGAACTACTGGTGGGGTGTACAATGGACCCCTGTATTCTAAAGTATTCATGGATTTTAGCTATTTGTGGATGGAAGTGGTCTCTATACTCCAATCCCAAATACTTGCCTCCTCTCTAAAAATACTTATAGCTACTTATTTTAAAAGCTCAAACATCAAATATACCTTGATGAGCATGGAGCATTGCATCCCAGCTACCCAAACTGCATTTCTTTCAACATTTTAGATATCATCTAGAAGAAAATAAGCAAATCGGAACAATTTCCACAGATAATTTGAATTTACGTTCCCCAGAAAAATCTGGGAATACTAATGTGGAAATAGGCAGCTGTCTCCTGTATATATTTGTGCAAATATGCATCATTTTTTGCTTTATAGATATTGATCAAAAATCCACATTTATTTCAAATTTTGCGTTTTCTAAAAAATGTTGAAACTGTATGTGTTCTCAGACCATTTGGGGTCTTCATATTTGTGCAGTTGGTAGCACTGTTGCCTTGCAAAAAGAAGGTTGTGGGTTTGAATCCTCAGCCACATCTCTCTGCATGAAGAGACTAAGCTGCATGTTGTCCTTGTGCATGCATGGGTTCTCACCAGTTTCCTCCCACAGTTCAAAAACATGTAGTACAGCCTTTTTGTTTCATAAGAAATAACAGAGGAACAGCTTACCATAAAAACTCCTCCTGCTTAGAAAATCTGTTTTTCCTTTTTTCTTCTTCTTGCCAGTTTTATGGATTAGCACCAAGGTGTATTTTAAGTCTTTCTGAGCAGTTGTGACAGATTGCCCTTCACTTTTTCCTCCATTTAATGCACCAAGCAACTTTTTACCCATTCCTTTTCATTTCATATTTATTTATGTGTCTCAACTCGAGACCTTCAAATCAAAATTTCTGACTAAGCTACCAAGAAAATGTATTTATTATCAGAATGTTCTTCACATATTCAGTCCATCTCAGAAAAAAATATACACTTCTTTTTGACGTTGGGGAAAATGATTTGACATTTGTTTTAAAATTTTGACAAATATTCATTTTGCAGTACCAGACAAGCATGTCACAGTTTTTTTTCTTTTTGATAGTGATGACTTTGTTTAATCTGTTTTCAGTTTCACCCTGTCTTCTTCGTCTTCTTCTTGTTCTTCTCACTTAGATGCTGCTGGGAGGGATGTAGGAGTGATTGACTCTGCTGGATGTTAGTCTTCCCACCTCTCCCGTTGCCAGGGTGACAGATGGACCTTTCTCCGCTGAAACACTCGGTTTCCATCTTTGTCACCTCAGATTGGTGAGTGTGTGTGAGATGGAGCGGGGCTGGCGCCTGAGACTTCCCATGACAGATGACGGAGGTACAGACAAACAAAGAGACGTTTGTGTTTGAAGCGGCGACGGCGTCGTGTAGTCAATCACGTTCTGCACAACACCAATCTTACACTCCACCCTTTGACTGGGATTGAGGCTCACACAAAAAGCAGGACACTGACTGTGAGGGCCTGTCTGTGATTTACAACAGAGATAGTACCTTTTTTTCCACCCTCGTTTAATGTTTTGTCTGTCTGCTCAGTCAAACACGTTTGAAAGGTCTTTGATACAAAACCAAGAGGAGCAAGCTAAAATCTGCCTGGAGGCTACTCTCCCTGCTAAAAGTAGATCTCATTTTACTTCAGCCTCCCCTTGCTTCATTTCCTCCGAAAGACTCTCTCTTTGTCACTGAGTATCAGCTCCGATAATGTTGCTATTAGTGCAGATCATCACTCATGCTGGCTCTGCCCATGGCACAACTGGGCCACCGCCAAGTGAAATAAATGACATCATTCATCGTGCTTGTTGCCCATCCAGTCCCGCTTTGAGGCTGGGACATTATTAGAGCTGAAGCCATGCCATCATCATCCTGCAGCCAGTTCCTCTGAGGAGGCCCTGACATCATCCATCTGAGTCAATTATTACAATTGCTGCTGTCTCATAATCTGCTTTACAGGCTTGAGTACAAGTCCAAATCACTTCAGCGATAACGTATTCATCTATCACACCGAACCAGGTGTGAAGCGTGACGCACTCCTTTTCTTTGTCAGTTTCACAGGTGCATTCAGACTGTCTCACCTGCGTGTGGGAACCTGTCATTCCTGCTTGCCTTTCTGCATACTTAAAGTGCTCAAACTCAAAAACCATCCTCGGTTCTGAAGCAACTTTAAGCTAATTAACAAGACTAATAAAATGGCCGACTCCCAATTACCAGCATTTTGACAGCATTTGACAGGATCTTCCAAGAGTATTGAAAATCTGCCAAATAAAATGGAAATTTATGTATCTTTCTTTCCAGTTCGTCTATGTGATAATTAAGAGTTGGTTCATGAAGATGAACAACATGGTCCCAATTCTATAGCCAGGATAGAAAAAAAAGGATAAGAAGATGCCAGTGAGTTTCAGCAGCAATTTTAAACAAAACCACAATCAAGGAAATCAGCTCTGCTCAAAACAGAAATTATGGGCCAGAACTTACTGAACTGAGTCACAACTCTTTTATTTTCAGTGGCATATTTTTATTATACATCCATATGTTAAGTCTTAAAATAACACAGTGGTACCTGGTAATTGAAAATATAGCCTTTAAGATAATTAGAGTGATGCATTAAGTTGATATGGATCGACTTTTGTTTTGCACTTTAATGGAAAATCAGTTCAACATTAACAAAATTTTGATGAATTTAATATTTTGTTCATTTTTATTTTCTATTGTACAAGTAGCAATCTGTCAAGCATTAATTAAGATTAACATAAAGAAATCCTTCCTTTTTCTGGCTTACCATTCTCCTGTTGGTCTGATAAATCTGGATCTTGAAGACCTGATTTATATATTTTTCCTCTGATAAACATGTTTATGTTAAAATTTGTCTCCGGTTCGTTCCTTCATCGACCCCCTGTTGTATTGCAAGGTGTAAAAAACGACTAAGCTGAAAAGAAAGAGAATGTAATGGAAGTGTATTCTCAAGGATACAGGCAAATGCATATCAAAATAAAGAGTAGATGAGTGAGTGTGTTCTTATTAGCTGATCATTCACCTCATACTTATGGAAATATTTAAATAATTATATTAGAAATTATCTATCTATATATATATATATATTTAGTTCCAGTTCTGTATTTTCAAACCAACCATTTTCTTTTCATCTTTCTCTTTCATTCATCTCAGCACAATATTAGTTTTAAAAACTATCTCTCTAAAGATTTGATCGGTTGCAGAGCCAGATAAGTTGATCTCAGTGTTAAGAAATTGAAGTCAATGCCTCTGCCTACTCATAATTTTCTGCTGCATGTCTGCAGCAGCTACCCGAACCCTGAAACAAAGTCTCCAAAATGCCACAGTTTGATGTTTTCCCTTTTCACCTAACTTGAAAAGCACAATGGGACACTGACAGCTCAAAAAAAGATGTAAAACGAAATCAAAAGAAGGATTCAGAAGAGAGAAAGAGGTCATATCTGAGAAGTGTATGCTTTTAGTATCCACTTTGATGGATACTAAAACTACTTTCCCTGTAGTTACATCTACCAATCTTCTGGTATCACCTCAGGGTTTTGTCCTGCAGGAACATTAGCCTTGGTCTCAGTCTGAAGTCTTTAACATGTTTTCCTCCAATGTTGTTCTACAGTGAATACATTGATATTTATATCCATCTTTTATAATGCCATTTTGTGGCAGTATTTCACAAGCGTCTACTATGTTGTCATCTCTCGGGGCGTCAGACATGTGAATGAAGATTAGATAACCACATGAGACACATTCCTGTCTGCGGAGATAATTAGGAAAGAAGTTGGACAAGTGTGACCAAGCAGTAAGTCACGAGGGATAGAAACGCTTCACACACACAGAGGCAGAAACACCTGAATCCCAGCTCACCTATGTAGCATGCCAAATTATGAGTGGACAACAAACATCATGTCAGTTTCTCAGATGTAGTCTGTTGCAGCATGAGTAGAACAACTCAGGGACTCGCAGAACCTGCAGAAGCAGGCAGAACCTGCAGAAGCAGGCAGAACCTGCAGAAGAAGGCAGAACCTGCAGAAGCAGGCAGAACCTGCAGAAGCAGGCAGAACCTGCAGAAGAAGGCAGAACCTGCAGAAGCAGGCAGAACCTGCAGAAGCAGGCAGAACCTGCAGAAGCTGGCACACACAAAGACAACAAAACCCAGACTCTGAGAAATGGAAAAACTATGAAACATTGCTGCCAAATAAATCAGAATTATTTGTTAACAGCTTTTGTGTTTCACAGAATTAAGTTGCAATGACATATTAGTGCAGCTAAAATGATCACTGATCAAAAAACTGTCATTCCAAAACAAAAAAAAGTATATATATATAATATATATATATGAGATTAAAATATGCTTTGTGCATCAGATATTGTAAAGAACACCTTTTTAGTGTTTTACATGTTTTATATCTTATTTAATATTGAGATGTGGCTTCATTTTTTTCATCACAGGACAATACAGGGAGACATGCAATTTTAAGTATCCAAAAGCCCAATATGCAACATGCAGAGAAAATAGACAAACGCCAGGCAGAAATATTCCAGGTTTGGACTCCAGGTAACACGCCTATGATTAAAATAATGCTCAAGTTCAGTACAGTTGAAACTTGATGTTTATTCAAAAGGAATAAATATGACATATACACTGTTTACATATGGTGTCAAGTTAAATCAGACCAAACTTCTGCTGTTTTAGGTCAGTTAGAATTACCAAAGTTATTTGGACTTGCTAAATGCCAGAGTAACAGAACATAACCCATCTCATTCCTGACTGGCGGGATGGCTGAACATTCCCATCATGTCTAAACTCGTGTCTCAGTGTTTGAACAGGTGAATGCAGTTCCTCCAATCGTCTGGAAATTGTGTGGACTTGTCCACCATGGCCTTCCTGAAACCTTGGCTGACTTCTTCTGACTTTCTGATTGTGTCTAACAAGACACAACAAGACACAATCAGTGTTCCTGGAGTGGCCTTAAAAGACATCCACAAGTGTGTCTCCAATTAAATCCAACATGACGGTTAACCTATCAGATGTTTCCAAACCAGTGACATCATCATATGGGCTTTCCTCGACTGTTTAAAAAGACTGTAAGCTTTCTATATTTAAACTTTTGATTTTGAAGACATTAATAAATAAATATGGCACATTCTTTCTCACATTATTGTGATATGTAGAAAATAAAATAATGCTATAATTCTAACTGACCTAAAACAAAAGATGTTTGGTCTAATTTAACTTCCGTAAGAAAAAAATCATCTGTCTTTTTCTTTGAAGCATGTAAACTTCTGGTCTTGCCTGGATATATGTAACTGATAATTTGCACCATTTTATGTATTTTTCTGTCTTTCTAATCATGGCTTAATTTAATTATGGATTTATTTTACATTCTTTTTTTGTGAAGGACTTTGCGATAATACAGCTCACTTTCTTGGGGTTCAGTTTCAGGGTTTTTCTTTGTTTAGCATTTTTCCCCAACACACAATTGTTTCTTGTCAAAAATATTATCCTTCATCCACCACAAGGGAGGCAGCAGAGCCGGCAGCCACCCACTATTGTTCCAGGAACTGTCACACTACGATGTGATGTATCATTCATTACAAATATATTTACATAGTCTGTCTGGGTTTTGGTATAAAAGAAAAGAATCGCAATGAAAATACTTCAGCATTGCAGCGTCTCACTGATGGCGCATGTACACAGATCAAACTGGCCTAAGAAATGATCATGTTTTGATCACAAAAGTCCAGCATTCATTAAGAAAATCCTTTTCATGTACCTCCTTGTTACACCAAGGATATTTGAATATTTCGTTACCGCGACAAAGAAATAAAGACAGCAATACATTCACAAAGAATCTATTTTAAATAACACGAGCCAAAGGAGGCTTAAAGTGAAAGCACTGCATTGTAAAACAAGCCTTAAGGACGACTGAATGGACGGATGATATGATCCTTTAAATAAAATTTAAGACGAGCCCACTGGTATGACTCATTGGCTGTGAGTTAATCTTTAGTGTGAGTTCTGTCTACAGCACATGCTGCAGTTCCTCATCATAACACAAACATTACATTCACACGCACAACGAGCCACAGTCGATAGCGTCTGACGCTGCTGTAAGGGAATCGTAGTCAAACAGGACAGATTTGCCATTTTTGAGAGATGCTGTTCTGCTTTGTGGTTGTGTGAAAAGTTAGAAACACCCTGGACTCATTTGGACTGCAGGACATAATTAGTCATTGAAGAAGAGCTGCAGAAGCACCCAAAATAGAAAGGCTGTCATTATGTTTCTATTTTTATTTATTCTTTTCAAGATGGTATTTTGAATTTTCCATGCAAATCCTTCCTGCTTTCTTCAGGAGGTCCTGCTGTGTTTCTTTTACTGCTCCGTTGAGCTGGAGAACACCCAGCTAATCTTATTGGAACAAACGTAGTATTGTGTGTCAGAGATCTTGAAGGTGCAGAGGATGGAAAACAGAGGGAAACCGATGAGCAGCACAGATACTGATAAGATGTGTGAGGAAGAGGAATCTCACCTCATTATGTTTGGTAATTAACCCATGTGTTCCTCTTCTCTCCCTAATTATTAACACTCTGCTCCACTGTTGATGGGACTAATGCATATTGTGGAGAATATATGATAACCTTGACATCACTCTGTAGAAAACACAAAGAAAACTCAGCATGAGCTATTTTCTTGCTTCCTCTGTAATTTTTCTCTCTTAGTCTTATTTGTGACATCTGCTCCCAAGACGTTTCTGAAAAACCAATTAAAGCAACAATTTTGCACAGAAGAATGTATCACGGCTGGTTTTTAATTTTTATTCTTTTCTTATTTTGTTCTATAAATGGTGAAAAAAGTTATTTTCATTATTTTTATTTTAGATTTATCCTGTTTTTATCTTTTTGACTTGTGTTTAAATTTCTTATTTGAAGATGTTTACTTGCAGTCTAAAAAGACCAGGATGTTTGGCCAGAATGTGAGAATACTGCATGCATTTCAGGAAAAAAAATGTACAAATTTGACCAAATTTTTTTAGGGTCACAAATGTGCTGTCGCTACACATTAGATACCTTGACCTGAATGCTGTTCTGGTCAAAGTGTGGACTTCAGCAAGTTGCCTTCATCCTTTCTAGATGCCTTAATGCCTTGAGTAGCTGCCACGAGACAAACACTTGAATAGATGGACCTAAGAAGGTGGCTGGTGTGTATACTACTGCACAGTATCGTTAAGATGACTTAAATCAAATTAAACCATGCATATGATGAATGTCCTGCCTGTTCTTAGTCAATATTGGCCACTGGGATGACTCATTTCATGAAAACACGTGTCGCCGTTTTCTAGAGTTTACTGAAAATAGTTCTGCAGGTTGGTGAATGAAGTCGGGTCAGCTGTAGCTTCATCCTGATTGATTTTTAATCACACAAATGGAAAATATGTCTGGAAATGAACCCCCATCTGCTCACAGATCCCTTCCCAGAAAGGCTGCATGATTCCTTCTTCTGGGACCATATTAGCAGAACTTGCTCAAGCCTTTCTGGACACCAATTGTATCTTTCACACAGCATATTATTGAATGTGTGTTAGCATACTGAGATTAGCACTCAGCTAAAAGCACCTGCGCATGTTGAACTTTTAGAGCGAACAGCGTGACCACCACTGAAACATTTGAAACACTGTACACTTGCCAGGGACTTACAGGACATTGAGTTTACTTGAGCCATTTTCAGTGGGGATCTGGTTGCTGTGAGACTAGAAAGTAATAGACATTTATGGGAACGGAGAGAAGAAACGCTGAACAGATAAGATAGAGGAAAATTGCAGAGGCAGAGATAGGAGGAAGGACTGTGGGGAGCAGAAGAAAAAAAAAGATATTTGGCTCCGTACAAAGAGGTCCATGCGGAAAAATGGAAAATGTATTCCTAAATTTGTAATGTGGGCATGGATGCGTGTCTTTCTCCGCATTTTGCATTCACATGCATCCCACCTGTCATTGTGTGGGTGGATGTGTTGAGATCCCTGGAACAAGTTGTACACTAATAAAAGATGTTCCTCCAGGCTAAACATTCACCTCAGTGCCTGTCCCCCTCTTTATCAGCAAGACTGAACTCATTTCATATTAAAGGCTTTGACACATTAATGCTGCCAAATCCCTAAACATCCACTTCAGTGCGACAACTTTCAATGAGTAGTTTAAAAGCACATGCGACACGAGACAAAGACTGAGCATTTTCTCTCCCAAACCTTATTTAGAAATTAATATTAGTTGCCCTGCACTGAAGATTCCTGACAGATTTGCTTATATAAGAGACATACTTACACTCTCCGCTTCCCAAAGGCGTAGTTTGAAATGCAAATAAAACACTAGACAAGAAAAGAAAATTCTGCTAAATGCCCACTGATCTGTTCCAGCTCTGCCATTTGTTTGTGTCATTTCCTCTCAGCCTCCAGCAAAGGCCACCTTCCTCCTGAGACAAAAGTGGTTACCATGGTGAAAGGCTGCAAAATAACATTCACTGATTTTGCATTCCTCGGTATAACAGGACTTCCTAAAAGCAACTCATCTACCGTTGCTTTATAGCGACGTTTTAGAAAGACTTAAAGCAGAAGATGAAGCAGCCGATGGTGCCGCACACTTCACTGCAAAAGTGTTCAACACGAAACAGTGAAAAATTATCAAGGAAAATGGTACCCATCCCACTGCTAACCCTAAATAAAATCCAGTCTATCCAGCTGCCTATAGAATAATAAATCCAGGTATTCTGTGAAGGCCTCAGTGGTTTGCTAAAACATAAGTGAACATAAAACATCTTGAAGGGACAGAGCAGACAAGTCGAAGTTAACGGGGAGAGGTTTATGGTGCAGATGGATTATAAAACTAATAAGCAAAGCTGCGAACATCACAGCTCTGTTCAGTCAGCCATTTAAACACTGAAAGAGCATGGCACAGCTGCAATCCCAAGAAAATATGGCTGCCCACCTAAATGGTTCAATGAAGCAAGAGAAGCAGCACAAGGATTCTGGTGTCTTTGGAGAAACTGCAGAGGTCCAGAGGTGGCTAATACACTCAAAGCACAATTTGTTTTTCTCTCCCTAAATCTGATCTTAACCAGTGGCAAGAAGAAAATTGTTGCTTAATTTGTCCAGCAGTTTCCCACAAAACAAGTAAAGGACACAAAAACAAGTGGCAAAAGTTTCTCTCGTCGTTTTTTGACACAGTTGTTGGCTTATTGTGACAGAGTGGAGGCAGCTTCCGGCTGTAGGGAGACTTTTCTGGTCAGATTTGATTGTAAGATTGATGGAGCCAAAACCTCTAGTAGGTTTGAAAGAAAACCAGTCAAAGCCCAAACCTAGATCCAATTAAGAAGTTGTAAGAATTTTTATAGAAGCTTGCAGTCAAGTCTGACAGAACATGGTCTATTTTATCATTGATAGACAAACATTGTTGCGGAAAGCTGGTGGTGACATTGTAGGGAAATTTTTACAAATTATTGACTGAACAAAAATATGCATGCCACTTTTCACAGTCTTATTGTAAAGAAAGATAGAAAACCAACCAAAATTTCCTGACATTTTCCATTGGTTTGTCACCAAATGTGTAGAAGTTTTGTGGGTATATATACATTTGCAAAACTTGGTATCTGCTTTACATTGATAATGTCTACGCTTAAATGCAGAATCAGAGTGGTTCTGCCGATGAGTCAGAGAGTGTAGGCCTGCTGTGGCAAGAAGAACGGTCTATGTATAGAAAGTGTGTTCACAGCTAGCTACCGACTCTGACAACCCCAGAACACGTCTGATTACACAACAGCATAGCTGTCACAGCTCTACAGAAAGACGTGAATGTGTGGGGGAACGAAACACAAACCGTTTTGGGAGATTTGCTCTCCCGTCACCGAACAATGAGTCTTTGAAGACGCTCTGCCTGCTGAACCCACTCGTCCGCGACAATCAGTACGGCCGGCTTAAACAAAGCGCTGAGCTAACCCACTCACGCTGGTTATGTCACTGAGGGATAAAAAAAAGACGTATAAGTTTATTTCCTCTTCCTTGTATCCTCTTTAAATGACTTCCCTTGTTTGCATGCAGGTGTGCTTGTCCAGGGTCATGCCCTAGGTCGTCAGAGAGTACTATGTGCAATTAGGACGTTGTGACAGAATTTGCATAGATCCGTGCATGTGCAGGATCATTTGTATTTTCTGATATTTGCATACTCTTTTCCAGTCTCCCGCCCTTGCTTTGTTCTCGCTGGGTTCATCTCTAGGTGTGTCTTTCTGGGAGTCCATAACACAGCAGTGAGGAGTCAGATTCCCTGCAAAGGTTCAGGCCACAGTTATCTGAGGATCGCTCTCCACTTCCTCAGTTAACTGGGAGCCAATTTGTCTCGGTGGTGTTCGCAGCAGTGGCTGCACAATTTGATTTGAGTACAACAGAGCTGGGGATTACCAGCACAAATGTGAGTGAGCGAGTGTATTCCTGAGCAACGGGTACACCCAGTGCTTGCATGTAATACAATAATGTTGTGTAGCATTGTCCTGCGTGTTAATGAGCAGGCTTAGACATCTGAAATGTTCCTCAGGCTCAGAGAGGAAAGGTGGCACATCTTCCCATAAATATTTAACCTCCTGTTCTTTATGTCTTTCTGCAGTCTCAAAACGGGCGGCAACTGATGCACAATCCTTGCAGAGGTGTTTCGCTGGAAAATGCTGGCACAGCCTGAAAACGCTGGTCCAGTAATTATAATAATAATGTTGTACAATTTGTTGCAAAAATTATTTCTTTCAAAGTCATCTTTTTTCATGGGAGAATGAATATGCAGTTCAATACGGCAGTGACGCAAACATATCTCCTCATTAATGTTTTTGAAAAATCCCTCCTCAATTTGGATTTAAACTGTAGCTCTATTTCAACAGATAGAGTGACACAAACCACTTCAAGTTTTAAATAAGAAAACTTGTAATGGTTTCCTCCCTGTTGGGCTCCATGTCCACAGCCCTCTGCAGGAACCTGATGTTCATGGTTTAAGTTTGGTGAAATGATCTGTGAAAACAGGGCAGCTCACCACTGCCAACCCAAGCTGTGCAGATGCAATGAACACAGACCAAAATATATTTCCATAATTTCTTAAGGCAGTGGAGTTTGCTTTAAAAAGGGGAAGTGGTTCTCCACAACCTGGCTGCCTAAGCACATTAATATCTATTCTGTCGAATGAATTCCTCTCACTGGAAATAGTCATGACTATTATTCCTTCTCACCGCCGGGGCTTTGGCGACAGCTGGTAGAGCAGTATTGAGTGAAGGATTAGTCACCGCCACATTCTGCTTCCTACACCAGGTCCCACATCAACAAGTGGATAACCAGCCACTGTTTCTTTACTCACTCCTCACTCAGATCAATCTCTGAATCATTCCCATGAGTCTGCATTAATTCACATTACACCTTCGTTCACTGAGACTTCCTCCAGACGAGCCTTTCTGTTAAACACACACTGACAGGTCAGCATTAAAAATGGGTGAAGCTAACAAGAAGACACCACACAAGGAAGGACAGTTTCTTCCCTATCTGGAGGCTGTTTGGAGATTTATTTTTGAGGAGTGAAGGAACTCTCAAATTGCTCCGTCGAGATGATTGTGTCTGCGTCTGAGAAATTACATGATCCAACATCAAAGGTTTTCTCTTCCATTAGACTGGGCAAGAGGTCAGAGAGTGACGCAGCTTGGACTGTCACACTGGATTAGAGAATTACATGTCTGCCCGCAGTGTGAGGAAAAGAGAAGTGAAAACTGAGACCAATTATTTTTTAATCGTTCTGTAACCTGAATAAAGCTCATTTAAATGCATTTACTTTATTTAAGATCTTAATGAAAGTTTATGTATGTTTAACACTGGTTTTTACCATAGTTGTTCATAATGGCATGTACTTTTTTTTTCCTGCTTGATTTACTTTAGTAATGAAAAGTTACGTAAACTGACTTCTCTAAGTAGAATATTTATACTCATTTTAACAGTAAAATTAATTGTTCGTGTATTGGTTAATATTGTATACAGAATACTGTCTTTTTCTTCCTATCAGAAATCAAAGAGAGCTGATGATTTAAAATTTCTTGCAGAAAAAAAAAATGTCAAAATTGTGGTAAGTGTTGTAATCACCGGTGGAGAGATAGTTCATGGGGAATTTTGGCTGCAAGCTATTTGATGGATATTTACCAGCTTTCCAGATCTAGAAACCATAATTTATAACAATTTCGTCTTTGCAAAATAGTTTATCATCTGTCACTAGATTGGAAGGATGGTCTGACTGGAGTTCAGGCCCATATGAGGGCGACAGCAGCTTTATGTTTGGACTCTGACTAGCCCACTTTAGCTTATCAATATCTCTGATTTCAAACATCTGCACAGCATTATTCTGCCACTACCGTGTCATACAAGTTCTATTTTAATGTCTGACATCCACGTGTTTTCTTTCCCAAACTTTTCAGTGCCTTGGCACCCTCAAACTGCTTTAGCTCCTGGCCTGGGACCTCTTTGCAAGCACACAGAAAACACTACAGATTATGTAAAGAAACATTGAGTTTTATAATGTTTTTTTTTCTCACCTTAATTCACTATTCAATAACTATTGCATTTGTTTAGGATAAATGCTGGCTCATACATTCAGATTTTAGTAGCCATGAGTTCTTATGGTTTTCTGCAGCAGTGTCACCCACTGGACAGTTTCTTGTGTTTTTCTTGTCAGAAACTTTTCCATTTCGTTGTTCCTATGCAAGTTTGAGGAGCAACGCAGCTTGATAAATTTGATCCAGTCAGCAAGATGAACACTGCAAATAGCATTCTATTGATGTATTTTGACCTATACTTTTTAATAATGATTGAAAAAACTTCAATTTTATCTTAAGATAAAAAATACAAACAAAAACATAGAAAAATTTTTATGATTTTGTTGTTTTTGCATTTTTTCTCATCTTTTGAGGTCCCCACAGTGCCCCCTGGTGGATCTCCACTTAAAAAAACACTGTTCTAACCAATGTCCAAAGTCTTCACAGCTATATATACATATATATATATATATATATATATATATATATATATACATATATATATATATATATATATATATATATATATATATATATATATATATATATATATATATATATATATATATATAATATATATATATATATATATATACATATATATATATATATATATATATATATATACTGATATATATATATACTGATATATATATATATATATATATATATATATATATATATATATATATATATATATATATATATATATATATATATATATAATATATATATATATATATATATATATATATATATATATATATATTATATATATATATATATATATATATATATATAAGTATATTGTAAAAATATATTGTAAAAAATGTGTTTTCCACTTCACCCTTTGCTGCATGAGTGTCTCTCTGACCTCTTAAACATGACGTCACTTTTAATGCTCTACTAATCACATTCTGCAGGGGGTTGTGCTTCTTCTTCCTAATTTGTCATCATTATATTCTAGTTCATTATGTTACTGCTCCCTGATCTCTCTCACTCATATGACTATATGTATAAACTAATCCCTAAAGCATAAGGCCTGCTGGATATTTCCACAGCTTGCAGGAATCTCTGCTATTAAAGATGTAATCATAAACATAATGATGAACAAATCCATTTTGTAATTGAATTACAACTACAACTTTTTAAATTTATATTTTTTATATTAGACCTTACATCATATTTAGAAAATCTTTGACGTATCCAAAGATGCGTTGTCCCAGATTTTATTGGTGAGCCAATTAAATTTACCACAAAGACAGAACTATAAAAGAGACAGGAAACACAGAATGATTTAATTTCGTTTATCTAATATTTAGGAACAATACTTCATAAAGTTGGGGATGATTTTTTTTTTTTAAAAACAGTTGTCAAAAAATGGCACCAGTTCTTGCTCACAGTTCTGCATGAAAGTTGATATGACCCAAACTCAAAGTGTCTCCTTCCTCATCAACTGAATCATACTCCAACTCAGAGCGCAGCACTTCCTCCTCCTGATACTAATGACATTGTTGCATGTCACTCCACTTGACATGTTATGCCTTCCAGTGCCCTTTGAAGCAATGTGATCTTTATTGAAAGTGAAGCAGTTATACCACCACTGCTGGTTATACAAGTTGTGTTCTAATTGGGTCAATGATTTTTGGTGCTCATGCATTTGTATCAATGATTGTATTCAGTCATGCTTCAATGGAAACCTTGGACGAGCCTCACCTTGGTGCCTCATTCAAAACCAAAGAAAAAAATATTTTCCAGTGCAGCTTTTTGTTTTCACTGTAGACACATTGAAAGATGTTCCAGGAAAATGTTTTTTCCTTTGTCGTTGTCAATCTTTTCTATTTTTTTTAATGTAGAAATGTAAAAAAAAAATCTAAGTATTTTTTTACAACATCTGATTCCACGTTTGACTTGCTTTACATGCAGCTTGTCTAGACGTAACATGGTCCTAATGCTGGAAAAACATGAAACATGAGCATATTTTTGTTTTCCCAACAGGAGTGAAAGATTGACCAGTCTAAAAACGTAAGATTTTGAGTTACATATCATCAAATCTAATGAAAACTTCCTTGCCCTTCATGTTTCAAACACCTGAATGACTTAAACTGGTCATTTTTCTGGTCACTGTGGAACCTGAAAAACCTGAGAAGGTAAGTTAGATATTTCACTCAGCTGAGTTCAAATCACGCAGGATGTCATTGTTGACACCCAGATTATTCACCGGGCAATGTCTCCCTGGGTAGAAAGCCACATATTAAAAGCTAACATTGATTCTGCTAATAATGTGAAGATGGCTGGATCACAACCAGAGCATGGACACCATTTCAGTCCTCAGCAGGTTGGAGGAGGGATAGTGGGGCTGCTTTAGGCTATAATCAGTAAGGTTGACATTTTCAGGCACACTATGGACTATAAATCCAATTTAAAGTTTCCACTCTATTCTGGAATTGAGGCATTGCAGCAGGCAGACGGCCAAATCATTTTATTAGGTCATGTTCTTAATATTGTAGTTTGCATCCAACTATATCTCCACCCATGTAAGACCACTAATCTCACTAATGCTTGATTTGGGGATTTAAATAGTGCCTAAGGGTGTTTTATAAACATCGTACTAAAAACAAGGTGTAAACAGTGAATAATAATCCTTGTTTTCAGGAAACTATTTAAGTTTGGAAATTAACAAATGAAGAAATGAGTTAAATGCATTCTAAAACAATGTTGTATCCATAGCATAATAAGTAGGTTGTTTTCCATGACAATCCAACATATTTTTCAAAATCTTAATATTTGCAGCTTTTTCTGAAACAAGATGGGCTGGATATTATAACAAGATTTTTGCTTCTAGGACCAAAGCTGAAGCTGTCTCTAATAAAAGAAGGAGATAAAACAAGACAACCCACAAGCCTCCTTTCGACAGATAATATCACTGACAATTAAATAGATCCTAATCAATTAGTCTGGCCCAGTGAAAGACGCTTAAATTGCTTTTGCCACGGGGAGATACATCTTTAATCTCATCATCTAACCGAGAGACAGCTGGGATATGCCTCATTTCTCCTGTGTCAGAGGAGTATTGTGTCTTAAGTGGAAAGGCTGCAGGGATGCAGTGATTCTCTCTGGTACATCCAAACTTTACAGCTGCTTGGAATAAGCAAAAATAAAACAGCAATTTTTTCTCAGTCCAGTGCATTGTGATTCCCAAGCAGAAGGAGAGGGAGTGGGTGGAGAGAGGTGCAAATTATAAATGTGCCAGTGTGACTGTTGACAAATTGGCTTACATGCTGAAGTTGACATATACGTTTAAATAGCTCCAATCCATTTAGCATTCCGTCGTGAACATTTTACCAACACTCTGTCTCTATTTATGAGACCTGCGGCGAGACGTTCGACTGCAGTGAGATAGAGACGCGGAGGAGAGCGGCTTCACGTGGGGTTTTGTGAGAGGACGAGAGAGGGAATAAAAAAAAGAGGTGAAAAAAAATCTTCTGAGAAGTGAAACGTCGAGGTGAGGAATAAGAATGCGTTCAACTTCGAGAAAAGAAATCTTATAAAAATCTGACAGAGCTACAAAAGTTAACATTTGGGCTTCTTTCTTTTTAGTGGCTTCAGTTATTGATATTTTATGTGAAGGACCAACACAAAGCAGTGCTCAGTTGTGAAGTGGTAGTATAATTATGCTATTTTCTATAAATTCTTTATGAATGAAATTCTGGAAATAATGATATATTTTTGTAATTAGATTCAACTTCCTTCCTCTACAATCACAGCTTCAAAGATTTGGGGGTATATGTCTAACAACTTTGCACATCCAGAGATTTTCACTTCATCATCGATACAAAATAGCTCAAGTTCAGTCAAAATGACTTTCTGTCTTAGTTTTGATGCACAGAGAAATGAGATTTTCTCATTTTTAATAAATGTACAAACATCTCCAAAATTTTGTCCACATTGTCATAATGGAGTATTTTTCTGGAGAATTCTAAGAAAAGAGAACAATTTAATATTAATTTAATACCATTAATTTTCAACAAACATGCTTTGGATTTGCTAATTATCAAAGTTTTAGAGCTTTGATTTAAACCTCCGTTTAAATTAGCTCCACTCACCACTAACCCTTCTCTGCTACTTTTCTTTAACTCATAGCATTTTGTGTTTTTCAGCAAAAACTTGCACCTCATTTCTCCACATGTTTTCTCTTTCTCCTCACTTCAAAATGTGACATAATTTGGCTTTCTTTGAGCAAATTCACCTTTTCATCCCACTCTTGGATAGAAACCATCTGTTGGTCTCTGCAGCTCCTCCAGAGTTGCCTCTTGGCTTCTTCCAAGGTGGGTAGTAGTTGTGCGATAGCCTGAATCCCACTCTGGATTGAACAGTGCTCAATGAGATGTTCAAATATATTAGAGTTTGCATTATGTGGAAAAGTTTGAAAGGCATAAATATCTTTCCATATTCATTTCTGGTGCTACGAAACAAGTAAAAGTTTTAGAATTTATTTTTGGAAATTTAACTAAATTAACTTCAACAATAAGGAATGCTCAGTTCTCAGCAGGTCATTGAGGTCCAGCACAGTGGACCTGCTGAAGGTTGATGCTCGATATGTGTTCTTATCCGGCAGGGCATAGTTATTGCTCTGACAGAGAAGAGTTGTGGGAGTGAAGGCCACAGGGGAGGAAGAAGAAGTGATGTTCGAATGTGGGCGTATGGAGGAGAAAAGCAGAGATGTGTGCAGACAAAGGAGAGGCTGAATGTGTACGAGTACAGAAGCCAAAAGGGAAAAAGAGAGGAATCGTATGAGGTGGTTGGGAAATATTTCTCTATCTGTGCAAAACCCAAGAGAGCCTCTTACAGGGCCGGTCAATATCTTTCAGCTTAGTCTCCATATGTATTAGACTTTCTTTATGTGTGTGGGCAACACGTGATGCAGGACGGACATCTCAAACACACTCAGAATGATTCTTAAAGTCACAATCTTTAGTTTTGTGTTTAGTTTGATCCTTTTTGTCCTTTGTAGCTTCTAATGTCGCATTAATTTATACTAGTCTGGAAACCTCAGGTACACAGTCTGTCACAGCTGTTCCACATCTGTTCATTAAATCACCTTTGTAGCATTCAGTAATCAAACTCCCGTGTGAAAATACTCTTTAGTTCAGTTACTCCATTGTTGGAACCTGTGTTGTCTTCAGTCTGCTGTCGGCGGGCTGTTAGTGTCTCTTGAGCTGTTGTTGAAAATCCTTTACTCCTCCTCGCTCCTGCTGAGCTCATCTCTGCAAAACCAAAACAGCCACATGTAAGATTCCCTGGTTTTTTAAAGGACATTTTATTCCCCTTTTATGGTAATTTACGTTGAGCTTCTTTTAAGGTTGCATCTTTTCAGCACTGTGTCTATTAGCTATTTTATGGTTTTCACTCATGCTCCACTCCAGGACTCTGCATTTTATTTTTTTCCCTTTGGATGCAGTACTGTTTTTTTTTTTTTTTCAAGCTGTTTTTTTTTAAACAGGTCGTCAGCAATGCAAATGCCACGTTGTCATAGCAACTTGTCAGAGCGAGAATGAGCCTGAACGCATCATCGTTCTGGGTTAATATACCCTGTTGTGCTTCATTACATATTCACAAGCGGACGGTACTCCGAAGGGTTTTAATTTCTCCATTATCGGAGTGTCAGAAGGAAAAAAAAAAAAAAAAAAAACAAGAAGTAAGACTAGCTTGACCAAGAGAATTTATTTAGTACATTTGTGAAATGAAAATTGCAGTCATTAGAAATCCTGAAGAGACCCTGTGAGCATTCAGTTTGGCATTTTTTTTTTTATGTTAGAGGAGGCTAAAAGCATGGGGGCCAAAGAGGCCCCCATGGTTCCAGAGGTAAATCTGAACCCAGATTTACATCTTGATCCAGGTCATTCTGCTGTGTGAAAGTCTCCATCCACTCTTTGAATACAGTTACCTACCCAATCTGTCTATTTACATTGTTTAATATCTATTGCTGCATAAATAATTATTCGACATGCTGTGAAGTGATATTGCATGTAACTAAATTTGAATAGGATATGAACACCTGGGGATTAACAGTTTCCATTTCAGCGTCTTAGTCTTCCATTTCATATGAATGCTGTTCTCTGCAACCTTTAGTTCAATATCTTGAATTTAAATGAAGAATGAGATTTTTTTTTTCAAATAGAAGCTGTATTATTTGTTTATGCAAATTTTTACATTTGACTTAATTGTTTTTCGATTGAGAAAAATAGCTATAAAAAATAGAAAACATTACAGAATATTTGGATCAAACAGATTTTAAATCCACAAATAGTTTTTGCCGATTTCCCTCAAAAGCACTTATAATAGTTCACCCTCTGCCCAAACTGGTTTTCCTAACTCGAACAAATAATTTATTTATAGGAAAATTACAACATTAACGGTGCAGTTCAGCGCTCGCTTTGCATCATGAGAACAGTGTGCAAATTTGTCACAAACATAACTTCAGCACAGATGTTATACTTACTAACTCATGCAGTACTTCTGCATGAATAGGTTGTTTGTTATCAGGAATAGAGACTTAGACGTCCAGCACTGCCAGTCATAAAACATCATTTTAATACTTGTTCTGTCTTAAACCTAAAAAAATACTTGATCTGCTCACTGTATTGCTGATAATCATTTTCAGCTCGTGTGTATTGGGATTTTTTATGTTTTACCCAATCAACAACAAGAAAACATTTCAAAAAATATAATATTTTGTGAAATATTAAGAAATAATTGCTGATCTGAAACTTAAAAAGAATCATTACCTGGGGTCCTGGGCGGTATTTTGGACACCCCCGGTTTAATTGTGTGTAATACTGATTTCCATTCAGCCCTGTTATACAGTAGAATACCTTTGTTTGCTCCTAACTCTTTCTAAAACCAACTACTTTCATTGTCCCACATTTCTTTTTCAAGTTGTTGACGGAATAAAAGCCTAAACCAAACATCAAGAGATATAAAACTGATACAATTTATTAAATTAACTCACATGAGCTGGAATAATTACCCTATTATCAAGGTATTTCCATTCATAAAAAGTAAAGAGCAGCTCTCTGAAGGACAAAGTATAACCAGAAGGCAAGGATTTGCTGGAAACCCTGGGGGGAAATATACTGATGGAGCTGCAGACTAGCAAGGAATAAGTCTGAGGACCAATTATTAAAGTGTGAAGGATGTGGAAGGCAACTACCAACTTGGAAAGTTGTGCATATGCAAAGCTCAGAAAGTTCAAGGAAATAAAATCAGCAAGAATTTCAACTGACAAAGGTTTTTAAGTGTGCGAGTTGACCAGACAATTAGTCGGTGACCAGTAGGAGGGACATTTTCCCAAAGAGATTTAATGACCAACATGGAAAAAGTGGGTCACAAGATATTATTTTTGCGCTTGGTGCAATCTGTCCGTCCGTCCATCCATCTCTCTTGGCCTTTCATTGTTACCTCAGCCTGACTGCCTGCCTTCCTCCATTTTCTTCCGTCTCAAAGAAAATCTCTTTAGCAGAGTGAAGACCTTTGCCTCTCCTCCTCCAGGCCGCTATTTGGTGAAGTTAATGGATAGTTGAGAAATGACTGCCAGCAACGGGGGGAGGAAGAAGGACTGAGAAGCGAAGTTAAGGGAGGCAGGGAGTCAGAGAGAGAGACAGAAAGGAAGGCTGACGTGGGTTTCTCTATCGTCTGATAAATAGCACAGATCTATCAGGAATTATCACAAATCACAGCTCTTCAGAAACACTCTGGACACATTATCATAATACACACACTGAGAGATGCTCTGCTGAATTTGAATTTTTCCTCTACAAAGGTTCCAAATATTAAACCTAGAGGTGTCTAAAATTTTAATTAAAATATATTTTTCTCACTGTTTCACCTCATCCCCTCTCCTGCAGCCAACTCTCTTTGGTGAATATGGAGTTTTACATAATTCTCCAGCTTTTATTTTCTCTTTTCCATCTGTCTTCCTTCTTCTAATCTCCCCCATCGTTACTCTCACTGCGTCTGCAGTGCTGAACCAGGCTTGTTTGTTGGCTCCTCTCTGCGTGTCTCCATGTGGTTCTAATGGTTAAATAATGACTACACATCTCATCTTTAACTGCAGGATGATCAGAATAAGAATCCTCCGTAATCTTTCTCTCAGTCCTCATTGATTTTCTAAATACGAGGGCTAATAAGATCCAGGGGAATAGTCATTACGAGAGGAAGACTGGGTGTTGCCTCTCTTTTCATGAAGCCCCCTCATGAAACACAGAAAGTAATTACGGAGCAAAGACTGATGTAAGGGGCTATCTCTAAACACGAGGAATGAAATGTCCTGTGAGCATTTGGAGAGAAAAATGAAGATGTTCAAATATGAAAATTTGAACCAGTTCAGCTCTAAAAGGTGAAAGTTTTAACAAAGAGATCTTCCACGCCATGATGACTAAATCGCTCAGATATACAAAACACTTTATGTTATACCAAAGATGAAACAAACGTTTATAGTTTAACTTGGGAATAGACAAAAAAAAAAAGGTTCTGCATTCAATAAGCTTCATATTTTTTATTGGATTTATTTTTACCCAGCTTCCCGTCAGTTCTGACAAGAGTGCAGTCATTTCTGAAGAAACTCCTCCCAATAGATGGAAGTGCATTTCCTTTTCAAATGTTACACTTCTCCAGTAGATGTTCAAAACTCAGGATATTGTTTTGAACCTTAACCTTGTCCTGACTGCGATGCTGCTCGGTTTTAATGATGCTGCTGGTTCACTAATTTTCTGCAACAAAAAAATCTCTGAGGATTGCAAGGAATAACTTCATTAATATAATGTATAAATCACACATAGGCGGGCTCTATTTGCTAACAAGGCTTCTTCTGAAGACATGATGGTGTTGTTGGTAAAAAGTAAAACTTTAAGTTCATGATGACCCACTGCATCATCTGCAGAGATGCAACAGAAGGAAGAATATGAAGGGAATTGGAATTCACTATATTCACTGTAATTTCTATTTGTATTACCTAACAGGATTCAGAACATAGGGTTTATTTGCAAGTGGCCACTTTTCCAGTTAAAATTCAAAATTCAGAGGTTATTCTGGTTCTTCAAAATGGGAATTTGGAAAATCTGACTTCCGAGTAGACAGAGAACGTCGCCTTATTCTCCTACAACCAGACACTGAAGGATGCTTTGTTCATGAAAATGGATACATGCTCATGATACACATAAGTCCAAATGTTGTCATTTTAACATGTGAATGCATGTGAAGGAAAGGAAATGTTAACATCACATGCTAATTCTGCATATGACTTAAAAACAGGTGATGCAGCTGAGATCATCAAAGCATATTCCCCTGCTGTTGTGTGATTTTCTGATGTTGTGTTTGTTCTTTAAGATTTTTTTTCTCAGTTTTTGTTACCAGCTAAAGAAAATAAAATATTTTGCACTCAAAATATTGAATAATCCTCCTTCTTGCAAGGTAGCCAGTTATTATTCTGTAATTTTAACTTCCGAATTAAAAAAAAATGTGCACATAGATGGAAAATCACAAATCTTTCCAAAGGCAATTCATGGCTATCAGAAAATAATGTTTGGTAGGAGAGAAGAGTAAGAAAAAAAAACTCTAACATGGGGAAGAAAAAAGGATTGAAACACAGCAGGGAGAGAAGAAACATATTATACTCAAAAATGTGATTTTCTCTGGATCCTTTATAAGCTTGAATGAGCCTATTTCCCATCTTTGTGTGAGATAATTTGAAAAAGTATTTGAGTGTGAGTTCCTGCAGCGGCAGGTATGTTTAAAGAACATGCTCTGCCTATTAAAGACATCTTTCATGGCCTCTTTTCTCACTCTTAACTGCATTGAGTAGAGGACAATGCTGTCTGTACCCGGATTTCTTATTGCAGATAAGCGTTGGAGTGTGACAGTATTGGGCTTCTCTTTGAGCGTCATAAAACCCTCTCATGTCCTCTGTGGCAGATGTGGATGAGTATTCAGAGAAGGAAGCAAATGATTGTTTTGCAGATCATCCATTATTGGCATTTGTAGCACAAGTCTCCGCTGAGCCTGAACTAAAGAGTAACTGATCTTTCTATAGATAGCATATGTCTGCGCCTGCAGGGCTGCGATTGATAGGTGAGCAGAATCACACACAGGGGCAGGACGTTGAGTGTGCAATCATCAGCTCACCCACCGAGGGAGCAGATCGGAGAAGGAGGGAGAGTCAGCTCACGCCTCTGGCTCTTCTCAGTGGTATTTTCACCCAGCTTCATCTGTACTTTTCAATCACGCTCCCCGGTTTACCAACTTTTCTTCTCGACACAACAGGCTGGGGAGGAACAGGAAGCAGCACCTGAAGAAGAGATGCTGTGAGGGTGAAATAAAACAGTTAAAATTAGACCAAGCTTCTTTAATAAAACCATCGAAAGAAAAGTCAGGGAAAGATTATTGGTAATACAGTGTTTGGTTTGGTTTGACCTTTTTGAATGTAGTTGAGTAAAGGATGGTGGAAGCAAAATCTAAGACATCTGGAGCAAAAATGACAATGAAAAGTGAGGTTGACTTGACTTCATACTTTATATTATCACGTATCCAGTTGAAATACATAGAATATAATTGCTGTAATTATTGAAAATGAATGGAAAAATATCAAATATTAATACTTTTAGAAGGTTTTGTGTTCTTGTAAAGAACTGCATTCTACCACAGATTTTTTCCCCCATGTTTTTCCCCCAAAATAAATGAAGTTTCTGACTCAGAAAAGCAGTTTAACGGCACCGTTTTTCTTTTGCTGCTCTTAAAAGGAAGCAAGAAATAAAGAAATGATGGATGACTCACAAATTTTCAGCAGTGCTGCGTGCCGCTGTTATCTCTAGATTTCAGCAGCAGTACTGTGTGTTCGCTACAATAACACCAGCCAGACGCAGCTTCTGTCCTTTTACGGTATAGGCAGCACATAAAGGCCGTCGTTGTGTGAGCAGGTATGAGGACATCGAGGAGGTCTGAAATGACATCTGAAAGAACAGCGATCATCTCCAGAAAGCAGCTCATACACACAATTCAATGTGACGATTCTTAATTCTTGAAGAAAAAATGAACAATATGTTGTTGAAAAATGCATATTAATTTGTTTTATGTACAGGGCATTCAGGATGAATATGGAGTGTAGTTTTACATACATACACCTGTTGTAGAAAATGTACAGCCTGTGTTTGTATAATTCACTCTGCTGACATTCCTCCCCCCCACATACTTACCCCACATGCCCTGCCAGAACCAAGCCAATGTCTCCCAGAGCAACGGCTGCTCCGGCCAATGAGCAGGGCTCTCTTGGAGTTTGGTGCAAGCTGGACGAGTTTCAAATGCGCACGCAAACACACACACTCTCTCACACACACACACACACACTGGGTGCCTGGGAGCCAACACTGTGAGCCCAGATTGTCCTGTTAAACTGAGAAACCATCACACCTCGCTTTGCCTGCTCACCAGTTTGGATATTTTCCCAACAGCACCACGGAAAACTTGATGATCCCTGCTATGCATAGGGTGCAGTTGTGAGACTTCCCAGATTTAATTATGCACTGTGGGTGATATTTAAATTATAGTGAAACATTTTAAAGTGATGAAGGTTTTAGCACTCTGTTTGAAGTGCAGCCTGCTTTCGAAGGCTGCGAACCTCAAATAAAAAGTTTTCCATGCAACCAAACCAGCCCCTTCTTAGCAAATTAGAATTTTGAATTTAAAATTTTTTACAAATTCAGATTTTATCACACTTTGCGTTGCTTCTATTGTTTTGCTTTCAGTTTTTAGTTTATTTTTGCTGCTTATTTAACAGTGATTTCCCTTTTGTATTTTGTAGGAGATTTACCTATTATGTTCTTATTCTATATGCCTCTTTTGTCGATTTCATAATTTTGTCTACCTCTGTATTAAGCTACATAACCTTTACCCTCTTTTTAATGCAAGCTTTATAATTTGTTATTCTTCCTCCACCTCCTATGGAGAGGCAAACTCACATCTACAAACGCATCTAACATGTTAGTTTTTAAAGATCTCACAGGAAGAGAGTGCTACAGGAATTGTTTTTGAGCTCTTTTCTTTAATAGCTCCTGCCCTGAGTGCTCGACTCACGCAAACATTTCTCTCGGCTTGGACCACCTCTCCATTTTCCTCCATTTATTTCCATCATTCTGCTTCTCATTATTTTCTTCATCCATTAATTTTTGTTTTAGCCTAAATTATTTGTATTAGGCTTTTTAATGCAGTGTTTTGCACAGAATCTCAATTCTTCTCCTGACAAATTAACCAAAGAGCACAATGGTGGATTTTGCATTCAACCCTCTGATGTGCGAGTGACTGACTATACAGTCTTTTGAGACTGGGTCTTTTTTGACCTGGGCTACAATCAGTGTGTTTTTATGCTACTTTTGCCATTTTGATTCAAAAATAAGGAGAATACTTATACGTAGGAGTTATTGCTTTGTAAAATATTATTACTCAGACAATCAGGACTCAGTGTGTCTGGTTCACAAAAAACTGTTTTCCTGACAGTCGCAGTTGGTAAGAAACAAAGATTCCCTTTAAATTCCAAAGGAAATGAACGTGAGTCATTTCTGACCCACTCGCACAAGAATGGGGTAGCAATATAAAACATGCTATTTCTTAAAATGTATCAAAGGTAAATTAAAAATTTTAATTGCATGATGTCAGTAACATATCTTTTGAGGAATACCTGGAGTATGAACTGATGAAAACTTTTCATTACAGGAATATTGCTAAAAGATGACCTCACCGGGTCAAAAAGGACCCACATGCACATCAGAGGGTTAAATTAAAGTTTAGTCCGTTCATTTTATGTTTGAGTCGAATGAACATCTGTCAGATATCTTTGTGTCTCATCATTGCTGTGTGATTAATTTTAGCATAGAGCTGAAATTTGTCAGATGCAGCCACTGCATCTGTGTCCCTGCCCTTTTTTATCTGAAAAGAAGTTGTTCTCATAGTAACATTTCAATTGTCAAAGTGATAAAAAAACTTCTGCAAACATGAACCATCCAATTAGTCGAAAGATAATCACATTAGACAGCTGCTGTAAGATGACACGGGAGGTATGAAAAGACTGTTAACCGAAAAGGCTTAAAATGACACAGTGACGCAAATGGGAAAATACAAAAGGAGCTAAGTTTGCCTTTGGTTTTAATTTCGAGTTTCTACATTGAGACATTTTTTTTGTGTGTGTGTGTGTGTGTGTGTGTGTTTATGAAAAAGACACATAATCCGATTTATTATTGCAGCGACAAAACCTACCCACACATAAAACCAGAGACAAAAATGTAACATTATTATTTGTGAATCCTTTCTTGAAAAAAGGCTGACATTAGCGTGCTAATGCAAATATCTGAGTGCTGAGAATGAGAATGAGCAAATCCTAGCTTATATGCGTTATATGCAATTGTCGTATGTTTAAGGTTCAAAGTAATTTTGAATTGTCTAGCTTGCATGCTTTTGGACACATGCTAAAACTCTTCAGACTGTTTAGTATTAAACATAATGAATAACGACGGATGCTAACATGATCATGACAGCATTAAGTGTAGTCTTTGTGGTTAACAGATTTGCCTATAAATGCAAAGTAATGAGGACTGATTTTGGAAATCTACATTGTAATGACCACTTTTACAAACACCATTTGTGGAAATATTATAAATTAAAATACATTTGCTGACTGAAATGTCTCAAAGCTTTTCATCAATCATGGTCTCTGTTTCCAATAACAATTGAAAAAGTGTGTCTTTAATGTTTGCCCTCTGTTATGACGACAGCTGATTTTATTTTTCACATATTAGTTGTCCACTCAGATTTAGATGTGTTTTCAGATGTGTTGTGCTGGTGTTTATTTAAGCAAAAACAGTGAATACTTATTATTTCTAGTTATGTATTCAGAATGCTCAGTGCATATTTATGAATAGCAACAGCAGTCAAGCAGTATTTGAAATGCAAAAACACCTGCAGCCACTACTTCATAGTGAACATAATAGTTAGGAAGTGATTGTCAGAAACTGAATGAGAGACTTAACACATTTGAACAAACATAAAACTGGAGGGAGAGTCTTTTGTGAAAATGTGGATTAAAACCACTGCACAGTGACAACAAATTGAAATTTTATTGGAGCATTTCAAAGTATATTACTTCAGGAAATATTCTTCATAATTCTACTCATGATGTTGTGGTGTTGTAAACTCATAAAACCTTGTGGAAAAGGTCACATCTTGATCCATCCCCGTCCAGTTTCACATCTCAGTTCAGGTAGCAGATATGAACATTTATTTCACCAAATTATCTGTTGCAGCTAACTTGCATATCTTTATTTGAATTCATAAAGGCTAAAGCACTGATACATTTGAAGATAGATGCTTAAATCTAAAGTAGTGAGAGAGTCTTGTCTTTTGATTTTTTTTATGCTTTGCAGAAATTACAATTTATAAAATTTCTAAACCATTCAACTGATACTAGTTGAAATCAGTCTACTTGCAAAGTAGATCTCACTGATTTGGTTTTGTGAAGTCTTTCAAGATTTTTTAATGCATAATACATGGAAAACTTCCCTAGCATGGTACAACATTTGGGTTAATCAGAGGCATTAAGGTGACACAATGACTGCCTGCAGAAAGCATTAGTGATCAGGAGAAAAAAAAGCTGCATACAGCAAGTCAAAACACCTTTAATGCACCCAGAGAGAACAGCAAAAAGTAAAGGCAGGTGGCTTCACTCACATTGTCTTTTTACTTTTTCATGTCACTCAAGAATGCCTTCTATAAGCCTGACCTTTGTCTGCTGCTTGCCATTTTCATAGTCACCCTTTTCATTTTCTTTTTAATTCCCACACAGCCATGATACTGTCGTTCCATCCGATGCACTAATTCAAGAAAAACAGTGCAGTTGCCTTCGTTTTTTTTTTTTTTTTTGCCTGTTATGCACGCCTTGACACCTGTTCACAAAGGCCCCACTCAATTACTCTCCATCAAGATACTTTCTTAAGTAGTCACAGAGACCCCCTCTGTACTGCCAGCACATCCACCTTTATTATTTAGCACCAGGGGGACCTTGTTACATAGATCCTGTTGTCATGACTACAAACAACTATGCAGACGAACAGGAAGCAGAGAGGGATGGAGCGAAGAGATGATGAAGAGGTCCTCAAGGGAGACTCGGACTGTGTGAGGTTGGAGATCGAGTGGGTCTGAGTTTCAGTGTTGGTGAAGGAAGGGTGTGATGTTAGCTTCCTTTTGTTGAATGACAAATAGGAGGTCAGATCATTTCAATGGGGGACATGGCAGAGTATGTTGGGCCTTACTTTTAAGAGCAGAACGAGTCTGTCTGGATCTGCTTTTATCAGAATGACATAGAAATGGTTTGTGGTGTGCATACAAGCGCTTCAAGAAGCGGGATTTCCAGCATGGCAGACAAAGAAATGCTTTCTTGTCCGTGCAGCCTTGAAGGATGCAGGGTTAGCACAGGCAGAAAAAGGGCAGTTTTTATTAGCGTTGACATATAGAGAGTCGATGCTTAGAGAGTAGCAGCAGAGCCGAATTACGCAGAGCGTCTTGGATTTGAGGGACACTGCAGTGACGCTGCAGAAAGACTTACAGCAGGTTTGATCTGTGAAGTCCTGATGTAAAGAGAATCACCCATCTGAAGGTGGTTTGAAGAAAAAGTGCAACCCAGCCCACGTCCTCCAAAAAAAAAAAAAAACATGCTCCTCATTTCTGATAATTTTTTTTCTGATTATTTAAACTAAAAAAACAAGAAAACCAAAATGCATCTTTAACGGAGTTCTAAAAAAATGCATTTAGGAAGCGAAAACGAGCACCGCGTCATGAAACAGGAGTAGAAGAGCTACTTCAATTTAATTTTAATAAGTCCTGCTCATCACAAACTGTTCATTAAAAGCAGAAACAAAACCTGCTCATTATGTTGGCTAAAGCGCCCCCTTGTGGTTTCAAACACACTGACTGTGAAAACTGAACCTGCGTTAAACTGCTCACTGCCATGAGAAATTTGTCACCTTTTTGCAAAAATATCAGTTTGTCATGTTGCCTGGAATATGACAAAAGTGAAGAGGCAGTGAATCATTGAATGCAATCACCAGAAGATAGTTGTTTTTTTTCAAGTGTTAGATAAATAACGACAAAGCAGTGCATTTTCAGGAAGAAAATTAAAATCAAATCAAAATAAATCAAAATAGCTACATTGAATAATGTTAGTATTTTTTGCTAAAGAAAAAAAAAAACACGCACCAACGATCCTGTGAGTGATTTAATCCAGTGGTTCTGTGAAGGCCTCAGAGGTTCGTTAGTGAAGAAGCTTCCTACACTGGAGGAAAAAACGAAGAAAAATGTCTGAGCAACAGAAATGTAAAACTATGATCCTGCAAGTTTTTGTCACATCTTGCTTGTCCAACATCTTATCAGATTTATTGTCTGTGTTTCACACTTTGTGCCCACAACCAGCATCTATTTCTGTGGTCTCAGTTATGTGTGACTGTCTTCAGGAATGAGCCAGACTATATTACACCCTGGTACCTCCCCCAGGAGCTGTGCTAAAGTAACAGCTGATGTCACGCCTGCTTAAAGACACATAGTCCCTGGTGGCTACACCCACACTATAACCTGTCCAACAGTATCTTCAAAGGCAGAGCAGAGAGGGGAGCAGGGCCGCTGCACCTTCCTCTCCTCAGCCCCCCTTGGAGCATCTGGAATCTGGCACAGGGAAGCTCCATGCTGTGCACACAAATCCACTATTGCAGCCTTTAATCCCAGTTTTACAGGGAGTGTTGACCACTGCTCTTTGCAACCCCATGTGCCTGCTTGGATCATGGAGTTACCCTGTCTTCCAACCGAGACCCCCACCTCAGCCAGCTCCTGCTCCACGGATCCCCTGTACGACAACTGCCCACCTTTTGGCCAGCGGGACAGGGCCAGGGAAAAGGAAATGGAGAGCAAGGCTGTGTTTCCTTTAGTAACCAGACTCCCTGGGCCCAGCAGCCCTCTGCCTGGTTTGGTCCCAGCTCTGGCTGAGGTTCAGACAGTGGTTGTTGGAGGAAGAGAGCCTGGCTCCTGGCCAGATCGCAGCTATTGCAGCTGCAGA
Organism: Poeciliopsis prolifica; assembly: GCF_027474105.1. NCBI lineage: Eukaryota > Metazoa > Chordata > Actinopteri > Cyprinodontiformes > Poeciliidae > Poeciliopsis > Poeciliopsis prolifica. Next base: position 9,487,092 of record NW_026562384.1, read on the forward strand.
GAGACCCTGGGAGGACAGGCCTGGGAATCAGAGCTTAGTTCTAGCAAAAAGAAAGGAGGAGGACAACAGGGAGTGGAGGATGGGGCTTATCGGAGCCAAAGCCCCTGCCCGTCGCACAGCGAGGAGCATCACAGTGCTTTGTCTCTGTATGATAACCTCACCGACACAGGAAAAGCTGACAGCTTGGAGGAGGTCTTCGACATAGAGATGAACTTGCAGGAGCATTTTGACGAGCACGCATACACTGAACATATCCAAGGACTGATGCACGGCGATCCTCCGGGCAAAGAGAAGAACCTCTGGTCGCCTTGTGACATCCTCCTTTCCGAAGGTTGCTCTGGTAAGCAGCACCAGAGTCCAGACCAAGACAAGAAGCAGGAGCCAGAGCTGGACTCAGGATCCTGTGCTCAACAGGACCTGATGCTGTCATTTCCACAGCAACGCCTTGGAGAAAGTCCTCCACAGCCAAGCCACAGCCAGGATCTGTGGCCCCTTGCTGAAACCAAGCACTTAAAGGAGGCAACGTTGTCTGTGAGGGTGCCCCCTCCGGTTCCCTTGGCTGACCCTTCAGCTAGTGCTCTGCGAAGCATCCTGACGGGTCTCCAGCAGCAGATAATCAAGCAGAGGGAAGAGTACGAGGAACGAATAATCAGGTGATTTAAAATTACATTTTTGGCTCAAAAACACACACAGGCAGCCACTTATAGTGCTTTACAAAAGCATTGATACTGCTTTAGCTTTCACAAGTTGGATCACCTTACAATGGTGTTTTATTGGGGCAAACACAAAGCAGCACGGAGCAATAAATGAAGGGATGGTGATATAGTTTTCGTGTATCATTTTCCTTGATGGTGTGCATTTGAATTCACAGAGACAATGTACACTATTTCATTAACTTTAAAATGTGTGATATGTGTTGTCAGGTCACAGCAAAAAAAAAAAAAAAAAATGCTAATTTCCACCTGCAGTCACAGATTATGTTGATGTGAACAAGAATGATTTGACAGATTATGGATGGGTGAAAAGACAGAATAACAATTACTTCCAAACATGCGATAATGTATTGTTCATTTATTGTTGATCTCACTAAAATGCAGCAAACCAGAATAACTACAATTCATAAAACCATTTCTTCATCAACAGCTTTACTATCCCTGCTGAAGAAAACCTTCCCTGCAGCATGATGCTGCCACCACCGTACTTTACAGTGGGGATGATGTTAGTTTTCTATCAGTATCTACCTTCTACCAGAAGACTCTCACATCTATGATGTAGATCTCAGCAGCACTTCCAGAATAACCACCATCCTCTTGGCCATTTATCTGATTAATGCTCTACTTGCCAGGCCTGTCACTTTAGGCGGGCGGCCATGTCTTAGTAGGTTTGCAGCTGTTCTATACTCTTTTTCAGATGATGGATTAAACAGAGCTCTGAGAGATGTTCAGAGCTTGGGATATTGTTTCATGAACTAAACAAGCTTTAAATGTCTCCGTAACTTTATCTCCAATCCATCCGGTGTGTTCGTCACAAACCCCTGATACCTTCACAGAACATCTGGGTTCGCACTGACATGAAATCACACAAGAGCTCGACTAGTTTGTGACTTCTGAAGCCAATTGGGTTATCGGATTGCATTTAAAAGGAACTAATTGTGAATGCTCATATCAGCTTTTAAGACTTTTATTTTAGTTCCCTTCTCAATTGTTTTCTATTTTGAGTTTGTCTATCCCTCACTGTAAATCACATCTTCCTTAATACTACATTTACTACTGATTTACGGCGCATTTCAGTGAAGGGTAACACAATGTTCCAATATCCATAAAGGGTGCGTCTACAAAAAGCTGTGCTGTTTTTGTTTCCCAGTCCACTCCAACTTTCACCCTACATCCTGTTCAGCTCACAGAGTTAAATTTTCCCACAGGTCTCTGATAACATGCGGCGACCCCAACACTTCCTGCATTAATGCAAATACAACATCAAGGTTCCTAATTTCTGTGAATTCGGTGTTGCAGTTTGTGCTTCCACGACTGAACAGCTGGTTGGTGTAAAGTGGAAAAAAACATATATAGCCTGACTTGCTGACATATAGAAAACAGCTCATGACACTGGAAAGAGAGCTAATTTAAGGGGCCATGCTGCTGACCTAGACACAACACATACCTCATTTATTACTGATATAGATAGAGCATGTCTCAGTGTAAGGTCACGCATTGGAACTATCCGGTGAAGACAAGAGGCTTTTGCAATTCTTTTAGCTTGACAGGGAGCATAAGAGAACAGCACGATGGGTCAAATGCTTTTGAACACCTGCAGCCGAAGTTTTTAATCTTTTCCAGAGGTCAGTCGTCAATGAAATAAGGTAGGAGTGTCAGAAATTAACCCGATTAAACCGAACTGTCGGCATGAACCGTTGCTGTGAGAAACTCTTGAACTCTGATTCAACAAAAAATTAAGGAAACTATATCAGATACCCATGTTAGATGTGTGGCACTAATCAAATTTCACGATGCTGCTTTGTGGCAATCAATAAATCTTATCTAATCTTAAAACGTGAAAAAACTTAAGGAACAGAAAATCAGGTCTTGTTATCAACAAGACCTGATTTTCTTGTTGAAAATCACATAACCAGGACAAAAAGAATAAAGCAATGCTTTAATAAGCAAAGTGAGGTCAGTAGCTTTCAGACAAATAAGCCATTGATTTTTTTTTTTTTTTTCTTATTTTCTTTATATATTTAATATTCTGATCTCGGAAGATTGGCAAATGCCCTAAAATGTTCTTCACTTGTAAATATTCTCTTTTGCTGTTGAATGATGTTTTTAAATTGTATTGTATTGGTTTTACGTTTTTCCAAGCGATGGTTGCTTTTTTTTTTTTTTACGATCATCGCTGATGTTTTTTCTTCTCAGTATTGTGCAAGCTCCCAAAACTCCTCCTGTGTTAGAAGCGTGCACAGTTCTTGATCATAAGTTAATCAAGTGCATGTAATTAGCAGGATTTTTTTCATGATGTACATTTTACAAATTGTGATCGGTCACTATCAAACTTCTTCAACTCCAAAGAATAATCAGTAGTATATAAGATGGTTTAAGGCAATTCTATGCTGTATTTTAGGTAGATAAAAGTGTTAACCCCTTTTCTTTCCAAACTACAAGAGGCAGAATTGAAACACTGAAAACAATTCTCTCACTCACTTTTAAAAGCCACCAACCTCTAACTCTTTTTTTTTTTTTTACTGGTCATGACCATTGCATTCTTCTTCTCTTACTCCCATCAGCCTGGAGCAGAGAAACGAGGAGCTGGAGGTGGAGGTTGTTCGCCTGAAGACAAATCTGTCGCAGCAGCGCCACTGGTACCAGGTGGTCCAGGCTAAGATCATGGAGTCTGAGAGGGCCAAAGCTGCTGCAGAGCTCCGCAACGCAACGCTGCAGCGGGAGATGGATCAGTTCTTTGACACCTTCGGTGAGCTCAACAACGAGGCCAAGAAGACAGAATACATCGTCAAGAGTTTTTGAACCAAGTTAAATGTAGCGGGTTTGATGGCATGACGAGGCGACCGATTCCTCTAAAGCTTTTCTGATAATGTAGCAAAACAAAACATGTTCTTTCCTGCAACAGGAGCATCTCAATAAATTAAATGATCAAAAAGTTTATGTCAGTAAAATCTCTCAAAAAGCAATACTTGTGTGAAGTCATTTCATGCAGAAGTTGATGTGTATTAAAGAGAAGCAACATGCATTTCAGCAACTGAAAAATGACTTCTAAGAGAGATATGTTATGATCATGACAACTTGACAGTTATTCAGCAAGCTATCACTTTGCACTCCACTGGGAAGACAATCCATAAAAGACTGTTGATAAACAATCTGGCTGTCCACAGAGATGGATCCAAGTTTACTAATGGAAAGTTGAGTGGAGGAAAAAAATTGTGGAATTTTTTTTTCCCTTGAACCTAAAGGCTCAAAGGGACTGTGAAACAATCTCTTTCAAAAGAAAAAACTATACTGAGTGAACTGAAATACAATTTTACTTAAGCTTAAGAGAAAAAGACACTTGCGAAATGATGCATTTCACTTGGAAATCAAGGCCCCAGGAGAGAAACTGTTGCAATAAATATTGAGATTATTGGACATTTGTAAATGTAAAGTTATTTCCTGCCTTATTGCATTTAAGTATTTTGTGAAACAGAAGTTAGGTTTTCTATTAGTTGTAAGAAAGAATTATTAAAACGATCATAAACAAACACTAGAAATTCAACTCTAGTGTAAAAAATCTAACATATAATTTTACATTTTGATATTTGTATTTGCTGCAATGAGAAAGAACGCCACAACCAACAAGAAGAATCACTGATGTCCACTTTATTAGTTTTGAGTTTGGGTAAAGATGTTGGCCAAGTGATATTGTGGTGATTGCAGACACGTCTCAGAAAGCTCAGAGAAGAGCTAAGACGGCACAGAATAAGTTGGCCACTCGTCAGGTTGCTTAAGGCATGACAGAAAGAATAAAAACCATGTTGGTGTACAATGTGGTGCTTAAGTCCTCAGTGGCTCTGTAGTGTCATAATTCTGATTATTCAACACACTGTGCAATCATTTAGGCAAATAAAAAGCAGCTCTGCAGTTCATGTAAAAGGCTCTTCTTTGACTTGCAGGTCTCCACGGTCTCTTTAACAGGCCCTTGTTGCCGGGCAAACTTCTCCCATGAACTCGTCCTCTACAAATGGGGCAACTGCTGTCTTAAGGTGATGATTCATAGGAAATAAGGACAGCACTGTTCAACTTGTATGTCACACATACAGGCTTAAAATAATGATAAAAAAAAAGAAAACACAAAGCAAACAATACTCCGTCGGAACAATATGCATTGTGATACTGCGAGTGAAAAACACAAATCCGGATGGATTTCTCTCAGACCCACAGTTTCCTGAAAGTGTGTTGCCTTCATGCAAGGTAAACATCTTCATTTTGTGCTGCCTTTAGGTGGATCCTAGACGCTCTTCTGGCTTTATGACTAACTCGGTGACTCTCCCGGTGCTAAAGGAATGCTTTAGAAAAAGAGCAGCCCATGCCTTTATTTGCCTTTTAAGTGTTTTTAACGGGCTATAATGTGGCTTGTGTGCAAAATTTTGCAAGAACAAAAAAAATATATATATAAATACACGTATCACTATGCCTCTTTCAGATTTATAGGATTATGATCTGCTTGTACACATTTATCATCAGTACCTTAAATTGAATTTTGTGATTCTTGCTCTACATACAGTACAACAAATGAGGAAAAAAAATTGTAACACTGCAACTACAGCTGTCTGGAGTAAAAAGCTCAAAATCCACATCACACATGGCAGTTCATGGAAAAACAAACAAAAACAAGAATGTTTCAGCGCAAATAGCACCACCGTGGACATCTGCAATACTTTCAGCGTGCTATGGGTTCTAATTCATAAGATCAGATGAACTTCAGATGGTTGAGAAGCTTTTGTTCTTTTTGGCGTAACATGCAACAGAGCAGCGAACGGCTGTTTAGTCCGTGTCTGCTCTTATTAGATGACAATAATGACGTTTTCTAAAAAAAAAATAAAAGCCATTAAAACACAGGCATACAATGCAAACCTCTAACTCCCCACCTACACCACAAACTTTATAGATGATCAAGTTAAACATTCACCAAGAAACATAACTCTGACCTCCAGGCAACAGTCGCAACCAAGATCCACCTGATCACAAACGGGAAACCAACAAAAAAAAAAAAAAAATTACTTCACTGAGAGAAAAGAACAGAAACACAAGTTAGAGGGGATAAAACCTAAACAGAGGCAGATGGATCATTTGAGTATTTTAATTGAATGGGACGACAGGTTGGGAGCTGACAGCTGTGGACACGGAGGCGTTCACTGACTCTCGTCGAGCGGCCCTGTCAGCGTGTCGATGCTGCTGCTGTCTGTGTCCGACGCCAGCGTGTGCTCTGTGGACATGGACGAGATGTCGTTGGCCGAGGACGACTGGGAGGCGGAGCTGGACGCCACATCTGAGACGTTGACACGTGAGACAGAACCAGGACGGCGATTAAAACCCTCCAGGTGAAACCCTCCTGAGAGCAGCTCATTCCAGCACACTTCCATCCACGTTAAGACAGAAACAGTGGCGCATAATCTGAACCAACCTGAGCAGTCTTCTTTCATTAGACCGTTCTTGTTCCTCTCCTCCCAGTCCATCACTTCTTCATAAATAAGCTCTGTGCAGAAATAGAAAAAGTAAGGTCAGATGGAATTTCGGCTCTTTCTGTTACGATTTATGAAGCTGTAGGTAAATAAATGTGATGTCTGTATTTCTAATAATAGTAAACTACACAAAGACAAAAATGATTTTTTAAAGCTTTTACGTTTCCAATGGTGCCACACAAAATTAACAGCTTGTTTGATATTTTCATTCCGTCTCTTTTCCTAGCGGGATATCGAATCAAATGATTACAATCAGAGTATTTCATGAGAAAATGGGTATATGTGTGTTCCTTCAAAAGGAATGATCAAAATATTATAAGGAATGATCAAAATATTATAAGGCATAATCCACATTTCAAATTGATAGATTTCAGAGGTTATTTTTTTACTTCAGGGTTCAAATATGCAAAAAACACGAAATGTAAGAAAGAAGGAATAGATGGATGTGTTGGCAGATGAAGGGCCGGATACACACTGATGGATGGAAGTGTGGATGAAGGAAGAGAGCCAGATAGAAGGCTAGATGATGAATGGATGAAAGGAAAGGCAGATAAACTGAAGCAAAGATGAATAGATGAAAAAACTAATTAATACAGGGATGAAAGGACAGATCAATGGATCAACAGGTAAATGGAGAGATTGAAGGAGATGGACTGATAAATGTATATTTGTAATAGTTCATTTGCAACATATACAGAAAACAACTGCATAAGAGGCAGGTTGTCAGAAGCAGCTTATTTTTTTAAACTTTAGATATTTATCGTGAATACAATGGATCTGAAAATACAAATAATGTTATACTCCATTGTCTCTGTCATTTCTGCAAAACACACAATTTCCCAGTTCCAGACTTGCAGAATAATCTGAATAAGAGGTAATGCAGTTTTGTGTCCCTAGAGGGCGGTGTAGCACCTTTCCACTGCTCGATGGTGTGCTCTCGCTCTTCCAGCTGCTTATCTGAAATCTGAGGAGGAGGCTGAAACACAAAAGGAAACAGATCCGTCAGAGTAATCGCTAGCACCGTTCCTGTGCTGAGAAAGTCTACCACCAGTTTCCTCACCGCGTCCGCCTCCGCAGGGTCGTACCACACGTGGATGTAGGGGTGATGAAGGGCTTCCTCTACCGAGATGCGGCATTCTGGATCAATGACCAGCATTTTGGAGAGCAGATCCCGAGCTTGAACAGCTGTTTAGGCAAAACAGGACAAGCATCACCGTCTCTGTAGCATCTCTAGGGACAAGCTGGTGACTTTCGGTTCCCAGGCCAGCTTTTATGCAAAGCATTGGTTTTGTTTAAGTGCCCAAAGCTCTTACTTTTCACTTTGTCTTGTTCAGATTCAGAAGGAAAAGCCCAATCCGGGAACAGCTCTGTGAAGCTGACGCCTGGATACTGTGGCTTGTTCATCACATAGTTCCTTACGGTCTCCATCAGTCGGTTCATAAACTCGAGACTGGGCGTACCCAGAATCTCAATCACTTTATTCCACTGGTCGATGTCTGGACAAAGCCATTTGTTACGGAAAATTGTAGGCATGTACACTACAATTATACATGAGAATGAAAAAGCCCTCATGAGGAGACAGTCAAGTCCTGAAAATTTAAACAAAGAACATAAAACAAGAAATCCGTGCTAAGATTTTAGTGGGCCATAAAGTGGTGAAAAGTGTCAATAAATTTAATATGAACAAAAAACCTAATTAGGAATCATAACCTTTACAGTAATAATTTAAATACATTTGTTTATAGCCCAATTTACTATGGAACCCCGAAACAACTCCAGTGCAGCCAATTGCTTTATAAGCCATCTGATTAGTAAATATTAAGTGTGTCTCTACAAACCAACCCCTATAATTAAGCACAGTAGAGGCAGCATCATTCTGTGGGACAAGGAGCTAGTCAGTGTTGATGGAGAGATGAGATGGATGTAAACACAGGACAACACTGGAAAAAAAAAAAAAAAAAAACTTTCAAGGCAACTAAAAGCTTTGAGACTCCAGCAGGACGACAACACTAAACATACAGATGGAGCTACAGTGGAACGGTGTGGAGCAAAAGCAAATTATATGCTGGAATGACCGAGTAGAAGACCAGGTCTTAAAAATCTGTAAAAGGTTTTCATTCCCAGATATTTCAAATTTTGCATACCCAAGAATATGTAAAAAAAAAAAAAGACTACTATATGGTTCTGCAAAACTAATAAAAAACATACTGCAGCTGTGATTACAGCAAAAAATGGTTTTACAAAGTATCCAGTCAAAAACTTTAATATTCTTTCATATTAAAATATTTTTTAATGTAGTGCCATCAGACTGAATCAGTGGTAGAGCAGATGCTTCACGTGAAGAGACTAAAGACCTTGGTTCAATTCTCAAGCTCATTTCTTTCTCGCTGATTCATCATCTTCTCATTTTAATTTGTTGCTGGCTATAAGGTGCAATGCTACATCAAGTAGGGATCTGACAGTCTGCATTTAAATGTAGGCATTTGTACTTCAACAACTGATAAATATGAAGGAGTGGAGAATCCATCTCGCTCTCCATGTTTGTCTGTCAGCGTAATGGGCTGGGCGGGAGGCTCAACTTCATCAAGTGGATCTTGACATTTTTCGGTTTGGTCCCCAACAGAACATAAATACAAGCGAAGGCAATTATGTTGCAGGAGCAAAACCTGGTATATAACCTGGTATCACCTTGTTCATCCTTCCCCATTCAAAGCTACTCGCCTACAACGCAGTCCCTGGTAAGTGAGAGGCGATAATTAGAAACAGAGAGACAAACACTATAAATGATAATGATGCAAATTATTTCAGCCTGATTCCACCTGACAATTAGGGAGACTGCAGTCGTCTGAACCAGAAATTTTCTGATTAATAAACATTGGCGGGAACACATAAAATCTTAGCTAAAACCCAGATCTGCTCTAAATAGTAGGCTTAAATCTAAAACTATATAGATCTATGACGTCAGACTTGCATAGTGCTTTTCCAGACTCAAAGATGCTTTAAAATGAAATGAATATTTACGACAATAACAGAAAACATCTTGATGTGTTTGAAGGACTGCAAGACAGAACGCTCTGAATGTTAGACACCAACAGAGACGATGAGAAGAGTGAAGGATACGATCGGTGCCCTGGAAGATGACGCTGCCTTTTACCATCTCTCCCATGATGCACCCCACTGACCAGATGTCCACTGGGAACAGAAAACACACACAAATGTGACACACAAAATCTCACAGACAAAAATGATTGCACTGAAATGATAAAATAAATCAAAAAACAAAACAAATACACAGTGACACGTCACAGTAAGGCTGTACAGATGAACTACAGACATATGGTTTGCTCTGATTGTCAAACACTGAGATGCCTCATTGTTTTCAGAGAAATGTTCTGCTGATTTCTTCAAGCGGTGCACATCTTCAGTCTGGCTTCAAACCGGCTGCAGCCTTCCAGGCCTTTTTCTCGCCTACGCTTATCAGTTTACACAGGTGTTGCTCTCTCCTTTGCTTTCTCTTTGCATGTGCATGTGTGTGTGCGTGGGTGTGTGTGTTTTTAATAGAGGAGGACGGAGTTTGTCTTTTCCCCTCGCTCTCTTGAGTTGCCTGTTTGCTCAGGAGCATTAAGAAGTGGCAAATGGCCATTTACTGTTTCCTCCGGTCCACTTTCCCTCAAGCTGAAAGCTCGCTCTGCCTCTGATGAAATCTCCAGAGCTCTGCACATAATTCCGAGTCGATTCTTCACAAATATCACATGAATCATAAATGTAAACTTTACACAGAGTACACCAGAGATTTTTCGGAACGTGGGGGGAGAACACCCCCTCTCACTCTTGAGTGTTTTCATCAATGTCTCTGAGAGCATGACTGACTTATATAACACAGCAACAATTAAGCAGTGATATTTGACGTAAGATATGACTATGTAACAAATAAACAGATCTATCTAAAAGGTGTTTACTTTGTGTGGATCATGCTCTTAAAGCACAATCTTCTCCTTTTGCTTGACTGACCGACTTTAATTTTTCTATCCCCTGTTCCAGTCCACAAGCGACTCCTGCTTTCATCAGCTGCTCATGTACAAATCCCCAAAGATGCATATGGGTTCACACCAAATGATGACAAGTGGAGCCATACAGACACACAGCATTTATAAAATCTACACAATGTTTCACTGAAAAAAAAAAAGTCTACATAAATGATTTTCTTGCAGTCAGTTAAAAAAAATTCCCCAGAGTGAAAAAAGAAAAGAGCCAAAAAAATGTCCAAGTTACATTGTGGATTAATCGCATTGTTAACTTGGCGATTTAAAAATAATAAGAAGAAATTTAATGCACTACATGTCAAATTCTTTTTAGAAATTCTCAAACATGAGGGGATTCTTGTCTATGTTAAAGTGACATATTGTGTTCAGTTGCATGTTTTTAAGCAATGTCTGCTGCCGTTTTCTCACACACAAACACACATGTCCATGTTCTAATTCTGGCCGGTCAGGAGCAACTCGGCTCCACTGGTGTAAAACGCAGCAATGACTAATGTATTGTAAAGCTGAGATGATATACATAGACATTTCTATTGCATGAAATGGTAACAAGAAGGCCGGCAAAGTCACTTTTATTCATCTCCTTGGCAACTACCAGGGCATGGAGACGTAACAGTCTTAAGTGTTTAAAAATATGAGTCTTTCTGGGATGCGTTTCAAAGATAGAAACATCATAAACATTTTAATGAAGGTTTTCTTGGAGTGACAAGGAAGGATACAGTCCTTTCCAGGAAAGAGGACTTTATGACAGATCATTTCAGCCATTATGCAGCCAACTGACCACAGGTCCACTGAAGCAGAGTAGTTGCAGATTGAAAGCATTAAATGACATTGAATGGCTAAAATTGCCACACAGAAAACTAACAGCAGAACTGGATCAACAAGAACAGACAGTTGAAATTGTTTTCGATTGTAAAGCAGAAATTTGGAAACTATCAAGATATGAAATACATTTATGTTCCTGTTTGAGAATTATTAAGTTTCTGTGAAAATCTGGAGGGTGTTTTTTCTTACCATTCTCCTTATACTTCATGCCCAGAATGACCTCCGGGGCGCGGTAGTATCGGGTTACTACATAGGGGGTCATCATGAAGTTTGTGCAAGCCGTCCGTGCAAGTCCAAAGTCAAGGATTTTCAGGGTGCAATCAGACTTCACAACAATGTTGCTGGGCTTCAGATCCTGAAGAGGAAAACAACAAAAGTATTAAGAGATGTTAGGTAATATTCCTCAGAGTTTACATCTCAGTGATTTCGCCCAAAGAAAGTTTAAGCAGTGAAATGCTCAAAGAAAAATGTATAAGGGACTTGGGAGCTCTATCTCAAGTTCCACAGGCTCCAGTCAGTGGGCTAAATGTGAAAAATCATGACAACACAGAACAAGTATGACTTGTTTTGAAGTCAGCAGCAGCATAGTATTTATTTCTAATAATTCAAAATATGGCAGTGGAACCTACAAAGATGCCTCTGAATGAGCCATAGAATATGAAAACGAATGTCAGAAGATTTGTCTCCACCAACTATCAAGCAAGGTGGAGGAGGGTTCATAATTTGGCCTTGTTACCCAGAGGATAGCTAATCACTGAGCTGACCATGAACTCCTTTGCATACTGAAGCATCCAGGAGTCAAACTACAGGATGAACAAAAATGACTAAATTATGGAGTTTGCATATCTTTCCCTTCACATTTAATGACTAGGGAGGAGAGTTTAGGACTTTTGTATTCAGGCATCTCCACATTTTTTCTTAATACTTTTAACAAAAGAGAGGTAAGTAAAATGCACCATATTCTGTGTAGATTCAGCTCAAAGCACAAACACCTGGACTTACTCTGTGGATGATCCCAGCTGAGTGCAGGTGCCTGATGCCACAAAGGATCTGATAGAGCAGGTAGGACATCCTCTCGTGGTCCAGGTCCATGTGAATCACCTGACATAAGCTGGCATCCATCAGCTCCATCACCAGGTAACTAAAGGAGAGGAGGCATGAATGATGCAAGCAAAGAAGAAACAATGAAAAAGAAACTGAAAAAAAAATGGACAGAAAAAGAAATTTGGATAAGATATTTGGACTAAGCTCTAAAGAAGCCTCTGCTGTCACTCACAGATCCTGGAACTCCTCCAGAGACTTCTGGGGCGTGAAAACATTGATCAGACGGATGATCTGCAAGCACAAAAAACAGGCCATTAGTTCACTCTGTTACTCTCCCATTCACTTCACTGCACAGAGCTCACTCTTTTCTCTTCTCCGGTCTGTTCATTTTTTAAAGTATTTTATACAGCGACTTCCAGAGCTTCTTCCAAAAGAATGATTTGATCTTACAACAGCTTTATTCTGCTGCACAACTAAATAAATCACATTTTTATTTAAGCTTATTTGCAACTTTACATAAAAAAATAACATTCTGTTGCTTTGCATTAAATCTTACATTTTTGTGGTTGACACATTTCAGCAGAACCAGTTCCCTGTAGGCCCGCTTTGCATGGGTCTGGTTCTGAAAGGGCCGACAGAGCTTCTTCACAGCCACTGGTATGCCGAGGACCGTATCCATAGCAGAGCTAGTCACACATTTCATGAAAAATGAAAGAGGAAATAAAGGTTAGAAGTACACATGTGATTCTTACTGAAAGAAACACTTCCTCGCTCAAGGTAGAAAGAAAAAAAACTGCCAAGTTACATTTTTACTGAGTTTCTCTCATTTTAAACAAGACAGAGCTGTGTGTAGCCCTTCAAACAATTGTAAGGTCAGTGGTAACAATGCAATATAGGATTACACAGAAGACGTGTTCCGACTAAAACAATTTTTGACTGCATTAATAATGTAATATTATACATCCATTAAGATATAGAGAACAGCTCAAGTTTATTAATAATACCACTTCTATCTAGCGTGGCTTTTGAAAATCATTAGAAACACATCCAAAGTTTTCAAAAGCCAGTCATTTGAAACTTTTTTAGAATTACTATTGTTAAGAAAAAAAATCTGAAATGTCAGAAATTTTAATTAAAAATCTGTTTTTTTTTCTAAGCGGAAACGTGTTGCGCTAACAACTTTCATGTGGAAAATTGACAGTAGAGTGTTGCTAGAGGAATCACAAAAGCTGAAAGAAGGTTTCAGAAAAAAAATCTTGATTTCTTTCAGATTTTTTCTGAACTGCTGTTTCAGGCTGCATGTTTGAATAGGAAGCAAAACCTCAGCAAATAAAACAAGAGTTGAAAATATTACAGAAAAGTTGCTCTGCAACCTTTGGCTCTCTTGGCAATTTGTCCAACATGTTTGGACAAATCGCTGCTGCTTTTAGCACGTTCGCAGTCTGCAAAGAATTTCCACTACACAATAAGTCAAATAGTACAAATAAATACTTCATAAACACAGACAGTTCCAGAATGAAACATTTTAATGTGCAGTAAAAGTTAGATTTAGATTTCTTTTTGAAAACAAAAGATAGAAAAAAAACTTTTCTAAAGTGCAAATGTAGAAATTAAATGATGGCTTACTAGTGTTACTTAAGTTGGCAGCCACTAATAAAGGTTGTTAAACACAGCTATGTAAAATATTGTTTCATTTAAAATTAAACTAAAAGGTATTTTTGGGTGACTTTTCTCTCAAACACATAGTATTATATCTCCTGTGCTCTGAATAGTAATGATTGTTCACAGCAGAAATGCTGATCAGTTACAGTTGATCAATTCATCTCTACTAAGAGCATCACTTTGGTCTGACACAGAGCTGTTCTACACTTTAACATCAACTGTCTGGTCTACAGGTAACCCTGCAAGATTCATTTGACAACCAAAAAATCTTTAATTTTCCAAAAATATTAACTCAATTGTTTTTATAAAATGAGGTGCAATAACTATTCATAACATATGAGGAAAGTCTTGGCTGACTTTGATATTTTGAAGAGTGCTAAACCTTTTTTTTTTTTTTTTTGCTTTATCAGGAATAGATTGCATGTGCCTTATGACTCTTTTATAACTGCATAGTAGAAAAAGATGCAAAATGGCCTAAAAACAACCTGATTATGAAAGAATTGGGAACGAGGTCTGAAAATTTACAGCACTGAGCTACTTTCCCAGCCAGTAAACAAACGCTAATAGAATCTCACCAGACAATGCCTTGGGCCCCTGAGCCAATGGCACGAAGCTGCTGGTAGCGCTTGAGCACAGTGAAGGTGGAGTCCCCCACCTGGACACTGTAGAACTGGCCCTCCGCCTCACTCATCGTGCTGAGAAGTCAGGACCAGCAGCACAGTCTGTCCACACACAAAAACATGTTAATAACACTCAAACAGGAGGATGAAGAACACGCAAAGGCTGGTTAGCCTGAGATTGGGTTTCTTGTTTCTTTTCCAGATCAGTCTAAAGTCTTGCTGCTCTCTTTCATCATTCTACAACAGAAGCAGAGTAGATATGCTGATGCTGAAGCTGCTAATGTTTTTGGTCTGTGACTGTATGTGAACATCAAGGTCAACAGAGAAGCCTGAAAGCTTGATGAAGAGTTCCTGAGGCTCCTGCTGCCATCTTCAAACTCGGACTGACACGCTCGTGCTAAATAAACACAGACAGAGCACGCTGACTAGCAGAGGCAGCCGTGGGCTTGGACATGTTTGAGATCTGATGGCACATTAACTGTACAGCAGGAGTACATACATGTTAGAAAAATACACAACACGTTTCTGGGTTTCCAACATACAGCCGTGATAGCGCCGATTCCTGGGGCAGGAAGTGGAAGGGTGTTATTCTTGGCAGTCATTTCTCTGTGTGTGTTTGCATGTGGGCGAAGACACACTGTCATGTAGCTATGCAACAGCAACGAGTCATGACTGTTTGCCATTCCCTAAAAAAACAGCCACAAGTTAAATGGAGATGGATTTTTTTTTTTTAGCTCTTTGACATCAACTGGCTGGTCTGGATGCTCTAGATAAAATCCACACACAGAATCAGCAGCGCAGAGCTTATGGAGACTTGATGTAACATTTTAAAAAATGTTAAAAATACTGTGCCTTTCCAGGTAATCTTTCTTGACTTCTTTACATTCGTTTCACAATATTTTCACAATGTTTATACAGTGGAAATGTTTTAAATGTCCTGAAGATCCCAGAAACTAAGAGCGAGGAGGAAAAGATACGATGAAGAAAGAAGGAAGGAAAGACAGGATGAGACATTCAAGCAAAACAAAGGATAAGATTTAAACATATGATTGGAAATAAAGGTTGGAAATACACAAATATTTTTCTATGCTGTTTTCTTTTTCCCCTCTTATCCAGACCTTGAAAATAATGAAAAAAATTCTGTGTTAAAACCCTTATATCAGTGTTTGTTTTCACACAGAAACACAGTGGGTTTTTTTTAAATATATTGCGCTGATTAATATTACAACTTTGATAACATAACTTGTATATATTATTTGCACAAAGAGAGTACTGTGTTTAACAAAAAACTTGGGAATAGAAAAATAATGAGGTCCTGTTATATAAACAGTGATGTCTGGTTGGCCTCTGTGGCTTTGAGGCAACAATCTTTCTCAATCGTTCATCTTTCGCAGTTCTTAATTGCTTTTCTGGAAATGTTGGCATTTTCAATGAACCTGAACAATAATCTGGTTTGAATTTCCTGTCTTTTTGAATGCAACTTTGATTTCTCATTGTCATCTTCACATCAGCTGAAACACCATTGGAATGGCCACACACTTTTCTCCTAAAACTATACAACAGTGTTCATGTATAATAACGTAGCCCTGCAACATCACTTAATTCAAACCATGCTGTGAAGGTAGCATGGTCTGGTTCCTAACAAGGCTGGCCAGTCACTTTCCCCATTTGGGTCACATGAGATGTGGGAAATTGAGGATCAGATTAATGACTGAACTTGAATCACTCCAAAAATATGATGATAGAGATAAACTCTAAATACCATCAATAATGAGATTTAACATGGCATCATGACAACTGAAGCTTTATTATTAAAAAACAAGACAAACAAAACATAATTTTCCTATACATGCACTTTAGGAATTTGCTGATTAAACAGTGCACTTCTTAAACACTTAAAGTTATTTCTAAACAACTTTTACCAAAAGCAACATTTTCTAATATCGAGCATCCCTAGTTAAAGTGGAGCCCAAAGCAATATTTAGAGTTAATCCTGAATCCTGTTTATGTTTGTTGCATTTGAAGATGATGTTTCCTAAAAGCCATTTCTCATTTGGTAACCTTTATTTGACTAAATTAACTGCACCCTAACCCTATAGGTTTTCTACCTTTATACTTCTGCATAAATCTTTCTGTCCATTTTTCTTTTGCTGTTTGGATTCTTTCTCACATCTATCTAGCTCCCTTCCTACACCTGAAAGGAGAGCTGTAAATAACTGTGTTCCTCCGTCAGAAATTTGTCATGGTGGTTTTTGGCACTGGGATCTCTTCACTCGTTTGGTCTTTTCTGGATTTCCCCCAGGTTTCCTCCCAGAGAAAGGCTGGCTGATTTATTTTTCTCAGCACTCTCGATATAGCATGCCTGCTGAGGTACTTGATGAAATAATAGCACGAGTAGGAAATGCCAAATGCTGGTGGACTGACAGCACTCAATTACAACATTGTGTTCGCTATTTAAATGTAGAAGAACCAGCACTAAAATACAAATATTTTTGTTTTTATTCAGAATCTAAAAATCTGAATTTAATCTTAGACATTTGTGCATATTTAAATAAGATTTGATGTTTGTGATTTGACTACTAAAGGCACCCTGCAAGGTGGATGAGTCACAGCATCAAACATGATCACATTTCAAGCTCTTAGTGGTGACCACATCATGGCAAAGCTGCTGCTGCAAATGTAGTCAAAATCTGAAGCACACCACAAGCCTCATTCTTTTGTCAAAAAGAACAGCAAAAGAAGAAAAAATGTACACAATGATGAAGTAAATTACTAAATGAAGTCAATATTTTAACCATCAAAAATCACAAAGACGTTTACAGAGGTTTGTTCCTAAGCAGTAAGAAAGCAGAGAACACACCAATCATTTACTGTCTTGAAGCATTTCAAGACAGTAGAGAAACGTTTTAGTTAATGTTTAGCAGCTTAAACATTGCTAAACATTAATTTAAAAGATAAAAAATATCTACTCTCTCTGAGTAAGGGAATAAATTATATTCAGATCTATCAAAACCTGGTTGTAGAAATAAAGAACATTTGAAAAACTTTTCTAGTTCACAAAAAAAACATGTTACTCAGTGAAGAGTGAAATGAAAGAAAAATACAGTAATTTGTGCAAGATGTATTTGTGAATTGAGGTTAGATTAACTGGGATTTTACTGACGTAACAGTTTAGATCTTGGTGTCATATTTGATTTTTGTTTTAAAAAATCAGATATGATACGACCTCACACTGAAAATGTTTCAAACTAAGTATTTTAGCAACAAAATAAAAAAATTGCCTTAAGTCGACCATTTCTCTCTCAGCTGTGGACAGATCAGATCAGCGTTACTTCATCCTGGTCCTAAGGGCTTCCTGTTCTGCATGTTACTTCACACACCTGCTTTGAATGAATGGGTGATTAGCAGACATCTGAGATGATGCTGAGGAGGGTGATGCCCTCCTCAGCATCATCTAATACATGAAGAACTGTGAGCCCTGAGGACCACAAACACATCATTGCAATGTTCAGCTTTTTTATCTCACTAAAAAGATTTTATCAGAATTGCAAGTCAGCTGCAAAAATCCTGACAGAGACTTCACATCTCTGCAATTTCTATGTTTCTACATTGCAAACAGTAAGTAAGGTGCTTTTCGTTACTGTTTTCCATAATAAGTAGTTGTAGCCCCCTATATACCGTATGCCTGATTTCATCATACCAGTTTTTCAGATTCCTCAGATCTTGTGAAAAAGGAACCGACAGTGACAACAAAGTGCAGGAGGAGGTTTAATTTTTTTTATTGACATCGTAAACTTTGTAATTCTTACATTTTAACGTCATCCAAGATTCCCTGTGTCTTCAGTTTTCTTATCCTTCATTTTACCTTAGATTGGTTGTATTTTATTATCATCTTTTTTTTCTTCTTTTTAAGTATTTGTGGTCCTAGTGGGTGTTGTTTTAGGATTCTGATATCGCTGAAGTCTTTCTCCAGCGCTTCTCCTCTTAATCATTATCATTATTCAATCAGTCCTTCTAACCACCATAGTCTCTGTTTACCTAATTTATTCTGTACTTTACTTTTAGAAATTGCATCAAACATCTAGTTTTTGCTTTGAGGTAATGAACCATTACCACTAGCAGAATTTTTTTTCCTTAGCATGACACTTGGTGTAGTATTCTTTGGTCTGAAAAATCCATCTTCATTCCAAATATTGTTACTGTGGCCAAACAGCTCAATCTCACCTGACCATAAACATGACTTGCTATCAATCCATTTCCATATTTTTGCTTACGTGAAATAATTAATAGCATTATTATTAATGTAATAACTACCACTCAAATATTTTAGCCGCAGAACACAAGGAATCGGTGCACATAAGCTATGATAATGTGAAACTAGAGTATTCTGCCTCAAGGTAACCATGAACCTCATATTCATACTCATATATCCACAAAGTCCTAATGGTGACCAGTAGGACTTTGTGGATATATATGCACGTTTATCATTTTACCAGTTAAAGAGCAGAAGAGAGCTGTGACCTTCACGTAATCATCAGCATCCTCCACAGTAACTCATCATGGCTATTGTCCAGCTCATCATGAGCCTAGCCCAGCTTTGGGGTCTGACGTGGCTCTGAGGAGGGAGGTGGATAAGGAGTCAGTGAGCTCATATCAGATTAACATGACCTGAAAAGTGTGTGTCATTGTCATGTTATAAAACAGCACACATCCACATCCAAGACCCTGCTGCTGCAGCTGCTGCAGCTGCTGCTTCACATGGCAATTAAGGATGAAGGGAAATCGGCAGGTAAATTCAGTGTATACAAGCTCAGTCTCAAATAAATTGGATGGGGTGAACATAGTACACGCGTTCATCACATCTGCAGCGCTGTTATGTGTTTCACAGCTGTGGGCATGTTTGTTGATCTGACCACGTTAGGCCCAATGAAATGCAACTCACTCATATGGGTGATTTGTGAACTGAGTGAATTGCTGACATGATGTTAAAGCAGAGGTATAACACGGAGGTATGCGAGCAATAAAGCAGTGTGACCGATGGTATTCGCAGCTTGGACACAAGAAAGCACCAAAATAAGCGCCACCTGAATTAACCAAATGCTTAACCGGACAACACAGTCGGCGGGGCCTAAACCATCAGCCTGGCTCCACTCTATGGGCAGCAATGCGGTAGTCGGGCCGCCCGGGCTGAGCTGGAAGCCCTGACAGTCCGAGAGGGACGACGACAGGAGGCGGTAGCTGCAGCAGTCAGACCTACCTTCTCCTTTCGCCGCTCCCAGGAAGCTCCCATGCATCCAAAACGGGAGTCAAACTCTTCCCCACTCTTTCAGGAACGACGGCGAAGTGTGTGTGTGTGTGGGGGGAGTTTAAAACAACCAGCGTCGTGACTCTCGCCACTGACAAGACAGACAGACAGACAGACCGACCCCTGGTCCGAGCTAACTACAGCAGCAGCGCGGCGCCGAGAAGCCGAAACAAGCAGAGGCAGAGCAGCGAGGAAAGACGGTGACGTCATTCCGCACAGTTTACGTTCACACACACACACACACACACACACACACACACACACACACACACACACCACACACACACACACACACGCACACACACACCCACACCCACGCACACACACACACACACACACACACACACGCACACACACACACACCCACACCCACGCACACACACACACACACACACACACACACAAAAAGGGAAAAACATTAACTTCGTTGAGAAAGTTTTTTTTTATTTTTTTTAGCATTTTTATTCGAAATAGCAAAAGGTACAGATTAAACTCTAGTTTTTAATCTCTACATGTTTTGGATCTGTTTCTGACACAAAGTGAAGACAGATGCCAGATTTACTGAATTATGCACTAGTTATAACATCTGACAGAACTTCCCATCAAGAAATCTGTGTAAACCTTTTAAGTATACACTTTGACTGTAATATGTCATTATGGTACAATTCTATTTCATCTAAATTTTACAGTTGGGGTGTATTTTTCGATCAATTTGTGTGTAAAAAAAATACTTTGTAGTGCAGCAGTTAATGCAATTTTAGCATACTAATATTTCATATGCTAGCAAAGGCTACTTACCAGACAATTTTAGTATGGATCAATAAGGAAATCCTTTAGTCATTTAAATGAATCAAAAACTGGTTAGGGATAAGAAAAAGCATAAAATAACAATATTGTACACAGGATGCAATATTCTTTATTCCACCTTTGTCTTTTCACCAAATTAATACAATTAATTTTTCTTTTATAAGAATTCATCATGACTGAAAATGTGAATAAATTGAAATCTATACTTAAATAAAGAAATCCAGTGACATGTAGGCAGTCTATATGTTTCTTGATGATATAAAAACATGGTAATATTAATTCAAATTGGTTAGAAACGTTACATTTTCAATAGGTTTCCTGAAGATTAATGTTAGTCTGCTTTATCCTCCCAAAACCAGTCATGATATATTGTCTTGTTGGGACACCGACCTAATCATTATCAAGTTATAAATATTCTGCTACTGATTTTAGGTTTTGAATTTAGACGCCTTCCTCCATTTTTATTATTCCATCAGATGCAAAGCAATAATGTCACTGACATTATGGTATGCATGGAGCATACCAACTCCATGCTCAACAAGTGGTGCAGACACTGTTCTTGCCAGTTAGGCCAAATAGCAAAGTTTTTTTTTTTATCTTGCTTGATGGGAGACTTGACTTCTTGGAAAGCCTGCAAATTCAGTGGCTCTTAAATATGTGGATGTTTGCAATTTCTTATTTTGTTGGTTAACACTCACAGTCATTATTACTGGAGTTCCAGCAACTTTCTGTATGTCAAATTTCTTTTTAATGAATCAACAAATCAGGCTAACATTTAGCCTCTTAAAAGCCTCAAAACTGCCAAAAACATTTCAGATAAATCAACTAAAAACACACACAATGAATTGTCCAAAGAATAGTGATCCATACAGGAAAGAAGAAAAAAAGAAAAGACAACTGAACAGCTTAAAAGTCATACTTCATTAATTTATTGATTGGTAGTGCTTATTTCACAATAATATATTTTATACAATATAAAATACAATCATAAAGATGTCAATCAAGTTATCTGCTTAGCCCCTATAAAAACAAAATAATAAAAAAAATTCTGTTATATACAGAATATCATTGCCATAGAACCCATGCAAACAGTTGTCAAAAGTAATAAAATTATTTGTAATAATTTGTCTTTTTACTTCAGCGTTGTAGTGCTTTTTGTGCTCTTACATATTCCTCATGGCAAAAAGAAGTGTAGAAACCTTACAAAAAGACCTGGATGAACACCTTTGAACTGGCCTCAAAACAAAAATATTTAAATTAAAATATAATTAAAACATATAAAAATAAGATTATAGTTCACTGGTTCTCCAGGCCCAGTAATTTGATAATTTTACAATGAAATTTAGAAAATGACACTATAATAATTTTTTTAATTTTACAATGACGTACAACATAGGGGGAGAATTAATGACCTTGTCATAATGTACATTCAAAATCCGAGTTTGCGGTCCATATTGCACAATTGTAAAGACTTCAGTGTACCATTTCCGTTCCTTACGGTTATTCATATGACAGGTTTTTGGCTCAACTAATGGTAAAGAGGCACAGAAGGTTTCTTTGGCTGTCAGCATCATTGAGAATGCTTTATGGATTGTTCCATAAAGCCCTTGTCAGATTTCACATTTCCGATTTTTCTGTTTCCTTTTTCTTTATAGTATCCTTTTAAAACCCTTCTTTGCTCTGCAGCTTTCTCTTTAACTCACAGTATAATCCAAACACACTATGGTCCCCGCTCTTCACTCCAACCCCTCCACACACACCCGATGTTTGATTGCACAATTGCTCTGTAAATCACTCAAGGCCACCTGTCTCCTCTGCTGAGCTTTGCAGACTGTAATTATTCCACAGTCACAGACTTGGCCAAGTTTCTGGGACAGTCAACCTGGAAAAAGAGAGTGTGAGAGAGGAGTTGAGCAAATTACATAAGATCAATCACTGCGGGTGTACAGTAAAATGACCAAATCTGGACACTGTATTACATAACGTGAGTTGTACAAGAAAGTCAAGTTCCCATGAATTCAGACAAAAATCTTAACCTAGAGAAATGTACGCAACAACTGCGAAAAAGTTCCTTCTCTTTTAGATTGGAAGGAAACACTGCCATAATACAGCTAATTGCAAAGCCAGTTTGTAGCCACACATCAAAAAGCAAAGTATCTGTGAAAAGAAGCTTCCTGAGGCACACCTCACAGACACTGCATAAATTCACAACCAGATTTAGGTCTGAACTTTGACATCCCTAAGCATAATGCTGCTACCATTCCTGTGTTTTTTTTTATTTTGGCATCTCAATGTTTTGCTATATTAAATCACACTGACCTCTGTATTTTTCATACAGGAGTCGGAATATTTGAATCTGGCACAAAATGTCTGATGCATGTCAAAAGTTCTTGTCTAAGAAAATCTGCTACTCACATCATATCCTCGCAGGACAGCGAGGTGGAAGGACATCAGCTGTAGTGGGATGACACTGAGGATGCCCTGCAGACAGTCCACAGTCTCTGGCAGCTCAATGGTCCTGTATGCATTTTTCATCAGCTCTGAATCATCTTGACAGCACAGAAGAATGGGTCGGCCCTGTTGGAGAGAGAAATCAAGAAGTTGGACAGCGTAAGGATTACGTTTTACCACCTTGAGGGCTTCTTCTAGCTAAATGTGAGTGTAGTTTTAAATTTTTTTAAATATATATTCTATTCAGGGCTTACCGATCTGGCAGTGACTTGTTGCAAAGCGTTCTGACACTTGGTGTAGCAGCCGTCACGCATGATAATCATGATGACCGGCATGTCTTTGTCGATGAGAGCCAAAGGGCCGTGCTTCAGTTCTCCGGCCAGGATGCCCTCTGAGTGCATGTATGTGATTTCCTTGATTTTCTACAATAAAATAAGGAAAATAAAACGTATTGAGATTATGTGAATTAAATTAATTAATGTAATTTTTCTACTCTTTAGAATTTCTCAATATAAGGTGCATAAAAAGTGCACATATATAGCATATATAATATTTATGTGCAGGGAGAGGGAGAAATTAGTTACTGTACTGTGAAATCCTTAACTCACCAGCGCCCCCTCAAGGCAAGTGGCGTAGTTGTACCCTCGTCCCATAACCAAAAGTGACCTTTGCTGATACAGCTCGTTGGCTATGGTCTTAATCTTCTCATCCAGTGACAACACCTGTTTTATCAGCTCTGTGAGAATGTAGAGAAGCGAGTCATGGTCACATTGATATCTTATGGATTAAAGATCTGCTTTTCACACAGCTATTGCACCACACTATTTCTCTGACATGATCTAGAATCCTTACACGTATTTAAAGAGTTATTTCTGTTTTGGTCTTTAGTTCCTGCCGTTGGTAACACTAACCTGGCAGCATCTTGAGGCCGTTAATGATTGCCAGTCTTCTCTCCTGCAGTGAGAGTCTGTCTTCACTCATCATCAGGCCAAACATGATGAGGGACACAAACTGACTGGTGTAGGCCTGAAAAGAAAGCACACACTCAACACCTGAGTAAAGACCATCTGGCTCAGTAAAAGCAAACACAGTATCAAATTGCACAACTCTGTGTTCATGTTCCTCAACCTACTCTTTTCTTATTTACCATTTAATTAAAACAGTTGGTTTGTGTGTAAGTGAAAATCATTTGATCAGTTGGAGGTTCTTCATGGTAAAAAAAAAAATAAATAAAAATCTACACATATGTGGAAATAAAGCTTTTTCTCTGAAAGGAAATTTATGACTTTTGCTGAACAGAGGATTGCCAATTGATATTCTTTCAGTCTCATACTCTGTAGCGCTGGAGAGAAATTTACGCACGCTCTTATTAAGCTTAAATGCCAGATTCTGACTCATAATTTAAATTCTTCTGAACATGAATCCAATGATAGAAAAGTGAAGGGGAAAAACACACTGAAACTAGTTTTGAATGGACAAAGGAGATGAATATTATTTTGCGGAATAGTCCTGACCTTTGGTCTGTTAAATATTTATGCAGTATGCTTAAAATCCAGGTCTGTGCTCAGAAAGTAATCACCAAATCTGAATGAAATCCACCAATTCTGATGAGAATGCTTGTCAAATATTTGGTAAGAATTATGCCAGAAAAAAAAGCCATGTAATTTCTCTGCAACTTGTTAAATGAACATGTAGGCAAATATTGATGAATACGTATGTATGTAACGTAAATGTTTTGGACAGTGTGCATAATGACTGTGTGATTAGATACAATACACAATAAATTAAATGTGCTCCGACTTATTTTTCAGAAAAATCTCTGGAGTTGTTTGTTTATATGTTACTTCATCCAATAGTTCAAATATTTATGTGTGTATGCTCTTATTCAAATGGAAGAAAACCTTCAAAATAATGCTGAGGGGACTGTACCTTAGTACTAGCCACTCCTATTTCCGGTCCTGCATTGATGTGGACCCCACAGTCAGTCTCTCTGCAGATGGAGCTCCCCACAGTGTTGGTAATACCCACAGTAAGAGCCCCTCGATCCTTACAATAACGCAGGGCCATCAGGGAGTCCGCTGTCTCCCCTGAAGGGGTGGAGAGAGTGAAACATTATAATGCATAATTATAGAACATTAAGGTCAAGCCTAAAGCAGAACTTGGCATGAAATTGTTTCACATGAGAGATGAGACGTTATTTTAAGATCTTTTTAGGATCCAGGCTTTAGTGACAGAAAGAAAAACGTAAAGAAAACAAAGCGCGAGCTCTGATGGAGGTTCTTTTACCTGACTGACTGATGAAGAAGCAAACGTCGTCTCTGAAGACCGGGGTGTTGCGGTCCAGGAAGTCGCTGGCCAGCTCCACCATGACGGGGAGTTCTGTCAGTTCCTCCAAGAGCTGTCTGGTCTGAACAGAAGAAAAAGAAAAACAGACTCTTTATGAACACTGTCATTGGTATTTTTGAGTTTTGACCATGAAATGTCTTGAGATCTTCTAAAAGCAGATATGACAATTGACTAGTTGTACTTACAGCAACTGCAGCGTGGAAACTAGTGCCACAGCCTATCATGATTAGCCGTCTGCAGCGTTTGATCTCCTTCAGGTGGTCCTTCAGGCCTCCAAGAATCACTTGAGAAATAAAGGAAAAGACAGTTTAATTTATTGGAACAGTTTATCTTGACAGCTGTTTTATATTTAAAGCACTGTAAGGTTTAAAGAAATAATCTACCAAATTGCTAATGATTCTAAATAGGATTTCTGCTAAGAAAGTGTGTAAAGGACTTAAAAAACAAAACAAAAACAAAAAAAAACGTGATCACCTTTATTAGTGTCAAAACAAATCCGGCCTCTCATGGTGTTAACCACTGATTCTGGCTGCTCAAAGATCTCCTTCTGCATAAAAGCTTCAAAGTTTCCTGCAGAGATTAAAAAGACATAAGAATGATACACAATGATGGTGAAATTATTCTCCTTAAAAAAAAAAAAAAAAAAAAAAAAAGAAAAGATAGAAGCAACTATCCATCCTTCTGCAAACATTTGTGATAGAGTGCATCACTCTCAAGAGTTCATTAAATTCTAGCATGGTGCCATGCATTCATGTAATTGTTGTCATAAGTGTCGTCATAACAAAGTAGAATACAAACACCAGCAACTCAACTGCCAGTGGTAAGCCATGGAAGACCAGAGTGCATATGGGGCAAGTTGAGGCATCATCTGTCTGCAGCTGGCTACAAACAGTATGACGGCTTCAGACTGGCTCAAGGATATGTCAGCATAACTAAGCTGCTGCATCCAAGCCTGACATAATCAGGTGTAATGCAAAGTGTTGGCACACTAGTGTTGGAGGTTGGTACTTTGAGAGGCTATTTTCTGTCCATAGATCAAGATCCTTTCTGAGATATTCTCAAAAGTTGTGAGTGTAAAACCTACTACATCAAAACATTTTGCAATAATGTGCCGACAGCAGTAACTGAAATATTACTATAGGCATAACGTTTTCCCCTATTCAGCCAGCAGAGGGCGAGCAAGTATCGGTCTAGTACATTGATCTGACCCAATATCATGGTGCAGACAGCCCCATATAAGCATTTATCTAAGTGTTACTCTCTTCGAGGAATTACTGTCAATTAAATTAAAACAAAGGCAATTTGACACGATAGAAACAGTTTTCCAACCTTTCATGATCTGCTGCATCTCCATCTGCAGCGTCTGAATTGCTCTCACTGGATCGTCACCGGCCTGCCGGTTAATCCTGTGGATGGAGAGTTCACCTCCTTTGACAACTGCAATGTCATCATCCTCCAAGTACAACACCTTGTTAGTGTGCTCGATGATGGCACTGTGGATGCAGAAACACAAGAAGGAAGCAAATGAATGCTGCGGCAAGCTAAATAAATGTGCATTAAGCAGATGTGAAGACAGATGAGGAGGAGTAATGGTGGTGAAAAGCTGAATAACAAAGCTGAAGACAAATTCTTCCCCACCTAGCGTCAGAGGCAAAGAAGTACTCCACAGCCCTGCCATTTTCGTTTGAGTTGATGGCGTTGGACGAGTCTGTGCGATTATGGCTGTTCTTCTCATGGACATCTTCCTTGATGTGACCTACAGAAGTTTAAGTCAAGAGTTAGGGGGTTAAATCAGATCTTTAAGAGGTAAGACATGGTTGACTAAGTTTCCAGTTTCACTGTAATTGTACAGTTACAATATATATATATATCTTTGGAAGTCCTTTTAGATGAAACTGCAATCATTACAGAATTGTGAGATAAAACATGTAGCAGCTTTCCAAGACAAGAGCCTGCTTCATCTGCTCAAAAACTGACACTGATGCATTTAAGTGCAACAAACTATTACTTGCTATGATATATTCAGAACTACTTTATATTACAACTGTTTATTTTTTAATTAAAAGCAACCTTTAGAAAAGTGGTGAATCTCAGAGGGTGAGCAAGGAGTTTCATACTTAGAAAAAAAGTCGAAGAGCAGAGATTTGGTTAGCACTATAGAGCTTCTGTCTAACATTTAAACTCATCTGCCCTTTCAGCTTAAGTAAGCAGGTGACGGAAACGAAAAACATTCTGAGTTCAACTATGTGACCGTAACAGATTCCTTATTAATGTTGTCATTAATGAAAGTCTCACCGTGTCCCACAGAAAAATGTCTGTCTCTCATGGAAAGCTCTTTCTTCTATTGTTCAGTCTTTACTCATACTTTCCTTCTTCAATCAATCAATTTATTAATTAATCAATTTTAAAAGAATTGAACAACTGTTACTTTCCATTACACTTACAAAACGCCTGGCCAGAATTTTCTGTCATTTAAACAAAAATAATTGTGATGCTTTGGACTTTGCACTTCTCTTATTTAGATCATTAATAACCACATATTCTGCTGATAAGATAGAAAAAAAAAATATACGCACAAGAAAAACAAAAGCAAACAACATATCAAGTATTCAGATGCCTACACTGCCAACATTTACAGAGCATAAATGGGTTTGGAGAAGGCATGTTCCAATCATAAAGTTATCAAGGAGTAATAAAGATTTTAAAGTTATAGCTGCTAAGAGACACACCTGATTAGGTGGAATTTTTTCCTGGTTTGCGTAGAGTAAAGAATAGAGAAGCATTGACCTGTTGCAGCACACTGCCAGTCAGGTGACTGATTAAAAACTCCCACACATTGCCTATGCTTACAAAACTAACAGGGACAATGGGGAAACTAAAGGAATGCTGACCGGACTTCTTATGAAGGTAAAACAGTTTTAAAACTAGAGATAGGGACATACAAATAGCAGACAGGTCAGTAAACTGGCTAATATTGTACTTGTCCTTCTCTAGAGCAAACAGAGCAGAACACCAAGAAGGTGTAACGTTCTGCAAAAATAATCATGTTTGCTTAAAATTATTCGATAGTTTGTCCAGTGTTTGTTCTATATTTGTTACTTAGGTCAGTTAATCAAAATAACTAGAATAGAAGTACTACATTTAATATTTCAATATGTTACATTGTATCACACCTAAAGCAATTTTGTTACTTTTCAGTTTTGAATAAAAAACATTTAGATCAAAGAAGACATGTTTGCTAAGGAGTAAGTTTAAATGTGGTGTTCAGGGTTATTATACAGTGACGGATCACAGTGTCCCATTCTTATGCAAAGAAATGAATGGAGAACAGAAAACAAACAAACTCTCTTAACAGTTTACTCTAGTAAATCGTGCAGAGGTGTTCGACAGTAACTCTTCATAAAAAAAAAATCATCTTTCAAAGAAAGACCTCTGAAAAAAGTGATTGTGCAATAATTATCATTGACCGAAAACATCTCATCTTACTCCAACACAATGTCTTTTGGAAGACATTGTGGGCTTGTTTCTGTTGGCAGCAGCAGACAAAGTCCAGAAAAGCAAGTTGAAACTTTAACCCACAGGAAAAGACCTTTATCCAGAAACATAAGGACATATTTTTGGTGTGTGAAGCCCACTGGTGCTGGTTTCATATTTGGTGTTTGAGTTCCAACCAAAACTCTGGGTAAAGATTGTTTTACTTAATTTCTAAACAGTATGCATTTAATAAGAAAGTGTAGTCATTTGGTTTCTTATGGACGGGGATGTATTGATCTTTCTTGAGAGAACTATTTCTTCAACCCGAAAGAATTAGCAAGAAAGCTTCAGGCCCAAAAACATAACATATATTCATGACTAACTCTATTATATCCCCAGATTCTTCATATGAGCAGCTAGAAGAAAAATGACAAATATTTGTCATAGATTTGAATTTGCTAAATCTATTGTTAGTCTGTATATTAGGTCTGAGAGAACATTACCCCAGTAACCTGTGTGCAATATTTGATTATTCTTTGTATTCCTTATATTTAACTAATATACGTTCTTGTATTCAAGCTTTTTTTTTTTTTTTTTTTTTGGCAGAACTATGAAAACACAATGCAAACGAAACTCCAATCACTGCATAGCATTACTTTGTATAATCAAAGACAAGATTTGGATTGCATAGATAACATATATGCTGGTTTAAGAATTTACTGCATTTCAGTTTGTGTCTTATTCAAATTACTTTTGTGTAGCTTTAATTTTTTAGGGTCCATCTAGGGAAAGGATTCAATTTAAAAAAATACCTTTTTCTTTTTTAATCCAATAAAAAAAAAGAAAGAATTCATTTTAATTTCACAATAAAAACACATTTTAAAATGGTGTGTAACTTCAAACCTATTACGGTAATATTTTGTATTAATTGAGATGGTTTTGTAGCTTCAGACATGTAATTTCTTGCTCAAGCACAAAAGGCTCTTTGTGCTAATAACTTATAAAATGTTTTCTAAAGAAGGGTTACATTATATAACAAAATCTAAATAACAAAATATAAAAGACAATAAAAATGAAGGCTGTTCCTATAGAAAATATAATATCTGTTCTCCAGTCTTAGATTATTATTTTTTTTAAATCAGCAACTTTTCATAAGTTGTGCAACTGATGAAACCTATTGAATAATAAAACTATAACAGCTGGAGGACATTTTTAAATACAACCCATTTCAACAACTGTGATCAGGTGAGGTGCTGTTGCAGCTGCAGTGAATGTAAGATGTGGTAAAAGGATGACAGCAGGACAAAAGGAACAGAACTTACCACTGTTGTACTGCACAGGGATTTGCTCGGTTGGCAGCTCGTGCTCGCTTCGCACACCGATGAGCAGCGGACTTCCTCTCCTGCCGAGATGAGAACAAAGCAGGCAGAGCGGAAGAGATGGAGTCGGAAAGAAGGAATGGAAAAGGGACAATGATTAGGTTTTTTAAACAAAAAGCAATGTCAGATACAATAGTCTGCTCTCCTTTGTAGCCTGATAAAGGAGGCTGTAAAGGAGCCTGATCATATTATCATTGTAAGATAAAACAGGTTTTACCCTGTCTTCAATTCTGTTTGTTTACTTCCTTATCATATCAATTGTACTAAATCTAATACATTTATTGACTAAAGTTTTTCAGATATCCAAGGTATGTCTGCCTCATTTTAGGATGTAAAAGTTTACTCAACTATTAGTTTGAATATATTTTATCTTTACCACTTTACTTTCAGAACAGCTACTTAAACAAAGAATACTTTACAAGTCCTGTTTTCAGAAGTTTCAGACTCTTTGTTCCTCCCAGGACGATCACTGGTGGCGCGTTGCCTCCTACATCTAATTCCCATGTCAATTATCATTGGTTTTAGGGTAAATAACCACCAAATACAAACCTAAGCTCATGTTAAAAGTTCACAAAATACAGCTTACAGACCTCAATGACACTGAGGCCCATCTTGGTTTTGATCCCTCTTGGAAAAGACATTTGTTTTAGTATATGACTCAGATTAATCTGAGTTCAAATGAAGACACAGAGAGAGTTATCTTCTACAAGTATGATATTAATGGATCAAAACTTTTAAACAGAGCCTCCCCTCAAAAATCCTCAACTATGCCTTTAATGTAAGTTTGACACCAACTGCCAAGATACAGCAGCCTCGCCTTACTTTTTGTTTTTCTATTGTATAGATCAGTCTTTTCTTTCTGCATCGGTTTTCTCCTGGGCCTCACTGACACATGCTCTTTGATTGTTCTCGAGGGTGTGGAGCTTGACAAAGGAGGCTTGCAAACAGACATGTGGATGGTTTCCAAACGTGTTCCAGGTTGAAAACTACACACTAACTTGTCATAGTCACTACACATCGTTTTCTTATTAACTGGAAATGTCCCAGCGGGTTAGAAAAATAAATATGTGCAAACACTTTTGATGGATGACTAACAGTGAAAATAGGTCAAAGAAGGAAAAGTAGAAAGTAAGACAGCAGTTTTGATACCACAAGAAAGGTGGAGGCTGTTATATCAGATAATAGGTCCTTCACTCCACCTTGACCAGCTATGATAAACATTTAATACATGAAGATCATGTGTGGCCATACACACATGATCTTTGCAAGCTAAATTAATTGGTTTAAATGTTTCCTTCAAGTTCAGGCTAATAAGCAGGAATTTCAAGCCTTTGGTTTAACCAGAAAGTGAGCCAGCAAGGTTTGCATAAAGCACAAGTTACACCCAACCTAACTTCATTTATCAGCCCTGCTCCTGTAACTCTTTTGTGCTACGTTCCTCCTGATCTATGACAGGTCATTGACCTGGGAATGGTGTAAGGCAAAAAAAAAGTTGATAAGAAGTAATTAACCTGGTGATTTTTGCCCCTCGAGAGTTTCCCAGAGCTGACACAGGAAACGCTGTATGTAGTCTTTCTGTAAATGAGTCAGAAAGGGGGGGCCCTCAACGCTTGGGAAGAGGCCCAGGAGGGAACAGCAGTCTGAATTGAATCTCAGATCTTAATATGCAGAACATACCAACTCACATCACTGGATGAGACGCTACTCACATGACCACAACTGCCTTACTGGAAGCAAAAAGTATTCCAGAGTAATGCCATAATTAATAAATGGGGGCTTTGTCTCTTAATCAGTCCAAATATTGCTTCACTGTGTTAATAACAGCAATGACTCATCTGGCTGGACGGATGATATGAGAAGCCTAATCTCAGTGTTGCCTGTTGACACGTCAATGAGTTCTGACTAACCTGGTGGACACAGCCTCTCCAGGGTAATGACGGCTTTTGAACACGAGAGCGAAGGCTCCCTCCTACAACACAGAGACAGAGACATTGCGTTAACTGAATAAGCGTCCAAAGATAAACAAATCTTGCAGCTGTAAGCAGGTGTCACTGGCAGATAAATCAGGAAAAAAGTGGAACCTTTTCATTTGAAGATATTTACTAAATATGAACCAAGGAGGAATCCTCAAGTTCTGTTTTTGGACCACATGTAGACACTATCTAAGTTGTAATCCTTGCTCAGTGAGTACTGCTACATGCTTAAACATCTTTAAGCTAATTATAGCATTTCTGTGACATGGAGAAATTGTCAATTTGCATGTGTTACAAATTAAGGACAATCAAGTGCGTTTGTGAAGCCCTTAAATAAATAACTAAAATTTCCTTGTGCATGAATGGACAAACAAATTTGTCTTGCCTCAAACACCTTTAAATTCTACAAAATGTATTTATTTTTTCTCACTCTGTGGGGTTTAAAAGATGCAGGGGGTGACTTAGGGAGGCCTGGGAGTATTTAGGCATTGGAGGGAAAGTCTAAAAGCAATAGGAGCTGTATTGTATCACATCAGCTATGTTTCGAAAGTGCTGGCCACACAGCTGCTCGCGGTGCTTACTGGAAACAGAGCTGGCTGAGTGTGGGACTGTGGTGGGGAGATGAAGGGGTATGAGTGAATGTAACAGGAAGCAAAAGGAGGGTGTCACTAGTGTAAGGTTGGACTATCTGGTTTCCATTACTTCCAGTCCAAAAATGCACGTTTTACTTGAGCCTCACTGCAGACTGACTGAAGCTTTAAAACATTACTCACACAATGGAAAAAAATAAAACAGCATGCTTCATCTCAAAAAACCCATCTGATTCTATGAGTAATGATGTCACATGTGACGCTGTTGGGACTGCTTCCATGGAGACAGTTTTTCACAACGTTTCATTTCACTCAGTATTAAAAGTGTTTTTGCTCATATAAATATGTGTCATTTAAGGAGGAAGTTTCTGAAACCTCACAAGTTTCCTTCACTTCAGCTGAGAAGTGGAAGGTTCTTGCATTAATAACTAAAGAGAGGTGAGTTTCACCAGAAGAGCAAGACATAACCTGCTGTATGAGGTGGTGTGAAGTTAAATTGTGTGAGAAGCTCACCAGTTGCTGGATGACTCTCTCCACCAGTTTGGAGAACGTGATGCTTTCGTTTTCTCGATTGTCATACAAGTATTTGATCAGTTTTGGGATCACCTCTGTATCTGTCTCTGACTCAAACTCGTATCCTTTGTTGATCTGAGGGAAAGAAAGAAAATGGTTTTACACATGAAAATGGCCTCAGAGAATTTAAGGATTTATTAGATTTTTTGTTTTTTTCCTGATAATTAAACAGCACTAAATTAATCAGTTCAGTGGCTTCTATGAAACAAGTTTTTGACAAAATATGCTACCAACACGTAAGATTTTGCTGCCATTTTAAACCTGTTGAACTTTTTACACAATGTGTCCATCTTTTTTATTGTACATGTGGTGGATGTTTTCCACCACATTTTGTGTTTTGCAGGTAGGACAGAAAGTTACATTTCGGTCTTATATGACCAGAACACTTTCTTCCAATTTTGCTGGAACTGAAAATCGGATTTTCTTGTTGCTTTTGGTTTTTAACTTGTCTGAACAACAGATTCTGCCAATTGTGGTACTCTGCAAGTTCTCCAGAGTACCACAAAGCTCCATTTGATGTTTAAAGCTTTAAATTTTGTTTTATAATTCTGCTTTAAACCTCTCTACAACTTTGTTAATTAATGTTCTCTGACAAGCTTTTCAGACCTTTATAGAATAGCTGTAAAGCTACAAAGATCAAATTAGATATTTGGTGATCTTTGAAGCCCATTTTCTTGCATTGGGTTATTTTCAGAAAGAAAATGGGAGAATATTTACACAAATCACAAATATTTAGAAGAATGGGAAATT
Organism: Poeciliopsis prolifica; assembly: GCF_027474105.1. Classification (NCBI taxonomy): domain Eukaryota; kingdom Metazoa; phylum Chordata; class Actinopteri; order Cyprinodontiformes; family Poeciliidae; genus Poeciliopsis; species Poeciliopsis prolifica. Next base: position 9,521,154 of record NW_026562384.1, read on the forward strand.
TATTTTCTGCTTCACAATCAAGCGCAAAACTTTGTGCTATATTATCACACAAAACCCCATAAAACATGTTACAATGCAAAACAGTTCTATGGGTGAAAATGCTTTTTAGAAGGCACTGTAGCCTACAGGTCAAAGGAATGATAAAACATGTTAAAGTGCTGATGCATGAAAAGTAATGTGATCTGTATATGCAATATATCAGCATAACTCAAAAAACTAGATTAAGCGGTTTGTGTAGTTAATAATTCTCTTTTTTCTCCCATTTCTAGGTTTTTTCATTCATCATAGGTATTACTTTGTTACTTCTTCAATGCTAAAAAGCTCCGTTCTTGACTTTGTTTTTAAAACAACATGACACACATCTTATAATTTGGGGTCCTTGGATTTTATTCAAGAGATCATAATGAAAAGTTTTTCTTTGAAAGCCTAAGGCCTCCAGGAATAATATAAACTTTGTAGTGGAGGGCAGGTTTAACCCGTTTCTTCAGAATCAGAAATAAATTTATGGCAACTCACCAGGTACTTCTTCAGGTCTTTGTAGTTGGTTATAATGCCATTATGGATGACCACAAACTCTAAAAAAGGAAACCAGACATAAGTTCTTTTTTTGAGGCTTTTCATGTTTTTTGTTTAAAGAAGTCAAGAGACAAAAACTAGAGTTCAACGTAAAGCTGCCACACCTTCTCAGAAACACAAGCTTGGTATGTGGTGAAGCAAGTCTGGCTGGCTATTTTAAGAACAATTTGGGTTAAGCACTTGCACAAAGAAATAATTTGCAATATGCTGACAAAGTATTTCTACATCATAAAGATAAAGAAGGATAACTTTCAGGATTATAATCTGTTTGCAAAATTAATGTGACTTTAGAGTGGAATCATTTTGTTTAATTTCAGACTTATGAGGAAAAGGTAACACACCTTTAAAAACCAATAATACAGATAGGTGTGTCTTTCACTGCACTGTGTTCTTTCAAACAGGATAATTTTACAAGCAGTTTTACAAGATTCTTAATGACGCAATTTAAACAAAACAAGTGGGAAGCCACTATGAAGGAAGGTGGAGGAGAAATTCAGGCCTTTTATGTGATTGATGATCAAGTCAGGAAAGCACTTATTACCATTGTTTTTGTCGGATCGCTGGGGGTGACTGTTGACAGCACTCGGCTCTCCGTGCGTAGCCCAGCGAGTGTGAGCCAGGCCAAAGTGTGTGTGCAGAGACTCATCGATGTCCACCCGGTCTTTTTCTGAACAGCAAAGAACAACATGGGAGAATAATGCTGGATTTCTAACAAATTCAGCAAGTTGATTTGTGTTATTTATCGCTAAGAATGACATATCATTAAAGGGTTTTATGCAAGAAATGAACTCACGGTAGATCTCCTCCTCCAGAGCCTTGACCTTGCCCTTCTTCTTGATTAAGCAGATACTGTTGTTGTTGAAGTCAGTGGTTGTCTTCGTGGGGCCGTCTACGGCAACACCTGCGGACGGAAAACCAGAAAACGTCAAATTCAGATCACTAGAATGTGAGTTATGAATGGTTTGGTGCAATTGTTGTTCATGTGATGAAGGACAACTCCAACTGGTTTTTACAAACCCACATTCCCCAGACATGTCTTACTCATAGTGGGCAGAAAATATGTAAACAATGAGAGAAGGCTCAAGACGCAGTCAGATTTGGCTTATGGATGTGAAGTAGATACAGTTAAAGTGTCTTTTTATACAGTTTAGTTAATGTTTGAATGAGGAGTCCGTCTTTCCGCAAGTGTGTCTAAGCTAAAGCAGCTCATCCTGTTCAAACAGGATGGACAAACACAAGGTGCAGTAAATATGGGCGGGTTTCTCTGGAGCTTATTAAGCATCCAGGTAAAAAAAATAAATAAAAATCTGTCAGTCACACTTTTTATTCAACTGTAATTTTAGCCATGTAACCTAACTCCAGAATGATTGTATCTTTAAAAATTATCCTTCAGGCTACAAACAATCTGAAACATTTAATCTTCCAAACAAAACTAAACGTGTAACAACTGAAATTCAAATGCTTTGACTCTTAAAACCTAGATGAAAAGACTTGCTGATTTTTGGGCAATCAGTTATTTTAATAGACTCAACCTGTTAAGTCAGTTTTTGCACAATATCAGTTGTGAGGTCTGTTTACCCCAAATGTTATTAAACTGATGCGGGTGTTTATGATTAAGTCCTTGCAGCAATCGTCTGCTTCCTGGAGAGTCCTATGTTGGAAGACTATGACTTTTTTCCAACTTTATGAACCTGTAGTTAGCTTCTATGAAGTTATTATCATTAATAGTTTTCCTCAATGATGCCTTAAGTTTAGAGAAAAGCGGAAGGCTAAGAGATATTCAGAAGGTTTCAGGTGATTTCAACGATTTTAAGCAATTTAATCTGAGAACGCCCATAACAGTGTGATACAATGCTGAATTTCTCTGCTAAAGGACTTGTGTTTTATTCATCAAAGTGACATTGGGTGTGGCTGCCTCCTGTGACAATCAGCCTTATACATTGCAACTTGTCAGTGATCCAAGAATGAAGTAAATTCTTGAAGTGTGCAACATTCTGTCACTTGTGCAACGTCATGAAAGATCAGACCTTCCTCTGCTTCTCCAGGTATTTGAAAATTAGCCTGGGGAGGTGAACAGCTACTTTGTAAACTTATTCAGTTTACAATGTGAGGTTTCAGTGTTCAAGGTCTGCTAATACGCCGTTGCATCCTGTAGATATGAACATTTTCTGTTTGAGTTGTTTTAAATAGCTAAACTCAGCTAGAACGCTCATGCCTTGTGGTCTATTAGACTTCCACCACTGTAGGAATTTATTTATATTTTTACAATCCTAGTTTAATGGGGCATCTTACGACTGATGACAACTTCACAGAACAATGCTTCAAAGAATCCAAACCATCTCTTTAATCACTGAATTTGAGTATTTTCCAAGTTGTTTTCCTTAAAGCTTTACGTATTACTCATTCTGTGTGCGTGTTTCTGTGTGAGTGCAAGTACTGTGCAACTGTCTCACCTGCTGAATCGTACCCTCTGTACTCCAGCCTCAGCAGACCCTTCACCAGCGTCTCAAATATCTCCTTTCGGGTGCGTGGCACTCGGTAGTTCAGGTAAGCAAAAATCCCTTTCAATGAGAAAGAGAACCAGGAATATAACTCAAGTCTTGGTTGCAGAGCACAGTGGTCCTCTTTTATTCAAACCCAGGCTTGGCGCTATAATTTTGCCAAATGACATTTTGAACACAGTGACTACAAACAAGACTATATAAATAATTCAATAAAGTCATACAAGCAGGCCATTTTTTTCTTCTTCTAGATTTGCTACCTTCTTTTATCAAATATATGACCTCTTGACCCGTTCAGTCTCTACACACATTTTTCTTGCTGGTGTTGAAGGTAAGGCACTCCACAAATCTGTGAGTGTATGTCAACAGGCGTGTGTATTTTCCTCCAAAATAATCGATTAATCGTCTGTTAAAAACGTTTTGTGAGTACACAGCTAACCCATCCACAGGACGCACACTGCGCGCAGTGTTGGAGCAGACAGGTAGAGAGGCAGGGTCAGGTTAAACATCGCTGATCCTGCCTTCTTCTTCTTCTCCTTCACATAAACGAGGCGAGGCTGGCGGACGGTTAAAGATTTACTTTCAGTTGTAAAAATGGGTTTGTTGGGGCAGCAGACGGAAGCGCAACGCGCACTATGCAGCCTGTGGGTATTTGCCAATCAATGGAGAAAAGTTCACTTTGTAAGCCATCTCCATACAGGTTCAGTCAGCTGCAGTTTCCTCGTCCATGAGTCAAACGACGATACTGACACGTAGCAGCTGCGCGTAAAAATCCTTCACGCATCAAGATCCACAGTGAAAATGCGCAACAGCGTTTTTTTTTTCCCCTTCTTCTTCTTCCTTAAATTCAAAAACAAGAATGATAATTCTCGGGCATTAGGAAGAAGACTTACCGCACATGACTCAAGTTTCCTCTTCACCGCTCGACTCTTTCTGACACGGAACAGATTTTTAGTTTCCCAGCTGAAATGATGCTTCTGTCTCTCCGCTGGTGAAGTCTCGGATGTAGCGCACACTCCCACAGGGCTTTTCTATTTAAATGCAGTTCCCCTCACAGGGCAGCTGCCCCGCCTCCTCTGACGTCACCTTACCCCATGTCATAGTCAAGCCATCCTGCGTGTGTATCTCAGGTGTCCGCCTCACCTGCTTGTGATGATTGACTGCTGATAACTTTCCTGTTTCCCTCCCTGCAGTTAACCTCAATCTCGCGTTCTCAACATAATTATAAGGTATTTATCAGATATGGGTTTGACCGGTTTTTGATTATTTGTTGTTTTTGTTTTGTTTTTTTTTTTATTTTTTTTTTTTTTTTTTTGTCTTTCCTGGTACTTGCTGTTCTGTAAGTATTACTATTTGTTAAAGTTTAACAAAATGTGTATTTTTTTTTTAAACTTTGGTTTTTCCTGTATGTTTTTCCCCCCACACTGATGTTTGTCTTCCTTGTTTCCTCAGCAAAAAAAAAAAAAAAAAAGGAATACATTGTTCTTATTTGCTGAGTAGGTGTGGAGAAAATTAGGTTAAGTTTCAGTCTTTTGAAAAAGCTTCTCCATAGGTTTCATGAACTTGAAGCAGGGTACACCCTAGACATGTTGCTATGCCATCACAGGACAAACAACCATGCACGCAAGCACTGGCACCTCAGTGCAATCAAGAATAATCAATTCATATACAAGCATTTGTACTGTAGGAGGAACCCTTTTGCATGGGGAGAAAATGCAAATTTAATGCAGAAAGACCTCGGGCAGAACCTTGCAGCTGCAAGCCAAGAGTGCCAACTACTACACCACTGCCCAGCCCAAAGACAAGCATAAATATTTGCGGTATAAATCTGAAATTGTGTTGCTTGTCGCTTTCAGTGATACAGCTTGATCTGGTAAAGATCTAAAATAGATAACAAATAAAAAACCTAAAATCTTATGGATAAAATTATTGGAGATAAATAAGAAATAAATAGGACAAATCTATTTAATGTTTCCATCAGTCATGGTAGTGTTTCTTATTTATTTTCTGCAGAATTAACAAATAAATTGATTATGTGCTAATTTGTTTGTAAATGACTCACTTTACAGTGACTGTCCAACCTTTCTTTGTCTGCCTGCAAAAAAAAAAAAAAAAAATCACAGAGAAATATTAGTCATTGGCAAACTATTAGACAATAAATTAGTTTGATTCCTGAACTAAGTGTTCACAGTTTTAGAGAACAGGTGGATAACTTCTTAAGAAACTTCACCTTATTTTGTGTTTCTATGAGTCAACCATCTTTGACAATCAATCATCTTCTTCATTTTCTTTGTGTTCTTTTTTTTTCTAAGTTTTTACTCCTCTGTTGTGATTCCTGTATGGGTACATTTTTTTTTAGAAGTTGTGGTGGATAATTCAGATGGCCTCTTTCTTTCACGGTGCTGTCAGCTGTTATCCAGGAACTGCATATTTTCTATTTTACATGCTATCATTCCCACATCTTTAATGAGATAATAATTAGTTGACATAATTGCTCCCTTTAATTAAATGAACATAAAACCAACCATTGTATACCCACTCATGTTTGCTCAAATTGCATTAACACATTATGGTTGGGTGCACTGGAAGAATTTTGTATTTCTTTTAACTTTCATAGCAATGAATGCAATAAGACCCATCAAATAACAAAACCAGCAACAAAATGAAACCACTAGGTTTTTTTTTCTTAGACCAAAATAGTTGGTTTTGCTGTTGGAATAGAAATTTGGAAGATTTGACTTTAATTAAATTAGACAAGAGACTACAAGGGGCCAAATCGTTGGATATTGCATAAAAATCTATTTTGAAGTGAACAAGTTGCTCAGATTTCACTGTCTCACTTCCAAAAGATTGAGAAATGGTAAAATGACAACAATGTTAATGATAGTGGTTCACTGTACATAATCAATTTCTAATCATTTCAGGTAACATGACCTTTGGCCTCTATTACTGCTCTATTGCCAGACATAATACAATTGACCTTTTGTACAGTTATGTAAAAGTAATGTGTTATATTTTATTTTTGTTTCTTTGGGACGGTCATCAATCTGGCAAGAGATAGCCAATAGAAATTAGCCAAGGCCTGAAGTTTGGGACGCTTACATGTACTTTTTAAATAATGTGTGCTGTCTCTATTGTAATTGAATTAAAGTTATTAAGTGGTTGAAGAGTCTTGCTATGTTCACCATTCAAACGGGTCACTTTCCTTTTATTTTTGGTGCATAAAGGTCTCATCAGACATTATGAGATGGTTGTCTTTAATTTTTTTCAATAAAGATTTTTTTTATCATTATTATTTTGATACAGAATCAAGTTAAGAATAAAAATCCTTCAGTGTTGCATTGTTATCCAGTTATAAATTTGTTCTGGGTTCAAATTCTGAGCATGCATGGATTCCCTCTGGGTATTTTAGGTCCAATCATCTTAAAAACAGAAATCTTTGCTTAGCTGCCCACTCATTGGGGTTCTTGGACTTGTGATAATGAAGGGATCACTGTATGAAGTTCAAAGGGCACTAACCCTACAAGGTTAGGAGGTTATCAGGAAAGAAGGGAAATAATTCTCCATAGACAAAGGATACAGAGAATCCATATCCCGCTCTTTGTTGAGGAGATTCAACAAAGAACTGAGCCAGGACGATGGGGAACCACCGACTTTTTTGTGAAAACAGACAAAACAGGAGGAAAACTAGTGTTGAGGCTTGAGTGTGTGTGACCTATATACAGATACAAGAGAATGGACGGCATGAGGAAATGCACTCAGGTGGTAGTGAGTAACAATAAGTTTTGTTTAGTTAATAGCAACAATAATTGCAACCATTAGCTATTAACAAAATGCTGTATTTCTCATTAATAGTACTGACCTGGGGAACCACCTCACTATGAGGAAGTAGGAGAAAAAATGTCTTATGAATGCCATCTGCCTGATGCGGTCAAGTATCAAATAACAATAGTTAAAGGATCATGTTTGCACACTGATGTTCTCAAACAGCAAGCCTGTTTGTGTTTACAGGAAAATCACAAACATCATTAGACGTACTCAAAAGCCTCCTGTCCATAACTTTTAAACCTGCTGTCAGCTCCCAAATAGCAAAATGTATTGAGCACAGGGTCAATACATTTGAGATGACACTCTCACAAAATTATTATTTTTTGATTGACTGTAAAGTTAATTTGTAAACTTCAGATTGTACTGTTTAAAAAGATGACATAAAATATTCAGTTAACCCTGTTTCCCATGGATATAAGGTGCTTCTCTGCAATTTCATGTTGAGCTCACATATATACAGCACTGCTGACAATCCAGGAGGAAGATAAAAGCTTTAAAAAGGCAGGCGTTACTGTAAATCACCCTTTGACTGCATCACTCATTTACTGAATCTTATGTCACTCTGATTACTGCTGAAGGCTCTATGTCTCCTGCGGTGCAAAGGTCCAGCCTGCTCTTTAATCTGATGCCAAGGAAACGTTCAACTTAATGAAAGAACCCAAATGAGCTTGACAAGTTTCAGTGCATTTAGATCAGATGAATGAGAAACTATTATTGACTAGTTTGTGAATTTATTTTTATTTTTGAGATATGCAGAAATTAATTTTGTTATTAAGAAATAGTGAATGCATGTGTAATTACCACTGACACATATAAATGTTCAAGTCGGCCTCAGAACAGTGAAAAACCGTAGTTCGTGTGCTCTCCCCGACCACATCACGTTCGTTTGCAGTTCATGTCGATGGAGCAGGAATGCAAACTGTCTGGCCAAGTCACAAGCCTTCTCCTTGACTTTTTTCCAAACCGCGTTAGCCCATATGTAACCATGGCGGAACAAGAGGAGTGCACAGTTTTGGTTTGTTGTTTTTAAAATACAAAAATTAGTTTTGAATTACCTCCTTTTCCCCACCCCTGCAGAAAAGGCAACTCAAATCTCAAAGACAACTCCAAAAAGAATCATGGAGATATGAGAACCTCTGCTAAACATTCTTTTAATTTATCCTTTCTAAAAATGTGGTCATTACAAAGAACCTTTTTTTTTTTCTAGAAAATTATCCAAAACCCCAGGTCTGTATGAGGTGATGCGGCTCACTCACTGAAATACAACCAAAACAAAGAAGAAAACATGGAAAATTAACTTAAATTTCTTTGACTGAACCTTAGGCTAGATAATAAGCATTATTACTTTTTTCAAATTGTTGCTAAGCATGTGAAAATCCACCAAATAAAAGGCAAAAACGAACATTATTATGGGAATTGTATGTGTTGCTCAGAGTTTTGCTCCTAATTACTACTTTTTACAGTTCCTATGTTAATTTATCAGTGTGTGCCAAGTTCTTTTTACTTCCTGTTCATTTTGAGTCTTTTGTCATTTCTGGTCTAGCATCTCTAATCACTTTTGTTTTAGTCGTACCGTACTCAGTTGATTTCCTGTGTCACCTTGTTGTGTCCAGCAGTTCATTTCAAAGCGTCGCCCCTTGTTGCAGCCTGTTGTTTTTTAGACTTCCCAGGATTTAGCTTCACATTTCAATCACTTATTTGTCTGATCTTTTTGTTCAAGGCCTGTTATTTTTCTTTGCATCAGTTTCAGTTTTTTGCTTGATCTTTGGCTTTTATATATTTGGAGTTTGCTACTATGTATGAACTATGGTTTGGTAAGTCAAAAATAATCCTGCCAGCATATTGTCCTCATTCGGGTCCTACTCAGCAGCAGTTTTAATGTATTTGGAAATGTGTCCGATGTCATATTTGTAATATGTGGTGTTAAATAAATTTTAAATAAATATTTCAGAACCCCAACAAAACCCAGGGGCTTAGGTCAGGCCCCAGTAAGCCCTTGCAAAAGTCCAGGCAAGCTGACAAGTGTCCAGTTGTGATGTCGATGTGCGTGAGCAAGGACCAGCAGCAAGAGCCAAAAAATGAATTATCTTCTGGCTTAAGGGAATTTTAATTAGAACGCTGTTATCCAATAAGATCCACCCCAAAGATCAAAGGTTCTTATAAAACAAGGGCCGATAATGTTTAAAGTGAAAGAAATTACTTTAATTAGTCTTCAAATTCAGAAAAATTTCATTTTGTTTTAAACACCTCTATCTATCAGTATTATTGAATTGTCTCAATTATTCTTTTTAATACAGAAAAAGCACATTTCATTTCATCATTCTGGCTGTCTCTAGAAACAGCCTGAATAAAGAAGCTTGTAATTTTCTGATAAAGTGAGGTGCAATAAAATGAAAATAAAGTAAACATCTTATCAGGAAAATACAGCTAGTTTCAACAACTCAAGTTGATCTTTTCACCTGTTGACCTTTGATTGCTATGATTTGGTCAAGCAGTTTATGATTACACGCCTACTCCGGTTGCCATATGCACATCCAAACTGAAAGTCAGATAATTACATCATAGCAGTGACATGAGACATAAATGAGGAAACAGGAAGATTCAACTCGGCTTTAAGAAATGTCTGGGTCCACTTTACGTGAAAGCAATAAAGATTTTGCAACAATCAACATCAAAGATCTGGATCAAAGTTTATGATTGTGAATAATAGATAAAACTGGTCTGTAGCCAGAGTGGATTATACATTAATTTTTGACTGCATAAGGAAACATTTCAGCTTCATACACATCTTCATCCGAAAATTGTCAAACACTACAGTCAACATCACACAACATGTCTCATGTTTTGTAAGACATATATATATATATTTTTTTTGCAAAGCATAAAATCCAATATCTGAGTCATCCTGTATACGCACGTCTTTTTAAAAAAAATACGTAAGCGCAATATTTTAATGTTTTTTTTTCTTTCAGCGTCACACACCCAGTGAGCTGGGTGTGTTTCCAGACGAATGCCCACAGCCTGAGCGCATCGATTGGACGTGGAGCTGGTGAGCTGAGCACCTCAGCCATTTGTTTTTTAGGGATTCTCTTCTTTCACATCTGCTTTATGTTAGAGCCTTGAGGCCACCACAAAAGTCTTTCACAGTGGGGGATGGCAGGAGGGGGCCTGTCAAATACTGTAGAAACCATCAGCACTGTTGGCTGGAAGTCACAAACAATGGCGGATGTAAACTGTCAAAACCCCCCAAAAAATAAACACCAGCCCTTTTTCCCAGGACACAGAGTTCAATGTGTTTTAGGTGAGAAATAGGGATCTTATTGCCAAAATATCTGATTCATAGCAATTATTTCAAAACTTTTCGATTAGAATGAATGCAATTTATCCCCTCAGTTTAAGATGTTTTGGTTTATTTTCCAGTTTTTCTTTTTTAGTACACTTTAGTACACTCACCATCCACAGGGAAAAATTTGCATGAGCTATGTTTACTTAATGAGGTGACTGTGATTCCAGCTTCCTTCTACCACATGTCGATGTGCCTCTGGGCAAGGCACTTAACCCCAAATTTGATTGTGAGAGCGAATGGGTGAATGTGACTCTAGTATAAAGTGCTTTGAGTGGTCAAAATGATTGAAAAAGTGCTATATAAGTTCAGTCCATTTACCGTTTAATGACTTTTACAGGCCCTACAATGGATACATTGATATTGTACAAATTATTGCTGCCATTTTTAAAATGACTCTAATATTAAAAGATCAACATTGTTATATAATAATTTCTAGAGTCTTGGATTGGTAGCTATTTTAAGTTTTGCAACTACATAAAAACTCTCCTAATTCTGTGGTTTAGAATTTTTACTGTTGGTGAAAATTCCTGCCAGCGACTTATTTCATTAGAGAAAGTCCTACCGCTGTCAAGTTGTGCAATTTTCCATGACACGTGGTGAAAGGAAGTCTTACTCATGAATAAAATATAGTTTAAAAGTGAACTGTAAAAAAAAAAAAATACAGGAATGTTTTGAGAAATCAGACATAGAATAAAATACTGAATCCATCCATAAACAGTGTCACTCACAAGAACAAGCTACCAGCAGTAATGAATTGACACATTTACTTTGACATAGTTAGGTACGGCAAAAATACACAAAAGTGAAGGGATGAATTGGCTCACACATGCTTAAACATTTTTTACATATCTTCTTTTACCATGGGTTCTATTTAAGATGAGTGTAACACAGAGACAACTCTGATTCACTACGACGGGAACTATTGGGGGGATCTTTTCTTCTTGAAGTTTGTCCAAAAATATTTCTTCACAACAACCATTTTAATCAATAAGCCATGTTCAGTTCAGTTCAAATTACATTAACCCCCCCAAAATAAAAATAAAACACAACCAATGCTGGCACACTTAATTCTTCATAAATGAAAAAGCGCATCGATATAATTGTCAGACATGACAAATTTGAAAAAAAAATTACAAAAAAAAATATACGATAAGTGAATAAATATGTAAATACCAGAATGACGTTACTACATTTAATTTCATTTATTTTTTGTTGTTGATATTTTAACGATTTTCAGGTTTTTGTAGATTTTGACTGTTCTGATCTTCTAAATACAATGATCACCTTGGTGGTTGAAAGCGCCCCGCCCAGCCCAGCCCAGCCCCACCCAGCCCCGCCCATACCTCCAGGGCTCATGAAATCGGATCAGGATACTTTCTTTAAGTAGGACAGTTCCAACATCTGATCTGCAGTCACATCTCTATCCTGCTCACACACACACACAGACCCAAGTTTCTCTCTCAGTTCCTTGTGAATCACTCCCAGATGTGTTTGAGGGGTTCTAGACTCAGATATTGCAACACAAAATGACGTCAAAACAGACCTCCGTATGAGTATTTCTTTCCATTTTTTCATCACTTGTGTGAATACCCACATTTACTCAGTCAAAGTCTGTCTTGGTTAATTTTTAGTGATCATTATTAATGATCTTGGTTGTATAGATAAAAGGAACTGGACAAGTAAACAGAAAGCAATAAAATGAAAGCAGTATTAGTAATAAAATCTATAATTTAGAGTGCAAGTATCTTATCACATCTTAAGTGTACTTTTACCTGAATGGACTATTCAATTTCATTGGTTCTTAAAGGAATTTGTATTATCAAATGTAGATTGAGACACTAAAGTAACTACAGTAAAAAATTATTTAATTATGTAGTGCAGATGAAGTTTCAGTCATAAATATGGACTATGTTTTATATACCACCCCAAGAGGGAATCCCTCTTAAGTGTCCACAGGAGCAAATGACTTTTTTGCAAAAGTATTTACACACATTCAGTTTGATGTGCCTTAGTATTCAGCCCAGTTACTTTGCTACCCCTAGATAAAATCCTAAGTAACAGCCCTCTGAAGATACTTAGTCAGTAGCTAGAGTTACCTGTAATGTAATTTCTTAAGCTTCTCCAGAACTTTGTCTCCGTTCTTTGGTCTTCACAATATTCTCCACAGAAAAGATTAATTTACAAATAGTTGAACTCCATTTGTTAATTATGGGGTTAAGCGATCATCCCCAGAAGTTTTCATTTAATATATGACATTTCATTTGAAGGTGACAGAGAAGATGTTACCGTACGCAAAACAACTAACATTTTTCAGCATTTTAGTTGTGAAAAAAGAAATCTCATTCTACTGCACAAATTGACATCGCTCCATTGTGGTTTCGTCCTCATAAAACCTTCTCCTATGTATATAGGAGAAAAGCTCATTCATGTCATCTTCTTAGCTGACCTTTATCCCCATTTAAACTTTAACAACCTTTCCCCAGACGTTTTACCACTGGCACATGCGCTTCCGGTTACGTGTAGGCTGCTGATACTGGATGCCGTGATTTCCAGTAAACTGGTACACAGACTGGTAACTATAAGTTGTTTCATGGTCAGGGTGTCACCGATTTGAAGTCACTGTTTGGAGGTTGTTAAGGAAAGATTTGAGCCAGACAGTAATTTTCTTTTTCTTAACCCATGGAGGTGAGTAAGTGAAGTCTCAGACAGCGGAGGCAGCAGAGCTGTTTTGTTCAGAGCCGTGGTCACTCTGGCTGGGTGGTGCTCCGATTTGTGTGGGGTGAGGGGTACGCTGCAATGTTATGTCGGATCCAGTGAGAAGGAGAAAAATTTGTATTACATCATGACGGCTTGGGCACTCCACCCATCCCTCTTAGTTTCCCCATCTCCCTGTTTCTGTTCCTCCCAGAGTCCCCCACCCACTTAGCTTTGCGGTGCTGCTGTGTGTATGTTTTTGTTTTAGTGCTACGGACACAGACATTGTGTCCCAGCTGTATCTGCTGTCCTTCGTGTCTCAAAAGAATGTATCTCAAGATGGAATACCTTCATCTGTCACTGCAGTTTTGCGCAAACGTTTTCTTTCTCTTGCCACAACTTCACCACGTTTCTGCCATTTGCTTTGTGTCCGTCTACATCACTTCTAACCTAAGCCTCAACAAAACATCCAGGCATTTTTTTTTCTAGCATTTTCTTCTTTTTTTTTTCTTTTTGCTGAGTCGCTTTAAATGAGTTAGGTTTTCTTTCCAGTGTTTGCAGAAACAAGTAAAACAGAGACTGGAGGCACACCCTTAATTACAGACGAACACAAATTTATTGGCACCCCTGGTAAATATGGCTAAAAGCACAGATTAATCTCAAACTTAGAACTGACAAAAGAAAAAAAAAAAACCTTTTTGACAAAGGTTTTATTTACTTACTTCGCAGAACAAAACCGCAAAGTGCTTTCTAAAAAAAAAAATCATAAAAATCAAAAACACAAAAACTGAAGGACATAAAGATAACACTGAAACAGCATAAAAAGAGAACCAAAAATCCTACTGCCCAAATCTACGTAAAACAATATCTCATTAAATTAGTCTTCAATCTGAGCAACTTTTAACAAAAGCATCACTGACACAATTAATGGTAACCAAAAAAAATCATTTTCAAATAAACATAATTCAAACCCTTTTTAATTCATATAGGTGAGAACTTGTAGTTGATCTAGAACACTAATTGGTAATCCATCAGGTGCAATACTGATGGAGATAAAACGTCTTCGGAGCCGCGCGTTAGAGGGCTACAGCAAGGAGTGCTATCTTGGGTCAGCATTATAAACTAGTAAAATGTTATCTACATGCAAACAATTCCTTGGAAGTCATGGATGAAAAAAAAAAACACTTCTCTGCCCCAACATCACATTTCTAAACACGTGGATCTTTAACTGAAAATGTAACCATAGGCCAAATTAGTCCTTTTCTGTATTCTCCAGTGAATGTAGCCTTAAGCAAATAATTAATATGTTGAAGGGTCTGTGGTGATGCAAGCCTGCAAGCCTTCAAAGTGCTCATTTGGTTTCTTAAAGGGAATCTTATTTGAGTGCACAGTTCCACAAACGCTTTGAAATACCTGTGGATTTTAAACAAAAATCTGATGGAAGTTGTCAAAAAGGGGAAAAGGAGTCAACGCTCAAATGATTCACTAGACACAAAATGAATCTTTTGCCATTACCAGAATTTAATCTTGTGGACTGAGCTGAAGAGACAAGAGCATAAAAAAGAACCAAGGAATGAGGATGATTTAATGAGATGGTGGAAAGAGAGATGCCTCTTTATTCCCAAGCCTGGGGAAATTTCCAAAGAAAGACTAAGTGAGAGCATAATTGTAAAAAATTGACATACAAAGTAGTGGCAATTGTATCACCAGAGATTTAAAGCAATTGTTTCCATATTTTATTTATTTATTTATTTGGCACGGAAAGTGAAAATTTTGTTTTTCTAAAATTTCAAGACTAAGCTACTGCAATAAATGCATACATTTTTTGCAGCTGCAAAAAGTGTCTGCATTAAAATGGTTAATATAGTTTCAGGGTTTTCATTAATCTTAACTAAGGTACCAAACCTTTTTTTCCACGTCTGTAAATAAGCTGCATGTACACGTATATGCAGAATGCGATCATTGACTGCAAATTTAAAAAGCTGTATCTCAAGCTGAGCTTAGAAAGCTAAAACTGATTCATGCTGATGTTTCCTTCTGGCTCGTTTCTCTGTGAGCCGCATATTTGCTTCGATGGGAAGAGATAAAATTAAATGAAGCATTAAACTGTCAACAGTGTTATTAATACAATAAAATTTCTGATGACAGAACAAAACTAATTAAATGTTTGAGACTGATTCATGAAATGAAAGCAAATTTTTACAGTAGCTACTATTTATTACACAGGAATAAAAAAAAAGTTTAGGACAGATGGCAATTAGACAATCAGATGGCAATTAGACTGAGTAACTAGGTGTAACAGGCGTTCTAAAGAACATTTCAGCAGAACATAAGTGCATAATAAAAGATATATGTGTAATTAGGTCATTTTCACAGTTTGATTCTAACATGGGTTTCCTAATTCTTGAACTCATAGCTCATAATTGCAATAAAAATGGGAGAGTCTAGTTTTCTGCTTAGCAGGTCGTAATATAAAACATTTCCCATGTAGTTGTGACTAAGAGCAATTTGAAATTCTTCCGTTAACATGAAGAAAGAAGAGAAATCAAAAGATGACTTTAATTTCCCTGCCACCTTATTTTAACAATCTGAGCTTATCATCAATGAACGTCATAAGGAAACATGAAGTGATCTCTTAAGAGCTCACTTTGGACAAATTGTGCCATCTTCTGGTCAAACACGGCAAGTGAATGTAGTCAGATCCCAGTCACATGAAGAAAAGCTTCCTGTATCTTTTTGTCAGGATTTTCTCTTAACAGTTTCTATATTGACAAAGTTAGAAAAACATTTCGTTGCACAACTTACTTTGAAAAATGCAAAAAGAACTGTCATGTGTAAGGAATACTTCAAGGTTACTAGCCTATATGTATTAATAAAATAAATATAGACTAATAGTTTAAAAAAATATTTTAAAAAAATATATATTTTAACAATCAATCAAGTTTATTTGCATAGGACAGTTCAGCAACACAGCTGTTCAAAGTGTTTTCATTTCATTTATACTGAGACATTTCATTTATATAAAATGTCCCTTAGAATATCATCGAAACACTTTTTCCAATAATTTGAATCAAAATATCCCAAACTCTGCACTAAATGATCATTCCAGTCATTTATTTCTACTAAGTTTGATAGCTGACTGTAAGTCAGCTATCAACTGACTGACATAGGCCGAATTAGTTCTTTTCTCTATTCTCCAGTGAATGTAGCCTTAAGCAAATAATTAATATGTTGAAGGGTCTGTGGTGATGCAAGCCTTCAAAGTGCTTATTTGGTTTCTTAAAGGGAATCTTATTTGAGTGCACAGTTCCACAAATGCTTTGAAATACCTGTGGATTTTAAACAAAAATCTGATGGAAGTTGTCAAAAAGGGGAAAAGGAGTCAACGCTCAAATGATTCTATGCTTTGCATTTCAATTCTACATAGGAGCAATTAAGAAAACCATCCATCCATTATCTAACATTATTGATTAAGCGGGTGAGATTGTGAAAGGTCCTGGTGGGTATCTCTGGCGGTCAGTAGTGGAGAGGCGGGGTTCACTCTGGACACGTCACCAGTCCAACCCAGATCAATAATATAGTTTTAACTTAAGGCCGCATCATGACCAATACAAATTTGGAGACTAGTTTGACAGTCGTTCAACACACAATCTTTGAAACTCGCCGCAAAGTTGGCGAGTCTCATGGCTTCCTTGACCTCCAAGCTGCAGTGTAGGTTGGTAATGATCGTATATTTGGTCTTGAAAAATATCAGTTTACCAAGTCAGAGTTTCACCTTTTGCACTAAATTACTGATAAAGTTTTTAAATGATGTTTTAATTTACAAAGATTTATCAATGGATAGCATGCAGTCTCATAACTACTATAAGTTAATCTGGTCATGTCATGATGTAAAAGAACAAGCCTTAAGTTCATCTTTATTTGTTTTGAATGATTTATTATTCAGACGCCAGTAGGGGATTTGCTCCCTTGTGCAGTTACTTGGCAGAATTCAATTTCTTCCCATCAATCCAGCTCAGTTCTTGAATACACAATGAAAAACAAATATATCGAAATGAACCACTTCAATGCTAATGTGCAGTGTAGCTTGTTTTGCATTGCAGTAGTCTGTCGCTGCACCATAAATCCAAAGTATTAATAGAAGCAACTCACTTAAAATCGATTTGAAGCAGGACAACATGAAAATTAAGGAATTAAAATATAAAAACAATTCACAAGTCATATTTGAAAACACAATAACACACTCTTTCAAATAGTAAAAAACAAAAACCCAACTCTTCTGCCAAAAGCAAGCACACTGCATGTTTAAGGACATTATCAGTCATTCACCAAGCTATACTCTGCATGCTGACAGAGAGAAGCACTACATCAGTAAATCTATCAGCTTATTTAACATTACAACAACAACAAAAAATTATAAAACTGCCATCTGAGTATTTTAAACTAAAAAGGGAGTCCCATTTTAGTAAAGGAAGCAATGTAAAGTGACAAATCTTTGCAAAGACCAGAGAATATATTTAACTTCCAAACACCATTGCAAACAATGGAACCAGGTCAGTTAATTCCAACACACTCACAAAGAGACATCAATTAAACAAAGCATCTTATAGGTCACAAATTAAAATTGCTTATGCCATTTTTTTTTATTTAAATTGCACATTGAGTTGGTAGGCCAAGGAAGAAAACTACCTAAAAGATGGACATATGAAAATGTCTGATGGGAAGTGTAAAATTGCAATGGCGTCTCATGGGGGTGGATGAGCCAGCACTCTCAGATGGTCCTCATTCCTCTTGGCCTCTCAAGGAATTTGCAGGGAAGTAGAGGAGGTAGAAGAGGACAGGAAAGTAAATTAGCAACCATGTAGGAGATGGGTGGGAAGGGAAGTACACGTTTGGGCTGGCCTCAAAAGCCTGACGGTGTTAAAACATTCATGTCCCGAGGTTTCAGTTTGTGGGGCCGTGGAGAAACCCTCTTAGACTCAGTGTCCGAGATTTCAATCTTGGGGGGCATGAATTTGGCAGGCTCCTCCACCCTTTGGCTCATCTGAGTGTTGGTGCCATCCATCGTAGAAGACTTATGCAGGCCGAAGTAGGACTGCAGGGAGAAGCCTGGAAAGATGCAGCAGATTTTGATTAATAAACAGACTATTCAAGTTTAAAAGAAAGAGCTAGAGTTATTTTTTAATATTTGTTGTTACTGGAAACAAGCAATTGCCTGTTGATGTTTTAATTAAATGTTTACTACATATAACACAGGTTCTGTTTTAATTTAGCTTGCCAATTCACAATTTCTTTATTTCTTGTAACTTGTTTACATCTAGGGCCTTCCTGTTTCCACATGCAACATAACAAGCCATTTTATTCCTATGTACTTTAATTTTTTGCACCCACAAATGCAGGTGCGAATTGGGTAAACGGCAGATGTACTTTATATTTTAATATCAGCAACAACAAACATTATGACAAGATATAATTAAGAACAATGATTATATAAACCGTTAGATTTGAATAACTAAGAACACTGAAAAGCAATTAAAATATTTCTCACTTAAATATGTGATTTTATTTTATCTCCAACTCTCCAGTGATCTTAAGAGACGGGTCCATTAGACCCTGAGAGCTTTTTACCCCATGCATACGCTTTTACAAGGTTTTTATTTTTGCGTGGCTTTGGGAACTGCTGGTCTGACTGGTTTATGTTGTTTCAGGTGCTAAAACATAAACCTCACCACCAGTCTGATGATTTATATCACTCACTGTGTACAAATGAAGTATTTGTCATTCAATATTTCTGATGAGGGATACATGAGTAAAAATCTGGCTTCACAGCTGCAGGTCGTGTCATTATGATAGTTAAATCATAATATCTCAAGAGCTAGCATCACAGTTAAAACAACATTGTTCCCATCCACAATGTCGAACAGTACATTTAACGCTCCCACCTGTGCTGGTGTCAGAGCCTGGGTCCGTGGGGGACTTGTGGACCACAGACCGGGTTCCAAAGAAGTTCCACTTATCTGGACCTCCTCCTCCTTCGTTTCCTCCCATGTCTATGTAAGGGTCAGGTCTATTAGGCTCAGGTGCAGTAATATAATGGGTCGGATTCAGCTGGAACCAGTTCCTGGATTCCCACAAACCAAAAATATAATTTTGAAAAAAACAAAACAAAAAAACAAACAAACAAACAAAAAACAAGCAAACACAGGAGCCATATTCAAAGTTTTTTTTCTACCACTTTAATATTCAGGTTCAATTAGTTATGTGTAATTGCGAAAATAAGCAAAATATTTCACAGACAAACCTCACCTGCGACTAACAGCTGGTGATGAGACAGGAGTAGCACTGGGGGTAACACTGGGGGTGACTGTAGGCGTGCCACTTGGGGTCGATTGTGCAGATGTTGAAAGCCTGTCCTCCTTGAAGTCCCCCGGCATTCTCAACTTCTACTCAGGAGAGCAAAAAAAAAAAAAAAAAAGACACTCAATTAAACCTGCTAATCTCTCAACAACCTTAAACGTGAAAACTATACATCTTTTAACAAGTTCGAATCAAGGATGTTAACAAGTTAGATGGCGGCGCAGCACCGATCCTATTTGGAAAGCAAACATTACTGAGTACACAATGCAAAAGGGCAGAGGTCGTTTAACTGGGCACTCAGGACAAAACTGATGATAATGTGCGTCATAGTCACTTGTTGTGGTGTCAGGCATGGGGCTAAAGGGGACATGACTGACATGAAAAAGGAAACAATAAACCACTTGAAAAAATTCAAACACATAAAGATAAAAAAAAATATGTAGCAGGTTCTTTATCAAGGTAATTCTTTTGAATACAACAGAAAATATTGGAAAAACATTGCGCTCAAAGTTACTTAGAATAATCATGGATTATTCAAAACAACTGTACATTGCGTTTATCTGATTTTTAATTAACTCATATTTAGCCCTGTCGCAATAATAAATGAGTCAATTCATGCATGATAAATTAAACAAGCCTAATAATTTCCAACAATTTTGCCTCTTGAAAAAAAACAAAAAACATGCGACAGCAATTACTATCACATGTCCATCCACCCAAATAACACATGACCAGCCCTCCTGTTCAGTTTTGCTTTCAGAACAGCTATGCAAAAAAAACAAAAAAACAACTGACATCATGGTGCATCCATGATGCACCACACTGAACTTCAAAACAACTGGTTTTCTCTCTATATTTGATTCATTAATATCCGGCAAACTTAATATTTCTGGTTGCGTATACTGAATGGCCAGGTATATTTTACTTTGTTTTTTTCACTGAATACATAGCTTATCCAAGATGCCAATGTCATCAGGGTAAAATTGTGATCATGAAAGTCATTCTCATTGGTCAAGCTGCTCTCCCATAGACTTCTACAGTGCCATATAACAGCAGGGGATGTCCTTGATCCTGGAGACTATCTAGTGTTATTTCCCCAACCCAGAACTAATCTGCCCCTTTTAGCATTAAAGAACAACCCCCTTTCCTTAAACATAGACAAATGCCAAGACCATCTTGGTACATAATTCTTGGTACATAACAATCAGGGATTCACACCTATTGTCCAATCATGTCTCTCTTCTCTGATCAGAACCGACCCACTGTTAGCCAGAGCAGACTTGGCAGACTCCTTTGACTCTGTATTCCTGTTCTCACCTTGCAAAGTTTTAATACATTTCTCATTTCTACTCATCCAGACTCTTGTAACAAGTAATTTCTTCCATGACCGCCAAATGAAATAAATATTATGTGACATCGCAGCAGCTTATCAAAACAACCAGAGTGTGACATTTATAAGGTTTTCAATGTCCATATGACTTATACTGCTGCAAGTCAGAGAAAAGAAATGCAAACTAGCACAGTAACATCCCCTTATTATAACACCCCCAAAATAACATGATTTCTACCTTCATACGTTTTCTGTCCTATATAACAAATACATTAAGTTTACATAGACAATAAAAGGAGCACAACTAATCTCCAGAAAACAACATTTGAAGGGTAAATGTGAAGCAGAAGCTAAACTAACCTTATACGTCTTCTTTTTTTAACATTATCAATTGGTGGATAGTCTGCGTTGTTTCAGTCTGCGTTGATGATGGTCATTGATTTCAAAGCGTTTCTAAATATTTGAGCCACAGTACGACAGTCAGGTCGTAGTAACAGCTTGTAGGAGACCACATGAGCGATCGACGGGCGGTTAACTATTGTTACAAAACTGTGATTACTTAACCAACAAATATTCGTCTTTAATTAATCAATATCGTCCAAGTGATCTACTGTGGCAGAACAGAATTAAAGAGAGAAACGCCTGGATACAATAGTCCGTTGGCTCATGCTAGCACTAGCGCTAGCGCTGCTACGTAGCTCGCCAGTTTGCTATGCTCGTGGCCTCCTTTTGTAAAAAAAACGCAGAATTCTAGGAATAAAGTGAAGCTAAAGCAGGACCGACCTTTTTATGATGAGCTTTCTTTGACGCCGCAGTTCGATAGCTCGCTTCATTTTGTCCATAATTGCTCGTTTCGGTGCAGGATTATGTCTTAAAAACACGACGATGTCAGCGTTGTACACCGAAAACGGCCTCGTTTTGGGAGGAGCGCGATGATTGGCTCGTTTCGCGGAAAGAGGAGGCCTCGCCTCATACGAAGGGCGTTACCTAGCAACAGCGCTGATAAAGCGTAGAGCCCGTTGCGTAATTTGTTTATCAGGATGTTGTTCGCTGTTTGGTTCACTTAAACGGCATCACAGCACCTTTGCTGAACAGCTAATATATAATTTCGCAATAAAAGTGTGTTTTTGAGGAATCTGCGCATCAATGCTGTTGCAGAAAAGGGAGAATCCGACTGTGTCAGGTGTTCTAGCAGCAATATTAAGAAACAATGTGGATCTGGAACAAGTTGACAGCTGGTCAAAAGGAATCTAGCAGTTAAAATTAGACCTGTAAACAGAACAATTCTGTCCACAAAACCACGCAGTAACAGGCACTCTGTGAATGTCAACTGTTATCACTCATTTGGGAGACATTGGGAGATTTTAGTGCTTAGTAAAACACTCCAATGCTTAGTAAAACATTTTATTTCCCATTGTTCTTTGCTACATCCTACAAGGGTATCTACACTTTTTGAATGTTCAATAAATAACATGTTTCCAAATGAAATGTCTTATATAAGGCAATTTATACTCACCATGCTGCTTTCAACTATAAAAGGACCATTATTTTTCTACACCAATAAATGTAATTGTATTTTAATGGGGGTTGATATAGCACACCAACACAAAATTAAATCAAATCTGCACTTGATTTGCCTACGCCATCCCTATTGAGTGACTTTACTGCCCCTATAGACATGGACAATTCTAGACATTGACACAGTTTTATATTACAACTAATTAATTGGGGTGCTGCATGTTCAACTTCAGGGATCCGCTTTTGGCTCTTTGACTCATAATAAAATATTTGCTTTTTTTTTTGTTTTTGTTTTTGTTTTTTAACAACCATATAAAAAATCATTGATAGCCCACACCCACCACCTGGTAAATATGCCCTAGAACTGCCACTGCCTGTAGGAAATTTTGTCTCAGACTCTAGAGCTGTTACAGTGATGTCCTTGGCGATGTGGCACAACACAACACAATTTATTTGATGACGCTGCCACCACCATGTTCTACCATGGTGGTTGTGTACATGTAGGTGTACCAGACTTTGCAAATTGCATTTTTCAAAGAAACTGAAAACTTTATAGCCTCATCTTTTAACTTCCCATTTATGCTTAAGTTCAGGGGTGCCAAAGTCCAGTCCTCAAGAGCAACAATCGTTCAGCCTTTGGATGCTTCCTCACCCCAGCACTCCAGTCAACAGATGACTGGCTTGTTTTCTTTCTGGGAAAACAAGCCAGGCATCTATTGAGCTGCATCATTAGCAGCTCAATAGATGCCTGCTAAGGAGTCCTTTGTTTGGTTCAGGGGTTTTAGCCATGGCACACATCTTTTGCAAGATAATAGCCCTCATGGACTCATTGACCATTCTGATCTATTCTAATTTGTGTTGTTCTTTTAGGTAAAATCTGAATGAAAAACATTGAAGTGTGTTGTAATTTGAAAAATATCAAAAACTCAAGAGTTATGCACATGTTGGAAGAAGTAATGATTCAGGCTTGGACTTGCAGTAAAGTGAGGAAATGCAATGCCTTATTTTACATAAGTTTTGACCCTCTTTCCATAGAACTCTGTGCAATGACGCTACTGTATTGAATTATTTTTGCTTTTTCAGATTGTTGTGGTGCTCAGGGATAAATACTGCTGCCCACATTTGTTCAAACTTACTGGCAGTTTGCCATCAGCTACTCTGTGGAACTGGGTCTCCTCAGCAGTGAGGCCCTTGTGGGGAGAATAAACAGCCTCAGTCAGTCCTGCCTGGTGCTCAAACTTCTGAAGGTTTTCTTGGGATTGTCCTGATTGCAAATGGAAATACAGAGAAAGAGTCAGATAGTTACATGTTCTCTTCTGTTGCTTCACAGATACTCTTAAGATGGCTTAGAAATGTATGTGATATTCAAAGGACAGCATGTATTTGGAAACAGAAGCAAATAATTTTTAAATGCCTTCAGTTGACTTACTTGACATAAGGGAACTCATCAGTGAGCTGGCTTTGGCCTTAACAACAAGGACTGGGGACTTGGGTGGTAATGATGCTTCGCATGTTGTTATCTTGTCACCACTCTCACTTACCTAATATCACAGGTTTATCGGTTAAGGACAAAATTAGATACTAATTCCTTTCTAGAACACAAAGTGAGCAAGAGCATTCAAATATGCACGACCAGTTTGGCATGAGTTCAAGCAAAGAATATTAAAGCTAAAAACTATCTGGGCTTAGAAGTGTGAACAAGGAAGGAGCACCTCTTTGTTCCTGAACCTGTGCCGAGGGATGAGAGGGTCTTTCCAGAAGTTGTTTACTGTCATGTCCGCAGGAGGGTGATGCATGGGGATATCCATGTGCTCATCGTAGCTGATGTTGTGGCGAGCTATTCCAGCGGGAGATGATAAGGCAACACAGAGGCCAGCCATGCCAGACTCAAGTGCTGAAAAATGGCAGCAAACAAGACAAAGCTCAGCGTAAATAGATACAGATTCAAGTCTTTATGAAAGTTAATGTGTCGTTTCTAATTACCTGGGATGTCTCCTTGGTCTCTGGCCATTTTGACACCAAAAGAGGGGGTATTACCACAAAAGACAGAAGGATGGCTCTCTGCTCAGTGTGACACACCTGCAAACACACACAGGCACACTGTGTGGTTGTGAGTGCAATAATCTCAAGTGGTGTATGTATTACAAAATAAATCAAACGCTATTTCTCTTCTTGAACCAACCTGAGTAGTGTTTGATCAGCTCTAGCTCAAACTCTAAACCTGGGACCTTTCTAGCATAACAACATAATGTTTGAGCTGGAATGTGTAAATAAAAATTAAGAATGTATAATAATATAGGTTCATTCTATATAGAAATTTTATCATTGTGAAATGTGAATATTTTTTTATTAATTCCTATTATCTTTATGTGCACTTATTTGGTTTACTGCAATAAGAAAGTTCATTATTTACTCCATTTTAATTAGCTATATATATCTAACAAACTTTCTGTTGTTTTTTATCACTACGTGACTAAATAATAACAACATTCAGTTGCAACAGCAAAACTGTTTTCAAAAAATTGAATTTGTTGTATTGTTGCAAATGAAGTCTTGAAAAAAGTTGTTTCCCCACTCTCATTGTGTCGCAGCCTCTCTTTTAGATAGAGAGTCAGAAAAGGACAAATAATTATTGATAGTCAGGAATAAGTAATTCTCTCTTGAGTGAACACAGAGCAAAGCTTGCCTTGTTGGACCTGCTTTAAATAGAACTGCAGAGTCTGGTTACTGTCCAGCAGTGTCATTAATATGAATTTCAGTCAGAGTCACCCGTATCAGCCTCCCTCAGTTTTCTGCAGAGCAAAAGTGGATGTGCTCAAGCAGACTGTTGTCTATTTGGACACAATTATTTTTTACCCATTTAACAGTAGAAGCACATTTTAATCTTCAGGAAAATCCCATGTGAATTCTCCAGTTTTAAACAAAATGTTTAATTTTAGATATCTGAATAATTAACACTCAGAACTTTAATGTGTAATGACACATTCAATGACTTCTTCCATGAGCAGAGGAGCAGCCAATGCGCACATAAAAATATAAATTATGAATATGAACTATGAATTAAATATATTTGGCATGAATTCTGATCTTCTCTATGATGACATGATTACAACTTCCTTGAATTTAGACTAAAATCCATTTCTTTCTCAAATAAGAAAAAAAAAAATCCTACGCAACCTGCAGACTTCTTTAGGCTTAATCTGATTTGCTATCAGAGGTAGCCTGTTTTATTATTCTGCTGCTGCACAGACAGCTGACTTGTTCACGTCATAAATAAAGGAAGCCACTTACAGTGACTTGCAAAAATAAAACACACGGAAGCTATCGTAAAGGTGCTACAGTAATAGCTTGTTATTCTGCAAAAGCCTGAGTTCAAATGACAAGAATCCCTTTTATCCTTTGCGTTCAAAGTCTTGTCAGCAGATTCAATCCTCATTTGTATGTGTGTCTGTAATCGGTCCTGCACTTTTTATAGGTTTGCATGAGTACGATGCATGTTATAACACTCACCCTTCTGTCAGTTTGTTAAAATAACTCAAAGGCGCTGATTTCTGTGCCAATGTCCCGTCGATCCCCGCAGCAGCAGCAGATGGCAGGAATGAAACCTGCGTGTTTGTTCACCGGTTAGTTGGTCCATGACTTTTGGTCGAACAGCAAACAGAGACTGAACACGCGGCAGCAGTGGATGGAGCCTACCTTCTCTCTTCCTCTCCCTGTGTCTGTTTTCGGTGGCAGAAATGACCGTCTGAACCTGGAAGCCCCTGCAGGGGAGGATCGGCGCGGGATGAGGGGCAGAGGAGAGTGAAACGACGCTGCTTTGGTTTACAGCTCTTAGTTTTTATGCAGTCTGTAAATGGAGGACAAGTGTCATTAACCCGAGATAAATAACTAGGCCATCAAAGCAGTAACATAAGTCACATAAGTAAGGAGTGAATAGAGTATATATATATATATATATATATATATATATATATATATATTATATATATATATATATATATATATATATATATATATATATATATATATATATATATATATAACATAATCCAGATATATATATATATATATATATATATATATATATATATATATATATATATATATATATATATATATATATATATATATATATATATATATATATTCTGATATTCTGGTGTTCTGGTTGAACACCGAAGTGTTCAACCAGAACACTTTCAGTTTAGTTTGAGCTCCAACTTTAGAGGCAAATTTCTAAGACAAATCGAACACAGCATTATGAAAGAAGTAGCCAAGAGCCTCATGGTGACTCTGGAGGAGCTGCAGGAATCAGTAGGTTATGACTAATAATCTTACGCAGCAAAAACTCAGCAGATTTAAGCATACATTTATTCCACACTTTTCAGATTTGTATTGATAAGAGTTGTGAATCCATGGCTGAAACATTGAGCTTGTTTATTTGTGACCCTCGAATGACATTTGGAGAATGAAACTTATTTCCAAAGTGACAGTGAGTTTCATGTTGCAATTAGTATGAAATGTAATGCTTAGTATTTAATCCTGATGCCAGTGTTAAGAGAAATTATATGTTTGTGTGTGGGTGTGAAGGTCAGCAGCCAATGGGAGTGAATGAAGCGGTGCCACCCCTCGCAGGGACATGAGCAGGAACATGTTGCGTTGGTTGGTCATTGATCCCCTAAATGTCCACACGCAGCTCTGGTGTCAGCTGTTCATTGAGGTTACCCTGGAAAGCAACTCCTAACACTCAATGAAAGATATTCTGAGCATGCCCGAAAGCACCTGACATGGCAAGTGACGTAACGCAGTTCCATTATCTTGTATTTGCAGCCTTAAACCACAAGGGGGAGCTGTTGTTGCATGACCCAACCGTTTCAGGTGTCAGAAAAATTCAAGAATCAGTAACTTATTTGATTTCTTTTCTTTTTTTTTATTAGAAAAACAGCCATGAAACGCAATAATAAAAATAAAATAGTTTTCATAAAAATGTCTTACTCCACAACAGTGGCACAAAAAAACATGACATTCAGCATTGTTGTGCTGCATACACACACATTTGCATAAATAAAAACAAATATATATAGTCTAATATCCTTGGGCTTCAGCAATCTATATAGTTTAATATCCTTTGGCTTCAGCAGTCTTTATTGAAGGTACATTTGTTGCTGGAGCTGAGGGGAAGTTCTCTTTTCAACATGGAGAGTCAGATCTTAGCTGTGGTGCTGCTGCTGACTGAGCTGCTACTGAGACTGGTGGGCTTGGAAGTGGAGGCGGTCTTTCTCCTTCTACATTTGACAACAAAGCAAACAGGATTTTATTTAACGCAGGGTGCAATTCACTCTGAAACTGAAATAAAAGAACAGTAGGTGTATGGAAAAAGGCACACAGATTTATGTCATACTCACAAGACTCTGGTAAGCATCTTTTTCACAATTTGAAGTTCAGGGTTCAGACAGTAGCGGCCGTTTACACTGGTCACACTGTGGGAATAGAAATAGAGAGATTAGCATAAAATTGAACAGAAGAACAAACATTCAACCTCTCATTAACATAAGTGCATAGATTGTGAGTCAAAAATAGTACATTTGCAAAGACGATTTTAACTTAAAAGATGTAACTTACACAATCTCAACTTTATTACAGAAGATAGATGCAGGGTAAATCTGGATGTCCCTTATGTCAGACTTTGAGAAGACACCATTTCTGACACGCTGACAAAGACAGCTCTGTCCTGGTTCATTCACTAAAAACAGACAAAAATAAAGTTATTACTCCAATTTGACAAATTCTTACAGTTTTTGAATTTCAAAAATGCTAATCATGAGTAGAAACTTACGTTGAGCTTTAGAGATGCAGATCGCAACGGCCAGGAGCAGAAACACCTTCATGATGCCAGACATCCTTGGTTTCTTAGTTGAGAGAGAGCCGGTGGTCAAGATGAGAAAGCAGCAGGTTTGTTGACTAAAGAGCTGTGAAGGATAGAGGCAGTGGAAGCCCTCTTTAATACGGTCGAGAGATGCTTACATCATCTCTCCTGTGACAAAAGGGAAATTTTTCAGACTGGAAAGTGAAACCCTGAAACCCACAAGGAAAAAAAAAAACAACTTCCGCTCATCCTACTCCCTCCTGCGCTCAATTTTGTGTTTGAAATTGGTCAGTATTGGGCAAATAAAAACTAAATTGACCAAATGCATGATTATAGCACTGAGAAAAACATATGTTGGTAAAGACTGAATCAACAGGTATATAGCAAATATATTAGATATTACATTTAATTATACATGATGTAAAGACACAGGATCGAATTACATTCAATTAGAAAGCCTATAACTAGAAATCAACATTAATCTCTTCTTAATTAGTGTTTTGTTTAACTCAGAACTTTATTAATCAGTGTCATGGAAAAGGAAAAAAAACTATTTCTATTTCTAAGCACTGTTCAGATAAAATCACTCAATCAGGTTCAAACAAGATACATTTTCAAGTCTTTATATTTCTTGCTGTGCAATCAGGAAAATCAAATCAAATTTATTATTTGTAAAAGGTGAGATGATGACTTCATCCCTTGTGAAAAAACTAGTTCTGACATATGTGGATAATTGGCAGACTAAAGTGTGGGCTGTGATCTTTGCAAATGTTTTTTTCATGTCTATATAGCAGCAGCAGTGGTTAACACCTCGAGCAAATGCAACACTGAATGAAATGCTGCCCCGGAAAAAAAAAAAGAAAAACCAAAGGAGGCCTTTTATTTCTTTCCACTGCAAACATGTGGGATTTTATCTTGACATTTACTTTTACATGTGTGAATGTGGTCTCTTATCTGATAGAGTATTATTTCAGTTTCCTCCACAGTTGTTTTATATTGTCCCTCTTATCAGACCCAGATCTTTGATTTATTTTCACACAACGTGTATTATCAGAAAAATGGTTGATTTTAGAACACAGCTTCACACTTGTGTTTCAGTTTTAGATCCTCTTTCACTTTTTCCAAGTCTCAAAAGTCAAATAGGATCCCAGACTGTTTCCTTCTCTATTTCTAATTGTACTGTCATGTAGCACAGGCTTCAGAAACCACAAAGTTTCAGTTTAAGAAAAAAAGAGGTGACTAAACCAAGTTTGGCAACTTTTTCTCAAAAGTTGCTAAACTTAATAAAAAGTTTAGTAACTTTTTATTAAAAGTTGCTAAAAGTTAAAAATTAAGAAAATGACACAAAACCAAAAATGAATAGGACACCTTTAATTCCAACTAATTTGCAAATACATGGTGTTATGTGTTGACAAAGTCGACCATGTTAGGCCTTTATGTTTCACCAGAACATATTCACTCAGTGTTAAACACTCCACGCAGTGTCGTGTATTTTAATCATTTGCTTTTCTTTCTTTTTATTTTCATTTTTTTATTAAGAACATGCCTGGATAATGATGAATTTCTGCTTTAGGATTTTACAAACAAAAATCACAGAAGGCATATGAATTAAAAATAATAAATTTCACTGGACAAAATTTAAATAAATACATTTTAAGGATGAGTTTGATTAAAAAATAAAAAAATAAGGATATACACAAAACCACTCTGACTAGTTGCTCATGCTTTTCATGATGTCATAAGAGGCTGTCTGAGGGTAGGCTTTTTTGCATGATTCAATAATGTTTCATGATATAAAAAGTCAATATGAATGTATTTGATCATTGCATCTTGTGCAAATGTTAAAGTGGTTCCTTGATGAAATGTCTGGCTGCTATCTTTAACAGTGCTACCAAAAAAAATGCCACTCTTCTCATTGACAAGCGTGGACAAGAGAGGGTTAATTCTTGCACAATAGTCAAATATCAACTGGTTAAGGTCTGATGGTGGAGTTCAGGCAGAAACCCCATCAAAATTATGAAAACTACTCTTGGTTTGTCCTCTGAGACTTCTAAGCTTCCAGTAGGAAACCCCAGTAATGGCTAAATTAATACTTGGACAGTCACAGATTTCTCACCAACCCCAACCTCAGAAACCAATATAGTTGGCAGCGCACACACACACACACACATGCACATTAATGTCAGATATTAAGACATACACTTTACACACCAGAAAGCCTTTTGGTGAACATTCCTCAGTAGATTTTGAGTCTTTTGTAAACTCCAAATGATTTTTTGCAGTTTTTTCTGTATTTTACGCCAACTGCAACTGTTCCTGCTTAATAAAAGCAACCCACAACATGAAGCTGCTACCAACACGTTACAAGGGAATCTCAGCAGCTCCTCCAGAGTTACCATCTGCCATTTCACCATTTCTTGTAAACATTTTTCTTGGCTGATCTCTCAGATCTGGCCATGTCGAGGTAGGTTTGCAATTGCACTACATTCACAAATGGGTCCCTATTTATTTAACATCATCTAAATTCAGTTGGCTACCGTGAATGTAGTCTGACTGTGAATTTTTTGGAATTTCGACATTTTTTCCTCAGACCTGAAACCCAAAACTTGGTCAACTCTAAACCACACATGTGGCTGAAGGTTTCATCTGTAAATAAGTTAAAATGCATATATCCCTTTGGAATGACAATTAAGTGTGATTGCAGCATCATACTTTAAAAAAAAAAATACTATTTTTGTGCAACAACAAATCTTAAAAATGTTTATTTTTATATTTAAATCGGTATATGTTATGATGTTAGGTGGAAATTTGAGCAAAACAAATATTTAAATCTGCCATTTCTGCAACAGTGGTCTTGCCTGACATTTAAAAGAAGTGAAAGGGACTTTTTTGTATTGCAGCATAGAGCTCACTCTCTGCAACTCTGATGATCCTGTGGCCAGAAAGTGTGATCTGAAACCATCCTCAGTTTAAAAAAATGCTGGTGCTGACTGAGTAATTTTAATACTTTCTCATGATGACTTTTTATCATTTAAAAGTAATTTAAATTTTTTCCACACCTATTTAGATTTTTTTTTCTAAATAGGTGCTGGGATTGACAGCACCCAGAAAGTTTAAATATTATTTATTTATTTATTTATTTCAGTTTTTAATGTTCTGGTAATATGTTATAGCTTTTGCATTTGTGGGTTTGGACTGTACATATCAGTAAAAAAAAAAAAAAAAAAACCCAAAAAACAAAAGACAAAAAAAAAAAAAGAAAAAAAAAAAGGTTATTGAATACTTAGACATGATGTGTGGGGGCAGTTCTATCTTCCATCAAGAGTGAAATGGCCTGAGTGGTTAATATAAACTTTCCTTTTCCACTTTCTTTTTCCTTTTCAGTGACAATTTAAATCTAGCGGATGTACTGGGGATTGCCCACCACGCGTGCCTTTATTGGTTTGTGTCCTTGTGAGTCAGACCACATTTCCACCAGAAGTCCCATGCAGCAGTGAGCCGAGAGGGAAAAAAATACGTCGGCACTGTCTCTTCCTCTGCAGACTTTTCGTGAGCCGTCCAGTTCAGTTACACTTCTCATTTTTCTATAAACAACCTTTTTGAAGGAAAAGCCTGAAAAATAAACAGAAACTAGACAACTGAAGTGCAACTAAATTGGAACATGGACAATGAAGTTATACCTCCTGTTGCATTTTGTACATAAACTGAAGAATATGATGCTTATATAAGGCTAAATTTAATGTAAAGGCTAAATTAAACTTAGCCTTTGATTTATGTGTACACTTATTTAACAAGTTAAAAAGAGATATAATTTCTTTAGAAACAATAATCAGTGAGACTCATTTAAGATTACTGTTCTCAACACTTTGCACAATCCCCTTTAAATGAAACACTTCTATGAGATTTCACATGATGGGAACATTGAGAGAGAGAGAGGCCTTTGCTCCCTCTCCTTCAGAGAAACTCATAGGTTTCTACATAATTTAAAGGAGACCTATTAGGCAAAAATGTACTTTCTGCACATTTTGGTACTTTCATTCTGGTCTGTAGGGCTTCTGCAGTCCACTAAAAAATACACTGCAGCTTTTTTGTCTATAATTAAATGCTCAAAATGATTTTGTGCAAAAAATGTAATGAACAAATTTTGTGTAGTCCGAAGACCAATCCTAACTTGTTCAAGGAAGCAGAGGTCGCCTGTAACTCAAGGAACTGATATGAAAGAGAAACAGGCCCACATGATCATACATGTTCAACCTGTCACAACAGCCAGAGTGGGTTGCTTTTCCACATATTTCTCCTTTGTCTCAAACCAAATCAAGTTGAAATTCCCAGCCACAATGCTACTTTCCATTTGCAAAGCAAGCAATCCAGAAGGAGTAATAATTTTTATTAGCGCCGATTTGCTTTACACCCAACATAGTGTTTATGGTGGCGCCTAGACCATCGTTTCCCAACCCTGGTCCTTGAGGCACACTGCCCTGCATGTTTTAGGTATTTCCTTGCTTCAGTCCAGCTGATTTCAATAGATGACTGATTAACAGGCGTTTGTTGAACTGCATTCAGTTGAATCAGGGACATTAAAGCAGTGAAACCTCTAAAACATATTAGCCCTTGAGAACCAGGGTTGGAAAACACTGGCTTAGAACATGTCAAATGTTTGTATTTAGTATACTATATCTTTACATTAAGGTATATTTAGAGAGACTGAATAATTAAAATTGGCATTTTTTAGTGGGTCCTTCAAGTGTCAAGGACTTCAACTATTGACAGGTAGCTGTGGTCTGTAACCCCAGTGGATACCAGTGAAATGCTTCTCTTTGTCATATGTATTCACCAGGAACATGGGAAATAACTGGTTACTAAACCAAAGTTTCTAGATGCTGATCAACTTAAACATGCAATTTATATTTTAACAACTCTTTGCTCACATTTATTTCATAAAAATAATTTGAAGCACCAACAATAAATGTGGCCTTGGTGATGTTTCATTTCTTAGGCTTTACATTTTTTGTCTTCAATTAAGCAACTGCAATACAAATTAAATTTCTCTTGAAAGAGTTACTGCAGTTATTTTAGTCCATTTTTTAACGACTCAGAGTTTTAAGATTTTAAATCTTTATGATGCATATAAATAGTCACATACAACTTCATGTAACATATTTTGTACTAGTCACACAACAACTTGTTACGCTAAGCTATTGTGTAAAGACAGAAGTTCAAAAGGTTAAAAAACGAGTTTCACTTGATATTTGAAGAAATGCTCCTTCGTGTGGCTCTTGACGGTGGCTCAGAGCTACCACAAAATTATTTAAAACTTCCTGTGTCGTCTTTACCTACTCTACCATTTTACATTTTTGACTCTCTAAGCCACACTTTGTACTCGTTCTGTTGTGGTCAAAATGTTGTGTCTTATACCTGTTTGTTTTCATTTATATTTGTCGTAATGGTGTCCCTGATACAGAAAGAAAATTTGTGTTTCTGACATTCTTATAACTGAACATTGCTGCATCAGTTAGAATCAAGGCAGGAACTGAAGGTCCAATCATTGCAAAATGTGCTTTTCACCTAAAAATCCCCTTCAACAAAATGATAGCAGAGGAGACCAAAATGATTCTCAAAGCCCTTCTTTACGTGCGATTATTTAGGTTTGACAGGCTTTGTGGTTGCTAAGAAAAAAAAGTGCGAAAAGCAACACTGCACAAGACCCTGTAATATCCTTCCTGTTTGATGGAAAAGGAACATACACATTTCCAACAAAGCTTCACACC
The DNA here is from genome assembly GCF_027474105.1 of Poeciliopsis prolifica. Taxonomy (NCBI): domain Eukaryota; kingdom Metazoa; phylum Chordata; class Actinopteri; order Cyprinodontiformes; family Poeciliidae; genus Poeciliopsis; species Poeciliopsis prolifica. Next base: position 9,554,938 of record NW_026562384.1, read on the forward strand.
TCCCTGCTCATACATGTTCTCTGAAAATGATGACTTTCGTAAAATGAATGTAAAAGTTTTAAACCTATACATTCAATAATTTCTAGAATTTTTTTCTAAAAAATTTTTCTTTCTAAAAAAAATTCCGATGCGAGAAAGAAAATGAATATTGTGATTTATAAGAAGGACACCGTAGAAGTTGAAAAATATGAAAAGGCAGACAACTGTAAAAATGTTAATCTAATTATAAAGCTGGTGAAAAAGCCAAATGTCCTTTTATTTAGAGTTTCTGTTCCAAAGATAACAACTGAGGTAACCTTTTATTATTGTCACCAACTGAGGTTAGAATGTATTATTTCAAATTTTGTGTTATTGATTTTTGTCACAGGCTGCTGTATACGTTTGTCTTTTTAAGTTCTGCCCATATTATTTCGATCATCTCCTTGTTCCTTTCTTATCATGCTCCCACCTGCTTATTCACATTAGCCCAACTGTATCAACTAAGTCATGATATATATATATATTCTTCCAGTTTGCATTATTTGTAAAACGATCTGTCAGTAAAAGCACCAGCTTTCTTCACACTGTCACTTTCACAGACATGTGGCTCACAGCTTCAACCAGACAAACCCATGGCCAAGGTGCTGGCAAGACACGCTGTGCGATAAATGAGCGTGCCAAGTGACATCAAGCGCCATATTGGTTTAGAAACCTCAACGTATTCTCTATTATCTTCCTTCCATTTGGCTGAATGAGACTATTCCCTTTATTTGAGGAGTTCTTATGAAAATTCTGTTTCTATGATTATGTTAGCTGAATATCAAAAAGTGGTTTGCTGCTGTAATTGGAAATTTTAAAAGCCAGGATGGCAGCAGTGGACTGGCTAGCAATACAATTTTTTTCAACATAATTTAACTTTTTAACAAGGGTGTCTTATTTTCCAGCTAGCTTAAAATAAGTCTAATCAGACTCTTCTAAAAAAGGTCACTATTTGGTTTTGCAATATTTGAATTCAACTGTTTGAATGTGTGACCTAATTGGCAAAGTAACATTCACTTGATTTTTGGGATACAATGGAGGTAATGTAGTAAATAAATCCCATAAACAATAATCAATACGTTAACATATATTTGTATATTATCTACACCCACCTTTCTTTGCAGGGTGACGGCAGGGAGTGGTGGCTATTTCCAGCATTTATGTGCTGAGAAATGACACACACTGGACAGGTTGCCAGTCCATTACAGAGGTTATATGTTAAAGTACATTGAAATGTAAATGCAGTTTAAATATGTTGATATGTCATGAATTGTGAAACATTAACATTTTCTGCGGTCCTCACTTCTTCAGTATTTACTTATACAGAATACTATATTGTAATATAGTATGCTCTACAAGTATTTTCTGCTTCGTCCACAATCAACAAATAGTACATTTCCGCCCTCTTCTGGCTCAAAATAAAATTACTTTCTGTTTACTGATAAAATGTGAAACCTATCACAGATTCAGATATTGTCATTGTCAGACCTGTCTCATAATGTTATTAATGTAAATGCAGCAGGCATTCACACTAATAATGCCAACAGTAATACTAATGTGCTGTTGGCATGTTAACATGCCAACATGCTAGTGATAGCATGCTCTTGACAGCACTTCATTTTACACTAGTTTTTTTAGTTAACATCTTATCACACTTATTATACTTCAATTTTTCTCACACTAGATGGAAGAATTTATTGTTATGAAATATGGTAGCGACCTACACAATTATGCTTTAGCTAATTTCAGCATGTAAGCCGCTCTGCACTAGATGAGCTAAAATCATTTTCTTACTCTTTGTATTCTTCAACTTATGATAAGGAGAAAGTTTTGCTTTGAAAGGATATTGCAGACTGTTTTACTTTTTTAATGTCTCTGGTTTATACATTTCTGGGTTTTTTCACACTGTTTACCTAACAGGACTAGGTCAACATAGTGCTAGCTTAAATGCTGTCATTATTATTTTAGCTAGTTTCAGTTTTAGAGGTTTTTTTTTTCATTCTGCATAGAGCATGTTACTGATAGTAGTCCTAACCTAGAAGCTATAATATTTTAGCAAGCTTTAGCTTTTGAGCTAATTTAATTTATGAACTGTTATGACTTTACATCTTAGCTTTGTAAATAGTGTTCTGCACGGATGTCTAATAGCGTTTGGGTGAGATTTTTGCATGACTGAATGTTTTCACTTCTCTTCTATAGTTTTTCTGTTTGCGTTTTGCAGGCTTTTGCTTTCGGCTGCTTCTGCTTATTTCTCACATTTCTCCAAGTCTTCCGACTTCAAATGCTTCTGCAACTTCACTAAAAATATTCAGCTTACGGCATTCACAACGCATTTTACAGGAAATGCAAATCTTTCCAGCTATGTGAAGTTTAACTATGACTCGTTGACAAGAGCGACCGTAATGAGTAAGCTCAATATGGTTGCCCTCGTTTTACATGTTTGACTTCTCTTGCCATGCAGGAGCAGCAGAGTAACAGTCCGCATCTTGCATGTGTGGGTTCACTGGTGTCATTTGTGTTCAGGCTTGTCTTCCTCCACACTGATGTTTACCAGTACAGGATCCCACGTCAGTTACCATAGAAATTCTACTGCTTGGCACCAGGCTTGTTATTGAGGGGTTTCCACCGACAAGACCACGCAAAGACCGAACAGAGAGGAAAATCACAAACTGCATATCAAAAGACAGGTTTATTTGTTTTGCTTTACAAGTCATTACACACAAAATATAAAACAAGATTGGTCCATGTTCATGTATTTACAAGATCAACAGCAAACACTAAGAGTATGAAACACTGACATTTCTTTTCCTCTGTATGTTTTCAAACATGTATTTCTACATATGTTATAGAATCAGAGCCTGTCTGAGGCATAAGCTGCTTTGGGTCTCTTGCTCACCTGGGGGCAGAACACCCCCAGGTGAGCAAGAGCTGATTTTTATATAGCTGATATTTTAGCTATAAAGACTAGCTGAAAAATCAATAAATTGCTAAATAAAGTGTAGAACTATTTATTTAAACAAATTCATGATTAACTGCTCATGATTTATTTATGTCCACTGTTTGTCTCACAGCTGGGGAGTATGGTTCGTCATGTCAGTGTAGGTTTTATCCTGTGGCTTTTCAATGTGAAAACATCACTGAGTGTAAATATATTGTGAACTGGGTTTGGGTTTGTTGGTTTCCACGTCATGGTTGAAAACTGGTTTTGCATTCTACATCAGCTCCTGTACAACCTTTGACCAGCTCTGCCCTGAATGTCTCATGCTCTGACATGAAAAATATTCTGTGTTTATTTTTCAGGAATTTTCCAGTCACTGTCCTTGCACTCGCTACACTTCTGCAATAGCAGGCAGCATGCAGGCCCGGAGACGTGCCTCTCTCCATGCTGACCGACAGTCTGAGATCCACTGGGAGATTAAAGATTGTTGGGTGGCTGGATGGAATCTTGTTCCTTTTTCTCCTTTGTCTACGGGTTCGACTCCCCTGACCTCTGACCTGGGAAAGCTGTGTACTGGACAGCTACTTGCAGTTGAGGTGTTGACGTCAGAGAGGATTTCAGGGCAGCTGCTCTTGCACTGGAATGGTAAATCTGGGCTTGGAGTGTGGGGGAGGCTGTTTGCTCTGCTTCGAGCGGGGCCCTCCAGCATGTCTCCATGTTGACCTGCCAACTTTCCCTTAACAAATGCTTTCCTCACCCTTCCTGGAAGGGCTAGAAGGTTATTCTGATTTCCATAGAGATACTCCAATGGGTCAGAGTTGCAACACATAAGCTCGGCGTTCAATTTTTTCTCTTCCATCTGCAGTGAACCACGGCCATTTTCGTCCTCATTAAGACTGAACTCCAGCGGAGACAAAGCAGTCGCGATGAGTCTCTGCTGCACAGTCTCCTGACTTTGGGGGAAAACATCTCTGGCAGGAAAGGTGGGGCGGGCCAGGTGACAGATAGAGAGAAAGTAGTCCTCTGATGAGACAGCTTGGGTGTTGTCAGCAAAATGAAATGTGTTAGCTTCATTTAGGTCTTTCACCATCTCCTCCATGCCCTCTCTGATTGTGGGCAGCATGACTCTCCTCTTGCTCAGCAGTCTTGACCTTGGCCGCATATCTAGAAGCAGGAAGGAGAAAATGTTTTTACATTTAAAACAACCCTAGCGATGCATGCAGGGAGTGTGTTTCACAATGAATACAGCTATTTGCTTCACAAGACTGAAATGAGGCAAACAGTTATTTTCACTATTATTTCCTTATTTTGGGAAAATTAATTTCAATTTGAAGCCCAAACTTAACATAGTCTTAAAGACTGTAGTCAGGGTAAATTACTGAATTGAAAAGTTTGACTGGTCTTTATGTTCATGCTTATCTCTATTACAGGTTGTACCAATGACAACTCCAAAACTATTCACAGAAAACAGCTTTTTTAATATAATTCCCAACCTATCTTTAGAATAACCTATGCAGGATAAAATAAGCCAGTCCAGGTTTAAGCAGTCTAGTTTAGACTTTGCATAATTTTAATGTCCAATTTTCTTGGTCAACATTTATACACATGTCAGATTTGAGAGTTTAGAAGTCAGATGTTATGCCACAAGCAAGCATTGTATGACCCTGATTAGAGTTATCTACTATATTAAGACCAGGGCAAAAATTATAATATAGCCTGATAACCTGCATAATGCTTTAATGGACCATTTCCAAAATGCCATAATCTTTGGACATGACCACAGGGTATGTGTTAGATTCCCGCCACATCTCTGGTGGTGTTTCCTTCATGCCTGGTCTGACTAACCAACTTGGACACTAATAAAAAGGATAGAGAATTTTGAATTGAATCTTATCTGAGTTTTTATAAAAGAACAAATATTCAGTTCCCTTTCACTTAAAATATGTGAAACGAAGCTCTGCAAATTAGCAGAGTAAATCTGAATTAACATGCATGTTTTGAAGTCTCTTTTTGTTTTATTTTTAACTCTCTTCCTTTCCCCTCATTAGACTAATGTGTTTTTCCAGTGACATAATCTGAAAGTTGCTCACATGATCCATAGCAGTCCAGAGACTGCGTTTCAAAACAGCTATCCACTGACTGCATCAATCAAGCCAAACAAACAAGTCTCTCTCTTCCTCTCTTTCAGTCGCTCTCTCCCGTTTTGGGCATCATCCCCTTGCTTATTCTGGAACTGCATCCCCCAAAACACAACCAATCTTGCTGGATAAACAGATGACTATTTTAAATCCCCAGCTCAGTCATGTCAAGACACAGATCATGTCAAGCTGTGTTTTGCTTTCAACCTCAAGTGAGGCTCCCAACATATTTTTGTCTCAACCTTCGCGACCAAAAATAGAGTAACGCCTCAAACCACAAAACGCCAGCCTCTCCCAGTTTCTTCTAAGGTGTAACCAGGGCTAAATTTAAGTCCCTCCTTTGATACACAATGGCTAAAAATGGCTCCACGCTCGCAGCTCAAGGCTGAAACAGAATATATTGCCTTTACAACTCGTGCATGTCACACTCACCTGGTAACAGATGGCAACTGTTGGTGTCCCTTAAATCCTTTCTTTTCGCTGTAGTTGAAATCTGAATCAATTTCAGCTCCTGTGCTTGAATCCAGCAGTGCTGCTCTGAAGCATCAGCTGTCTCTGAGCAGAGGCAGAGGCTGAATGGAGATTTATCTCCTCCACACATCCCTCCTCCTCTCTCTTTACTCCCCCTCTCTCCATAGCTTACTTTTGGTTTGCCCTCCTTCCCTGCTTCTAAAAATAGGCACACCGTCCATTTCCTCAGCTCCAGCACTGACTCTGACTGTAATGATGGAGGGAAGGAAACAGAGGCAGGGAAAAAGAGGGAAAGTTAAGGAACAGACAGAAAAGTAGAAGAAGAGGAACAATAAAAAGAAAAAAATATATATATTTATATATTGTTGTTTTTTGGCAAACATATTCATACTTAACTTGATAAATAAAATAAAAGCGGACAAGCTTCAAAAACACCTGACGTTCATGTGTACAGCTTGGAATGCTCGAAATGTTGATTAGCTGAGGTGCATGTGAGAGCTCTGCACATGGCTGCTCTGCCATGCGCAGAGACCAACCAATGTGTATAAGCACATCATGACTGCACAGCAGAGATCGATAATAATTTCATGTGACTCAATACATGGCACATGAGTCACCCATTCCTCTTCAGACACACATTTTTACCCCTTTAATAGTGCTGTAAGCCTTGTTTCTTTTTTCACTGACATCTAAAGTAACATGCAAAAGTTAGCAAATCGCATTGTACACACAAGGTTTTTGAGATGTACCAACACAAGGTAATGTTCACAAACCAACAGATGAAAAGAGTGGAGTGCATATGCATTCAGCCCATTTTACTATGATGAATCTAAATAAAATCCGGGGCAATAATGTCTGAAGAGGACACCCGATTAGTAAATCGTCCACTTCTGTGAAATCTATTAAACGGGTGATAATTGAAGAAAACTTGTTGCAAAGATTGTAAAAATACATTGTGGTTAAAATCAGGGAGAGAAAAAAAAAATCCCCATTTTCAGGAATCGGTGCCGTTATAAAAAGATTTATCGCATTGTATTTATGGAAATACAAAATGATTTCTATATCTTTGTACCAAGAGTACAAAGTTATTCCTATGACTTTGTGTTTTTTGAGTGGCACAGAGACGAGATCATAATGATGAACCAGCAAATGGTACAAATAATTGCTTTTGTATCTTCTGTGCAGATTATATTTATTATAATATATTAAATATATTATAATAAATATATATTTATTATAATATATTTAATATAATCTTTGCAGATTATATTTATTATAATATAATCTGCACAGAAGATTATATATTAAAAAATAAGAACAGTTTCTCCAAATTTTTGTTGTACATTATTTTGAATTTATGTAACAAGCTGCTGGTTTACTTGTTTTTCCATGGAACAGATCACAAGGATTTCTGTGGAGCCTCTGACCACATCAAAGGTCAGTCATGGGTTTTCAAACATGATCAAATATGACTCCTAACTGCTGAGAGAAAACCAAAAATTTCTCATTTGCAGATTTAACAACCAGCTTTTGTTGGGATGTTAACACAGTTAGTGGTAATTAAATTTCAAAGTCATCAAAATCCCACATGTAGAATAAATGTTTCTTTCAAGTTTATGGAGAACGATGAACTGTTTTTGTGACTGTGTCTCTTGCTGAGCTAATGGCACACTGTGGTTGCAATAATAGATGAGTAAATAGACAAAGAAGTAAACAATGCCAAATATTTGTCATTCTCACAATTGCTGGCATGAGAAAAAACAGAGTGTGGCTGATTCAACATGCCACCAAAGTCGAATTAAAGATTATTTGCCACTTCAAATGCTCATCTAGCAGGTTAATTTTCACCCAATATGTTTTTTTTTTTCATTTATTAGCTTTCATACAATTGCCAGTTACTACCATAAAGGACAAAAACATCATCAGGTAGTATAAACACAAGCATACAGATTTATGTAGCTTACTGGCCTTTGCAATGTTTGCAGAAACACTCTCTACACTACCATCACACAAACACCAAACCTGTTAAGTGTAGATTGCATTCTCACTCCTGTGTGCCAAGCTAACAAATGCTCTCAGAAAAGCTCACTTTTATAAATATACATCTAAAAGAGGGTAGAATAATATTCTATCCCTTTTAGTTTGACTCTCCCAAATGAAATCCAGTGGAAAGAATTGTTTTCGAAGTCACCTAATCACCAAATGTAGCTTAAAATTTTAATTTATTTTCATTTTCTTCAAATAATTTTTTATTGCAGTAGCATAACTGCACCTGAAAACTTGAGAAACAATACCTTTTGTACTTGCAGTTGGTAACTTTTATAAAAATCATTTTTTTCCGCATTTATTAAAACTGTCTCCATGTCCTCCTGATAGTATGAGACAGATAATCTGTTTACAGAATATCAAGCTCCTCTACCTCCTCCACCAGATCTGTTGTGGAAGAAAACATTTGAAAACACATTTTGAGACATTTTTTAATAATTGTTACAGATATTCTGTGTCCACACCCATTCTCCTGTAAAACCAGCTGTTTTTTTCCCCTATATATGGGCTGAAGGATTCAACTATGAAAAATGTTGCTTAGTGCTTAGGTGTGGCCAAAGTGACCTGGGATGATGAAGATGAGTCTGCAGTTTCTGCGTCCATTCCATCAACAGGCTCCTGTCTTTATATGGGTCTCTAATGGAGAGCTCACAACAGCATTCTCCTCAAACAAACAGACACAGAGATTTACACACGCAGGCGCATTGCTTGTTTTGGACAGCAGGCAGACTCTCAGGCACCACACTGAAGGCTCCCATCAATGTGGATGCTGCTGATGACAAACAACAACTACAACATCAGTCTGGCTTCACTGCCCCCTAACTCTTCAGCAGAAAAAAAAATATGGGAAAAGCAACAAACATGGGGTTGTTTCAAACCGACATTCCCTTTGTATCCGTGAGATTGTGCTTAAAGGGAAATGTCTGTCTTATCAGTGAGTTTACTCATCACTAATGATTGATTGTGGTGTTTTGCTGTGGATTAAACTTGAGGGAGTGTTGATGTGGTATTTCTCCCAAAGAGACGAACAAACTCCATTTTCAAAATGGCTCCATTAATGCATAACATGATTAAGTAATACATCCTGAACAATATAACTGAAACTTAACCCAGTTCCTTTGTGGAAATTGCATATAAATAAAATGAAGCAAAGGCAGTGACCTGGCGACAAAACTGTACACAGCCTTAACCTAATCTCAATCAGAAAGTTGCAATGTTCTATTCGCAACTATTAATGCAAATTCACTCATCACTGAGAAAATGTACTTACAATTTTCACATGTAATCAAAACTTTTACAGTAATCTCTTTTGCTTCAACTTTTCAATTGCACGGCCGGCTGAAAATTCATCATCACTACTAAAAAACGGGAAGATGGCAAAAAAAAAAAAAGTTTCTAAATGTCACTTTAAAGTGTTTTGTGAAAGTAGCTAATGAGAAATGGAAATTTGTCAGGAGCTAAGAGAGCTAAGAGGTGTCTAGCTGCAGTGATTTATTGGATCTTAGTTTTTATGTTATAAAATCCTGACATATTGTCAATGGTGTGCACACTTTTACGATGCACAGGAGATTTTTCCATCTCCCACACTTTGTTTGAAATCCTGTCCTCTTCCACTTAGGACTGTCTGTTCAGCCATAGGACTTTTGTGGTTGATAAAAGCTTCAGTGTACACTCCAGGTCAAAAGAACTGGACATCTTTAAGCTAACCATTTTATTGATTTTTATCACTCTGTTCCCAGCTGCCAGAGAGATTCTGAGAAATGATCATCTGTCCTCCGGGGGGCAGACATGGATGTTTCCTTGAAAAGAGGTGCACTTCCAGGAGACATTTGTTTTGAAACGTTTGGAGGAAATTGAATTATAGAGTGAACAGACAACTGGACCTTTTGTGATTGGGTTGAATCAGTTCTGCATATATAACTGTTTGAAGGTTTAAGGGCTTTTATAACCAATTCCAGTTCGATGTTAAATGTGGTATAAATTAAAGTATAACTGCAATAAGTCATCCTATAGATGTTGATATTAATATCATCCATGTGACTAGAAACTAAGCTCCTCTGCAACAGATTTTTTATGATTAGTGTTTCTGAAATGCTTGAAATGCATTTAATACTATTTACAAACAATATTATTTTGTGTCATACAAATTTAATATTATCTACATAAGCAACTGAATGAACAAAGTCTATGTAAGGTATTAGTAAAAATACAATGTCCATTAAATTTTCCCAAGAAAAGCTATTTGCAAAATAAAAAAATAAATGAAATTCTTATTTCTCTCTACCTGCAAAATGAAAACTATCCAAAAGACCAAAAAAAAAAAAAAAGTGTTTATTATTTCATAAGGTGATACAAGACTCTTTAAAAAGTCTAAAGCTTCATGAAAACTTATAAACTTAAATACATAGAATTTGGAAATTACTTTGTTGCTTTAGATTGTTTAACATCAACTGGTTTTGATGGTTTGTTCCAACTTCAAATCATGGCAACAATAATATTTTTCCTTTATTTTTTTAAATGACCAAGATAAACCCAAACAGAGGTATTATTGCTGACATTTGGAGGTACGTCATTTTGTCGCTGTGAAGCAAGGCTTAAAAGTCATGATGTGAGGAGTAGCATCAGTGTAAAGAAAGACTGAGATAAATACGTTGCTCTGTCTCCACCTGGCTGTCAAATATTGCATTACCATCAAAAACATGAAAGAAAAAATGAGAAAGTATATTTTTCTTCAAGCAAAAATCACACAACTCAGATAAATTGCAACATTTCAAAAGCATTTAAACTTTAATAAATATTTAACATTAACTTCTTTTTCATATGTACATATATAGTACAGAAATACAGGTGATTTTTCATTTGATGTAACTTAACATATACAAATAATACAACTTTAAGAGAGAAAAAAACATTGGCCCTCGAATGATAAGCTAAGAAAATCTTTTTTTCTCCATATGTATTTTTTCAAATGCATGAGAAACATCTTAACTTTTGGCAACACTGACGAAAGAAGAACAATTTCACTGACCAAAAAGCAGTCAGTGAATGTTTATTTCCTTTTTGTTTTAACACTTTTTATTTCACTTTGTGGGAAATTTAAGCACCAAATATTTTCAAATGCCTGTAATAAATCTTTCAAAATTAGATTCCTGAGAACTTAGAAATGTCACAGAAAATGTTTACTTTGAAAATAGCACTATTCTAACAAGTGTAAAGGTTTTTATCACATCCAACAAGATAAATGTAAATGCCTAATTTTACCAGAACCACTTAAAAAAATATTTCATCTCATTCAAAATGACCATTTCATGGGACGCTAAATGTCTGAGGGGCTGGCTGCAGTCACTGGCAGGAGTTTAGCACAGTAACTTGAGACAAAAGGTGATAAGTTCTGTTCTCCGTGTGCTTAGAAAAACAATACTTCAAAAATACATCACATCTTATCTTCATGGTGATTCAATTCTCAGACAACAACCTGGTTGTGAAGAAGGGAAACAACTTGGCTTTTCAAAGGCCCTGTGCAATATCCAACCTGTTTATTTCTCAGTACAGTGTCTACATGCCAAATTGCACCAACTCTGCAAACTTCAGCAAAATATTTTTGTCCAATCTTTGCTTTTCACTTGTTTTCTGTTTTTCCCTTTGGGAGGCCTGATATAAAATATTGTCGGACTCAAAAAGAGTTTATCTCCGCTGCTCTATTGTTCTGTGTTGCCCCTTTTCATTCTCAGGAGAAAATTTCGCTTCTCCTCCAGAAGTTCTTGTATTCGTTTGTTCCTGGTTCGTTCTCTGAGGTGCCTTGGGATCAGATTGTTTTGAGAAATGTCACTTTCTGCAGCAATGACTCTGCTATCAAATACATCGATTGAGTTGCTCTCATTATTCTCTGCAGCATTTTGCAGAGGTTTCAATGTGGAGATGAGTTCAGGGCTTACTGTCACTTGTTCTTCCTTTGTGAGAGGGGCCGCAGTGGGAACTGGGGAGGCAGGAAGTTCTGAGGTCGTTGTAGAAATGGATACACCTACAGGGATATAGTCAGAAAGGTCAAGCCAGGGTGGAAAGGCTCTCTGTGTTGTGTCCTCTCTGTCTATAGTTGGGATCACCATGGAGAGGCCGTCCTCCAGCACAACAGTATCTGTGACCACTCCCGAACTGCTGTAAGACTCTTTATTGTCATCACCACTTGGATAAGTCCAGCTGGTAGCTTCACCGCTACTTGTCACTGTGATTTCACTAGATGGAGTAGTTTGTGTGTCAGCCTCAGTGTTAACATCATGAAGGGGAGTTATGAAATCATCAGAAGGGGCTGGTGTAATAGACTCTTTCTCTGTGTCGCTGTAGTGCATGACTGGAGTTCTGCCTGTGACCGGTGCATCCCTGTTGATGAATGAAGGACTGACTTTTGAATCAGAGGGAGACAAGCTCACCTCTGTAACTTGCATAACGCTGCTGGAAGGAACCCTGGAAGAAAATTCCCGATAAGGTGTGGAGAATGTGGTAAAGTAAGAAGTATTCTGTTTTTGATTGGTCTGTATCTCTTTGACTTTATTCTGTTTAGCATTGACCTTTGACTTAGCATTTTCTGGGGCTTTTTTTGGGTTGTTTTTAAGGTTGGTCTTTGTTTGAGATTGTTTTGTGAAAATTTTCTTTGGTTCAGTTGTTTTTTTGGGATTGGCCTTTAAACGAACCTCCTTTTTAGGTGCAGATTTTGTTTTTTTGTCTGGAATGTTCTTTGTTGGAGCTGCCCTTTTAGAAGTGGTGTTTGGAGTTTTCCTTTTCGAAGGATCATTGACTACAGTAGTCTTTTTTGGAGTTGTATTTGGTGAAGATACATTTCTGGTACCAGTGTATGGTGGATTAGCCTTTTTCACGCTATTCTTTGGGACAGTCATTCTTGGCGCAGTATTTGCTGGAATAGACATTTTCACTGTAGAGTTTGATGGATATATATTGTTTGGTGTATTATTTAGAGGAGTTGTCCTCTTTGCTGAAGGATTCGATGAGGTAGTATTTGATGGAGTCTTCTTTGCAGTTGGCTTTGCAAGGATATTCTTTTTCAGATTTATGTTTGGCGGGTTAGTCTTTATCACTATAGTCTTTGGTAGAATGCTCTTCTTTGGAGGACTAGATTTTTTGGGATTGGTGCTTGGTGGGTTAGTCTTTATCACTTTAGTGTTAGGTGCAATGCTTTTCTTTGGATGCCTATTCTGTAAAGTATTCTTTGCAGTATCAGTTGAAGGAGAAGGCCTTTTTGATGTTGTTGATGTTGTATTTGTTGGAGTGGCCTTTTTCATGGTTGGGTTTGAAATGTTTTTTTTGACACTGGTGCTTGGTGGGTTAGTCTTTATCACTTTAGTATGTGGTAGAATGCTCTTCTTTGGATGCTTATCCTGTAGAGTTTTCTTTGGAATATGAATTGAAGGAGAAGTCACTTTTGATGTTGTATTTGTTGGAGTGGTATTTTTTACAGTTGGGTTTGGAAGAATGTTTGTTTTGGGACTGCTGGTGCTTGGTGGGTTAGTCTTTATCACTTTAGTGTTTGGTGAAATAGTTTTCTTCAGAGGCTTATTCTGCAGACTTTTCTTCTTTGCAGTAGGGGTTGATGGAGAGGTATCTTTTGATGTTGTATTTGTTGGAGTGGTCTTTTTCATAGTTGGGTTTGAAAGAGTGCTTGTTTTGGGCCTGGTGTTTGGTGGATTAGTCTTTATTACTTTAGTACTTGGTGGACTGGTCTTCTTTGGAGGTCTAATAGGTAGAGTACTCTTTGCAGCAGGGGTTGGTGCCATGTTTGTTGGCGTGGCTTTCTTCCCATTAGAGTGTGAAACAGTCTTTTTGGGAGTTGCACTTTTTGCAGTAATACTTGTTTTCTTTTGAAGATTCTTCTTTGGTGGAACATATTTTTTTGTAGTATTTCTTTGTGGGATTTCCTTTTTTCCACTTTCCTGTGATGGAACCACCATTTTTTTAGTTTGTGGCTGAATTTTCTTATTAGGATTGTATTTTTGCATGCTGACTGTTTTAGTAGTGCTTCCTATTGGACTTGTCACAGAAGTGGGCGTTGATGTAAGAACGTTGGCACTTGCTGTCCCAGCTGTTGAAGTAGTTGAAGCTCTCTGCAAAAGTGGCTCTGTGATCTCAACATTTGCATGACTAGTAGAAGGTGTTGTGATTGCATTAGGAGAGGTGGTTGGGAGGAACAAAAAGCTTGTTGGAGCTGGTGGATGAGTAGGAGTTACTTTGGTGGTAAATGATGAAGATGAGATGGAATGAAGTGTTTGAATTAAAGAAGCTGGATAATTAGTGGTGACAGAGGTTGAAAAAGTGCTGGAGGAGGGAGAACTCACTGTATCTGCTGTATGAGTGGACATTGTTGTTGGGGGTCTCAGCGAAGATTTGATGGAAAAAAGATGTGGGGTTGCAGAGGCTTCTAAACGAGTGTTAGTAGAAGGAGAAACAGATCCTGAAAGGACAGTGGGGATGAAAGGAATGCTGGTTGCAAGTAACTGATGAGTCAGGATAGTTTCAGTTGATCTTGGTGAAAATTCAGTGGAATCGAGGGTTACGATTCTTAGGGTTGGGACGTGAGTTGAAGTGGAGGTCGTGGGGATAGTTTTAGTGGGTTGAGTGGTGGTGAAGATGGTGCTGAGAATGTTCTTGGATGGAGTAGGTGTGGCAGTGATGTTGATAGTGGATGTAGAAGTGGAGTTGGGTTCATGTTTGGTGCTGTTGATGGTGCTGCAGGTTTTGCAGCATAATCGCCAGAAGTCTGGTAAAGAGCAGTAGCGTTCCAGAGTCTCCAAACGACAAAACACAGAGCGATCTCCTTTACATGGTAGGCCTGTGAAGAAGAGACAAAGAACTCAGACTGGGAATCGAGAAGAACATGATGCAATATGGTAATATTTCTAAGTTAAGGAATGTATTCTTAAAAATAGTAGCATTTGCTTGTGTGTGTATGTAATTAGAAAAATACAGGAGTAAAGCCAGATCATCAGCAGAGGATGCAGGAAGGAAGAGACAATTTTAAGAGCAGACATCAAATTGATCGAGAGCAGCTAAAATACAACAAAATAATTGCCAGTTTTTAGTTGTCAGTAAACCTTTTCTTTGGTGTAACAACAACTGATTATTAACTTAACATCTAACTTTCATTTTAACAGTGTAATGTCAAACTCAACCACCCAGTATAAACAAATTAGGGAAATCCAGATACACCTGCTAATATGGGGTTTAGATAATAACATTCTTAATTAATCCATATTGGAATCCATCAGCTTGCATTACGCATTGCTGAGATTATGTCAGCAAGATGCAAGGAAAATGTCAGGGTTAGCTTAGCAAAAAAAACCAAACAAAAGAACATAACTTCCAAGACCATACGTACATGTCTCCAGTCACAAAGTGTACATGTTTACAAACAATTGATAATGCTAAGTGGGTTTCATGTGATATTTTGACAGAATATTGAAAGTGACTTTCTAATCCACAGGTGAGCAACATATTGAGGAAGATCTGTAGAAACTCCTGTTGTTACACAAAGTCTGTTGCTGTCCAAAAAAAGAGAAAAGTCGGAGATACTGAAGCATTCAGACTTTTATAAATGAGTTGGTTGTAATACTGAGGGAATGAAGAATGGCACTTTACTGCAAACTAAAGCTACAGTTTTCAGGAAAGTGATATTTTACTAGCTTTAACAACACACTTGATTGTCAGTATTATCCAATGTTCACTCAGAAATGGCATCCCTTATATATGATGTGTATCAGTGACAAAAAAAAGGTAATTCCTAGTGGAAATAACTATACTATGTCACTACAAAACAGCATTCTATTGTAAGAATTCCTGCAGAGTGAAAAGTCACACTTTTTAAAACATTTTTATTGATACAACTTTGCTGTTGAGAATGACAGGAACTGAAACAATGAGATGTACGCCCCCACCTCCAGCTCATTATATAGATATATAGATTTTTTTTTTCTTAAGAAAAATAATTCAACTGTATCGAAAGTTACAAGTTCACAGTCACTTTGGTAAAACACTTGATTACTTGGAAATCAACAAGTCAATCTGTTAGTTGACTCAGAAAAGAACATGAAGTACATAAATTATATTTGCTTTTTAAAGAAAATACAGAATTTCCATGATGATGTAAAAACTGGAATGGCACATTAAGTGTCATATGAAACATTTACAAAACATTAATAAAATTTCCCTGATAAATCAAAGTGCATATAGACGCAGTGCACGTAGTCCATCTGAATGTTTCTTCGAACATTAGCCAGCCCCACGCAGCAGGCCAGTGAAGCCACGAAACAGTTACCCAAAGTATAGAATATTATAGAAGAAGATAACAGTCATGAACATTATTAAATACAGTCAACACCAATTTTATATACAGTATCGCACTGCTAGGTCTGGCATGGTCTCGTACAGTCCAACTCCAGCAGAAGGAAACCTTGGATAGCTCGCTACATAGTCACAACAGAAATATGTGATCACAATACAATGACAAGTCTGAAGTGTTCTTTTTTTTTTGTTCTCCAAGATGCCAAATGTTTCAGTACCCTAGGCCCTTTGAAAATCCTTTCCGGTAGTCGGATACTAGTCCGACATCAGCTTGGTAGGTTTTGATGGTTGGCGGGTGTGAGTTTAAGTTGGTTTGAAGCTGCCTCTATTCCGAGTGAAACTTTGAATGAGTAAAGCCATCTCTTTCACAGATAAATGCCATTACATTCAATCCAAGATAAGGCATTGTTCATGTTCGACAAAAACATAAAGTGAGACCACTGGATGCTCTCAAAATCAAAGTTTATGAGGTATTTCTGTATCTGATCGCAGTGTGTTAAAAGCCCAAATGATTTAGCACCCTCGCACACACGCTCATACATGACAAGACACACATCCACCCTTGCACATGTACTCGTGGACTCGCACGTGGACAGATGCACGCTCGCACAGACATGTGTCCAAACATCCAGGTGATGGATGCAAATGTGCATGACAAAACATGATCCTATCCTGAAAGAAAAAAAAACCAAGAAGCAACAGTAAAACCACTGATCCATCTGAGCGAATGGAGAGGCAACTAACTGACCAAGTCCTGCATAATATGGGTCAAACCCGTTCCCCACAAAACACTTTGCCTTTATTAAATATTTATCTGTATTCATGTAAAATCATTAAAAAAATAACATAACAGTCAAGGATCTAAGCGATCAGTAGCAGTCCAAAGGTTTTAGGCAAATAAGCTACAGCTTATTCATGGTAAAACGTTATTAATATTATTGGTACTCATATAGATTTAGATTTATACGTATATATAAATACAAATATATTTATAGATGTATTTGTTTAAAGTCTGCAAGCACAAATCAGCTGCATTTATTGAACTTTTGTATAACAGTCAAAGAGAGGATGGCTGATGATGAGGTGGAATGGGAAGCAACCTCAAGTGGTCAAACTACCCTGTATTTTTTGTTATTTTAAATATCTTTTTTTCTTATCATACGTCACAATTTTCAACTCCTCAGTTCACTTTGCAAAAATAAAATCAACCAAAACAAAACAAAATAAAAGATCCCCTTATATCTTTTCACTGTGCTGAGTTCTTGTCAATCTGGAAATGGGAGCGCCATTTTCATCCAAGAATGGAACCGAGATGTCAAGATGAGCACTTTAGCAAAGATGTCCTCAGATCACATTCACAATAAAGCTTTCTTTTTTTTTCTTTTTTAGATATAAATATTTTTTCTATATAGATATTTATATACCATTTCTTTTTTTCTCCCACATTGACAGTGCGCTACAAAAGGGGGAAAAAAAAAAAAAAAAGAGAAAAGCCCTGCTGCGTCTCAGGTGTGGTAACCCATAACATCACGCAAAACATGGCTGCCAAATGCAGAGAGGAGCGGGGCTCCCCTCCCACACGAACGGCCCTTTGACACATCGCAGGAGGTGTCAGTGAAAACCCATTTGCCTTTTAGAATCCTCTTCCCAACGAATTTTTTGTTGATCTTTTAAGTTTTCGACTGGCCAGCGGTTACAACACAATGCTCCATAGAGGAGAGATAGATAAAGAGAGACAGAGCAAGAGTGAACCAACTAGCACACACAGGAGCCAGAGACCTCCTCCGGTCAGAGCCGCCTCAGACACAGAGAGAGAGAGAGAGAACATCCCCCCCAAAAGAGAAGCGAAAGCTTTGCCGCTCGCTCATACGGGCGTGGGCACAGGCACAAGGCGCAGCAGAAAGGGCAGGTCAGGGGGCCAGCCGGGGCCGGCCCTGCAGAGACAGGAGGACAGAGATGGGCAGGGCCCAGCAGAGGACAGACATGCGGCTGCGGCTGTCGCTGTGCAGGCCGGGCTGGGAGCTATAGAGGGAGGTTTTACGTGATGAGATCCTTGGGTAGTTGGGGTTGGGGCGGGAAAGCCACTGGATCAGAATGTTGCCATTCTTGTTGAGGTCTGATGAGCAAAGAAAGGGGACAAAGAAATGGTTAGATAACTATCAAAATGTTCATACTGAACATTTCTCTTCCACTACTATTGAGTAAATAACATGCAAATCACAACAGTAGCTCTAAATACAGTTGATCGAAGAATTATTTTTAGCAGTGGAGTTTGTTTAACACATACTGCGACATGGTTCCAGGCGACAAACTCTTATGGTGTCAGGCTTGCTGTCTAGACAGAGTCCTATGGTGTTGTCCCTGGTGTGGCACAGTGCCTGCCTCTGCTGTGTCCCGTTTCCACAAGTCACTGAACACTGGCGGCACAGGATCATAACATAAACGCAATGCAATCAAATATCACACATCATTTAGGATAAATGCAAAATTTTCTATTCAAGAACATTTGTTAATATTTTCTATCAATGTCTTGGGTGCATACTTGTGACCAGGGGCCGACTCTCCACTGCGTGGGGCAGGGAAATCGGTTACAGGACCTGCGGGACTCAGGACGGTCGTCGCTGCAGTGCTTATTGTGAATGAGGCGTGTTGTGTTGTCCTCTGAAGGCTGAACACAGGTGACGGAGCGAACTTGCATCCCTGTCTTTCCACAGGGTTTACTGCAGTTCTGCCACTCTCCTGTCACCCAGCTGCAAGTGAAACACCAAATATTTGGGAAAACACAAAGAAAAATAATACAAAAGAGAATCATCTTAAAGACAGTCTAAATATACATGATCAGGTATAACATTATGACAACCCAGCTCACATTATGTTGGGTTCCCCTTTGCTGCTGAACTGGCCTGACTTGTCAAGGCATGGAAACCACTAGATCCCTGAAGGTGTGCTGTGGTATGTGACACCAATATGTTAGCAGCTGATCCTTCAAGCTCTGTAAGTTGTGGGGTTGGTGCCCATGGACCTCATTCTTTGCCCATTCTCTGTACGTGCGCCTAACTCAGTCACTGACTCAGTCACTGAAGGTTCAGTCACTGACCCAGTGACCCGGTGACTGAGCCATCAGTCACTGGGTCAGATTCTTGTCACATTAACTCACATAGTTAAGGGCTCAACACATGAAAGGCCATATTGCTCCGTCTTAGTTCATTTCCTGTGGGTCTTGCCCTCTAAGGCAACAATCTTTTGCCCTCCTCCAGCAAAGTGACTGGCGAAATCCCTGCAGGTAAAATTTTCAGCTCTTATGCACAGTCGGACTTGCAAAACTGCACACAACAGTTGAAAAATGTTCAACTGTTGTTGCTGGCATCGTGTCCCGTGTTGCATTTCACCATGGTGGCAATGAATTTGGTGTTTTCGTTTGTCGCTCCCCGTTTCTCAAGCCCCTTAAGCTCATAAATTTTTCCCACTTACAACACATCAGCTTTTACGTTAACATGTTCACTTCTTACCCACGTGCAAACAGATGCCACAAATATAAGACATTAGAGGGTTTTTTTTTTTTACTATTCCTGGCACTGGTCATAATAAACAATATTTACCTTCAATATCTGGAAGGAATTACTGAATACATACATGGGTGGAGGGCAAGGCTTCTGGTTGCAGTCTCTTGTGTCTCCTCTGGGCTTCATGTTGGACTTATTACAGAAGCTTTTGTGAACCATCTTACTGTCAACTTTCCTTCTGCATCCATATCGCAGATACTGCTTCCCTAAAGAGAAGGTGACAGCCGATTGATAATTCTAGGATATAATGAAGGACAAAATACATGTGACCAGGGTTAGGGTTAGGGTTGTGGTCATTGGCTTTTTGACATACCTCCACCACAAGCTTTGGAACAATAAGACCATCTCTTCGGAGCCCATTCATAGGCACTGTCCTCTACCAGCATGTTGTCCTGAATGTTCGAATCACCATCCATATTCATCATGTATTTATACGATAAATTGACATCCTCATCGCCATGCAATTTCATCTATGAGAGAGATCAGCAAAGAAAAAAATCGAAGGAAAACTGCTTTAATTTAGGATTTGTGATCATAAAAACTAAACCTTTAATTTGATCCTGTTGTTTGTACCATTATTAGAATTCCATGTCTGAGGGGCCCTGTGGTCTGAACGGTTTCCTTGTCGTTGTCGTTCTCGTATTCCCATTCTACGCCCTTCTCTATCACAGAGCCGGACTCAGGGTAGTCGTTTTCACCATTAAGAAAAAACAGTCCTGATGCCACATTTTTAACAGCTGTGAATGAATGAGAAATAATAATCCTTTATAAGAAAAAAAGGAAATATATACAGACAAAACATGACAGAAAAAGGACCAACAGAGGGTTTCATTTACCAAAAGTGTGTGAGGTGGCTTTCAGCTCCTGAATGAGTAAATGCCTCGCTCCTCTGGGGATTTCAAGAACCTTGAGGAAGCCTGAAATGACAGACTGAATGAGTTTTTTTTTTATCTAAATCCTCCAGCTCCCATTCAAAGAGCTTAATTTGTAGTTTCCAGATAGAACACCTAAGCAGAAAAAATGCCTCACTGGAAACTTTTTTATTAGTCTGAGGCTGAAAAAAACAGACTCTTCCAGGAATTCAGCTCTCATGAGCACGGTCTGCGCTGACTTCAAGAGTTAGATAATAGACTCAACATTAGCTCATGAACTTTGACGTAAAGTCTTGGCAATGTTCGCATGGAAACATATGGTCAAATTTCCCTGAGGTTCAGAGTCATTTTTAAGCATCTACCTCTAGAGGGCGATGTTTATTTGAGCATAAGAACGAAGGGAAGACGGGAGAGAGAAATACATTCCAGCAGTTTTTCTGCTAGGACAGAATCAACTCAGCTTTCTCCGCTTACCCTGCTTTTTAGCAGTCCGCATGATTGTGTCTTTAAAGGTTTTACAGCTGGAGTTGTCGCCTCCACACACGCCACACTTGTCCTCCTGCTTCGAGGAGCCCACCACGCCATCACAGCCCACCTTCTGTTAACGGAAACCAAGGAGGCTGATAAGAATAAGTGCAGCTGTTTAACTTTGAGGCACACAAACACACATATGAAGAACCTCACCTCGCACTCTCCACGCACACACACGCTGTGCGGGTCCTTGTATGAGCAGAGTGTGCCATCCAGCACCAGTTTCTCCATGAGGACCACATCTCTCGTCTCCTTTGACTGGCAGTACAGGTGGCAGCGTTTGTTAGCTAGAAAGCAAACATAGTTTCACATGAAATAAAAAAGGCTCAAGTTTACCCTGATTACATAATTGCATTAATTGGCACTGTTAATCCCATAATTACTCATATCAGTGCAGATTTGAAATCGTCCTTAACTTGACCAACATGTTTTCTTTCTTTAAGAAAGGATGCACTTATGTGTTCAAATATGATACAACGATGTGCAAACAATTTCAGCAGAAATGGTTTGGTTTGACTTCTACTGAAAATTAAGTAACACATCTGAAATTAATACAACTGTGAGTAAAATTTTGCAGGATTCAGAATTGACTATGCTGTTCTGAAGCATCCGAATAAAAATTATTAATTGAAAAGAAAAACACTAAAACTAAAGAGCTCAGTAAAAACCCATGTTTGGACATTTTGGGAAAAAGGCTCATTTTAATTGTCCTCAAGTTCCTAGGGCCCCGGTATAAAGTCATGTTAAAACACTACAAGAACATAAACACTGTTGAAAATCATGAAGGAGGTGACTGTAAGTCATAAGTGACACCTCACTGATGGCGCAGTTGGTGAAAAAGTCTCAAAAGGTTGTTGTGAAGAACGTGGGGCGTGTCAGTGGCAACTTCTCAAAGCAGACAGTCCAATAGTCTGCTGGACACCATTGATGTAGAGCAACAAACAAAGGCTATTCTTAGACTAAGGCCTGTAAAAGCCCACTTGACTTTTGCAAAACCTCACCAAGGCAAAGAACAAGATGTTTTGGATCTTCTGTTTTATGGCGAGATGAAACAAGTTTAGTTATTTAGCCACAATTATGTAGTATTTTATTTGGCATACAAAAACACTCAGAATAGCACTTTCAGCCTAAAACAGTAGTGGGACCAAAATGATTTTGGGAGTCACCCATGTCAGGATTCTCAACAAGATGTTTAGGCAGTCCAAATATTATATCCAAATATTAACAAATTGGAGTCGCAAACTCAGAAACCTGATTTGACTCTGATAGACAGTCTGTGGGGCGCAGTTTACCATGCAGGTATTGGCAAAGAGGCCTTATACTTCAAACACTTGGAGCTCATAACCCAGTATGAATAGTCAAAGATGTTCATACTGGGTTTATAGTGAAGATATGCAAAAAGCTTGCTGGAAACTATGAACAATTTTTAAAGTTAGAACATAACTTTAAACTTAAGTCACTATTTTGGTCTTAATTGTTTGTAAGTAATTGTAATAATCTGAATGAGATCTCAGTGAGTCAGCATAATGATGAGTCTTATTGTGTCTCTTAGTCACACTACAACTATGTGAGCCCAGAGAGACAAAACCTGGCAGACCGTCCCAGTGAGAATGAACACTCCTACTTTATCACACACACACCAAGACCTTGTCTTTCAGAGCTTTGACTCTAATGAACAGGTGGCAGACATGCAACTAATCTCCCTTAGCTAGCTTCACAAATACTGATATCCCTGGTAAAGACGTGTGAAAAGCCTTAAAATATCTTTTCAAATTTATCGGTCTTTTATTGCTATAGCATACAGTAATTTCACACAGAATTAATTATTTTGAGTACATTTATTCAGAGGGAAAATAAATCCCA
Organism: Poeciliopsis prolifica; assembly: GCF_027474105.1. Taxonomy (NCBI): domain Eukaryota; kingdom Metazoa; phylum Chordata; class Actinopteri; order Cyprinodontiformes; family Poeciliidae; genus Poeciliopsis; species Poeciliopsis prolifica. The sequence goes on from NW_026562384.1 coordinate 9,577,724, forward strand.
TGTTCAGAAATGATCATTTGAAACAAAATCAACAGCTGCAAAAAATATTGGTAAATAAATATGCCAGGTTGATGCATTAAGATTCTTTGACTTGTCCTGTTTACTTCGTAACCCTAAATCACCCAGAGTTCTTGGTCCTTCTCATTCTCTATTGTCTTCAGCTCTCACCACAGGTTTTGTGGATAATTTAGGTCTAAGATTTGAAATTGTCAGGGAAAAATGCTGATTTTGTGTTTGGTAAACCTCTCTGAGCTGATTTGACCATGTGTCTTGGCTCATTGTAGAGTAGAGAAACACAATGTTAGCTCACATGGTGGTGGTTTATGATTTGTTCATTATTTTGTCAAGATTTCTACTTTGCATTCTGTGAATTGCCCAAATCCTCATCGTTTATCGGTCAATGAAGTTTGTTTGAATATTACGCAGTAAATTTTTTTTGGCATGTTTTTGAGTATTGCATCTTGGTTTCTGACTATGTTTTGGTTGCTTACACTTACACATTTGGTTGCTTACACTTACACATCAACAAATCTATTACTGGCATACAGAGCCTGAACGTTTGGTGCAATACACACAGTTTTTTTTAATGATACAGATACTGCTTATAAGTACATTGCTTTAATTACACGTTTGTCACAAATTATGAAGGTCTAATTCTTACTTGAGAAATAAGTATGGGCAGAAGGCTTTTTTATATTTATTTACAAGGGATACCAATAGGTGTGGAAGCTCCTAATAAAGAATCCTCCACAGTGTGGTGACACCAGATCAAACCAGTGTTGTTCATGTGCATTCAGCGCAGTCAAAAAGAAACACTGCAGAGGCTGAGTCTGTATTTATAGCATCAGCATGATATACTATTCATAAATCAACCCGCTCACTCAGAGCCAGTCTGTTCTTCTCCCAGTAACATTTTCACATAATAATAATAATAATAATAATAATAAATAATAATATAATAATAATAATAATAATAATGATAACATTACAGTTTCGAGCAACAGAAGACAGCATCCTCAGTTTGTCAAGACTTGCTCTAAGATCCTCTGGGGGGGTCAAAAGGTGTTAATCAAAAGTGTTTTGCAAAATCAAGCTATCTCCTCTGTGCGAGAACACAGAAAGTTTTAGACTGCAAAGTCCAAAAATTAGCCGCTTGGCTAATACCTCATGTTTCTCCTCTCAGGAGTAATTCACAGTACAGCTGTTGATACAAGGGAAATTCCCAAAAGGGAGAATAAAAACAATTTGTTAGACAAATATTATAGCTTCACATCTGCAGTTGACATTCTCACACTTATCATGGAAGTCAAAGATGATAGATCGTGAATGGAATTCAGTTTCACCTCCTTCAGAATAATTTTTCTCTCACAAACACACACTGGTTTGCACGGTCACACAAAGAGAGTTTGTTTATGATGCTGAATGCTTTAGTGAGGAAAAAAATGGCATTTAGAAGTAACAAGATTGAAGGAAAAACAATTTAGGAAGGTAATTTAGATAGGAAGTAAGCACAGTGCTTTGCTGAGCAGTTGCCCTTTGGATGGACGATAATTTCACATGTATTAAGATGGAAGTGACAATACAGCTCTTAGATAGGTTGGAACTGACAATTTTATACATGCAGTCATGTGGATTTTACTATTTCTTCAATGAAAAGAGTTTATGTGCATTAGATGGAGAACTTAGGACTTGTGGTTTGGTATTAGTGGGATTATTTAGGTATCTTAATTAATGAGATTAAGATGTCAATGGACAGAGGAGGCAAAAACTCCCAAATCATTTTCAGTTGTTAAAGATATGCCATATCTTTTAGGGGTCTGGTTGTACCTTAAAGCTCCCATAAATCAAATAATACAAGACTGCATGTTCTAAATTGCATAACACGTAGGTCCAGCAGAACCTAATCACTCCTGGTTTGCTACTGTTCAAACTGGTTCAGAAACTACTCACGGTCTGGGTGTTCATAAGGCAGCCAGAGGTGCTTGTTGATGTACTCTGAGGCGTGGCACTGCTCCTCCCTGGGATCACTGTAAATGTCTTCACATTCATTGGTGTTGCACATCTGGAACTGGTATGTTGCCCCTCTGCAGGGCCGGCCACCATTGGCTGGACTGGGAAAAACAAGAGGCGCAAGAAAGGTTCTTGCTGTTTAAGCGGTAATTTGCTATTTGGCTTTTTTTTTTATTACACTTTAAACTAAAATGATCTCTTTATCCCAGTGTTTCTCAATTCTGGTCTTCAGGCGCTCCTGCTTTGCATGGAGGGCCTGTTTCCATTCTGCCACACACCTGGCTTGAAAATGTGGGTGATTAACAGGCCTCTGCAGCACTTGAAGGTGGCACAGGAGGTCATCCAATCATTTGAATCAGGTGTTCTGGAACAGAGACATATCTAAAGTATGGAGGGCAGGGGGGCTGACGACTGGAATTGAGAAACATCTTGTAAGGCTGCCTTAAAAATACACACTGCTGGTCATATTTACAAGTACACCTGGAAATGACATCCTAACTGGGACCATGTCTTGACCTCCCAGTGGTCTTACACACAACTCGCAAAAATGCATTGCTCCTTGTTGGAAACAACCAACTGGAGGCAGAAGGAGGGCCTGTGTGAATTTAAAAGAAACTATGTGTACTACCACTAGTTGATTGTCAGTGAAACCATAACGTTTTTGTTGCGAACCAGTTGCATGTAATCATTTATTACTACTGCTATTGCAGTAAATGGCTACCTCATTTTAAGTCTGTTTGTTCGTGTGTCTGTTTGTGTCTGTTTGTGTCTGTTTGTGTGTGTGTCCAGTGGTTGACACTGGACACACACAAGAAAATAATGTCATACCTGGGATTGTCACAGTTTCTGGTGCGAAACTGCACTCCTCCCCCACAGGTTCGTGAGCACTGGCCATACTCGCTCCATGATCCCCAGTTTCCATCTTGCTTCATGATGTCAGGAGTCAACCAGATGCAATGACCTTTAAAGCAGTGCTGCCCAAGTGCACAAAGATATGCCTAATTAAGTACCTACATATTGTGCGCAAAATCTCTTTCCATGCGTTTTTCGTAAAAATGTAGCAATACCTTTCCATTCCCACACATGGTGCCATCGATGGGTGGCCCCTTCTTGGTTTTGCAGAAGAACGGATTGTCTGGGTGACTGCACCACAGCTGCTTGCAGGGGTCAAATGTACGGTACTGTTTGGGAGCACAGAGATTTCAGCATAGTCAAAAACAGCAGCTCAAAATAAACATTTTGCTTAATGGGAAGTTTAACACTTAATAAAGTTGAGATGGGAGGAGAAATGCCACAACAGTAGCAAAGACAGGAACATACCAAACAATACCAACACTTAATCTATGCAGAGTCACTGCAGTTTACACTGGGACCCATTGAGAAACACACAGCAGTTCATGCAAATTCTGTTGACAAATACAGAGCCCTGCAAAAGTAATCCTAACTCTTGTTTCACATCATCTCACTTTACAATGACTAACATTAATACATTTTAATAGGATTCTAGGTGACAGACAAACACAAAGCAGCACTAAATTGTGAAGTGGAAGGAAAATTATACTCAGCTCGTAAGACCATTTATGAACAAAAAATTATGATCAAAATACAATTGCATATTTTACTATGAGAACCCTAAATTACATCTAATAAAAATCCACCTGTGTGCAATTTAATCTGCACAAATATACAGTTCTCTTAAAGTGTCAGAGGTTTTTGTAAAAGAAACCACTTGTTCTCTACAAATAGCTTCACAAAGACAAATGAACACAGAAAAATAGATCAGAAATAAAGTTAATAAAATCTTATTCCAAACTCCGGTGAGAGTGAGGCTTTAGAGTGGAAAAGCCGCCTTTTGATGGCCAGCCTGTTTGGTTCTACCCCAGTTTGGAGTGTCTCCTCTAGTGAATATAGGTAGGAGCCAGTGGTGTGCATTCAATGCTTCAATGATGTGTTAAGTGATTCTCAGCAATGGAGAGCCTCATGGTTGTCTTTTTTTATGGAGTCAACAAAAACAGATATTTAATTTTTTCTTCTAGAAATTTATTACTGGAGCAAAGGTAGTGAAAACCATTTAGATTAGCTGATTATTTTCCTATGAATATATGGTGATACTTTTATTTCGTAAATGTGCAACTTTTTGGATTCAGGTAATGTAGTCAAACCCTGTGTACCAATATCCATGCGTGAACTTTATTTGAAAGAAAATTTCAAACAAAGAATAAAAGGCACATGATGCCAAACCAATCTAGATCTAGAGTTTCACACAAAGTTCTAGCTCAGACAAAATGTTGACCAAAGCTGCATAGTTCCTCACTTCTTCATTGCTGCCCATTCCTCAGAAAGACTTGCTGCTTGCATGGCTGCAAAATCATGGCCATTCTGCTCCAAAATGCATGACGCATGTGTTCCTGGCGCTGCTCGTGATAAAACTCATAATTACCCTAGTCCACACTGTGCAGCTCTTTGATAGCAGACCCTTTTTGACTGCCGGACCACAGCGCCGGTTGAGAGGTTGTTTGGAGTTTGCAGTGACGTAAATAGCGGGCCAATCAATGAATGCAGTTTGTTCTCGATCAAATTGCTGGTATGCATTACATTTCTTAGAAGACAAAGATAGTCGATAAAAGCCACAATATAAGTCCAATGAGTAGCTTAACACTGCAGGGGACAGGTGGAAAAACATAATTTAGTCAGAGGACACCAACATTGAACATTCTGACCTTCATGCAAACCATTCTTTGAAGAAAAACTAAGTGCATACATCCCTGATCACTGGATTCACTGTTCAACAGGACAAACACCCACAGCGCTGCAACTGTGTGGATCAGTGTATTCAGTGTTGGAATCTGATTGTGAAGATGTGGCAAAAGTAGTTTATACAGAAAACAAAAGAACATGAAAAAAATAGGCCATAATCCCACTTTCTAGTTTCCAAAAAGTGATGGAAAATTGAACCAAAAGGTGATTCTTACAAGTTAGAGGGGGCTTCATAAAAATATACATCAAACATAAAATATGTATACAATTTTCCTTCCACTTCACTTTACGTTTTGCATTGATCTATCACACGAATCACGCAACGTGATGTGCCTGTAACAAATTTGGAACTTCAGGTGTTAAATATACTTTTGCAAAGCACTGTAAGGAGGGTCAGAGGGCAGAGTGTTTCAAGACAAAAGGTGAGATATCTGTGACTAATGAGATGTCTCTTGACATGGCTTGAGAAGCAAATTCAGCAAATTCCCCTCCTTGTCTAAAATGAATCAAAGTGCCATCAAACAAACCAGCCTGCCCTCCTCTCTCCTCTCCCCAGAACCTCCCACCTACCATGACCCTGAGGGACTTCTACAGGTCAGGAGTTGACTTACAAACATCGGCTTAGACTGCGGTAGGTAATCGTCAGCTGTATAAAGTCTGGAGGATCCTAAAATACGGGGGGAAAAAGGGCCTCTGTTCTGGCTGAGCCCTTTCCTCAAGGATGGGGAAGACTTCTCTACAACCTTTTCCACTCGTTTACAGTCATAAAAGTGCCAAGATAATGAGTCTCTTCCTAACAAGAGGTGCAGTGATTTACCAGCAGTAAATCACTGCACCAGTGACTCCAGGTACAGTGCTAGACAGAGCCATAAGGGCCACAAAAATGAATTGCAAGTGTCCCGTTGTTTTGAAGGATTTTGTAGTGGCTGTCTCTTAAAGCACAAGCATTTTAGAATCCTGCAGACCAAAAACTGAGACGCAGAGTACAATCAAAACAGAAATGAAGGAGCAACATTACATACACATGACTTTGGGGAACAAAAAGAACGAGAAAACCTAACAAAACAAATGACACGTCCACACGTCCTCCTGGAGGTGGGGTGGACTTACCTGCGATCCTGTCTGGCCCACCTTTTGTAGCTGAAGGGAATGAGTTTGACAAGAGAATAGAGGGTGATCTAGCAACGTGTGCAAGCCCCTGAGCAAACCCTTAGTCAAGAAACAGCTTTGCAACAGCGTGCCACAGTGGCTTCACAGTCACAGAAAAGATGATGCTGACTGTAAAGGAAGTAAAAATGCCAGAAAACATGCTGCAGCTTGATGAAACTTCTCTAGTGATGCTTTTGTCTTTACAAAATTTTATTCCTAGCAGGTTCATGTAAAGGCACTGTGGTATCAAGGCAACTGAGAAGCTATGAAAAAAAACTTTTTTGTAATTAAATTAATGACATTAAAAAGTAATATCTAACAAAACCAATTACCTGCTTTTAAGCAAGATGTCAATCCCACCAGAGGCCGGGAGAAGAAACAGAGGACATCAGAAAAATGTCATTGGCTACGTATGTCACTTATTTTGATCAAAGGTAATACACTAGCAGACAACATTGGGCCCAGTTAAAAAGCCCAACTCTTAAAATTTGAGAAAATACTTAAATAATTCATGCTATTTTACAAACCACAGTGAAAAAAAAAATTACTTTCAAACTGTGTCTGTTGATGCTTAACATTTACCTGTCACTTGTGCTTAGAAGCTAAAGCAACACTAAGCTTTGACTGAAGATGCGCTCAGTATGATGATGAATGAAAGTGAGTGTTGACAGACTACAGGGGTCTCTTACCGCGGTGCACATGGTGTAGCCCACACCGAAGTCAAAACGACACTGTTCATTCATGGAGTAGTGCAAACCAGGAAGTTGAGGCAGCGATGGCCAGTTGTGGTCAAACGGGTCATCCCGGAGACAGTCATAGGAACTGAAGAGGAAGTGAAAAATCTTTCATTTTCTATCCTTATCTGTATTATTTCTACATTTTCTGGTACCTCTAGTATAAATGTAGAAGTAGAGCTAACATTCTGTACATTTTAATTGATGTGGCATTTACTAAAAAAAACAAATTTGTCAAACTGAATATTTTGCTCAGATTTACTGACTTTTCTGATTTAAAAACTGTTTCCGGCTAGGACAGACAAGATTTTGTGCCCTGTACACACTGAAATGAATATTTTATAAAACAGACACATTCTGCTCTGTTGGTACCTCTAGACAATAGGTAAAACAAGATCTTGGAGAGAATACCTAAAATTTTGAACACTCTTTGTGGCGTGTGTCTGTTTGAGCTGGATATGTGAAGATTATTAAAAACAATGATGATTGCGCATGTCAAATCTTATAGCAGCTGCACGTAAAAAGCAACAACACTGAGATTAGGGCTGACCATTAAATGTACATGTAAAGACTCCTGCTGATATGTTCTAGTGTTCATGTCTCACTGAAGGTAGCGTCCCAGCTCCTGCATGCTACATCTGGACCACTGAAAGCGGTGGAAGGCAGCTTGCACCAGAGGAGCCATGATGCTGCCCATGGGGACCTCGTCCCCACAGCGGTTTCCCTGGCCATCGTGCTCCATCCCAAGCCTATGGATGAAGAGAAGAAAAAGAAGAGTGGTGGTGGAGAGGACAAGGAGCAATAGAGACGGAGCGGGAATGTGTGGGAGAAGTAGATGAAGGAGCAACAGAGGGAGGATTCAATCATCACATACTGACCACTTGAGCAAAACTGTGATGAATTAGTAAGAGACTGCTTTGCTCTCTGGTCTACTTTGTCATTGGTAACACTTACACGTGCCCGGTTTCATGGGCCACCACAAAGGCAGAAGAGAAACCATCCTCGTGGTTCAAAGTGCAGCTCCTCACCGGATGGCACATCCCTGTCACTGGAGCATAACCTGAACAACCAGGGGGAGAGAAGTAATGTTTGAGATTTACTGACTTACTGCTGAAACATAATCATAGACAAAATGATAAAAGGCTATTATAATAGCTATGTTTAATCCTCATTTAGGTGTGGATTCTATGAATGAATATGTGTTTTTCTTTTATTTGGTCTAGTAGACTTCCTTTATCAAATGAAAAACACATATCTGTTTCAATTTTGCTTTATTAATAACAGAGCATTTCTATTTAGGACTCTTTTAGCTGCTTGGTTTGCCAGAATTTTACTTTTGGGGTATCACATTTTGGATGTAAAGTTTAGAAAAAGGCACTGTCGAAGTGTAAGCCACAAACATTTACGTTCATGTGTCTACTCTTAATTCCAAGATGTTGGCTTCTCTCTTTTCAAATGCCAGTCTTCAGCTTCCTGTGTGTGTCCTGCACTCTCTTTAATTGTGGAGCTGTGGCTGCCTCTTCTCTGTATATTGATTTTCTGCTGCTGAAGGCTGCGCCCAAGGGCAGCTGAAGGGCTTCTGGCTAGCTAGGCCACTGGCTTTAGAGGCCTCTCCCCTGGGCATGGCGGTTAGCTTGTGCTCTTCTGCACAGAAAACCATCAACCACTATAGCCGCTGTGCACCTTGCAAATTATATGAGGCAAAGGAAGGAGGTGCACGCTTCTCTAAGTGTCTACAGTCTTTTTAAAAGTGTGAGCATGCAGCAAGAATATGATGCATAACGGCATTGAATGTGTTCATTGTGTTGTTTAATACCCTGCATGCCTGTGGGCCCAAATTCTTGCCGTGTCAGGAAAATGGCATGATCATGATACTCGGCGTCCCCCGTGTCTTGCTTCTGCTGCAGAAAGGCCCAGCGACACACGTTTTCCAGACTCTGAGATGGGTTCCCAAGTTCAATCAGGCTCATGGACTAAAAACACAGAGCAACACAAACGAAGTGCAGGGATTATTTAAAAACAGGGACATGTACAGCAATTTATTCCACCCTGTAGGGGGCAGTGTCACTGTGTACTTTAAAAAAAAAATTGATCTTAGAAGATTTCACAAACTGCTGGAGCAGTTTGAAATCACATAGAGAAACACAGTCTCAAAGAAATGCTCGAAAGCAGTACTCTGTTAATGAGTTTTATAAAATATCTGCTTATAATTAAACAAAAACCTTAACCAGACTCCTTTACAGCTATATTTCCTTGTCTAATATGTTCCCTCAATAATCTTCACTTAACTGTTATCAAGGTTTCTCTTCATATCTCTTGCATTGCCTCCTTTTTGCTCAGTGTTTGAATACATGCCTAAGGTGCAGTTGGTTCACAAAAGGAATGCAACATGAACGAGACATATGGCCTTCCTCTGCACACTTGATGGAGTGCTAAGTATGCACTCGGCTCAGCCCTCATTTAGACGGTGTAGCCTGTACATGTGCACCATTTCCAAGTTGCTTGCGTGTGTTTGAGTGCATTGTTTTCATGATCCCAAAAAAGTGTTTCTGCAACAGTGAGATGGGTGTAAATGTAGCGCAGTGACTGTGTGTGAGTAAAGTGTGGCTGCATTCAGGGTCACACAGTCACTCTGCAGGCTGTCTGGGTGCAGCTCTGGTGCTGTGGTAATTGGGAATGATGGACAGCCAAAGCTTTGGGTGAAGCTGCACAGGGGCTGGCCCTGAATGACCAATGCACAGTAGCCTGTGTGTGTGTGTATGTATGTGTGTGTTGTTCCTGACTTCAATTGGGGCTGTATGTGCAGGAGCAGTGGAAGAACATCGGAGAACACCTATCCACCAATAAAATCACATGTGCTATTCAGAGGGTAATCCCATCATTCCTGCCATTCAGCATCCTGCCATGCTTCTCAGCACAAGCATGTAGATAAAGTTACAATGAGGAAGACAGGGATGCTGCCCTGACTGCCCTTATTCTTTATGAATGAAGGAGAGCTGTCATTGATTACTTACCTTTGTCTAGACTGGAGATGATTCTGTGCGGCAACCTGCTAGGTAGAACAGTGATTGCATAACGGCCAGAGTTTCTGTGTGCTTTGGTGGTGAACTGTGAAGGCGTGCGACTTGGAAAAACTCCCCTGAGATGCTGCATGCTTTTAGTTCCTCTTTTGCTCAGTCCACTGGAATAACAAGCTCTGAGCATCAGTCTGTGTGTGTGTCCTGATGACTGGACGTGTGTATTGTATATTTGTTTATAAGTTTGCTTCAGGTACTTAAAGAAGGAGTAGCAAAAACCCTGTGTCATGGATAGTGCTGACATACAAACAAAAAGACAAACAGGGTGAGCCCGAATCCTGTTGTTCTAAAGCACAAGTGCTTCAGGAACTGTGGTTCAGCTGTTTTCTCAGCAGGACTTCAAGTCCTGTCAGATCTCACCTTGCCATAGCCCAGCATGATTATCCGCACCAGCACCACATTGATTTTTGCTCCCAAAGAATCGTCATGGTAGATTTCGTTCACCTGGAACCACAAAAGCAAACACAAAAGGCAAAAGCTATTAAATGAGATGCACAAGCAGATAAAACGTTGGAAAAGCATTTTCTGTCCAGAAGTTGTATGAGACCAACTGAGGATTGCTAGAGGATTCACACAATCCTCTAGCATGGTTAGGTATAAAAACAAAAGATTAAAATGGAAAAGCAATGCATGAACATTGTTAGTTATGCTGCGGGACAACATTTATGTCAATGGATTTGGGAGACCTTGTTAGAGTTCATGACATTAGGAACTCCTGTTGATACCAGGACATTTTTAATATAACACTGTCACCTCTGACAGAAAACTAAAAATTGGTCATCAGTGGGTCTTTAATCAGGCAAATGATGCATAACATCTGGTCAAAACAATAGAGAAATGGTTCACCAAACATAATTACAACCCTCATTGTCTTCAGAGACTGTAAAATCTAAAGCATAGGAACATCAACAACCTGGAGGACAGTAAACCCCATAGAATCACATTTTTCTAAGCGTAAAGTTAAATGTGGCACATCAGTTTTATCTGACAGCAGATAAAACTGAATGTCAGTTCATACATTCATAAAAATAAGCAATAAAAAAAAATGATTTGATGTGGTTTGCGTTTAGGTGCCATTATATCACCAGTTGTTTGGTTAAAAACACATTTTAACTTTTCTTTGTATTTTCATAAAAAACAGATGGATGAAATTTTCCACTTTTAGTCATATCTCAGCTCAGCTTCACGTTTGTAAATTAGCCAGTCGCTACTTTTCTTGCTGAAGAATTGGCAACAGTGTTATGAAGTTTCTAGTTTCTAGTCGTAACATGAAAAAATGGTTTCTTGTCCTGCAGGACAACTTGGATCATCCAAAACAGTCTTTACCAAATACTTTTGATTCAAAACTGCTCAACTGGCCAAGAAGTTTAAAATAATTTTTAATTGAAATAAGTCAGTTAGTGGCCTATTTCAACCTTTTTTTTTAAAAGAACATCCTAATAGGAGGTGATAAATACCCCATTCCAAGAAATATATTATTTAGGGCTAACAAATGTGGGAGAGAAGGGAACAAGAAACAATTAAGAGATTGCAAGGAAATTTGGGCTCCCACGAGCAAAGATGAAGAGGAGATGAAGAAGATGCAAAGGATGGAAAGTGCCTAATGCAAGGAAACAAGGTAATGTGTAACAAGGGAGATGCAGAGCACTCTTCTGGCACACACACTAGGACACACACAGATGCAAAGCCAAAGAGAGAGAGGGAAATTGGCACTAAAGTCAAGGCCTGCTGTCCTCAGTGACTGTGTTTGGTGCTTAATGAGGCAAAGGGATGTAAAAACAGACAGCCATAATGAGATGGCTGATGGACATGCTGCAGACACACACACACACATACACGCACACAAATTCTGCCCACAGAGAGGTGCAGCGATAAGAAGGAAACACTGCAGAGACAGGTATGAGTGGAAGCTGTGGAATCCTTCGAACGTAGACCAAGAGGCAAAGGAACAGAGGAAAGAAGCTGAATGCAGCGGGGAAAACATGCAGAGAAGAGCTTGAAAAGGAATGAGTTGTTAGAAAGTAGCTATATCCCGAAGAAGCAGAGAAACAATTACCATTGAAAGAAGAGGATAAGAAAACAAAGCTAGATTTTCCTCCTTTTCATTTATAAAAGTAAATACCAAGCTCCAAACCTCCTATTGAGAATGACACAATAACAATAAAACCTATTTGTTAACAACTAAGTGAAAATAATTCGCTTAATCGTATCAGCATGTTTGAACAAACAAAATACCTGAACAGTAATAAAATGAGTCATATTCTTGCAACCACAGCTTTTTTTATTGGTTATTTTTATTTCAGCCTTACAAAGTCTCTTTCACATGAAAATAGAAAAGAAAAATATGTCAAAAAACAAACTTATAGAATGATTCACCGTATGGGTTTTGGGGGAAAGCAGGCCCAGGGACATGGAGCTTAAACTTTTTCTATCACCAGTTCAAAACCAGACCCGCGTTACTGCAGACAAAGTCCCAATTGGTGAATCCATTTCCCATGTTCTGCACTGGTAACAAGCTTTGACTTTTTGAAAATGATGTCACAACTATAACTTTGGGTAAGCAATCCACCCAAAAAAACGTCTCAAGAGATATGGTTGAAAACCTTCTTCAAATCTACACCTATTTGGGCCAGAAAAACAAACTTCCATAACTTCATTAGGAATTGGTTAATTTCAGAGTAAGGATTTGGTCAAGTGATCCTCCTAATCTCAAACTTCAACAATCAGTTGGAGAGTCCTGCCCTACGGTAAGCTTTCACAGGCAGCCTGACAACAGAGATTCCTCAATAGCTGGAACACACTCTCAGGTTCCCTTATTTAAAAACTGGTTTGTCTCTTTACAGGTGTTGTTGTCTCAGTCTTCCATGTGACACTGAAGAGGGATATAAACAACATTCCAGCAATGTCTGCAGCCTTAAGCATCTCTGAACAGATCTCGCCTACCCCTGGTCCTCCACCTACCACTCAAAGTTACTTTGCAGCTGTTTAAAGAGTGAAATCTTCTGACTGCTTCAAATCTTTTCCGTCTTCTGGGACTCCTGCTTCTCTGTTTTGGGTTGGCTGGAAATTCTTAGAAAAATAAGTTCTGGTTGAAATTTTGATATGTGATGCTTACTTATATTTCGAATTGATGATGCACGCAGTGTAGAATTTTCTGTAGCACGGAGTCGGCATAGCCAACCTGATTAAACACGGCGGTGAGGGTATTTTTTTTTCTGGTTGTTATAATCTAACCCAGCAGGGGCTTGACTCATGTCCCCAGCTGAGACATGCACTGTATTGAAAGTCCGACATTTTTATACAATATGCAACTTCAGAGTGGACCTTGCCTCTCACACAATGACTGCTAAGATGCTTTTCATCCTGCTCCGAGTCAGTACAGCATAAAGTGGATATTGAAAGCTTGGAATAAATATTTTATCAAGTGTCTTGTTTGGGTTTATGTGAGGATTTTATTCTGTGTTTTGATTGCCATGTGGAATGGAGCTCAGCAAGGACAAGCACTCCTAAGTGTGATCAGCAGCAAAGTTAGCTCTCTGTAAAGCAGTAAAAATGGAATAATAGTTGTTTGGGTCTTGTAAACAAGTAGCAGAGAACATTACATATGCTTTTACAACGCTTACCGAGTTTACTACTGCAGAAGCATTATGCCTGCTCCTCCTAAAGCGATTACAGTTTAGAGGGCCATTATCATCAATGTCATACATTCTTTGTATGTACACTTAGTATTGAGCTCAGTATTTACTTACATTTCCTTAAGGAGTAAATAATATTTAGCATAATTTCACAATACACTTGAGATTTACTCCTGAAATGAATTGTGTCCCGCAAACGTATTTGTACGCATTGAACTTAGTTTGCGAAGGCACAACTGCAACTTTTAAGATGCTTTAATAAAATAAAATCTTTATGTTGTGCAGAAGATATAAGTAATTTCTCACTTATTTTAAGATTTAAACCAGCTTTGCCTTGTAGCAGTTATTTAAATTACAATACTGAGCAAGTCAAACTCCTGACTTGTGAAGCACTTTTATTCAGCTGTTTGCTCATTAAATCAAATTTGACTTGATTTGGCTAAAATTAGTCTAATCAATATTCAATCAGGTAATCTGAATGTCGTTCAGTATTTTGACTGTTCTACAGATTTGAAATATTTTAAATTAACTATGCTGAACCATGAACTTTGGTGGCTTTTAAACCAAGTATCTGTCACAAGCTAACAAGTCTATTCTTACATGTAGTGGACTCACTTTCCTACCTTCTTCCTTCATGTATTATTGTGTCTATTCACTGGCTCCAGAAGGTTTTGTAAAGGAAAAAAAAAAGACTGATTTTGATGATCTCCTGCAACCTTTACACAAATGATAATTACCACACATAACAGAGGCAGACAAAATGCAGATCAGTTTACTAATAGGGCTCATCAAAATTAAAAATGCACAGATAAACAAACCACCCTTTTCAGCAGTGACTATTAATACACTCGGAGAGAGTGATTAACGCATTGTGGCTCCCTTCTAAAGGTCTTACTAATGAATGAGAGACAGGTAGACAGACAGATTACCTCCAGTCCTTTAGTTTATCACTGTTTTGTTTAGCCCTGGAATATTCTAGTGCCATATAAACACACGTCACATGAAACATGGTTCCTACAGAACCCAGAGCAGTAACTCACTTCCATTTTTGTTTTAAATGATGCACACTGTGCTAAAATCAGTGTTCATTTGAGAACATAGCCCCCAGAAACAATCCAGTATAAGTGAATGTTCAAGAATAACTAATTCAAATCAAATTTTACATTTATAATTAACAAAAATGGTGTCAGGGTGATTTACAAGAAAAATTGAGCCAAATCTTAACATGTGACATTTTTATCAGCTTTTCAATTAGATTGGCAACGATTTTTAGAAAACATCGATAAGATTCTGTGGCATAAGCATCAGAAAATACAGACACCATACATTCCAATATTGGGCATTACTGCTATAAAATATATGTAATTGCTACTCTATTGTTGCAGCAGCGGCCCAATATTAGCTTCACTCAGCCTCATGTTAAGCAAGAAAATTCTTCGTTTACGCTGATGAATTTCAGCGACCTCAACAAAAAACTAAAAACTTGCAGAGGCTCCAGTTGAGGACAGGATAGACTACTAACTTCTATAAAACAAGAAGTTTCATATAAAACAAGATCTAATTTAGTAAATAATGTAATCATTTTTTTTATTTTTATTTTATTTTTTTGCTTGCCCTCTAAATTAAACACACTCAAATAACCTAGAAATAAAAGGAGTTTTCTTTGCTGGATTTTGCTGTTTTTCTTTTTTTCTTTTATTTTTTTGTCAGTTTGCCCACAAGTTGTGCCACGTTGTGGTAGCAGCAACACATTTCAAGAAAAAGCAGGTAAAAATAAGATAGGGATTTAACAAAATATAGTCACTGTAAAAATTATTTGAATTTTCATTTGGTTGGAGAAATTGTGAGCCTATTAATACAGCAGGAAAAAAAAGAAGAAAACACATGGGAAATTAGTGGGAAGCACAGAAAACAAAAAAAGACACATTTAGTCTACCATGCACATGCAAATAAACACACCCACACAAACACACGCACACAGATTTTTGACACTCCTGCTGAACTTTGCAGACAGGACTCAATGGTTTTCTGTAGGCGTGCTTTGATGTCCTGCAGACAGCAGTAATGTCAATTATTTTCTGCACTTCAACAGTCACAAACACAAACAGATGATCCACCTTGGCCCCTGGCCCTCTGCAGAGTTCATTTAACACACAGGTGGATATACAAAGGTGAAAGAAGCCGAGCTGGAAAATGACCACATTAAGAAAATATGCAAGGTGAAAAGGGTGAAAATAACTTCAAGGAAAACAAGATTTTTAAAAATAACTTTAAAGGCCTTTACAGCAGATTATATTATAAAAGTTACCTTATGAGCATTTTGCTCAAGTTAGGTTAATTTTTTATGTTCTATGCTGTATATATAATCTTCTTCTGCCACCATTTTTACTGTGCAGAGCTATTATTTTCTAGGTGTTGACCATTGCCAATAATGAAAGAAACTGGCTAATGTCAGTAAGAATAAAAATGATTTTGTGCTGATATTGAAATATCCTTGTGAAATGCTTCTGTGTAACTAATATTGGCCAAACTCAAAAATGTAAACCACATACCAAAACAAAATGACCACCTCATGCACAGATTTAGCTAATTTTGTCAGTTTTTTAGCCTTTTTTCATGATAATGCTCTTTTATACATTTTGCCATTTCATGTTAATACATTAGATACACTTGCTTCAAAAGTAGACGAATAAAGGGACATAAAAAGTAGGCAAATTACCCATTGTTCTATTGTGTTTATGGGACTTTGATTCATTTTCACAATAACTTGTCATTTTCCAAAATGATCTTTTCACCAAAAGGGTTCTCTTGTAAACCTTTCCTACCTCTTGCATTATATTTGTAAAGTTTTTTCACACTGATGCAGATTTGTTGCCATAAAACTACCCAAGCAGTGCTGCTGACAGCTGGGGAGAGAGAGAGAGGAAGACAGAGAGAGGGAGAGAGTCAGACATTGCACACCCATCCTGAAGTGAGCAAAGCAAACTTTCAAGAAGAAAGTCGCCCAGATGCCACGCGTGGGAGGAAACCCTTATTTATTTATTTCTGTTTATCTGGCTGTCAGTAATTTATTCCAAATGCGCAGTTTAAAATACTCCTTTCCCCCCCTTTCTCTCCATCTCTTCCCCGCAGATTAAAGCAGGGCTGCGACAGGGCTGCGTATTCCCTTCGCCTATATTGTCTAACAAATATCTAAAAAGGGGAGGTAGGGAGCTCAAGCTCCCTACCTCCTACCACAGAAATGTGGTAGGATTTGCAGCTCTGCGCCTGCACCTGCTTAACAGTCGGAGGCTGGTTCCTGGCGCAGTGGGGTCGCAGTACAAGCAAAAGCAAACAGCAGCACTCGCACAAACACACACATAAATGGATGCATGGAAACACCACTCTCACCGCAGGTTTAATTTGCAAAGATTAAAGTGTGGAGTGGGGAGTGTGACACTCAAGCGCACACACACGCGAACACGCACACTTGTGACAACACCTGGGAGCGTGAGTGCTAAGTGTTGTTGTGGCCCAGAGCAGACTACCTGCTGTTTCTGCATCTTTCTGTCTCTCTCTCTCTCTCTCTCTCTCTCTCTCTCACACACACACACACTCACACACAGAATGATGATACGACACAAATCCTGATGAAAAGATATGTGGAAGCCCCTTTAGCACAGACAGAGCACCTTGCAGACACACACACTTATACACAAATGAAATCTCATCATATTCAGACAGAGAAGAAAGGATTACCTGTGGCTGATTGCAAGTAATCCTTTCACATGTAGGAGGGGAATTGAATCCCCATTCATTGTGTTTGTGTGCGCATGTGTGTCTGTCTGTCTATGTTTCTTTGACCTCTCTGTGACTTTCTTCTTAACTCAAATGGAAGAATATTTTAATTTAATTCAATCTAAAGCAGGAGAACAGGTGTGGGTATCAGACATCTGGAAACCTTTGTCTGATCCAACTAAAACCCAGAGACCAGGTCACTTACAATGTTCATGAGTGTGAGCAGGTACTTTTGCACATGCTCCTTCCCGTGAAACTGGACCACAGAGTCATCGACGCCCAGCAGCACCTCGATGTTGTAGGCTCTGTCCAGACTCTGCCGGCGCACCCGTGAAGCCCGTGTGTTGTTGATGCTCTGCTGCACACCACGGTACAGAGACTCCAGGTCCATGAGGCCACCCAGGTCTGCACCTAATGACATGAAGCACACAAGAACACACCTTTATACTGTACTTATACTGAATCTGTCTGTCTGTACATATAAATGCATTTTAAATAAAATGACAGTCTTCTCAGCAGGATGGAAACATGAGGCCAAATAACTGGAGAAACTATTCACTTGGCTCAAAATGCAAACTCACTTCATGTCCGTCTCAGCTGCTGCTAGATGTACATTTTTAAGACATCATGTTGAGTACACTGAGAGAAGAATGTGTAAAACAAACAAGTATAAATCACATGGCAAATTTCAAGAAAATATATTTTTGTTAAGTAAGCACGTTCCCATTTTAAGCAAATAAAAAATGTCCTGCATGTTTATCCGAGTGTACATTTTGAAGTACTTGACACAAACCATCTTAGAGGAAAAGACTCCATTTCTGAAAGGGTCTACATTTGCAATAAAAGACAAAAGTTGATCTTGTTTTAACACCTGACCTAAATAACACTGACGGTAATAAACATGCTATTTCTCTAAACATCTCACTGTGTAACAATCACATTCTCTATTCAGTCTTCAGCTGTTTTGAACACTTTTACATCTTGTGTGTTCAAACTGGGACACATATGCGATGTCTGCGTCTGTCTCCCGTTTGCTCTCCAAGACACCAGTTGACGGAATCGAGCATGTGTGTCCTTTGTAACCATTGGTAACGGTGCGGCTATCCTTCACAGATCCTCTCCTAATCAACCAAATATTTCTACTCCCATCTGAATAAAAGGAACAGATGGTGCTTGCTAAACACATGGATTAAGACAGCTCCTTCACACAGGGGCTGCCCACTCTGCTCTTTCCTTGGCTAACTAAATACATGAAAAATGCGAATTACACAGGAAACTCACTGAGGTTACATTTACTCGTCTTCTTACAGGTAAAGTCTGCTAGAAAAGCATTTATGTTCCTTGCCATTTTGCATATTTAGATCAATTCAAACATAAACTTCATTGTATTTTTTGACTATTTATGTAATAGATCGACACTTGCACAGTTGTGAAGTGGATGGAAGATTTGAAAATCAAAATCTTAAAAGTTTGGTGTGGATTTAATTTAATCCCTTTTTACTTTATTACCTGAAAAAAAGTGCAATGAGTTGTCTTTAGTCCCTTAAACAGAGCTCACCTGAGTGCATTTGGACTTCAGCAGTTAAAATGATGAAGTTAAAAGGCTTTTAAAGAGAGTTTGAATTAAAAATAGCAGTCAAGAGATTATAACTGTGAAGGAGTCACAGAGATTTGCAGCTTAGGTGGAACAATCTGTAGACAGAACAACTTCTTGGTCTCTTTGGAAGAATAGCAGGAAGGAAGGATCTTTGGTGGAAGATTGTTGTGTCATAACTCTGTTACCATAAAAGAGGTCAGAAACACAGCTAGACAGTGTTGGGTTATATGAGACCAAAACTAAACATTTTGGAAAATTAGCAAGATGGATATTGACAAATACATGAAGATTCATAAAAGAAAAGTATTCCAAAGACTTTTATTTTAAAATATCAAAAAAAAATATATGCATCTTTTCTTTTTCCTTTGCAACTATGAACTAACTACTTATGTTGTGTAGTCAATTAAACCTTGTGCGTTGTAAATAGTAAACATTTTAAGCTCCAGTTTAATCCTGTCAAGCTAAAGCCAGTAAAGAATATAAAGCATCTTGTCTCCTGAGCCAGGGTCATCGTTCCTTTACCTGCTAGTCCTGTGCTCATGCAAAGGTCATGGACGGCCAATTCATGCAGCACAGGAGGATTTAATAAAGCACCATCATTGTTGACTTCAAGGCTTCAAAATGCAGCTCAAAGAGATGTTGTGTGGGTGTGTTAGCAGGTGTGGGTGTGTGAGCACTCTGTGAACAAACATTTCCGATTGGGCTATAAATCACTGTTGCAGCATGAGCTTTAATTTAGCTGAAGCTGGGCAGCAGGACAGACCGACTGTGGAGCTTTATTTGGAAAGGGTGAGGGGGTTCAAAGTGCAACATTATGGGACTAGCAGAGCTGTGACACCTTGAGTTGAAGTGAGCGTCAAATGGAGCAAAAAAAAAAAGGAGAGAGACTCAAGAAAAAAGACAGGTGGAAAAGGAGGGGAGAGGAAGAGAGAGATCCGCCACCTTGTCTCCCAATCAGCAAGGGGCATCGTGCTTTCCCACTCCCTCTTATGCAACGTTTCCAAGACAACGGGCTCATGGGTAAAACAACAAACACGTGGTTAACATTGGCTCCTGAGTCGCGAGCAGAATTAATTTGAAAGTCTGACTATTATCTGCCCACATTCCAGCGAGTGAAAGAACACCAGCACAGAAGCAGAAAAATAGGAGGTGGGGGCAAAGAGAAACAATAATATACACACTGAATGCTGCTCCTGCTTGTTAGCACAGAAATCAGCATTTTAGATGGCTTACATCACAACAACTAGGCTTTTTCCTAGTTATTGCTGCCTTTAAGGAGCTTGATGTCATAACCGCCATATTTGCTTTAGGAAACAAGTTGAGATATTTTTGCCTCCTACTTATGTAATGTGAAAGGGGCAACAAAATAAAATAGTTCTGTCTTTCAACTTCTTAACTTAGCACCTTGAAAACAAATCAGACCATATTATGCTGCATAGCATAAGGCCAGAAATGATTAGAATTGGTAGCTGTCTTAAACTAACGCATACACAGCAAACATGCTAACGTGTTAAACTATCAAATATCCCCATTTCATTGCATCTATGTCCTTGCCCAGACTTGCTTCAGCTGTTTTACATCAAGAACTTCAGCAGAAAAAAAAATAAATCATGGAGCAATAAGGCACAAGAGAGATTGAGGGAGGTGAGAATCAGCGTCGAGGGGTTTGATGGATGAGAGATGGAGATGAGAGAAGAGCAGAAGGACCTTGGCTCTTGTGAGTTTCCATTCAGGCTTTCCGTCTTCATCCGAGTTTGATGTGGTGACTGGGGGGTGAAGCAAAGCGGCACAGCTTTGTTTCTTACTGCAACGACTCAAATTAGCCTCATATCACTGACAGAATCCAGATACAAGTCTTTGCAAAAGTGTTTAGAGACACATTTAATCAGATTACAAGAAAAAAAAAAGCTTCAGTGCATTTAATTAGGAATTTCATGTGAGATTTCCATACAAAGAACACCATAATTGAGATGTGAAAGAAAAAGAATACATGCAATCATATTTTTCTTACACACAAGCATCTGAAAAGTGCAGCACTCATTAGCATTTAACCCCTGTGATATCAAGACTTATGGCTTTTTTCTCAAGACTCGGGGCATGCATCAACCAGCTATGCAACAGAGGATCTGACATTTTTTCTACTCTCTCTTTTCAATATAGTGCAAGTTCAATAAGGTTAGAGGAAAACGTTTTGAAAATCAATCAGTTTCTGAGGCAGATTCTTAGTTATATTAAGTAGACTTTGAATTAACCATTTATGTATGTGGAAATTACTTAATCTTAGCTGCTACACAGAGATTTGTATGCATGGGTTGAGTTTTCACTGAAAAGTGAACTTCCGCCTGAGTGTTAGATGTTCTTGTAAATGATTAGCTTGTGTTTAGTCTCATCTATTTTCTCATTGGCTCCAACCACCTTCCTGCATCTCTAGAAATCTTTCTCATCGTCTTTGGCATTGGCAAGGTTTCCTGTTCCTGTTGAAGCAAAACAGGCCCAGTGTGATCATGCCTCCATCATTTCATACTGCAGGCATCTTGGCTTCTTTTTTTGATAACAGTTCTCCTTGCAAAATTTGCCAGCTTAGGTGGGTGCGCCGTACAGTTCCCAGTTACACATGTTGAGATGTTTTACAATATCTTTTGTAAAGCTGTCCACAACTGGGTGGTTGATTGGGAAGGCAGACAACCCTTATGTTGAGGTTAGTTCTTGTTCCAGGTTTGATTTCTTACCTGGAACGTTTGATGCACGGCGTTATCAGATTGCACTGATTTAGAAGAATTAAAGTAAACAGGACTGAAGATTGTTTGAAACAGGACAAAATGCAAAAAAAAAATGTTCAGAGTTAAAGATGCTTCTGCAAAGCACTGTCAGGAACTGATGATGAAAATGAAAAAATAAAATGTCAACGTTAGGTGGGATTTTTTAGCCTAAAACCTTTTCTCAATCATACACAAACCCTCATTCCCTTTTCTTAAGAGCAGCTTTTATTTCCATTTATTGCTTCTAGTCTTTACCCCCCTGACCATCTCACACACACTCTCACCTTACATGTAACCCTTCTCACTCACACGGCTCCTGCTTACCCAGTGTTTTCATTCAGGTGGGGTACGGAGTGTGGCCTTATTAGGAGACAAAGGTTCTTTGTCTTTTCAACCTTTGCAAAATGTCAAGAATGTCTGGTTGCCTTCTGAATACGATGCTGGAAGAGAGGGTTGTTTGACAGAGTAACAACAGCATAACAGGAGACGGAGAATGGCGATAATAATTTGGGTCAAGCAACACTTTACTCCTGAGCAGCGACCTTTGGTAAGAAGGTGTGGACATCATTATGATTTGCATACAAGATGACTGCCTCTCAATGGTGATAGAGTCATGAACCTATTTGATATTTTCAACACTATGCCTTTTGACTTTAGTGAGTGTAACTCCGTGGCAGAATTGTGAAAAAATCCTAATTCTAAAAAAAAGAAAAGAAATGAAGGGGATGAAATTTAAATAACGTGAACACTTGAAGGTTTTGTGCACCCTAAAACAATATGAAGAAAAACATCTAAGGTTAAACAACAAATTTAAACTAGGGATGTGCTAATGGGACAACTGTGGACAAATTGTCACAGGAGATTGGAAGTAAGAGTTTGAGAAGAATAGTGTGGGTGTGTGAAACCAAATATAGCTCTTATTTTGATTGTTCCTTTTTTATCTTGTGTTGTACCATGTTACATACTCAGCTAAATTAAATGTATTATGTTATTGTTATTACAGTATTACTATATGTCCAGCATAATGACTTTCAACTTCCTCTTTCCTTCATACCCACTTCGCTCTGCAAAAGCCTCCATTTGAATAAGGTGGTCTGCACCACTTTTGCACCTGCATTAATTGAACTATCAATTGACTGCATGCAACACAGCCACGTACTTTAGGAGCCAATTAATTTTTTCTCACTCACTTAATGCTTCTTATTTTTAATCTTTGTTGATCAATTCCTACCAACCGGTCTAATTTGAGGTAAGCATAAACCCAAAGCCACGGGATGGACTCTTAATATAGAAAAGCCAGACATCAAGCTATTTTTTGTATTTAGTTAGTATTCTCTCCAAATTGCAAAACAGTCCATCCACAGATTCCTCCTGTCTTACCAGTGACAGGCTAATGGAGACCTGTGATATATTTCAAGGTGCAAAGTGATTCAGAAGCTGTTCACCAAGAAAACCTTCAGCACATGAAGTTCTTTGTAAGCTTTCTACATTATCTCATTCACAGTGCTGACTGTAAAGTCTCGAAGGACTTAAAAGCAAACAGGCTGAGAAGAAAAGATTGTATAGACATGACTGAGTGGGGGTTCAATCTGCTCCAGATTAAGGATTTAAATGAAATGTTATTATTTACTGAGCGTGAAGCTCAGTAAATGTCAAATGTAAGGACACTTTGGTGTAATAGTTGAAGCTCTTCAGCCCATTTTACTAATGAACCGCTTTACATCCTGAAATTGAAACAGACTTGTGACTTTAACCCAACAGTGACCTATTAAAATTATTTTGTGTATTTATTTTTTAATTGCATTGCTCAGTTATAGGAGTGGAGTAGACTTTGAGCTCATTACTCACTGCCTGAGCTCAAGGCTGTATTTTAGGTGAAGACGCACACACTTGCACACACCTTTTGGTCACATACCAGAACATTTTGTCTCCTCAGTGACAGCTTTATGGATTGTCAAGGTGATAAGAAGCTTGGACGATGGATTGTTAATGCTGCGGCTGCTGCATTCGGGCCGGTAGCAACGTGTCACGCTGTCCAAAACAATGTCTCCATAATGAACGCTCATTATTTCTCAGCTACCAGGAGACAGCTCTAAATGCTTCAGCCTGTGGTTCACTTTCTGACTGTAGATCACATTGAACTACAGCTACTTATAATCACATGGTTGTTAATTATTTAGGATTGTTATTAATAAAAAAAAATTGCTATGTAAAACAAACAACAAAAAATTCCAGCTGCATTTATTCACACTCTGGTAAAGATGTGTAAAAGCTTTGATGGATTCCTTTTGTGCTTTAATTTAGGCAAGAACAGAAACATTTTGCAATAAAATGCATCCTTTACAGTAAGTACATTTATAAAGTAAGTACATTTATAATGTACTTACTGTAAAGTGTACTTAATATAAAGAGTGTATATTAAATAGTGATACAATTAGTAGCACACCTAACTCTGACTTTGTTTCTCTTGGGTGTAAACAAGATCTGGCAAAGAGGCTCATTTCTTTCAGCCAAATCAGAGATGATGATGATTTATTCCCCCCTAAGCATGTCTGATATTCTTGTTTACGGTACATTTTTAAGCAATTAAATTTTTAAAATACTTTGATGGACAAATAAAGACAGGGATTTGTCAATCCTAATTTCCATTACAAAAATGTGTTGTATTTCTACACAACAAGCAGTTTAATAATGAATGACAAAGCCCCTGTCCCTAAAACTGGAAAACAATAAAGTTTAGACTGATCTGTTTTCCATCTCGCACCATTGCAGGTTTGGTTATTTTCTACCAGATGTTTCCAGGTATGAATTGAGCTGTAAGCTTCAGGAGGTTTCATTCTGACTGCAACAATTCACTTCTGCCAGGAGGATGTTTTGCACCCATTTTGACAGCCAATAATTTAAAGTAATTTTCTAATATCAGCAAAAAGTCCCTTGGAGGTGATCAGGAGGAAAAACCTGTCCTGTTTCATAAGGCTGTTCACTTGTCTATACTGGATTCAGAAAATAAGCCTTTGCTGTTTCTTTTCAATAATACATACACCCATTTATTCTTCTGACTGCTCAAATCCTAAATATTCCTCCCA
Organism: Poeciliopsis prolifica; assembly: GCF_027474105.1. Taxonomy (NCBI): domain Eukaryota; kingdom Metazoa; phylum Chordata; class Actinopteri; order Cyprinodontiformes; family Poeciliidae; genus Poeciliopsis; species Poeciliopsis prolifica. The sequence goes on from NW_026562384.1 coordinate 9,602,305, forward strand.
AACACTTGAGGAATATTTAACATTAGACCATTCTTCTCTGTTTCAATTAAAGTTCTGAACAAGATGATGCTGCATTCAAGTTTTTGTTCAGTATACTTTAAACAACATTACCATTTGTGCCGATCAATATGACCAGCACTTCATCATCAATAAATAAAGAACAAACAATAAGAAGCAACTTCTGGGATATGCAGGTGGATGGGTCACCTACCTGCACTGCTGCTTCACACATCTGTGTGGATTTTCTCCTTATTCAGAAGACATGGCAACCTTTCGCCATATCTTCCTTACGTAACTGTCTGTCAGAAGCACACAGGGTTGTTGACTGCTGCAAAGGTGAGGCGGTGAACATCATTTCTCTGAGTGTCCTGCTATACACTTCAGTTTCATTAACTATGAAAAGTCCCACCTTCACTCAGTCTGTGATGTATGCAGTCCCTCTACACACTCATGAAGCAAAGCCGCAACATGAAATAATAGCTTTTGTGCTTTCAAACTGCAAACAATCCGCAAATGCACATAGAGTTAGAAGTGACTGAAAATATCTCTTATGGTAAACATGAACCACCTATTTAAGCACCCTAAAGACATCTCTAAATGCAGTAATCCAATCACATGTATTCACAGAAGAGAAAATATTTCTGCAAAGCATCAGTTGGGCCCTCCAGTTTGCTCTGTGCTTGGATCTTTGGTACTCAGTAAATTGATAACCTCAGTGTTCAATAAGACAGTAAAGCCAGGCTGATATAGGCTTATTGCAGGTCTGGTACACTGAAACTGACCCATCCGCCTGTCCTCCCCCTTGTCTGTCTCAAGACATTTATAAAGGTCTCTTATGAAATCAGCAGAAGCCCCCCAAAAAAATCTCTACTCACAACAGGGGAGAACAAATAAACTTCTAAGATTTCTAGTATGTAGATCACAGCACTTTGAAAAAAAAAAAAGAATCTTTATCCACGATTCCTGCAGACTTGCTTTGGTGACATATGAGCCATAAAAGATGAGTTTTACTGGGAAACTGTGTGTGCCTTAAGATGAGGGAGGCTGACAGAGAGGCACAAGGTTCAGCTTTCAGAGTAGCAATAAATCTCTGCAGAGACAGCCTCCCGCTGGCTTGAAGGGTTTGTGGCCCCCTCGCTACCTCTCTTCCCAATGTTGCAACCTCTTCATCCCCTAATATGAATCATCCATCCTATTCTACACAAGTCCACACTTTTGAACATCTCTTCATTGTAGAGAATAATTTCTGTAGTGAAAGCCTATCTGAAAACGTTCGTAGCTTTTTTTTTATATTCTAACAAGCATTTTCAACAGCTCTGCTCAGTTTATTTAGCACAATGATTCTGAGACAAAAGGCAATGCAAAATGCCTCTTGACACATGAAAACGTACATCTCCTGCATGAATCTGCAGATATGCTCCTGAACAAAGCTCTTCTTCTTTTCAGTTTATTTGTAATGTTTGTAATGTAGTTAAGAAAAAGCAAAATTGGAAGATGTTCTTATTTACACACAATTTAGATTGAGTTTATAATACTGAAGTGTGGATATAAAGACTAAGCAGTGTATATATGACAAGTTGTATATTGAAAGACTTAATATTCTGGAAAAAGTTCAAAGGTCGGTCTTTTTCAGCGCATCGATAAATGTACAATGTTTACTTGCTCTTTTATGGAAACTAGAGGATCATATTTATGATGTCGTACAGAGAGATGTCTGTAAAACCTGTCTATGTTTCCAAAGTTTTTCATGTTTCCATTTCAAGGTTTATCGTATTTCATTAGGATTTAAGGTGCTAGAGTAACACAAAGTAGTTATGTGTTACACAACTAATGTTTTACTTCTCATCAGTTGTGATGAGAAAGTGAAATAAAAGTCAGGAACACCAGGTAGAATTTTGTGTTTATTATTTATTATTCTGATACTCTAAAAAGAAAATCAAGTGGATAGTTGTGTATACTTTAATGACTGTGTAGATGCAGCTGTTTTTAAGAGCCTCAGAGTTTTGTCAAAGAGCACTAAAACCTAACAAATTCACAAAGACCAAAGAACGCAGCAGACAGGGCTGAAGAGAAACGAGACCAAGACGTCACCAAGATGGATGACAGATGATTCTGCAGTTGCTGGATGTATCAGGGATGGATAATAAGCTGAGAATAGAGAGCTGGTGGAAAACTGTGTGTCACGACGCGGCAACAATCATCTTACAGTGAATGTGAGCAAAACAAATAGTTAATTTCAAAGAAAATATAAACAGTATTCTCAGAATGAGAAAATGAGTAAAAGTGGTGGAGGAGTATAAATGCATCATTATTCACCTGTACAAAAAAGACTGGAATGGGGACCCAACAGTGACGCTGCCCACAAAAGGGTACGTTGGCCCTATACGTCTCTTTTGGAAAGTATAAACTCTTCTGCCATCATCTGTTGGATTGGCAACATCAGACCCAATGACTTAAAATCCTCAGATTAAGTTAAAAGGTTTTTCAAATAACCATGATCAGTCTCTAAACAGAACGGAAACAAGAAAGTCATGGAAGCGCACACGTAAAAGTTTGAAAACCGACCAACCCACTTTTCCCTTTAAACAGGAACGTCTTGTGTGATGCTGTGTGGCAACAGCTTAACATTGCCTCCCTATCCTCCCTACTTCCTGTCACTTCTGTGAAATAAAGGACACAGTGCCATAAAGTAAAATGAAGTAATGTCTAAACATAATTCATGGGTTCCTCTATTATCATTTTCTATTTTTCAAAATAAAAAATGATAATTGACACCATGCAGTTGACACACTCCTTTTAGAGAACGGAAATATAGACACTATATGTATTTCCAGAATATTTGATGTTTTATCCGACAGGAGAAGCTTTTCCACAGTAACCCCACGTCCACATGCTCATATCACCTCCTGATGATTTACAGTTCTTGATACAAAGCCTTCAGAGGGATCAGAGATCACAGATGTCCAGCTTAGGCCTTTCACTCTTGGCCTTCAAAAGCTAAAGGTGCTCCAGATTTCTTTAATCCTTTAGTGATATTCAACAGAACCAGGAGAGGAATCTGTAAATCCCCTTCAATCTTAATTTGAAACCATTTGTATTGAATTTCTTACACGATTTTGCAAGCGAGTGATCATTATGCTTCTGTTTGCTTGAGGTGAATTCTGACCCTTTTTACACAAAGACAAAAAAATAATAATAAATAGTACGTTGTGAGATCTTATGTAGAGAAAAATGGAATCAACCAAACACAATGTTTAGGTTTGTCCTGCTTGTTCCTCTGCTCCTCATCTTTCTGTCCTTCAGCTGTAACTCCAGACTCTTCTCCTGTCCTGGCTAGGAAGTGCTCAAAGAAAAGCCACCACCCAAGACACACAGCTCCACAGTTATTATGACAGGCCAGCCAACCAAACATCTGTCACCCTGAGCAGTGTGAGAATGGAGGGAGTGGTGGAGGCTGTTGCCAGGGAGAATGACTGGAGATGATGAGGCAGAGGAAAGACAAAAGCAGAGCAAAGTAAACATGAAGGAGACAGGAGGATGTGAGAGATGGGAAAAGATAATAGGGCGTCTGAGTTTGAAACTGGGCTTCAACGAGCCAATGACTGCAAAGAGGATCTGTTCCAATCTGTCTGGACCTGAGGAAATAATTATTAACTAGTGTTGGGATTTCATGCTGAGATATGAAGATGTTTAATTTGAAATGCTGGTCCTCCAAACAGAAGTAAATCTCAAATCCTTACAAATAGATTTGGCTTAGGGCTGCACAGTGTTAGGCAAACGTAATAGTACTGACAAATGAAGAATAATGATAAATAACAAATAATAATGAATGATAACACGATTTCTGCGACAGACTGGCGACGTGTCCAGGGTGCACCTCGCCTCTCGCCCGAAACGTTCACTGGAGAAAGGCACCAGCATCTCCTGAGCCCAGTTGGGACCAGAGGTGTACAGAAAATGGTTGGATGGATAATACGAATTGTCACAAATAAATATTTAGGCACTGTTAAATCTGATTAGGTTCAAAGCAATAAAAAACCCATATAATGAGTAGTCTCTCAAACAAATTAAATTATAATAAAATAGATCTCACTTTTTCAACAAAGTCTTTAGAAAAGTTGCTTCTGGCAGATGTCTTCTGAAACTCCTTAGTTGGAGAATCTTAATGGACACTGTATCTTTATATATATATATATATATATATATATATATATATATATATATATATATATATATATATATATATATATATATATATATATAAAGCATAATTTTGCAATGGGGTGTTTTTTTTCCCCTCGTCTACAAATTGCAACAGCAAGTCCAAACTACTGTACGACTTGCTGTAAAATGAAACAAATCTTAAAATTTTATTACCTTACATGTGCAAATTTTAAAATGGAAGGAACTTGAACGAGAAGGAAACCATGACCACTTAAGTGCAGATCTGGGTTTCTTTTTAACTTCCTCCTTGCATTAAAGAGCAATATGTGTGCGTTGTAGTTTTCCTTAAATACATCTTAAAATTATGGAGAAGTCGTAAAGGAAGTAAAGAGAAAGTCTATCTAAAGGTGTGAGACAATATGTATGCAAATGTTTCCTTTGGTAGAGCTGAACCCACACGTCTGCCATGGAGAAGCTGAATGAGGATTTATCATCCAATATCATCTCATTACAAATGATTACAATAAACACATTTGCCAAGCCATAAGAAAAAAAAAGCCAGTGCATCATCTGTAAGCAAGCTACCTAAACAGAGAGTGAATCAGAAAAAAATATATATGTTAGGTTTGTTTTTAAATATTAACACGTGAAGCTCCACAGACACTCGAAAGTCCTGGAAAGAAACAGTTGTATAAAAATACATCTTTTCACCTAAAAAGAGACTTGATACAAACACATATTATTTTTTTAGTAGTGAAGGTGCTGCAGCCAGAAGAAAGAGAATTAATAAGGAAGTGCAGTGTATAAGTGTTACAACATTGGTGGTGTTTCATAAAGTCTTTCAGTGCAGATAAAAATTAGAGACAATTAAAAGACTCATTCATCATTCTTATAGAGCCAAGCTCTTCTGTGAAAGCAGAACAAGTGGAGATGCTGATAAAACATAATAAAAAACAAAACCATTTAGTGGTTTTGAACAGAAGCTAATGTTGACAGGGCTGAGGTATATTTTCATGTAAAGATCACACCTCTGACTAGGTTCGCAGGACAAATCCCTGTGCATGTCTGTCAAATGAACACATGGCCACTGAAGCGGAGTCTATGCAGAAAAAAAAAAGTGACAGGATGGAAGAAAAACAAGATAAAAACAAGTTCAAATTCAACCGGTGAAGCAACTTCAAAACAGGCTGTCATAATTCACAGAAACAGCTACATCCTTGGGCACCTGGCAAACGCCGGAGACGCACAAATTTTTTAGCACGGACCCGCCAATTGATCCTTCTTCCAAGAATCTGTTGCTTTACACACAATTTCCCACTTCACCGGAAGATCTTGGCCAAGACTGTATTGATTATGTTGAGCTCCAAGTTATCAAAGCTTTGCTAGGAACAAACATGGTTAATGTCTTAATACGAAGATGCAGTTGGAGGGGGAGCAGCCTCTATCTAATACCTACGAAATCTCCAGTCCTGAGCTCCCAAGAGGTGGTTGTGATGGTACACAGTGAAGCTGCAACCTCTCCAGCCTTGCAGGCATATGGCTAATCAATGCGGCTTCCTCCGCAGAAGCGTAACTCTACACTCAAACAGGGAAGATAGGGGAGCTACCGGCGTGGTCTCCCCTGTCTTTCTATCCTAATGAAGCTCCAAGGTAATCAAATCACTGTAAACACAGGCAGATGGCCAATAAGGGAGCGACCACCATGGCTCCTACTGGGAGTGAGACCAAGTTTTTAAACTTATCTACGAGTTATTCATCTCCCTTAGCATCTAATTAATATTAATAAAAAGGGAATGAACATGTGGCTTCATTAATTCAATATGCAGAGTATATTATTTATGCCCATGTGCCCTTTCTGTAACCCCTAATCTAACAGATTGACCTCTAAATATAGTCTGTTTATTTGTTGGACCAACTGGACTTTGATAATGAAATCTAGTTGGACTTAATTATCATTTATAAACCAGATATAAAACAGACAGTTCTGTCAACCGTTATAAACATAAATAAAACATAATCCTAAGTTTTATTAACCTGAACTACGCAATTCATAAAGCCTTGTACAATGCAATGGCGTAATAAAAACTTTGTAAGTCCATCACATCAAACTAGCAGACACAAGGATGTTTAAACTTGTTTATTTATTTCTGGATTTCTGTTGTAATGTGCCACTAAAATAAGCAACGTATTAATTACTCACTGTCTTTCAATTGAAATACAAAAGTTTGAAACTAATTGAAAAATTAAAAGTAGTTGAATCTTAAGAGAAAGGAAGCAAACTGCTCTTTCACTTCACTGATTTCTCCTCCCCCCCCTTGTTAATAAAAAAACCCTCAAACAACAAATTTATTTTTCATTACCTTCTACCACTGACATGTCAAGCAGACTCTTTTTATGTACTTAGTGTATCGATTCATCCATTGTTCTCCTCTTATCTGAGATTGAGTCACGGGAGAAACAGGTTCTACACAAGTCATCCCTCTTCACAGCAAACCATCTCTGGCCTATTTTTTGGAATCCTGAGGAATTATCCATCCAGAAGGAATATAGTCCCTTCAGAGGATTCTGGCGCTGCAACAGGTTCTGCTCCCAGTGGTATGTGCTTGGAAAACCTCTAAAAACCCCCAGTAACTAGGGGGCATCCCTATCAGATGCCTCGACCACCTCATCTGACTCCTTTTGATGCTGAGGAGAAGCGTCTCTACTCTGAGCTCCCCATCTGTCAATTCCCAAGCTAAAACACTGCTAAAGGCCTACATTACAAAGCATTTTGAGAAGGCTTTTAGGCTCACTGAAAAGTCACTATAACATCTGCTCCTTCACCTCCCTTTGAGCCTTATGGCTTAACAATGTCTTTTATTTATTGTTGTAAAAAGTTGTTGGAAATGTGCTCTCTCCAGACTTGCCCTAGCACGCAGTCATAGCTAAAGCGACTGGCAAGACGTGGAAAATCGATGTTTGGATTACAGCACACGTGAAGGGTTATTGAATTTTCACATTTCACTCCAGCACATCTGTAGAAAGAAAACAGTTTCAGTTCTCTGCTGCACTGATGTTTAAATTCATGCCGTCTTGGAGCTGTCGTAAGGCGAGTGATTGTTGTGACTGTATCAGTTGGAAAGTTTCGCCAACCACATGGCAAACAGAGCGCACGAGAAAAGTGGGGTAGTCATGGAGAAGGACTGCGCAAATTGACAAATTATTAAGTTGTTTATAAAGCAATCAAAACATAAGGATAAACAACATAAAATTAATCGCTCTCTGTTGGTACATTTTTAATCGCCGCATAAATCTGAGGAAAGCTACTGGCATACACACATAGGCTCACATCATGCTTGATTTAATAAGCGGAGAGTTGATTATGAACGGATGTTTTCTCTGCTCTTCTAATCAGGGAACTGGCAGTGAGACCTGTCTCACCCTCCTTGCTCCGCAGACCAAGTAATACCCACTTACTCAAATCTGAACGACTGTTGGGAGGAGAAGGAGGGAGAAGAATAGAAAGAGCGATGATTTTTTTAGGTCCAGTTTTAGTCCTTTTTATCAACCATTCACACAATGTCACTTTTAAAAGCAAGAATTTGTTGAAAACACAGTATGCCTATTGTGCATGTGCATATATATATATATATATATATATATATATATATATATATATATATATATATATATATATATATATATATATATATATATGTGTGTGTGTGTGTGTGTTATTTCCAGAGCTAGAAGACAACACATAGTAAAGAGTCACAATCCCCAACAGTGTTCATTTACTATACACACACACACACACACACACACACCTACACAGGAAGCTCCGAGCCTTTCCTATCCAATGCTATGTAATGAGATATCTGCTGTTTCCAATTTGAGCCTCTTCATCCTCCACAGAACAGAAACAACTGATAGGAAAGAAAGGAGAGGACAGGATAGGAATTTAAGGACAGGCTGCAGGATCTGAAACCTGTTCCTCTCCAGCCCATCTCATCCTTTACTGTTTCAGGTAGTAATGTGTCTCCATCGCTGTCTATTTTATTATTATGTAGCAGCTATGGCTACGCTGCCTGAGGCAAATTGCCTTGTGGCCCCTCTTCTATATGTGGGACTCACAGACAAACAGATCACACGTACTATCATGGTAGTGGCCCCAGTGACACTGATTAAATATTAATGACCTGATTCTATCTCATTAATAATAACTGCAGTGCTGATCACTCTGGGAATACCACAGAGTGCGTGTGTGTTTGTGTGTGTGGGGTGGGGGAGGAAGGCAGGTATCATGAGTCTGTATTACACTATGCACCTTTCCAAAAAGGAGATAAATATGTATTTTCTCCACTCTTTTATTAAGATAATTTCAGTGGAATGCAAAAGTAACAGACGCCTATTCAATTCAGTTATAGATATTGCGCCAATTCACAGTGCATCATCTCAAAAGTTGCGTCAGTGCAATCATACAGTCATTCCAATTGATCCTAGTGATCAAACAATGCAGTTTATCATTCAAATTGGTTTAAAAAGGTTTTCTGTACGAGAAAACCCAGCAGACTGCATCAAGTCATTGAATTGCACAGTCACTTTTCTACTAAAACTTCAACAGAATGTCCCACCGGAGACTTGAATCTCTGCAGTTCCTCCAGAGTTACCCCTGTTTTCTTTGTTACTTCTATGACCAAAACACGTGGACCATCCAGTTTGCTGGTTTTGCAGTTGTGCTCTTTCCAGTTGTTGAAAACATGGCATATGGTTTTATGGCATTAAAACCTCCTTTTCCAGATTATTCCAGGCCTGTCTTACGCATTCATTGATCTGCATGATGTTGCATTCTGACACTGACAATAAGCTTAAGTTAATATCACCTTATACATATATAAATAAGGTGATATTAAAACATACACGTATAGGTGCAAATGAGAGCATGACCAAAATCCAGAGATTTGTAATGGAATGCTACACATCCCCTTTGCTAAGAATAGCAGTAGCAAGCCACATAAGAGAAGAGAAAGAGAGCCAGCAGCTGAGTGTGACAGGATGAGCTGCGTGTCCTTTACTATTGATGAGTCAGGGAAATACAGCAGCAGCACAGGACAATGCAAGGCAAATTAGAATGAAGCATCCACTAATCCAGAAATCTTAAATCAAATGTAAAAGCTATAGTTTTTGTACTCCTACTCTAAAATATATTTCAGTCTTTAAAATGAAAGTATATTGCAGCTTTCTATGTTCCGAATAGACATATTTTAAAAAGATTATTCTGCTTTGTGTTTTCTTTGTTGGTTTTCACCAACCTCTAAAAAAAAAAGAAGCATTTCTTACTTCCCTGATGAATTACACAAAACTGCATTGAGACAGAAAAATGTGGGGAGGAAAGAAGAAAACAAGTAACAAAAAGAAGAAAATCACTGTTTCACTCTGTGGAGCTTATACTGCATTTTAAAGACAGTCACATCAAATATCAAATAAAGGAAGAGCTCATCACTGCAAACAATCAGATGCACAGAAAATACCAAAGAACCAGTTTCCTGATGTACACAACATAAGCTATTGCCCATCCAGTCTGATCTCCCTTTTCCTCTACTTGACTGAACACAATCCTGACTTCAGCAGCAACCACAGGACTTTCTGTCCCTGTCTGTCGTTAATCTGTGATGTCTGGCTATGGCTAATGGAAATCATCTTATTAAGCCTGAGATAATGTCTGCTCTGAATTCCTGGGACACTTCGCCTGCCCTCGTTTTAATTGGCTGGCTTTATTAATATTTTATTCATTTGAGCGGCACACATCACCTTTCCCTTTGCTGACTGTGACCCTGCAGAGGACCGCTTGCCAAGTCAGCCAAGAGTGGTATGCATGGGGAAACTGTTTTCACAGAGAAAACAATTCAATATATATATTTTATAATACTGTATTTAACCTTTTGAATAAGATCTACCACAAATATGCATACTTTTAAATGTCGGACAGTTTTTTACTTTAAAACCAACAAGTTTAATATGTTTTGATCAGGATTTTGTCTGACAGATCAGCTGAAAGCAAAGAGTAATTTTGAAGTGGTAAGAAAAGAGTCTCTAAAAAGTGTCTTGTACTTCTCAGTTCAGCTCTTTTGACTCTGATATCCTTGATTATCAGACTGTTTTTTCTGTATTTAATTTAATCTCAGCATAATCAAGTTGTTCTGTCAACAAGTTTCAGAGAGCGCATTAGCAAATAAAAAAGCTTAATAAAGATCAATGGCTACACCTAACAGGTCAGGGATAAAGGAGGGCTGCATTATGAATCTTAACCTGAAGCCAAGAGACCCATGATAAGTCTTGGGTCAAAAGCAAAACTAATGGTGCACATCAACCTGCACACGCTTTCTCAACTGTGGAGAAGCAGCACACTGTAGGGATATTGTACTTCAACAGGGACTGATTGAGCTAAGTAAAAGGATAAATCAGACAAGTTGTAAGTGAAGTCTGTCTGTATGTTGATGATAACTGCAGCGAGTAAAAGCGCCGCCTATGATTGTTTAATGAAACTAAAGAATCATAGGTTAAATGGTTAACAGAAGCAAATCAAAACTGCAGGAAGTCCTTAAAGCAGTCAGGAAAGAGTTTGTCGTGGCATGAAAACCTTCTTTCTTCAGATTTGTAAAACTCCATTAGCTGCAATCTGCAGAAGGTGTTATTTCAAGAAGTAATTTATAGAAAATACCAAGCAAAGCTTGCCACAGGGAGTATTAATACATATTGATGGGGGAAAAATCTGATCTGCTATCACTAACGTCTCAGAGAAACACAAGGATTATCACCCGTGTTTTAGTTGCTACTGCAGATCTTTTTTTTTTTTCTTGTTGCTTCTCTGTTTTAACAAACAAGAAGAAATGCTATTTCCTACCTAGTAAGCCAAATCCCTCAACTGTAGTCTTGCTCTGAAGTACTTTTAATGACCACATATCAGAGCTCCCAAGGTAGGAAATTGGTGTCCTGCTTGATGGGAGCAATAATTCAGGAACAATTAAACAAGCCATGAAAGGAACATCTTTCCCCACTGAGGACTCAAGATAAACGGAAGGAAGAAGGATAATCTAACTTAAATGTAAGCAGATAACGCCAAAAACTTTTAAACTGGAGTGTGTTTTTGCTGTGCCTTAGTTGTAAGGTGAGCATGTTGCTCACTCTGGAATGAACACATCCACACATGTGCATGTGCATAGACAACCACACACACACGCACACACACCTGCCAGCCCTGAGGCTACCTCCAGGAAAGAACGCATGATGGAGCAAGAAGAGGGGAAGGAGAATCACAAGGAGCAAGTTGAGAAAGCTGACATAAAAAATGGTTGCTCTAATTCGATGTATTTCATTTTATGTCAGCTCTATAACTTCTATCTTTATACTGTGACAAAGATATGTCACTTTAGTTGAGGTTTTGCTAACCAAGTGTTTCAGTTAATTTAGAGTGACAAAACAGCAAATGGTCCACATGAAGTGGATCAGCAGAGCTCTATACTTATTATAAGGTGCTGTGAGAAAGTATTGAACCCATTGCAGATCTCTGTGGTGTTTTTGTCACAGAGATCATTTACAAACGCGTGGCTGCGTATATAATAATTGGAAAGCAGCCACTTACATCACTGTGGAGGAATTTTGTCCCTCTCATCTATGCAGAAATATACTAATTCAAAATAACTGGAGGATTTTCATAGATGAATGGCTTTCTTATATGGTCATGCTTTTCAACTGGATTTAAAATTTTAGGCCACTCTTAGAGCTTAATTTTGTGCTTTTTGACCACTATGTCTTTCTACTAGCTTGGCTTTTTGCGGCAGATACCATCTTTGCTTTCATGATAAGACTTAAATTAACATTTTTAATAATCTAGTCCAAGCTTGATCAGGTAATCTAGAACTACACCTTCAGTATCAGGAAATTTCTCACACTGCGTCAGAGTCAAGTAAAAGTATAGGTACCTCTCCAAAATATGACTTTGGTAAAAGTCTAAGTCACTGACTGAAATGTTACTTGAGTTAAAGTCTTAAAGTATCTGAAATGTCTTGTACTTAAGTATGGAAATTACTGTAAAACTGGATATTCTCAAGTAATGTAATGAAAAGTATAAGTAAAAAGTAAAACAAGGCAAATGCAGTTTGAATGACTTTTTATATTGTGGTAAACTTGTCAAATACACTTAAAATAATGTATACAACCAAGTGCAGGCAAAATGAAACCTACTAATAGATAAACCTGCAGGCATCATTTAGTTAAGAAAATTAGCTGCTTTACCTAAACCACAAGGTTAACTTAACCTGCTTTACAACTGAATCAGCTTCGTAGTAAACCCTCCAGGAGAGAAAATACAAAGTTTCTATAAGCCTCAAGTTTTCCCTTTTAGTAAGGTCAGTGCTGAAAATGAAAAAAATAGTCAGTACAGAAAATGCGGCCAACATGAAGAAAAAAAAAAGCCCTATTATGATTACTCTACTTCACAAACTATAGGTGCAAACAACTGGTCATTATGCAAAAGAAAAAAAAATGGGAGGGAAATGCAGCTTATTTGGCATCTGAAGAGGGAGATCTTTTTTGTAAACTTGGTGTTTAATGGGAGAAGCGAAACAGGTACATCCTATTGGTGGTGATAAACAAGCCCAGGCAAGTCGGCTACCGACTTTGTTGCAGTCAATCATTGGTGGGATCAAAACACTTGCGTTTCTCTCTCTCGCTTATTTGTAACTGTGACGGGGTTCTCTTATGACTTGGGCAACCCACAAAAAAAAAAGACTTCCCAAGGCCGGAGATCACTTCAGTGAATTTTATTATCTATTCAGTGAACAAAGATGCCACGTGCAAAGGACATCCATGGCAGGTTAAAATCAACACAGCAGTATCTCAGTACTGCTGAGTCTAGCTTCAGACTGTCTCCCTTTTGAACAGGGCTCTGCTTTTAAAGCCACAGGCTCCACCCACAGAAAGTCAAATCAAGAAAACAAAACAAAAACTAAGCAATTACTCCTAACTCAAATACATTCTTAAAGTATACAAAATAATTAATAAGAGAAAAAAAAAAAAACTTGTAATCCAAAAAATACAATAATCAATTTAACAGCCAACATTCAGTACCTTCTGATGACGTCACCAACTCTCTCCCGGTGCAACACAATCTGGAAACAAGCCAATTGAAAATAAAGCCGGGAAAATATTTGAAAATGACAGATAAGGATTAATGTTAACTGAAGCGGGAACACCGCGTGTGCACCCACGATGCACTGCACCAGTCCAAGCTGCAACAAAACGTAAGTAAGCGATTGTGTGTTTGTGTGTGTTAACTCTTTAATTCGGTCCTAACTCGTGACGGCTCCTCCGTCACAGTAACGAGTAACTAAACCACACATTGAAAATGTATCGGAGTAAAAATATGCAACTAAGTTCAGAAATTTAGTGAAGTAAAAGTGAAAGTTATCAAAAATGTTTATACTTGAGGAAAGTTTGAAGTACTCCAAAATACACTTAAGTAAAGTAGTGAAGTATTTTTACTTCGTTACTATACAACACTGCATGTTAGGCCTTTTTACAACAACACATGTACAATGTTTACCTTAGGAGGTTTTAAACACCAAACTTTCCCCCCCCCCAACAGTTTGGAAAATTTTCTTTTCTACATTAATTCATACTTTACCCTTCCTCAAAGTAGATTATGGCATCCACTGCATGTAATTATGGTCTGGCTTAACAATATAGTTGTGTATGTATGTTGTTGCTTCATATTTCTGTTAGTGGTTGGTGTGTGTGTTGACTCATCATATTGAGTTGCACAATGTCATTTTTTACGAAAAAAAAAAAACATAAAAAATAGGTCAGTACAATCAACTGAACTAGAATATGCAGCTCCAATAATAGTTTCCTTTTTGGTTTTAATTAAAAACAATTATATTATATGATATATTTTAGTAAAAATATGTTTACAAATGCAATGATGCTGTCAGAATTTGTTTTTTTTTTATAATAATGATATCGTACCACGAGAATCTTAAAGTGAATCATGAATATCCAGAATTTTATTTTTTAGCCCTGAAAGTGTAATTTGGTGAAAAGGGGCTGTGAGGTAGAATTTTATGACAGCTTCAGCAGCTAGAAGTTTGTGCACAGACATACGGTGCGTATCTAAATCATCGCTGCTCCAGTGGCCTTTAACACCCATCTGTCATCCACAGGCTCAGCTTTACACTGCTGACGTCTCACCAGCAGGAAAAATGCTGCACTCACACACAACTCTCACTTTCTCATGGTTTCTCTTTTTTACACGGACACACACATAAGTTTGACAGTGCGCCACAACAAGCACGGCCGCTAAAGAAAAACACACCCAGTGTCCTCGCAGTGTTCCCTGATTAACGGGATGGTTTGTTCTCTTTCTCTGCCCTGGGCCAATCAGGTACGAGGACACAAATCTCTCCCCGCTGGTGATGCTGAAGGCCACCGGCCACTATTTATTGGCAATTTCAGCCCTAACTATCCAGACAGAGAGAGCGACACGCATGCCACAGGCAGACATCACTATCACATCTGCCTCTGAGTGTGCGTTTTGCTGCAGAAAGTGTGATGGCAGGCATGCAATAAATTAGTATAACGTAATAACTCACCAAGAAACAAATCTATAGTGAGGGTAGTTCTCATTTTAAGCCTGTGTTGATTGTGTACACATCTCATAGTCTCAACAGATGTGTGATTAAAGCAGATTAGACTTCTTTCTCTCCTATCTCACCAGAACAATTTCTCCTTTTCTTCTACCTTTAAAGCTAATTAGGTGGATTTAGCCGGCTGATTGGTGTAGCAGCTCAGTTAAATATTCGTAATAGACATGCTTATCTGCTGTGTGAGTAAAAATAATTCACCAAAACATGTTGTCCTGGTTTTTTTCTCATTAAAATCACACAGCAAAATAACTTTATAAAATACTTTAATAGCTTTAAATGTCCATAGAACTCCTTGTTTTAACTTAAAAGATTAGTTATTTTTAATAATTTGTTCAAGTTTTATTTTACGTCCATTTAATAAGTTTCATGTCTTTTCTGGCTACAGCTCTGGTTCTTGTGTCTTCTTTACTTCCTGTAATGAGCTGACACATTAGATATAAGATAAGGTCAATATGAATATGTATCATAATATGTTGTATCTCTACATTGAATCTGGTAAAATCATAATGAGCCTGTTAAACATTTCTAAAACTGGGTTGAATGATCCGATGAAGGCATCTTTAGTTAATTTACAAAAACGAATCCAAGAATATTTACAAAGAACATCCCAACTAGTTACTATTATTCAGCTGCTGCTGGAGGCCTTGAGAGAGTTAAAAAGAGAAACGAAACTAGAGAGCAGAGCAGTAAAGGGACAGATGGTCGAGCATAAAGAGGAAGAGAGGAAGAACAGAGGTCAAAAGGAGAATGCAGATGGGAGAACAGGGGAGTAAGCTACAGTGTAAAACCTGAAAGCACACATACACACAAAGATGACAAGGAGCCAGAAAACTGGGGTTGGTCAGCTTGATTGGGAATCCTTTCAGAAATCTCCCAGAGTTAGAGTTCTGAGGACTGATAGAGACGGATCACGGGGGACTGTGGGGAATATGCCAAAGAGAAGTTTTCACTGGCATCAGCACATGTGTTTTGGAGGAAGATCCATCTCCCTCTCCTCACTACACGAACACGCATATGGCAGGAGAGGAAGAGTATGTGCACAGGCACAGGCACTGAAGACATGCCAGCATGCTCTGTAATTGTCTCAGTGTGATTGTGGCCACAGCTGTGGAAGACACATTACATAAAAGCAGACCCTCCTCCATGGATACTGTCCACTGACTATGTAAACTAGTGACTTTATAGATTCGGTTTTACACGCCTCGCAGATAAAACTGCTACCACAAACACACTTCAGAGACAGTGATCTGTTTACGATAGCTTCTTGCATGATTATTTCAAAACCATAGAGACTGGTAATAAACTGAAATGTGTGACCATCCAAAACTTGCATCATCACTTACATTGTGCAAATTAATTGATTTTTTTATTGACACAATGCCCAAAAGATCTAACCCGATGAACAGCCTTTGAGACTATGAATATAATCATTAATAAGGCCCCTGAAGCAACTGGGACCAGATGTTGGTACAAGCTAATCCCACTCAATATTTATTCACATTTGTTTCTATTGAGTAATATAAGTTTGATGAGTCCTATCAACAGGATTACTTTCAAATTAATGTTTATTGCCACTTTAAATTAATTACCATAAACCCACATTTGTGCAAGCAACAGATGCATTCTCCCCTCTTTGTTTCATTGTGCAGCTGAGACAATGAAGTATCAAATGAAAAAAAAAAATAAATCCTGATTATAGCAAATAGCAAATATTACCATCTACAAATCAGATTTCTAAAGATAAAAGTTACAGGAAATGATCATTTAAGTTCAAATATGATTTGTGTATTCAAATATTTCTACTGTTTTCCTTTTTAGTGTGACAATTATTAATAATAAAAATTGGATTACAGTTCAGTTTAAACTGTTATATTTTAACATTCCCAATATAACATCTATAATTGTTATGCCTATGTATTTTAATGATGAAGTAGAAAATGTACAAATCATATAACATAATTAAACAAACCTGAAAACAGCCTACGCAGATATTCCAAAGAAAACTGAGAAAGTTTATTCTATCAATTAATACATCTCTGCAATTCAAATGCGATATTTTCCCCATCATTTTTAAACACCATTTTTAAATCTGAGGGACGTTCTGACCATCGAGAGCGCCAGCTGTTGTTTGGTTTCTCACAATCAAGCTGGGTTTCTGCTACATGCTCTTTGTGTATTGTTAAAGTTGGACGTGACATTTGGAGCACTTTCAATATTTGATTCTAGACAAAAAAAATGACAGTGGTTTGTTTGCCTACACAGCAAAATTATTTTCCTTCTGAGGAGATTTTGCTCCTTTTGGAAGCTCTTTCAAAGTCTGACAGGTTCAGATGAGAGTTTATGGTTGAATAAAAAATATCTATATTTTTTTCCTATGGACTGAAGGAGCTAAAATATAAAAGTTAATATAAAAGTTGATAAAATGGTAGTATATTATCCATAGCAAAGAACAAGTGGTTTCATTATCATTGCCA
This sequence comes from Poeciliopsis prolifica, assembly GCF_027474105.1. Lineage (NCBI taxonomy): Eukaryota > Metazoa > Chordata > Actinopteri > Cyprinodontiformes > Poeciliidae > Poeciliopsis > Poeciliopsis prolifica. Next base: position 9,619,625 of record NW_026562384.1, read on the forward strand.
GGACCACAGCGACTGAAGTGTCAATCAGTTGAAAAAACACCAAAATTAAGGGATTAAAAAAAAAAAAAAAAACAGATTCACTCCACCTGTGCAGTTTGTCTGAGCTATAAATGTGTGTGTATCTCATTGAGTCTTATGAGCTGCAATAAAGCATTTGTTGAATGAGAAGCCACAGAGCTGTGTTTTATTCAATTAAACTCCTGGGGGTGGTGCAATGGCAAATGAACTGGAGCGTAACAAACTCCCACCACCACACATCACTTTGCTAATCAGACAGCAGCAATGAGGCACACACGCCACGCATGAACTTCAATGCATAAACATAGCCAACTGTAGTGAAAAGGTCAGTCGGAGACCGTATCCTCCAGGGAGATTTCTTAAAAAACACGATTAGCATTAAGCTGAACCTTGAATGTACATTTAAACCTTCATCATCAACTTTGTAAATGAGAAAAGAGACCTACATTTAAAACAGTTCTGACAAGTTTTACAGACTTCATATTAGCAGTTTCACTCTTACGGTGCATGTTTACAGCTCATAAAAGGCTGAAAACATCACAGACATACATTCACAGGACGAGGAAACTGCTGTGAAAGCCGTGTAATTGTCAGACTATCCTGAGTGATAAAAGCCTCATTCACATGAGAGGCTCCATTAACCTCCAAATCAGTTGGCTCGCTATTACATCCCTTTACACACACATCACATTACCTTCAGTGCTGTTTCAGTGAACTGTGCCTCATACTGCGGATCTGGATGGAGGCTGGAGCTTTTTTGTTTGTTTTTTTTTTACACCAATTCAGGTACAGTGTATTCAGCAGCTGATCAGGCTTATCAAGTCGATCAGCTTTTTTTAAACTGGAAGACCCGAAATTCACACTAATCTAATCTATATTTTATGTTTTTTTTAACAGACAAAAAAATAACAATTTAAGAATACAATTAAAAACAGATTAAGATAAGGTTGTAATCTAAGTCTCAGCGTATCATGTTTTTTTACATCCAATTTTTTGTGTCATACCTCAAAATGTGTAGATCAGGCTTTTACTGGCCTCTACTGGTTCATGTTTTTGTGTGTGGTTTGGCATATGAACTCTGACTTAGGCCGGTTTTGATTTTCATTCTAATTAAACTCACAAACTGATTTGCATAAAGCATCATTTTAATTGAATAAACTTAGCAAAATGTGACAGTGAAAGAGAAGAAAATTGCTGCAAGCCTAGAAGTAGTGGTAGTGGTATATTTGAAGAAATAACTTGCTATTCAAGTTTATGCATCAAATAATTTTTACAACAACAATGTTCAAAAAACAAATGGAGGGCCCACAAAAGAGGTAAACTAAAGACTCTTCTCAATAAGCGACTTAAAAATAATAACTGACCAAAAAAGTATGCTCATCTTAGCTTACAAAACTCACACAAACAAACATGAATGTAACTTATAGTGACTCCACAGTCTATTTACTAAACATCTATACTAACAAAGGATCAAACTTACACTTTTTCATATTTTTGCTGTAATAAATTACACTTCAAAACTTACACCAAAGGTCAAAAATAATGACCCAAATCGTAATGTATTACTACTGTGTCAAACTTAAACATCAGAAAACAGTAATTTTCTGAAAGCACTGCTGCTAACTTTAAGCAATATTTAGCAGTGGCTTCACTCAGCTCTTGTGGCTCCCTTAGCAGTGCCAGATTTAACACAACATATGTGTGGGTGGGTGTGCATGCTTCAAGTGTGTTTGCTGCGGAGTGACAGTAGTGGGAGGAAGGGAGTCACACATCATCTCATCTTCCTCGAGCTTCTGTCCCCTAGGTTGGTTAGTTGCATAACGGATGCTGAGACAGAACGTGGGCCAACTTCATGGAGCTCAAAACTGCAGTCACTCAGTACCTGAGGCTATAATTCTCTTATGAACAAGTTTTGATTTACGTTAACATTTAATGGTGTAGATTTGATTTGATTGTAGGCGCAAAATCTCTCCCTCAACTACACTCTGAAACTTTGCGTTACAATTTTTGAAATCTCATGAAAGTCATACTCAGTGAAACAAAAGCACTTTCTGGATGTGATTTTCTTAGAAAAATAAAGTTTGGTGAACACATGTGTGTCTCAAAAAGGTTTGGATGTCATAAAAACGTTTAATCTTCCTTGTCAATTATTTCAGAAACTAAAACTCATATGATAAATTCATTGAAAATAAAGCGAAATATTCTAATACATAACATTCAAATTATACATTTTTGAGAAATTTTGAATCATACATGAGATCAATAAAAGAACTAGAACATTAGAATCCATCCATCCATCCATCCATCCATCCATCCATCCATCCATCCATCCATCCATCCATCCATCCATCCATCCATCCATCCATCCATCCATCCCAGACTGATAGCTTTAGTCTGTTATGTCTTGAAGTTCTTTAAACTGCTCCTGTATCCCAGTAAAGATCATCTATTTTCTTTCTTTCATTCGTAAATGAAGATGTAGTTTATAAACCAAAGTGTACTAAATGCTGGGCAACAGGCAGAAAAAGATCTACAAAGCAACAAAAAAATAAACACACGTCTGAGAAAATGCGCTCAGCCATGGTATGGAGGCCTACTCATATTTCAACAACAAGATCAGCTTCTAAAAATATGAACATCACATCAGAGGCACCACAAAGGTGCTAATCTTGTCAGTGCTATGATCACCATGATTATAGTGACACTCTCTCAATCACTGGGACTGTAATAACACATTACCTCTTCAGTCATATTCCATGGCTTCGCTTCCAGAACTCACCCTCTGCTTTTTTTTTTTTCCAAACAGAGAGACTAAACCCCAGACATCCACACACACAAGCTTCATGAGGCTCAGTGCAGCATCGCTGGCTGTAGACTGGAGCAGAGGTCGGCCGCACCCTGCTATTATCCCCAGAGACTTGTTCAGTTTAAAGGCAGCGCTGCGGCGTGCTGACTGACGGCTCAATGGAGGGCCTGCTGGGAGTTTACTTGCAGGTGAGGAGACTGACAAGCAACAGGGAGAACACACACTGAGGGACGTACAGTAAAGGTGCACTCATAAACACACACCAGCAGATACACAAATGCTGCCAATCAGTTGTGAGTAAAACGGGCATGGAATAAAACCCTCACATGCACGGGGAAACACACAAAGTACAAACAGGAATGCAAAGCGCTGCAGTGACACACACAGAGGCGCATAGAGTGTGGTAATAAGGCAGTGGTGGTCTCCAGGGACAGAGCCAATGGCCACAAAGAGCGAAGAGCGGAAGCAGATGGCTGCTGAAATGCTTCCCCTCCAAGCACTGTAATTTCCTCCCAGAGGCACACCTGGGCCGTTCACACACGCATGGAGTGTCTATGTGTGTGAAGTTTGTGCTTGTATGTCTATTGTGTACATATGTAGGAGTTGTTTTCTTTTTTTTTTTTTTTGGCCTACAAGAATATGACTTTACACTTTGATTCAGAAATACAAGAATGGATACAGCAGGTACAGTTAAAGCTAACAAGAGTTTGGACTGGTGCAACCTCATGACAGTGAGCGTTTTAATCTTGTATAGTCCAGTAAGGTTGAACTTATTGTTGGTGTTTTACTCCCCTTTTCTTGCCACAAAGTCACATAAAGTAGCCCTAAAACATTCTTAAATGTCCAGTTTTCTTACAACTAATGTCAGCCTAGCTAAATTTGGCTAACGTATTAAAAAATATAATAATTGCCTGGAGGAGTAGTTGTCCGCAGCAAAACCCTGACATTCATAAACAATTAATATTATTATTTATGGTGCTTAGACTTAAGGGACCACTTGAAAAGGACAAGAAATAAAAAAAAAAGATGTATTGATGCCAACTATCTAGTATTAAATTATCAGTCACTGTTTTAATTGTTAAATCAATTGTAAATCAAAAGGTTATTGATTTCTAATTCAGTGAAAACTAATAAAGCATTACTTTTAATCAAGTAAATCAAGTAAAGTTCAATCTTTTGCATTGGGAAATTGTATCTGGAATACATACCAAGTTTGGTTTGGCCTGTCTGGTAGCGGCTACCTTCTCACACACACATTGAAACATCGCATCTATTAGAAAAAAAAAAAAAAAAACAAAACAAAGCAATGGCAGCTCACAATAACGTGTGTGCTGCCAGAGAAAACCCACAGAAAAACCTGACACCTGTAAATAAAGCAGCATCTGGAAGAAGTTTTAAGATATATAATGTGAGAATAAATAATCACTTTGTTCAGTAGATTTCTTTGCAGCATTTCCTTCACTTGTCTTTGAACTAAATAAAAATTTAAAGTTTGATGAAAATATTGCAAAAAAGTCAGAGTGCGTGCTTTTGTAAGTACAACTGTATGAATATGAGGTAACTGTAAGGCTGCTCATAAAAGCATAAAGGCACAAAGGACTTATTGACAATGAAACATTCAGATTTGCTGAAAAGGACAGCAAATTTGTGCTGAACTCTGTTGAGTTTGTCTGCTAAAAACTGAACTAATTCAGTGGTGGTGTAGGTGTGAAACGCACGGCCCATGTATGGACGCACCGGACCTCTGTGCGGCCATCACGGGTTTGAGTCCCGATCCTTTGACCTTTTCAGTTGCTGTCAAATAAAGGTTACTACAGTCAAAAAAGAAAAAAATCAGCTGATTGATGCCATACATCTTAAAAATAACTTAATATCCCCACATGAAGCAAATTCTGCTCATTTGTTTTCACACAAACTATAAAAAGTACAGAAAGATGCCCTCTGACTGAGAAATTGAAGCATTTAAAGTCTCAATACCCTTGAGTTGGAAACACGCAGAAACAAGAGACCAAGTCTTACCAGAGAAAACACTAACTCTACTCTCTCTGTTGTGGTTGTGGGATGAAAAAGAGCAGGACGAAAATCAGCTTGGGCCAAGAAAAGTATCAACAGAAACGACACAGACAATACAGAAAGAGAAGAAGAAAAGTGAAATAAAAAATAGGCACAACGATCAAAGCTGCAGATGAAATAGTATCAAATGAAATTTTTACAGAAGAGAAGAGACAGTTTGAATGATGGCGCTCCGTCCGCTATGGAACAAAAAAAAAAAGTCAATCTTTCATTTTCTATCGCTGCAGCGATTAATTGATGAATGTACCACATTAATAATGAGGGTCGCTTTCTCCATTTAGAGCATTGATTCACACCTCCCTGGCTTACGGTGCAAGAAAGCAATCAATCTTGCTCCTAATTCCTTCTGTTCTTTTTCAGATCCTGTATTGCCTTTCTAAATATAACTTCCTTCCTTCTGACTTTGCCGAGCAAATAAGTCAGGCTGCGGATAAAACACGCCTAACACGGGGAATTAACAGAAATGATCGATTGATCTTAATTAATGATATTAATGCCCCCGATTGATCAGCAGGAGTGATTACCTGTGAAATAAAAGGCAACAAAAAGTATGAAAAGAAGTTAGCTTGGTGTTAACTAGAAGTCAAGATCTGCATAAACTCTGCAAGGTGCTTTCCTATATGTCTGATGTTTCAACATGATTCAACAGCTGGAAGGTAAACTTTGTGTTTACATAATGTTTCTAAAATAGCAAAGACAAAAAGCAAAAAGAAAGAAAAAACAGTGGTGAGAAGTGGAGAGACATCCACATGAAATACCATTGGGACCAGCACATGCCTGCCTGCTTGTCTGTCTGTCTATCAGTCAGTCTGTCTGTCTGTCTGCTTAGCCTTGAAAATCCCAGCTCTCAGAGCCAGACGACCACAGAACTGATGCCCACGCTGCATGTGCACGCACACAGACGCGCGCACACGCAGACACACACACACACACACACAGCGGCCTGTTCTATCCTACGCTATTGATCCGCACCCCACTCTTCATTAGAAAGACAGATTCAAAGGCAACAAGGAGCAGTGAGACGCACTGAGAGAGTGTGTGTTTCCTTTGTCTGCGCACGCACAGCATGCGTGTGTGTGCGTGTGTGTGTGCTCTAAAATTCACAGTCAGGGGAGTTGTGTAAGCTTTTTGGTTACATCCTTTACATGCCTGTGTTCGCAATAAACTTTTCCGTTTTCTCCCCAGCATGTACATGTGGTCAGGCTGCAGAGACGTAGCTGTAAGTGGATGCATTGCCAGGTATTAGTAACATCGGGAGCAGATTTATGTTACTCAAATGCAGTCTGTCCTCGCTGGGTGTTCCTATGGAAACTCTCTCACTCTCTCGGTATATTATTAGACATTTTCGAGTCAACCGCTCAGAATAGGAAGACACAGATCTCATCTGTTGCAATGTACTCATAATAATGAGCCTTGACTCACACCTGTAAGGCATCCCTTTGTGATTAGTCGTAGTCCTCCCACACAAGCATCCAAATATTTTTGGAAAAAAATCTGGAAAACGTTTGTATGAGTAAAAGTCTGAATGCTGCCCAGAAACTGTTCAGAAATTACAATGTCTTCTTGGATGATGTAAAGATTTTTATTTCCTACTTTTTGTGACAACTAGTTCCAAATTAGACAGATGGCTTGCCACTAGAGCTTTTATTCTTCTAGGGAGGTTGTCGGTCTGTTAGATGTTAATCTGCAGACTAGCTCCACCTCCCTAAATGGTATATTTAGCAGGAAACTTTGAAATTACTATTCATGTTGCAATTGTGTTATGAAAAAAAGTGTAACACTTCCACTTTTACACAGTCTAGACTCTGTTTTGAACTTTGAATTTCTGTATGTTTTTTGCCTTTTTTCTATTCTTCCTCTCACCTTTCATGCTTTTTAGAAAGTGTGTGAAATACATATACACACACACATATGCATGTATAGTTTGCATTAACTTGAACAAACTTAAAATGATCAAAAACAATAGTAGAAATGATTTTGAAATGTCATTTTCTTCATCAACATTAAAGATGTTAAAGTTAAAGACGAGAAGAAGGGCAAGTTAGTTGCAATTATTGCATTTTTGCTAGATGTTGAACAAACATAAAAACACTTTTTAAACAAAATTGTAACTTTGCTTTCATGATTATATTTACATCTTGGTTTTTCTTGCCACTTTGCATATTTGCCTTCTCTCTAATCCTACAGATGGCATGCTGTGTCAGACCTTTGAATTAATAAACTAAAGTCCCTTCAAGATGTTTCAGTGTTTCCGTTTCAGTAAAAAGTATATAATGCCTATAGCTGGTAAATTTATTTTAGATACTGAAGTTGCCATTATCAGTAGACCATGTGTTGCTCCATATGTCACAAATTTCTTGTTGGGAAGTGAATACACTGGCAGCAGGGTACATTTGAGTGCAAGTTTAATTTTGACTGCAGCATATGACACACTGTCTTTGCATATCATAGTTTGATGCAAACAAGGTATGAGAAAGATATGGAGGGTGCAATATGACTGAGTTGAGTTCTTTATTGTAAAAAATTGAAGAACTAATAAAATTTGACAATTATCATCCGTGACCCTACTAATTATTTACTAGCAACATAAGCTAATAATAATGTTTCCAATTTTCCCCGATGTTATGCAATGAAAGATTATAGAAACAGATAAATTCTTTTCATTTTAAATAGAAAAAAAACCCTTCCAGGACAATTACAGCACACTCTAAGATAATCGGTGTGTACATTTACACGATGCAATTCACAGCAGAATAGTCAAACAAGCTCAGTTTTCGCTTGGCATGAAATGCCCCAAATGCCCAGACAGTATGGGCCAAGCAAAATAAAAGAAGTAAGTATGACCATATGTGTTATTCAGGTGTGTGAGACTCATTCTCTGCTTTGTCCACATGGTTTAAACATGTTGTATTACAAAACATATGAAAAACAATGACCCGTGTTGTGGTCAAACTTTTACGAGCAGAGCTGGCTTTTTAATTGAATCACTGTTTATAGCTCAAGCGGCACAGTAGACTTTTGAAATAAAAATAGCTAAGCAAATAAAATATTTAGAAATAAAAATACTGATGAGGAAAGCTTTTTTCTGTAATTTGGCAGTTTTTGCACCAATAATATGGGACTCTGTTTTGTCCGCAAGGTGTAAGTTCAAGGAGAACACAGAAATATGAGAATGGTGCTGAAGTGTGCACGAAGAGCTTTTAGTCAAGGATGTATAAAAGTGGAGGATAGCACCATGGGAACCAAAGACTAACCTCTGGAGTGGTAGTCCGCTGCTGGGCTGCTGATGGGCACTTTCTTAACAGCTGACGAGCGATAGATGATGTGTGTCCTCCCTCCTCCTCCAACCTCCTCTTTTTCTATTACTCCATCGCCCCTTTCCACTGGTTCAATAAAAAACTCCTCTTTCTCTGTCCTGATCATGCCAGCCTGAAAGGAGAAAATGGATAATATAAAGATAAGGTGACCTCTGAAACGTGATAAAAGATGCCAGCAGCTGAGTTTCTATGCTTGACTCTCTTCTTAATCCTTTACAGACAGAATTAGCCCTTTGGTTAATCCTGTTGCTATGTTTGGGCCATGCTGGAAAGAAAGAGAAAAGAAGAAAGGGAGGCGATGCTGTCTGGGTCCCCTGTGGTGGTCCAGAGTGACACCTGGCAACTAAAATGACCAGCACACAAGAAAGAGATCAGACCATCGCACTCCCATCTTCAGCCAACACATCTTGTCAGGTAATTCCTTTGCTTTTTTGTTGTTGTTTTTTTCACACACACATCAGTTGCACACAAACTCACAAGAAGTTGGTGAAAGGAGGAGCGACATAAAGAAGGAAGAGACAAAAAGGAGAAAGGAAGCGTGCATACAAATAACACCGGCGCAAAAAAGGAGTAGCGCGCACAAATATGGGGAAAGCAGACTCTGGGAAAATTGCCCGTCACTCTCTCTTATTCCATCTGTCTGTTTAAGACAACTGGTAATTACCAAGGCAACACACTGCTGTAGAGAAAAGCCATGGGGGAGATCACGCTGAGGATTGAGAGGCTTTTGAAAGGAAGAGAGCAAAAAAAAAAAAGAGCGACTAATAAATGAAAAATGAGAAAACATCAATATGATCAGCACTTGCTTGTCTGCCTCTGCTTTGACATGTAAGAAAGGAATGATGAGCAGGTTAAAGAGAACAAAATGAGCAATGTGAAGAATGTTCAGGATGCATTGCAGAGGAAAGTGCATTGTAAAGCTGCGTGTGGTTATGCTACTGCACTGAATCGCAACATATGGCCCATATAAACTCACTTCTAGAAAATTTTATTAACATAAAGTAGATGTAATTTAGAGCTGCAGAGTGATGTGCAACAGGAGCACAATTTTACGTAAATCAGAAATAGAATATGTAGCTTGTATTTCAAACAACTACCTCAGAAATATGAATCAAGAGATCTTCTGTAATATAGTCTGCTGAAAGAAATTCTCTCTGTCTGCAGGCCAAACCATGTACAATGACCCTGAAGGAAATTATGTACACACACGCAATCATGCACGCGTATTAAAACGTCCAGTGTTAAAACGTCTTTTGAAATTAGTTTATTGACCTCTATTTGAAAGAGATGTTAAAGCACATAGTCTTGATTTCTAAACCCTTCACACCCATCGCACACCCACACCCACACACACACACACACACACACACACACACACACACACACATATCACTCACGAAGTGCTGATGGTGGAGATAAGAGCCAGTACCTTTATTTTTCTTAGGGTAGAAGTTGCGCCTCATCTTTCTGTACCATAAATTCCTCAGAGAGGGACTATACATAGAATTTATGTTTATTATTAATCATTTTAGTTAGCTATGTAGCATTCTTCTTTTAGTGATTAGTCTATTCTCACCATTTTAGTTTTTGTGTTCATTATAGTGCATTATGTGTTCAATATAACACAATTAACCAAAATAAGAGTGCACTTAAGTGGTGCCATAAAACAAATAAAATGTCTGCCTACCTTCCTTTGTCTTTCCTTTAACAACCCACTGACCTGTACTCCACTAAACTCAACCACTATACACAGACACACTTTTGTTTTACCATCTCTGTCTTCCCTCTGCTCACATCTTGCTATTTCATGGAGTCATGGTGCAGCATTACTATCGGATCTGATGGATCTGAGATGGTGCATGCATTCCAACCCCAGAATACCAAGCAGAAGGCAGAGGAGAGCCCGTCAAAGAAAAAAGATGACATGTGGGACCAGGGGACGTGGCTGGATCGATTTGGACAGGCATAGCCGGGGTTGGCGGGGGGGGGGGGGGCTTACACAGGGAAGGTCCGGGAGTGTGAGAAAAAAAAAATGGACGCGTTCTTCAAAAAAAGTGACGTGAATAAAGCATCAAAGGCTGTGCTCACATTTACACAGTGGGAAGAATTGTCTTCATCTCTTCTAAAACAGCAGCAGCCAAGTCCTAGACAAGAGGATTATGGAGATACTTGTGCAAACACTGTGTCCAGGAAGAGTGAGAGGAAATCAGGCTCATTGGCAGAACACTAGCAGCTATCACAAGCCAACACAAGCAGGGTCATGGATGGGACCGATATAAAGAGAATCACGTCAGCTCATTTGCAAATGAAAATCAGAAAAATGTGCCTTGCTTTCATATAATCTTTTCTCTGGTACCTCTAAATGACAATAAGAAAGATGAAAAAACTTATTTAAGTTCTTTGTGTAATTCAATCTCAATATAAATACAGATCTGTGAAGGCCTTGGAGCGTTGTAGGAGAACATTAGAGAAGGTCGAGAAACAGCAGGCAGGTCAAGGAGAATGTTGTGTAAACGCTTATAACAAGATTCAGTTTTAAAACGAATTGTACACGTTCCTCGGAAAGCTGATAAAACCATTAGAACAGAATATAAAGAGCATGACTCCAGGTTTTACTTTGAGAAATGGTGTCAAAAAGTCACTGACTTCACCACTAGAGAAGTGCAAACAAAAATGTTACAGTTCCACTGGAAATCGGCTCCATGCAAACGAGGCGAACATGGCTCCACAACATGTTGACTCTGCATGTTGCACTTTCAAAACCATGCATCATTTTACTTTTACTTCACAATATTACACTGCTGTATGTTTTTCCATCCTATCAGATCTCATTAAAACAGATTTAAGTATGTGTTGCTACTTTAATCACTATTACCTGATATTAAATCCCTTCAGTTATAAACTAACCACTGTACTTTTTTATCAAAATTGATCTTTTAACAAAGATTTGAACAATCTTACAAAATTAAAAGAGCCTTGATCTAATTGATATGTTCATCCTTTTCCTCTGGATTTTAGCTCTGTAAAATTTACATCCATATTCCTAACAATAATGCACTATTCACAAATAGTCATTCGATAATGACAGTCTATTTCCTCTTATGATTTGTCTTGATTCCTTCTGTGTATTTGTCAGATTTTTTGTTTAATCTCTCTTCTTTAAGGAGTGCTACAGCTTCAGATGCCTCTGACTGCTACTCTCTTATTACTCTAAATTCATTGTGCTCCTCTGGGTGATGAGTTGGAAGATGTTTTATTAAGTTTGACATGTTAAGATTTAGCTTATTAGCTTCATTTCCCTCATGAGCCACTAAAATCTAACATAATCAGTCTCTACACTATATCTTCATCTAAAAGCATTTTGTCAGACTGGTCTATGAATATGTTTCTCCCAGACCGAAATTTAATTCCTTGCGATGAGACGGTTTCAGTAACTGATCGAAAATGCTGCAGTGAAACTACAGTGAGGAAGAGATTCCCCAGATGTCTTTTTTTTTTTTTTTTTACATTAGTATCTGTGTGTTTCTTCTTTGTACATTTCAGGATAACATTTTAAATTCTTCCCACAATGGGGAAAAAAAATCTATTTTCCTGAACTTCAGATCTTCAGTATAGAACGGCGAAATCAGTATAGAACGGCGAAGCTCTGATAAAGTATAGCTTTCTTTTTTTTGTTTGGAGATGTCATGGTTCTGCAAAAGTAATCAAATACACTCCTTTAACTATTGCACTTTCTGTGTTGTTGAAACCGCAAACTTTAAAGTGTTTTGGGGTATGACGGAGAAACACAAAGTAATATAAGATCTTTAATTATTTTTTCTTTTTTTTTTAAAAAAAGAATAGACGGTTTAGAAAACCTTTTACAAATGAGACTGAAAATCGTGGAATACTTATGTTTAAAGCTCTTCGTAGAACCACCTTTTGATGCTATTGCAGGTTTAAGTCTAGTGGTGTGTCTGTATCAGTACTGGAGGTCTAGAAACTGATTTTATTCCTAAAGGTTTCTTTGCAAAATATCTCAATTTTACTCAGATTGAACAGAGGGCACATTCATGACACTTTGTTCACTAATGTTCTCTAACAAACCTCTAAAGCCTTCAAACAATAGCTGCATTTTAATTAAATCACATTATGCACAACTGAACCCCTTTTAATTATTAATTAAGGTGAGTGCATGTGGTGAAAATGGACTTTATTTATTAGAGGTGTAACAAGATCTCATATTATTAAAGCATTACATTACAAACATTAACCAGTTGCAGTCAGTACGGCTTTGTTTGATGAAGTTGTAATACAAGATGCCCAACCTGCACCTAAATAATTTGTGTTTAGCCCATTTTTGGTTTCTGGCAACAGAGTGACAGAAATGACACAAGCAATGTTCAAGTTTCCCAAGATGTTCAGACAAAAAGGGCAAAAAGTATCACTGTAGCCACTAATGGACGGATCTCTACGGGTAAACTGAGTTACTTAACAATCGCAGTGGACTCAATCAAGAGTAACCTGGAAATGTGTGATAGCATCGAAACCCTGCCCTAAAGTCTGAAGAGATTCAAAAAGAAAGAAAGACAAAGACCAGTTTTTAGACTTTGTTGCAAAATATATATATATAAAAACGTTTGTGAATGTTTTTTTGGTGTCATTTTATTTTTATATTATATTTGGAGTCAGCTCTAACTCTCTTCCAAAAGCTACTGACCATGCTAAACACCGAGTGTCCACTGTTGGATACTGTTTTCTCAAAACCACACTCAGCCCTATTTGAAGCTTTGTGAAAAGTAACGTGAGACCAGGGCAAGAGACCAGAGGGGCACATGAGGCAGATGAGTAGCAGAAAAACAGCATTGGAGCAGAGGAACGGATGCTGTGGTCGGGATCAAAGTCACACCCAGTCAGAGCCCTTCTGTTCAGTCCAGCTCAGGCAGCCTGCGTGTGCATGTTTGATCCGTTGTCCCTGTGTGCCACTGTGTATGTTTGATCCGATTCATAACCCTGCTACTGCTGGCAAACACACACAGTTGTATACGTGGAGGCAGGGCAAGCACAGTCACACAAACACACTTCCGTGCACAAATATAGCTTTGATAGTGACTCACTCCTACTGTGTAACTCTCCATTCATTCAGCATTTGAGTCATAACAGAATCACCCTGGTACAATAGTAAGTCTGATTAAGAAAATTAGGCACACTTCAACGAGAGAGATTAAGAAGACACATTTTACTTAATCACATCAGCAGCAAATTACTGTTTCCTGCAAACAGAAATTAGCCTCAATAGGACAAGTTTTGTGTTCAGATTACACATAGATTAGCATGAAATGTATGCTCTATAAGTGTAGTTTCTAAAGTATTTTGAGAATGTGTACTATCTGCTACGCTCTGTAAGTTAGAAAGCATGAGAATATAGAAATCCAACCTTAGTCATATAATCGAAAGTTTGTTTACATTATGTTTCATTACGGAAATGATACAGGTGTTTTTGTGATGATCTGTCCATATATTGCCTATCCCTACAATATATATTGCACCAAAAATGACTTGGACAGTTTTTTTATGCAATAGACTTAATAGAAAATAGCTTTTTACAAAGTGAAAATGGTGTAAAGGTTTTTGAATTTGTGTTTGCATGAGCTGCTGTGAAGATTCTGATAATTGGACTTGTTTGTGAAAAAGTTGAAATATACTTTGCTCTAGGTCCGGCTTTGACCACCATTACTATCCATTTAGAAACTGAAAAATAGGGCTGAGTGCAGAGTTGGACAACTGTTTTGCTTTTTGTCTCCCTGTGGACACCATAGTTCTTTTCAGTACCACTCTCTTTCTTGATGCTGTCAGACAATCAGAAAAATCTTTGAGCTTCTCCAGTTGCCTTCACATGGTGTAACATTGTCAGACTGCATCTTGTTTAAAAATCAAATTATTTTTCTACCAGAAATCTTTTTTTTTTGTAGCTCAGTGAAATTAAAATTTAATTAAACTTGGAACCAGTCAAGACAATGTGGGACTCCAAAAACCCAGACCATTTCAGGATTTACTTTAATCCAGGCTTTTGCCTTTCGTTGTGTTCAACCAGTTTGGTTCTTAGGATCATATTGCAGTCAATGGGAGGTGTCAACACTGGTATTTTTGGTTTTGCTAAATTGACAATAAGTTCAGACAGAAATAGAAAATTTCAGGTTTTAGAATGACAAGCAGCTTTTTCCTCTCCTTCACCAAAAAATATTTTATATCATGTATGTTACAGCAACTAGACTTCAGAAAATAAACTGTTTTCCTCCTGTTTTCCTCTGTTCTCTGTAAGATATGAAAGCTATCCACAGGTTTTACATCAGTGAATGGTGTAAGCCAGATTTCAGGGCGATTTAAGCCGTAGAGGACTTAGTGATGCCCGCTCATCGCCGTCACCATGCTCAGCTCATTACACAGAGTGGTCTCCATAAACCGTCTCTCAAGAAAACAATTGGGAACAAAAAAATAACTCTAAGCACCATACATCATTCTCATAAAAATGCACATGCGTGACATCCCCGTCCTGGCCACTCTTTAGTTCTGATTTTGTGACTCCTCCTCATCTGACCTACATTTCTGATCAGGGTATTTCGACAAATAACACTCTCCATTCTGTGTTTCTCACAAAAACTGAAATAAATACTAAACGACCTGAGATTTCAACCTTCAGTCCAACAGAAATGAACTTCCGTCAATGAATAAAAACAGAAGAACTAAACATCAAATGTGCAGCATGTGAAGGAAACGGCGCGCCCACTTGAAGTTCTGCCGTATCTTCAATTTTAAACAGATCTTTCTGCAGAAAGCTGTTCTTCCTCTTCCATGCATTCGAATGAGTTGATTCATGAGGTGCATAAATATTTCTTGGGAATTTTGAACCGTACAAGTAAGCTCACTATGGCTGCATCAAACAATTTTCTATTTGATTGTGTATATATGTAGGAAAGTAAGAAACTGCTTTAAAATATACCTACATTCTGTGGTGCACCAGAATGTGCACCACATTCTGGTGCACCAGAATGTGGTGCACCATACAGGTGCAGTCAAAACCACTGCACAAATAAGCATAATTTAAGATGAAATAACATTGTAAGCATAATCTAATTATTTCAAACAGAATAAATACTTAAAATTGTCTAGTACATGTCAGTTATAATAAAAGCTTGCTGTCAGTTTAAGTTTTTCA
The DNA here is from genome assembly GCF_027474105.1 of Poeciliopsis prolifica. Lineage (NCBI taxonomy): Eukaryota > Metazoa > Chordata > Actinopteri > Cyprinodontiformes > Poeciliidae > Poeciliopsis > Poeciliopsis prolifica. The sequence continues at coordinate 9,635,034 of NW_026562384.1, forward strand.
ACTTTGAACTCCTATAAAAGCGAACAATTTCTATCCTTCAAAACCTATTTGAAAATATCTTCATGTATTAGCGACATATTCTGCATTCTTAGCTTTTTTGTGACTCTTGTTGTATGTTTCCAAATGTTTTTTGCACTTCAGTTAGTATTCCTCTCCACCTTGCAGCATCTTTTATATTATTTATTTCATACTGCAACAGGTGGAGTGGCTGTAAATAAATAACTCTGAAGACGAATCCAGGAATTGGGAAAAAGAAGCAAAAAACAAAGAGCATGATCCAAGTCTAAGAATAGCTGCCGTACGCCAAACCTGATTAATGTGACAACTCGATCTGTGGAAATTTCAGCTCCCAGTGAGAGCGCTGACAGACAGAAACATAGCTGACAACAGTCTGGCAGACAGAACACCAGACAGTCAGTTTGGGTCGCCTCGGTATCCCGTTCTCGCCTTTTCTTTCTCTCTGTCTCCAAATTCCCATTGTTATTAAGAAGAACAGAAACTCCCTCCCTCTGCTTTATTTCCACACAGAGATTATGAATCAGCAAAACAAAAATAACAAACAAAAAAAGAGGAGTGAAAGTGGGCAAAAGAAAATATAATATCATGGGAAGGGATCAAATGTGATAAAATATCGGCGTTATATTGAAAATTATTCAGTTTGTATTATTAAAATGTTCAATTACACACAGGTGGGCTCTATTTATTATATAGGTGACTTCAGATCCATCTACCCCTCCTCTCCTGCGATTTCATTACTTGTGCGCTGATCATTTGCAAAAAATCCCAATCAAAACACTAAAGTTTATAGTTGTAATGTGAGACATTTAAATGTTTAACAGAGACTTAGCAAAATAAATAAGCAGTGATTCAACTAAAAATAGAAGAACATGAGAGAATTATAATTGTGTTTATAAATTTACTTGGTGATCAGCTTTCCCAAAGAGCCAGATGTTCTTGGCCTGACCAACGTGCAGGAGCCCAGGCAACAGTCCAGAGATTGTTAATATGTTTTAGTTCATGAAAGCATTTTCATCTTTTATTGCCCACACTGATTCTCAGTATTGTTTCCAAAATGTTTTCTTTGACGAGATGTCCTATAGGTCCCTCCTGCTCCAATGCAAGCACCCTCTCTTTCTCACACACACTCCCCCACACACAAACAAAGCACCCATCAATCCTTTTTACCAGCCCAGCCGTGTCATCGATCAGGGTCTGCGGGGGTGTGTGTGTGTGTCTGTGTATTTTACCGAGCTCACATATGAGTGTGTGGTCTTCCAGATTGATAAATGACCACGATTAGTGGCGACTGACCACTCTATGATTGCAATCCAAGTCCTGCGGAACAGCTGTTCTCAGAGCAGTGCAGTCTGGAGCAGTCTGTAATTAATACAACAGCACTTTAATGAATTACAAATCTACCACAGGCCTGGGATCGGCTGTCCAGAAATAACGACACAACTGTACCTGTAAACTCAGAGGAAGTCAGAGGAAACCCATGAGGTATTTGTTTTGTGAAGTGATTTCAAAAAGTACAGCATGAGGGCTTTTTCACTTTTAGGTTTTTGTAAATGTCATCAGTTTTAGATATTAATAAACTCTATCAACGTGGTTTTTAGGAAGAAGCTTAACATCATTTTTCAATGAATAGAATCCACCTTTTTGCCATTTTTCTGGGAAGCTCTTTGTCTCTGCCCTCAAATGTCAATTATGCTTCCAGCCTCCTGACCTATCTACCCCTCCCCTCCTGCTAAAAATCCCTCACACGTGTGCAAATACATTGCGACACACACACGCACCCCCACACTGATCCACACCCATCCTCAACCTTATCTCCACTCTATCTCCATATCTCCAAATCTATTGGGTATACCTGTAACCTAGCAACAGAGCAGAGCGAAGAGATCCACCCCTACCTGCTCGCCACACTGACAGCTGGACTCGGCAGCCAATCGGGCTGCTTCGGAGCAACAGCAAGAGCCAATCAAACATCTGTTTTATCAAGGAGTTGCTGCCTTGTTCTCCACCTTTCTGACCCCTCATGTGAGGGAAGAACAGGCATCTGCATGCACATGTAAAATGAACACACTACTCCAACCTTACCCAAGCACGGACACTTCGGTCTGTGAAGGTCAGTGGTCTAACTTGATGATTGATTAAATAGCAACCAATCAATTATAACCAAAGACTTGATGATGAGAAGACACATCACACAGAAAAGTGTGATGTGTCTTCTGAATAGAAGAAAATTGTATCAGACAGATGGTTTCTTTTCTCATTTATAATTAAGTTCTTCTATTAGGAACAATGAATAAATTTGTCTTCTTCCTTGTGGTCAAATCAAAATGGAAAACTATCCATTAATTTTTATTTCAATCTAAAAATCTGGGTTACGTCCGAGTCAACTTATATGATATACAATTTGTATATTTTATGGTAGAAGATCAATGCAGAAAAAAAGAGAACCTGACACATTATGCAAGTAAATGTTGGAAGCCTAACTAGCTGATGTTGGATAGTAGGTAGCCAGTCTGAAGTTTTATGTTTATTTTACTGACATACATAATAAAGGAGAGTAGCATAGCTGGTAGCACTGTTGCCTTGCAGCAAGACGGTCTTGGGTTCGATTCCCAGCCCGGGGTTTTTGCACAGAGTTTGGATGTCCTCCCTGTGCGTGTGTGGGTTCTTTCCGGGTACTCCGGCTTCCTCCCACAGCCCAAAAACATGAGTGTTAGATAAATTGGTCTCTCTAAATTTTCCCGAGGTGTGAGTGTGTGTGCAAGGTGTTTTGTCTTGTCGCCCGGAACGTAGCTGGAGATAGGCACTAGCACCTCTTGACCCCACTAGGGATAAGGTTGAACAGAAAATGGATGAATGGACATAGTACTCTCCTGTTACAACTTTGGTACCCAAGTTAGTTTTGGACAGGTTTGTGAATGTTTGTGAAAGGTATTTTGTTTACCTAAATAAAAAGAACCACAGACAACATTACTTAGTCTTCAAACAAGGTCTCTTTTGCAAAAGGAGAAAAACACAGAGAACTGCTCTTCCGAACAGTGCACCATAAAACTCTGCAGAAAAGTTTGTCTTTTAATACACAAAGGAAGAATGAGGGGGGGCTGGCGCTAGATAACAAAAAGCAGAACACAGAGACAGTTTTATGACTAATGAGTCTACGAAGGAGGAGCACATTAACCTAAACAGAGACTAAGGATTATCTCTGAAGACCATCTGCAAAAAACATGTCTACGGTTAAAGAAAGGTTAGCTATGTCTCACATACTTTAACAAATTAACCTTTAAAACTTATGCAAAAATGATAAGAAACTTACTAATTCTGTCAGCTTGTACCAATCATGGGTTATAAGGAGTACATATAAATGCATATATGTAGGTTGTTTAATGTTCTTGTAGTTTGTTGCATAGAAACCATGATGTATAACTTTAGCAAACTACAATAAGGATGCTCAGAATAACTTTATCCTGATTAACATCCATAATTGGTCATAATTGGTTAAGTGTCACAGGTGCAAACAAGGATGACAATCAAAATAATTGGAAATACAATATGGTATGAGTATTCAGACATTAAAGTACAAAATAAATTACCTTAAAGCATCAATTGTGGCCTTGTGGTAGCAAAGGAAAAAAGCTTTGACTTTATCTACTTCAGCTAAAGTCAAATTACTAACTGATATCACACACTGGGACACTGGTTGTTTCAAGCTCAAATGACCATGACAGGAACCTGTTATTCTTTCTTTTTTTTTTAACCTTATGTGGGACTGTTTTAACATAATCAGCAGGTGTTATGCCACATGTGTCAGGCTGTGAAACAGTTTTTCCTCAACTTTCTGTCCCTTCCCTTTGCCTCTCTCCTTTTATTGTCACATTCCTGCTCCTCTCCACTGGAATCTGTCAAAACCAGTGGAAGGTGGTGGGAGTAAGGTAGCGAGTGAGAGAGATGATCTCCCTCTCACTGTGTCGGCAGCTCAAATCACACCGCTTCTAAGGAGGGCGATCAAAGCACGAAAATTGTAAGGATTAATTAGACTCATGGCGGATGGATGGGGAGGAAAGACAGTGGAAAAATAAACTGAAAAAGAAGGGAAGTCATCTTGGCTTTTAGAAGTTTACACAAGTGAACATTTTCCAGTCTTACAATCAGACGCATGTCAAAGACAAAACTGACATTTTTTTTTCTCCACAAAAATGCATTTGCCTTTCCAAAAAGGGAATTAAATGCATCCAAGGTCTTAACGTAGAATTCAAAAAATTCAAAGTGCAGTCAAGTGGCTCTATCTGGACGACTGTGTGTGTATGTTCTGATACACAGTAGGCCTATCTGTCAGTGCTACAGCAAAGTAAAAGCCAATTGTTTCCTTGATGTGTGTGGCTACCTTTCACAGAAATGCATTGAACATCAGCAACTACTTTTATTTTGATTCAGTTTTAAAAATGACTGTAGAATTTCTGATGTTATATGTATTTATATTTAAATAGCTATGCTATATATATATATTATATATATATATATATATATATATATATATATATATATATATATATATATATATATATATATTCCACATCATACAGTGTGCAAGGTAGGTTAGATAATGTCTATTTTTCTTCATAAAATAAAATAATTTGTGTATGACATTGTAGAACAATTCCTCTCTGAATCAAAACAATTTTTGCATTTTGACAGAATGACATTACTAAAAAATTACACAGACAGGCTCTGTGTAGCCAATGTTTCAATTGCTTCTCAGACTACCCAGCCAGATAATAAAATTAAATAAATAAATAATCAGGTTTTTTTTTTTTTTTATCTCAATTTTGGACAAATAATGAACATTATGCAATCAAAGAAGATGCCAATAAAGTCTTTTCACTTTTTAACTTGAGAAGTCTTATTTATTTAGCTAATTTGAAATCTAAAATAATAAGTAAAACTATATTATTCAATGTATGCATTCTATATTTGGTTGGAAATGGTCAAACCAGACAAAATCTAAGATGAACCAAAAAACAAAAAAAAAAAATCGTATCAGCTTTGATTGTGCTAATTATTCCTCTACTCTATTTAAACACTCTAACCGATGGATGGATGGATGGATGGATGGATGGATGGATGGATGGATGGATGGATGGATGGATGGATGGATGGATGGATGGATGGATGGATGGATGGATGGATGGATGGTTGGATGGATGGATGGATGGATGGATGGATGGATGGATGGATGGATGGATGGATGGATGGATGGATGGATGGATGGATGGATGGATGGATGGATGGCAACTTGCAGTACTGTATGACAGGCTTGATTTGTAAAGGTAACAGTTGTGAATGTACTTTATTCAGCATTGAAAATGATCTTACTCTGTGCACAATTGTTAAATGTCATCTTATAGTCTCCTATCCATCCATCCATCCATCCTTCCTAAGGATCTTAATACAGCATGCTGGTGTAAAAATGTAAACTACCAGTTATATTTCTTCATGTTTCTTTTGGTCTTACAAAGCTACGCATGGGCTGTGTGACACTGTCATGGTCACATTAAGCAAAAACTTGACAAAGATACAAGGTGAATATTGTTGCTCAAATGACTTAACCTGATTTGAAAAAAATTCTCATTAACATTTATTAAAAAATAAACATGTCAAAGCACTATTTTCAGGTGTGCCCTTTAAAGAGACTACCAGCAGAGGGCAACCATGGAACTGCAGGTCCACCTAATCTGGGCAGTGATGTTTGCAAGGTCTGTCTAGTTAGTAGGAAGAACAGGGAGAAGAAGACAGAGTCGAGGGGAAGAGGCAGAATGTGTGTGGGAGAGAAAAAACACTAAACAGAAGGTGAGGCGAGACAACTGAGTGGGGGGGCCATGAGACTGAGAAGTACTCAGAAAGTGTGTTTGTGTATGAGTGAGTGAGCAGGAAGCTTATGTGAGATCTTGCATAAGCACAGGTGTCAGCAGGTGCATGCTAACACTAACACAACGCTGTGTATTGGCATTTATGCACACTGACTGCATGTGCATGTGTGTGTGTGAATGAGAGAGAGAGAATACTTGTTTGCCTAAAGACAACCTGCTCCCTCATTACCCTGTTTCCTCCAGTCCAGTGCTAATGAGGAACCTCAGCATCGCTGTTATAAGCAAGGTCAAGCCTAGGCCAAAACACAGAGACAAACACACAAGTATGCAGGGTTTGAAACTCGACCTGATTGCCACTGTGTCTGCTTGACTAAAATCAACAATACATTTCACTAAACAGGTATAGCACCAAGAAAGGTAAAATATCACATTTGTGGCTTAAATGGGACCTAAAATTTCAGTGCAGAAAACAAAGAAGAGGGACGGTCCATTAAAAGCAGAGTGAAACAGAAAACGTGGATCCGACAAAAAAATAAATATAAAATGGGATGAAGGGCGAACGAATTGGAGTGGGGAAGCAAGGTGAGATAAAAAAAAAATGCCTCGAGAACCTGGAGGTTGGGCTTGCTTTTGTTTGGCACAGGTAGTAAAATTACACGAACAAGACTTAGTTCTTTACCCCCATCCTGTAAGAAAAGTCTGACACTCAGTGCAAGCTAATGTCATAGCAACAGGGAGAAGAAAAAGCTAATGGGTGCAGCACAGGAAAGCAAAATGCAGATACAACAGAGAAACATGGCGGGAAAGTAAGAGGTTAAGTCAGAATAAAATATGATGAAGGAAGGAAGAGAGATGAAAATGGTAAAATATAGAGAGATTATTGATGGGGAAATCAGGTGGAGGAACACTGGCCTGGGGCTGCTGGGAGAGATGTTTCTGGGGCATAAAGCCGCGAGTATACCCTTATGCCCCAACGCACACGCACGCCCACTCTCTGTTCAGATATTGCAGAGCTACCTGTGTTTACTATTCTTTCTACCTCTAATTGTCCCACTTGAATAATGCATCACTATATCAATAATTTAGCTTTAATTACCCAGGACATATAAGACATGGGCGATGCTTTACCATCGACAGAGCAAACATTCACCAAAGCTTCATTTCAAGGGTCATTCAAAAACATTGTACAGGATATGGGCAGAAGTGCTAAAACCAAACAAAACCTACAACACTAAAAACAACATCGAATATGCAGCACACTTTGACAATAAGTGGGTATAGACAACAGGCAGACATGTGGGAAATATTAGTAAATCTGGCAGAAATCACAAAATACTTTTTTTACATTTTGCTGGACTTATAGTATACATCTATTGGGGTATGCTTCTACCAGTTTTGCACATGTAGAGGTGATTTTCAAGTTTTCTATTCAGCACTATTGAATAATTTAAAAAAAAAATATCTATTTTGGACAATGCTAATATTCATTTATCAGCCTAAGAATAATGAAGGCAGAGATTAAATGACTCCATGCAATGCTCCTGGTTGTTGGATTGATCTATAAGAGTTGATATGCCCACTTACCCACAAAAGCAGTTGAGACTTTTGTGTAAGGAAGGGATTTGTATCTATGTTTAAATGTGTGAGTAAATACAGTATACGTGTGTTTATGCTCCAGCCCAAACAGAGAGAACACCAATAAGATCTGCCTTCGGATCGATCAGACTCAGACTGTGCATGAGTTGACAGACTGAGCTGGTTGTTCTTTTGATTGATCCACCTTCTGTATTATGTGGGAGTACATAAACATTCATGTCTCTGGGTATAAAAGACAGAAACTAGCACAGTACAACATTTGAAAAATAAGTCATGTCAAGCTCTTTCTCACACAGAGAAACCGCTTCTTCTGATCAGAAACCGCAGACTAAGTAACAGAGAACGGGTGAGCCTTTACATTTTCTCCCTTCATGTAATGCAACTAATGCCATCTGCTCTGGAGCCCCTGCTCTCAAACAAACCCTCTCACACAAAAATGTTTAACAAAGATCCAATGGAAATATTTTAGAAATCTACTCTTTCTGAAATATGTAAAACTTTTGGCTCAATTGAGCACATAATCACTTTTAATGCTGCTTTTTATGTTCTAACTTAGTGAGGAAACAATGTGCTGGAGAGAAGAAGCACAAACAAGTTACCGTGCGTGTGTGTGTGTGTGTGTGTTTTTCTTACATTATTGCCAACAAAGATCACTGAGTCGACAGACAGATTTCAGAGCCAGAGGAGGGTTATTTGTCAGCACCACAATCTAGCTGACAGTTTTCACACCTTATCAAATAAAACAGGTAAACACACTTAAGGTTATCTGTGTAGAAATACCTCCTCAAGTGTCGCTCAAATCGTCTCATTTCCCTACAGATTTCTGATGCATACATTCCCAAATATTTAAAGGTACAACCTTCCAGATTTCTCTGTCCTTTTTTAGTCATTTAAATTACAAAAAACTAATGTTCACCCTGACTTCATAGCACTTATTTCTACAGCAGAGAGATTTAAAATCTAGTATTTGCACAAAAACAAACTGGACAGGAGGACAGAAGTAAGACATGTGGGACACAGGGAAGGAAGGAAAGGGGACATATAGGGAAGGAAGGAAGAAAAGACACTAAGAAAGAAGGGAGTTATATAAGAAAATAAAAAAGAAAGGACACAGGGAAGGAAGGAAAGGAAGGAAGGACAAGAGAGAGAAAAGATAGGAACAAAATATGAAACAAGGATGGACACAAGGGAGGTTGGAATCAAATAGGACAAATAGGCAGAAAGACAAGGGGGGTGAGACACAATAATGCAAGGACAAAAGACAGGAAAAACCGAAGGTGGGAAAAAAGAAAGGAAACTAGAAAAAACTGAAAAAAGGGACAACATGACAGAAGGAAATATACAAGGGAGAAGGGAATTCATAGACAACAGGAGAGGAAATAAAAGTCTAACAAAGCAAGTATTTTTTTTTTTCATACTGGTCCTGACGTGGAACTTACTGATACCAAATTATATAATTCTAAAACTGCTTAAGACTGTAGAAACTCTGGATTTCTCATTAACATCTCATATAAAATAGTTTTTTCTTCTTCATTTCTTTTTAAATTGGACACACTGTAAGAAGGGAGGGGGAAAAAAACAGCAAGGAAAGAAATTAAGTTGGAAGAAACAAAAACACAAAAGGACAGAGGACCAGAAGCAGCAGGTCAGCACTAATGGTCAGTGACATGGCACTATGGCTGGGCTTGGCGCAGGCGTATGAACTGCTGAAATATTTACACAGCTTACAGAACGAGAGGCTCATTCACTTCAAATCAGCCGGAGCAGAGAGAGGCAGGAGCTGGGCCACTCTTCCACCTCTTCACTTACTGAGGAAACAGCATGAAGTTCAAATGGATAGCAGTACATGAATAATGTGCCTGTGTGACTTTTTTTTTTACTTATTCATTTTTTGCCCAAGTGTGTTAGGATGTTCTCTTCATTTTGTTAGAGGTTTAAGATGAGGATGTACAGAGATGAGTATTTTTGACCCTGTTACATTTAAAGGCATATTTCTGCATCCATAGTCATGCTTTCCTGAATTTTCTGGATTCTAGCTCAAAACCTTAATCAAGTTTCTTGGAACAAATTTTCTTTCCATCTCTGGGTAAACACTAAATCATTCCAGTCCTTTTCATAAGTGCAGAGATGATGTAGATTGGAGTGCTCCAACCTATGACTGGAGGACAATAACCACACAATAAACACAAGAAACCATGTCCAAATCAACTTAAATTCCTGTACTTCCACAACCTTATCCTTCCCAAACAAACTAAGCAAGTGCAAAGTTGGTTTGTGTTTGCATGCAAGCAATTCCATGTCTAAGCAGGCAAGCCCATGTGGGTGTGTGAAAATGACCTATCCAAGCTCCCAGGAATTTGTGTGTGTGTGTGTGTGTGTGTGTGTGTGTTTGTGTGTGTGTGTGTGGGTGTGTGTGTGTGTGTGTGTGCTTGTCAGCTTCAAAAAACACAAGTCAAACCAGCAGGCACCTGACACAAGCTAAGTCCACTTGCTGTTACCCTGACAATAAACAATAACCAAAAACTTGTTTTCTTAATAATAGTTCTGGTAAACGCCTCTCTTTGCTGATGTTTGTTCTCAGCAATGAGATCTTTTTTTTCTTTTTTCTATTTTGTTTTCTTCACTGCTGGAAGTCTAAGATGGACAAAGCCACCGGCAAAGTTCCTGCTACGTAAGTCTGATAACTTCAGTTTAATATTTGATTATGGCTCCATCTACAACCATGTATGCAGTTCACAATGAGGGACTGGGGGGGGACTCGACGTGGGCTAATTTTAGCTGGATGTTTTTTGCTGATTAGTGAGTGAAACTATTCAGCTCACAGGAATGATGTTCTTTCATGAGTTGTTCCTGAGTGAAAAGTTGTTACAGATAAATATTTTTGTGTTTAAAACTTAAATCTGCAGAAGCATGAAACAGCAGAAAGTGCTTAGAAGGAAACTGACTTAGAAAGATATCAACTTTCCTTTTATGAAACATACAACCTATGTAATTTTTTATTTTAAATGTTATTAAAAATTTATTATAATCAAAACAGTAAGACTGTAGTGTTTGTGGCCAGGTTGGAGGACAGAAGCGCTGAACATATTTTGTAAGCAAACATATCAAATTTGTGTTGCACAGTTCACTCAGGTGAAGTCAGTCTATGGTTTCATGTACATCTGCACCATTTTGTTGTCTACCTCTGTCATAGTCCAAGGGATATGCCAAGTTTTTGATTTGGCAAATTCTTCTTTTTACAATTTATTTACTAATATTTTTGTTTCCTGCTTCCATGTTTAGCATTGTTATCTTGATAACAGGGCTAAACATGATCTTAAAATAACTCTAGTAGGCGTGGACCTTCTGAATTTGTCCACCAGAAACTGCAGAAATAGATTCTGCTCAGAAACCATTTGTGCAGTTTTGTAACCAGCTTGTTTCTTCTGCACGTGCTGACACCTTTACACATCTACGTAAAGATGTCAGCAGACCTCTCAGTATCCACATAAGCCAGCTGTTTGGATCTGACAAACATGCATGTACTGCACCAGCTGCACCAAATCAACTGAGTCATTAGGCTGCTGTTTTCACTAGAGTCTAACAAAGGGCAGTTAGCCATGTGGTACTTGAGAGAGGTCTGCAGAATATATTTTCAAAGTCTTGGTTTCAGAAAAGCAAGACTCAAGCTTGTTATTCAAGACCAAAAGCAAAACCACAGCTGCAACATCAGTTTCTAAATGCAACTTACAGTGAAAATCCTAATAAAGTTTTCAGCCTTGAAAGTTGTGACGCTGCTTCCTGTACCTACATTCTTAAGTTGGTGTTCACCTAAATGTTGCAACAGTGAGTGCGCCTACCTGAAAGAGTTACACTCACTAGTGCAGCCAGTTATTCTAGATCCCTGATATGGATTAACTTGTTAATGAACTCCTACCAACAGATCTTGTTCTAAAGATCTGTCTGTAGCAGACACTGTAATAGCTGTGTTATAGTGTTCATAATGGCTTCACATTGGGTTTGCTTTGGTTTTGGACGAGATCCTGCTTTTCCTAAAGTATTGCTCTTGGTATAATTTTGTCCAGAGGTGGTCTTCACTAAACCATTGGTGGCAATAGATTGTGAACTTTCTAATAGGAGTCAAGCAAAAAGAAGACAAGTCTAAGTAAATTCTCAATAGTATTTCAGTGAAAAAATTGTGTCCCTGTGCTCTCTGGTAGATAAATTATACAAAGGCCGTTTTCCTGAAGCAACTTCCTTGTGTGTTGACAATTTGTTATAGAGGGTAAAGCTTCTTTGGTCAGCAATATAACAATGTTGAGAACACAAGGGGCATGTCATAATGTCCCATCCATGCAAAAAGCTCTTCGAAAACTTGTTGCGTGGTTCAAGTTACCTTTCCATTAAATATAGTGTTGGATACTGTCAGTTATACTCCTTCAGCTAAACATTCAAAAAACATTCATCAAAAGTGTCAATAACGTAATAGCAATCTCCATGCATAAACGCAAATATTTGTCCTGGAAATGTCTGCCATGGGCAAACATTCAAACAGTGTCTGGGATCACCGCATTTTTTAGCTTTTTCTCAACAAAATCCATGGCGAGCGACGGATCTTCAAACCTCTGGACTTGTCCATTTGGAAGAGTAATCCGCAATATTGCCGGGTAGAAAAGACCAAATTTGACACCTGGACAGCAGTGCAGCTCCTTCTTAACTTTACCAAAGGCAGTCCGTTTTTTTGGCCACAGCAGCAGTGAAATCCGGGAAAACAGAGATCCTCCTCCCCTTATAAATCAGAGGAGATGCTTCACTGGCCTTACGCAGGATTTCGTTACGTTGTTGAAACATATTCACTCTGGCGACGAAGGGACGTGGGGGTTCCCCGTCCTTAGGTTTAGCATGGAGGGTCCGGTGAGCCCTGTCCAGCGCGGGCTTGTAGGATAAACCGAGTAAATCCTGAAGTAAAGTAGCCATAAAATCCGTCGGGCGACTTCCCTCAGATCCTTCGGGCACACCGACCACTCGTACATTATTCAGCCTCGACCGCCCTTCTAAGTCCTCGCATTTCTTTGATATGGACTCCACCATGTCCCTTAGCGAAGCAACAGTAGCTCCGAGGGTTGTTAGCTTGTCATCGTGGTCAGTAGCCGAGCGCTCAAGGCCCGAAATAGCTTGTTCGTGTGAGGTAACTTTAGCTTCCAGCAGAGCAAGAGCAGTCGTAATCTCCCTTCTCACAGCCCCGGACACAATTTCGTCAAATTTACTCACAAGATCTGAGCGCACACCCTCCAGCATCTCCTCCATACGTTTTAGCAGACGCTCATTAGCATCGAGTACCGGAGCAACTTCGGGCTCAGGCGACAGGCGTGATTTGCTACGGCCTACCTTCGAGGTGTCGGATTTACTCCGATTTGCCATGGTTTCATAAAGTTACCAAAACAGGTTGAGCATAAATGTCATGTAGATTACGTAATGAACTAAAACTGTAAAAGAAACTTAAATAAATGGTGCTAAAAAAGGTTTAAACAGTCACATTCCCGCGGAGCTCCGGCAGACACGTCCTACATGTTCGACGCTCCCCGGAAGTCTCCCCCAATTGTTAATGTTTCTTGTAAGTCAAATAAAATTACCAGGAAGCTTTTGGTAGGGAGCTGTAAACTGAGCTGTTTTGTTGCTCCCTAGGAAAACTAGAGATGGATTACTTCATGGTATTGTGATCTAGCAACAATTGTACAACACTTTCTGTGATAATGATGTCTCATTACACCTTTCCGAATAAAGGGAAGTGCTACTTTCTCAGTGTTAAAGGAGTTACATTGTTTGGATTGCAGCTTTTTCTGCTGTGATTCTGCTACATTAGCTCCAATAAGCGAGTCAGTTCCTCTGTTTAAAGCATCTGAGTGAATATATATATATATATATATATATATATATATAATATATATATATATATATATATATATATATATGTCTCAGACAACAGGGAACGGAGGTTGAGGTGCCAGAGATACCATCATGGGAGGACAAGCCGCTACATGGGATGTACCACCAGCAAATATCCCAAGTGGCTGATATCAGTAAATCCTACCAATGGCTGGAAAAAGCTGGACTCAAGGACAGCACAGAGGCCCTCATCCTGGCCGCCCAGGAACAGGCCCTAAACACCAGAGCAATAGAGGCCCAGATCTACCACACAGACAAGACCCAAGGTGTAGGTTCAATGAAACACAACACAACACAATGAAACACAACACAAGGAAACACAACACAACACAATGAAACACAACACAACGAAACACAACACAACACAATGAAACACAACACAACGAACACAACACAACACAATGAAACACAACACAACGAAACACAACACAACACAATGAAACACAACACAACACAATGAAACACAACACAATGAAACACAACACAACGAAACACAACACAAAGAAACACAACACAACACAATGAAACACAACAAAACACAACACAATGAGACACAACACAATGAAACACAACACAACACAATGAAACACAACAAAACACAACACAATGAGACACAACACAATGAAACACAACACAACACAATGAAACACAACAAAACACAACACAACACAATGAAACACAACAAAACACAACAAAACACAACACAATGAAACACAACACAATGAAACACAATGAAACACAACAAAACACAATACAACACAACGAAACAACAAAACACAACACAATGAAACACACAACACAACACAATGAAAAACAACACAACACAATGAAACACAACACAATGAAAAACAACACAACGAAACACAACACAACGAAACACAGCACAACACAATGAAACACAACGAAACACAACACAACACAATGAAACACAACACAACAAAACACAACACAACACAATGAAACACAACAAAACACAACACAACAAAATGAAACACAACACAATGAAACTCAACACAACGAAACACAACACAATGAAACACAACACAACATAATGAAACAAAACACAACACAACAAAACACAACACAACACAATGAAACAACAAAACACAACACAACACAATGAAACACAAAACAATGAAACACAACACAACATAATGAAACACAACACAATTAAATACAACACAACACAATGAAACACAACAGAACATAATGAAACACAACACAATGAAACACAACACAACAAAACACAACACAACACAATGAAACACAACACAACACCATGAAACACAACACAATGAAACACAACAAAACACAACACAACACAATGAAACACAACAAAACACAACAAAACACAATGAAACACAACACAACACAATGAAACACAACACAATGAAACACAACGCAACGAAACACAACACAACACAATGAAACACAACAAAACACAACACAACACAATGAAACACAACAAAACAACACAACACAATGAAACACAACAAAACACAACACAACACAATGAAACACAACAAAACACAACACAACACAATGAAACACAACAAAACACAACACAACACAATGAAACACAACACAATGAAACACAACACAACGAAACACAACACAACACCATGAAACACAACACAATGAAACACAACACAACACAATGAAACACAACAAAACACAACAAAACACAATGAAACACAACACAACACAATGAAACACAACACAATGAAACACAACACAATGAAACACAACGCAACGAAACACAACACAACACAATGAAACACAACAAAACACAACACAACACAACACAATGAAACACAACACAATGAAACACAACACAATGAAACACAACACAATGAAACACAACGCAACGAAACACAACACAACACAATGAAACACAACAAAACACAACACAACAAAACACAACACAATGAAACACAACAAACACAACACAACACAATGAAACACAAACAACAAAACACAACACACACAACACAACACAATGAAACACAACAAAACAACACAACACAATAAAACACAACACAACGAAACACAACAAAACACAACAATGAAACACAACACAATGAAACACAACACAATGAAACACAACACAACACAATGAAACACAACACAACGAAACACAACAAAACACAACACAACACAATGAAACACAACAAAACACAACACAACAAAACACAACACAACACAATGAAACAACACAACAAAACACTACACAACACAATGAAACACAACACAACACAATGAAACACAACACAACACAACGAAACACAACAAAACACAACACAATACAATGAAACACAAGACAACGAAACACAACAAAACACAACACAACACAATAAAACACAACACTATGAAACAAAACAAAACAACACAATACAATGAAACAACACAACAAACACAACAAAACACAACGAAACAACAAAACACAACGAAACACAACAAAACACAACACAACGCAATGAAACACAACACAACACAATGAAACACAACAAAACACAACAACACAATGAAACACAACAAAACACAATGAAACACAACTAAACACAACACAACACAATGAAACACAAAACACAAGACAACACAACACAATGAAACACAACAAAATAAAACAGAACACAACGAAACACAACACAACATAATGAAACACAACAAAACACAACACAACACAATGAAACACAACAAAACACAACACAACAAAACAACACAATGAAACACAACGAAACACAACACAATGAAACACAACAAAACACAAGACAACACAACACAATGAAACACAACAAAATAAAACAGAACACAACGAAACACAACACAACGTAATGAAACACAACAAAACACAAAACAATGAAACACAACAAAACACAACAAAACACAACACAATGAAACACAACGAAACACAACACAATGAAACACAACAAAACACTACACAACACAATGAAACACAACAAAACAACACAACACAATGAAACACAACAAAACACAACACAACACAATGAAACACAAGACAACGAAACACAACAAAACACAACACAATAAAACACAACACAATGAAACACAACAAAACACAACACAATACAATGAAACACAACAAAACACAACACAATGAAACACAACAAAACACAACGAAACACAACACAACAAAACACAACACAACGAAACACAACACAACAAAACACAACACAACAAAATGAAACACAACACAACGAAACACAACACAATGAAACACAACACAACGAAACACAACAAAACACAACACAACACATTGAAACAACACAATGAAACACAACACAACAAAAAACAACACAATGAAACACAACACAACGAAACACAACACAACACAAAGAATCACAACACAACACAATGAAACACAACACAACACAATGAAACACAACACAACGAAACACAACACAACAAAGCACAACACAATGAAACACAACGAAACACAACACACACAATGAAAACACAACACAATGAAACAAACACAACACAACACAATGAAACACAACACAATGAAACACAACACAATGAAACACAACAAAACACAGTGAAACACAATGAAACACAACACAACGAAACACAACACAACAAAGCACAACACAATGAAACACAACGAAACACAACACAATGAAACACAACACAATGAAACACAACAAAACACAATGAAACACAACACAACGAAACACAACACAATGAAACACAACAAAACACAACACAACACAATGAAACACAACACAACACAATGAAACACAACTCAACACAATGAAACACAACACAACACAATGAAACAACACAAACACAATGAAACACAACACAATAAAACACAACACAACACAATGAAAACACAACACAACACAATGAAACACAACACAACACAATGAAACACAACACAATGAAACACAACACAACGAAACACAACACAACACAATGAAACAACACAATGAAACACAACACAACACAATGAAACACTAAACAACGAAACACAACGCAATGAAACACAACACAACACAATGAAACACAACACAATGAAACACAACAAAACACAACACAATGAAACACAACACAACACAACACAACACAATGAAACAACACAACACAATGAAACACAACACAACACAATGAAACACAACACAACACAATGAAACACAACACAATAAAACACAACACAACACAATGAAACACAACACAACACAATGAAACACAACACAACACAATGAAACACAACACAATGAAACACAACACAACGAAACACAACACAACACAATGAAACAACACAATGAAACACAACACAACACAATGAAACACTAAACAACGAAACACAACGCAATGAAACACAACACAACACAATGAAACACAACACAATGAAACACAACAAAACACAACACAATGAAACACAACACAACACAACACAACACAATGAAACACAACACAACACAATGAAACACAACACAACAAAACACAACACAACACAATGAAACACACATAAATGTAGAAGCACAAACTTAATTCCCCAACACAACACAACACAACAAAACACAACACAACGAAACACAACACAACGAAACACAACACAACACAATGAAACACAACAAAACACAATGAAACAAACAAACACAACGAAACACAACACAACACAATGAAACACAACAAAACACAACACAACACAATGAAACACAATACAACACAATGAAACACAACAAAACAGAACACAACACAATGAAATACAACACAACACAACGAAACACAACACAACAAAACACAACACAACACAATGAAACACAACACAACACAACGAAACACAACACAACAAAACACAACACAACACAATGAAAACACAATGAAACATGTAGCAATACCAAGTGATTGCAACATCAGGAAAAAGGAGCACGAGAAACTGGAGAAATACCAGGGCCTCAGGGAGGAACTGGAGAGGGCCTGGAAGGTGAAGACCACAGTGGTGCCTGTGGTCATCGGGGCCCTCGGGGCAGTAACCCCCAAACTGGAGCAGTGGCTACAACAGATCCCAGGAACAACATCAGACATCTCAGTCCAGAAATGTGCAGTCCTTGGCACAGCCAAGATACTGCGCAGGACCCTCAAGCTCCCAGGCCTCTGGTAGAGGACCCGAGCTCAGAGGATAAGAACCACCCGCGGTGGGTGAGAAGGGAATTTATTTTATTTATATGTATATAAATATATATGTGTTAGATGAATATATATATATATATATATATATATATATATATATGTATATATATATATATATATATATATATATATATATATATATGTAAAACTTAGCATGACTGTGGCTGATAGCCTGCTAATAACAGGTTATGTTGTCAGGCAAAGCTGCATGAGGTCGTCCATTATCCTTCTCCCTACTGGCCTCTTCCTCTTCTACCCTCCCACTCTTCCTGTCTCCCTGCCTTCCCTTCTCCTGTTCTTTCTCTCACTTTTCTTTTTAATTACCTGATGTCTCCTCTTCTGGCCCTGACGCCAATAGAGATGTGAGCAGCAGCGCCTGCACTGAACGGTCTGTGTGCACCCAATCATGGGGCTCACCGCTGTCTCTCTGTGTGTGCAGTCAAAGTTTATATGCACTTCTTAAAAAAAATAAAAAATGTCGATACATTCTGTTTGTAAATATTTTTAAATTCTTAATTTTCTGCATTAATTAATTCCAATACAACATATGTATGCAATTTACATGTAGAAGCAGAAGCAAACAGTAAAACCCACTGGTATTTTTTTCACAAATTGTCTGTTGATTATTTCCCTCATTAACCTCTAAATCTTTTACTCAGACTTCAAGCAATAAATGTAGAAGCACAAACTTAATTCCCCAAGCAGCCATGCTGACATTTAAAAAGCCTTTTGGTTGATAATTTCAAAATGTTAAAGCTATCATTAAATAAAGACAAATGATAAATTCTGCTCAAATCAAACTTTGTACTTTAAGCCCTAAACAGGCTAATTTAACTTGAGATATTAGTTGGAAAACACAGCGGAGAACCCATGGCAATAAATCACAGTCAGAAGAGAAAACAAAGTCTAAAAGGATTTGGCAAGACGATCATAAACCAACTCATTGAAAAGCTCCTCACAGAACCCACAGAAAAGGATTTGGAGGAAGTGACGCCGATGCTCGAACTGATTTTGGCTGCTTCTCAGTCCCCTCTGTCCGCTTTTGCAGATCACAATAAGGCCCTCTGTGTGTAAGTGCCATGCACTTTTCCTTTCTACAAGTACATGCTTTTGTACTCTTTTCTGTTTCCTTTGGGTCGTCTCCCGGGGATGTCCCTTCCTTCACATAATGCTCAGCTCAGGTTCCCCATCGGTGACTTGTATGAGGACAGAAGCAGCTTGTTACACTTCAAACAACTGAGAAGCCTCTGGCACCCTGGCATTACAGCAGAGACTGATGACTGATACTACGACAGAAAGTTACATCCCACTGAGTGTTTGTGTACATATGGGTGCATAGGAGTCTATTTGAAAAGCATTTAGGGACCTCACTCTCCTCTTGTCATTGCTGCCATAAAAATCATAATATGATTGTGGCTTACACTGTGTGTGAGGCAAACAAAATATGATCTTCTGCATCATATTTAACGTTGATGTAGTTCTTTACAGAATGGATATCCGTTCTAAAATGTTGCGAGTGATACCTGAAGCTTTCTGACGTTACGTCAGCGAAGTAAATGTTGTGATCCTTTTAACTTGTCTAAAGTTGTGTATTTTCCACTATTTTATGTCTTTTTTTCTGCTGTTTATTCAGATATATCAATTTGACTGAATTCTTTCTTGCCGAGTCATTTAGGAATACATATTTATCTGCAATGTACATCGGCTATGCCCAATTTGAAAACAGATATTGAAAGCAAGCTTTTGTTTCGAATGACTCAAAAAATATATCATTTAAATTAAACAATGAAATATTAGTTAAGTTAGTGAATTGTGTGACCAAATTTGTACACAGGTTATTATTGAAAAGAACATATACCTTATATACATTGACAAACCCTGCTGAAGATCATAATATCTACAAACACAAGGACAATGAATCTGAATTAATTTGAATATTTCACTCTAAAAGGGAGCAAAATAGAACAAAACAAGTTTGGGTTATTTTTTCAGTGAGGTGACATGAAATGATGAGAATTCATAAAGCTTCAGGAGTAAGTTTGATTTTGATACCACTTTACCCGATAGTTAAGGATCAACTATTGACTCATAACAGTATTGATGGGGGCCACTTTGTTTATTCGGGAACACTTTATTTGACCGGGTGGGCAAAAGACTGACATGACACCATCAGAAACATGACATAACATCTGTTATGGACATGAAGGAGTCTTAATGAATGTTTATGACTGTTGTCATTAAGTGTCATTTGGTAAATAATGACACTTTTAACGCAAAGTTGCTTTAAAGGTTGCAACTTGGAACATCTAAGTCCATTGGAAGTGCCAACTTTGTATTATGTTGTAAATAATGACACTTTAATGCAAAGTTTATGCTTATGCACACCCCGGCAAATAAAGTGTTATCATTTTTTGTTCTGTACTTATGAAGGGAATACATCTAGCTGTGTTGCTGTGAAATTGTTCTATGAGTTTTTTTAGAAACAACAAAAGGAAAGACGCTTAGTTGAATCTCAGTGCATCTTTAGGTGCTTAAAAGTGCTAATTTGTTTGGCTAAATGGTACTTAGAAGATGTAACCTGAGATCCATTTGTGATCATGCTTTGATGAATCAGACCTTTAGCCAATTAATTGTAATCTAATCAAATTCTCAGGGTTTCAGAGATTTGCATCTCTAATTAACAAACCCAATGTTTCAATGCTCCCGGTTGTTATGCTAGCACAGGGGTCACAAGGAAAGTAACGTGCAGTTTCAGGATTGAGTGATTATCTTAGTTTTTACTTATTAATGCATACATGCTCATTCATGTGTGGAAATTAGCATAGTAACTCCTAAACAGGTAAATTGAAGATATGGCTCATTCCCTCACAATTATTTAACTCTCGGATGGTTAGAAAGCAGAGGCAGGGGAGGGAAAAAGGAATCATGCTTCGGGGCTTCCTGCGGAGAAAAGAGACGGGATTTGGCAAAGGGCAGCCACAGAAAAATGGCTGTGTTGTTAAGAAGTGGAGCAAAAATTGATCTTTTCACTCTCTTGCTTCTTTTTTACCAGCATGTGCAGCACCTTATCAAGAGCATGCATGACCAGCATTGTGATGCCTGTCTTTAATAACCACAGATATTTAGGTAAATCTGCATTTGTTTTCAAAACACAAACCAATTCATAGCCTAATTTGTCGTTAGACAAGGCCACATGGAAAACTGACAGACTAAGTCGTGGTCTGCAGAGGACAAAATATAAGATTTGTCTTACAGATTTTAAGGGTGAATTCAGGGATTATTTGTTTTCTGGTTGCAAAATTAATTTTGCTGTAATTTATTGCATTCAGAAAACAAAAATTCACAAACCACCAATGAACTCAAGGTGCGATAAGATGTTAATTGCAGTAAATTTTGATATAAAGTTTTACATTGAAAATAGTATTCACTATTTAAGTGTTATATTATAGCAGTACAACAGCAGGAGGGCCCTTTTGTTGTGATGCCATTTATTTTTTTAAAAGCACTCCTGCAGTCAAACATCCCAACAACATTATGTTGGCACCCCCCAAACTTCACCATTAGAAATGTGTCTTTTAGGCTTCAGTACACCCAAATGTTTCTTGTAAACATAACAGTAGTCAACAAGAACAAATAGTTGCTGGAGTTGTTCCTCCAGACCACACGACATGTTACAGGAAATTGTGCATTTGGCGTTTTACATTGCAAATGGATAATGACAATTTACTGTGGATGCTTTTGTTTCATATTAAAACCAGTTCATCTCTGGAAACCTACGTTCTTCCTAAAGAGCAAAATGGGTGTCGATTTCTTTTGAGTTTAGACATGCATATTGCTTGAAGAGATAAAGGTGGCACATGAAGGCACCTGCAAAGTGGATCAAGGATTGGCCCACAATTTTATGCCTGACTTTTTTTTTTTTTTTTTTTCTGGCATGTAGCGATTAGAAATAATTAGGGGTGAACCAATAGCAGTTTTCTGAACGATTCTTTAAAAAGCCTGACCTGCCGATTCCAATTTTGGCCGATACTGATTTTTTTTTTTTTTTTCCGTCTCAAATGTTACTAAACATAGCAAGGAAGTTGATGAGTTGGTGACTGTGGAGTGACTACTGTTAACTCCAAATGTACAGACATTATATCTGGGTTTGTCAGTCAAAACTCTTTCACAGCACAGAAAAAAGGACAGTGCTTAATTGTTAGACCTTTGCAAATGATAAATAAGCTTGGCTTCACATTTAAGTATTGGTCAATCTCAGAGCTTGCCAAAATTAAGGAAATCGGCACCAATTTATTGGTGCATGCCTAGAAATAATTCTGTTTATCCTAACTGACCAGTGCACATAAATATGTAATAGCAGTTGTATATGTACATTTGAAAGTATAAAAACAAAATATCACATACTTCCTGTTAATAAATGTCATTAAAGTGTTCTGTAACAGTTGCAGTACAAAAGAACGTTGCATGTTTTTGGAAAGCTAATATTCCTGTGAGTCAACAGCTAACGTGTGTTTCACACAAGAGTAAAAGCAATTCTTCATTTGTAAATAAAGTGTCTAACATAAGAAATCACAATTTTTCCTACATTTCATGTACACGGTGTGGGCCACTTTTCTGTGCATTTGTTGCATACTGGTTCGCTAATGATGTTCAGAAATTCCTCCACAGTTCTCTCCTGTCTGTTTTTATGACAGCTATTTTCCCCCCTTCCCCAGAGCCTCTGCTCCAGATTTTACTAAATGTCAGAATTTCATAAGAATACTTCCTCCAACTCTCATTTGTTTTTATCATTATTTTATTTATTTGGAGGCCTGCCAATGAATTGACACACACTGCTAAAAACTATCGTCCTAAGGAACTTTTGTACAGGCCATGTGGGCAGTTTCCCAAGGTGGCATTAGACAGGGTGGTGCACTGCAATTCCTCCTTCCTGGAATGTCAAAAAACAGCTTGCATCTTAATTGTTTGCAGAAAGAGTGACCCACCCGAGGTGCCATTCATGCAAGAAGCTCCACTAAACTAAGGCTTACTTTTAACCAAAACTTTTCAAAACACAGTTTGTGCCTTTGCTGTCCTAGCATTTCAATATCCATCCTAACAGAGGGAGACTTTCTTTTGGTTGTTTTTTCATATATTGTAATGAAGAATGTTTTGTATGTGTATTTTCTGTGGAATATCAAGCAGCCAGTAGTTGGAATCATCACATTTCTTTGGGCATATCACAGGAAGAATGCAAAATCCATCTCTGATTGTACGTGCTTCAGTTTAGCTCACATCCCACGTTACACAAAGTTGTCTGTTTACTGAGTCTCAAGTAGTCAACAAACTACAAATGTGTACACAAGTCGGCACTCGCTCCTTCACCGTGCAGTTTCATGAAAATGTCCACACAGTTTCATGTACCGCACATGCACTTACACATCTTGCTGTCAGCACAGTGATGAATTGCAGAGAAAATGAAAAGGGGAACCGGTAATCTGACACCTCCAGTGCTGAGCAACTAGTAATTAAATCCCCTCATTAGGTCAAATATTTGATTACGGAGAACCTACAGGGGGATCTAGTAATGACCTCTTCCTCTTAGGGGAGGAAGCAAAAGAAAAGAAGAGAGGAACCACAGTGGGAGCTTGAGATGGAAAACGAAAAGATCTCAGTTGAGGAATTTTGACAACAGCCATTGGCTTCAGTCATAACACACATTATTTTGTCTACAACTGGTGAGTAAAACATTCTCTCGACTCCTCCCTGCAGAGTCGAGGTAAGGCCTGTGTGATTTTGTAGTAAGAGAAAAAACGCTGCCTGTAGCATTTTGCTAATGTCTTGATGAAGGCAGCCTAGGCCAAGGGAGTCTCTCTGGTGCAAGACAGACAGTGTGCGTGTTCGACAGATGAGTGAACATCGCTGGCCTCCGCCTCAACCCTCTCTGGGAAGCTAGTAGCTTCACCCCGCAAAAACATCTCCTCCACTCTGGGCTCTGCTGTTTCTTGTAGATTATCCTGAGATAATGTGGGAAGTGTTTCTAAGAAGTAAAAGGAAAGATTATGAAGGACATATAAAGGGTAGCGAAAAAAGGATCAGTATTTTATTTGTTTTTTAATGACAGATACACCATTAACTGTCAGCTTTGGCTGATTATTTTTTCTTTACTAAGACTAAAAACATTTTTTCCCCCTAATTCTTGTCAGAATTAAAATTTTACAACTTGGCAATTAAATTAGTTTAGAGAAGGGATAAGTAAAGTC
This sequence comes from Poeciliopsis prolifica, assembly GCF_027474105.1. Taxonomy (NCBI): domain Eukaryota; kingdom Metazoa; phylum Chordata; class Actinopteri; order Cyprinodontiformes; family Poeciliidae; genus Poeciliopsis; species Poeciliopsis prolifica. The sequence goes on from NW_026562384.1 coordinate 9,659,836, forward strand.
GTTCCCCAAAAGGCCTAATGGGCAACAGTAACTGTTGGCGAAAGTCAAAGCAGAAGGAATAAAAACAAATTGCTTATTTATGCACTGTAAAAAAAAAAAGTTGAAACTAAAAGATAAAATGTGACAGCATTCTATAAACTCAGTTGTTTCCTAGTAACACAATTGTCAAAAGAGAGTGAATTATTTCACTTTGCATTTTGGTGACTAAAATCCAATTCCAGATTCAGACAAATCTAAGACATCACTTGTGAATACAAACATCAATGTTTCGTTAGGTAAGTAGTAACTTTATTTTTTTCAATATGATCAATTGCACTCTTCCTGTAATCTTGCGGTCAATATGTTGTTCAGTTATCTTTTGTCTAACGTGATGGCTTTGTCTTCTGTAATATTTCACAATGTTGCGGAGAGAAATCTCAAATTCCTCTTTGTAGAATCTGCAGAATTTGTTCTTGCCAGCTCAAACAAAATGTTTTCCTCAAGATTTAGGGTAAAATCTTTGTTTCTTGAAAGGTGCTTTCTAAAATGGTGGCTATTATGTATTTTCCAGGCATATGTTGCCATTTCATACCATAATTAGGCAACCATGTTACCTCAAGTTGTTATGAAATATCAAAAGCAACTTAACAGAAATTAGACTTCGCATCTGATGGGTTTCTCACTTAGCGTCAAAAGTGAGAAGCGTCAACAGTAATTATCAAACACCTGGGGATTACGGACTCTGTTGAGTTTATCATACACACCACTTCTTCTTAAAGAGACAGAGGCTAATTCAAGGAGTCAAATTGCAAAAATAAATTACTTTTGAGTCATGTTTGATATATGCAGCATTTTCATAACAACTGAAGATATCAAAGTTACTTGATTATGCTAAAAAATGGAATGGAAAACAAATACCATCGACAATTTATGAAACCGAAGACAAAACCTCAAGACTAAGTATAATTGAAATAAAAACTTTGCACAAACATTTGCCTTTTTTAGTGCAGCTATTCAAGCTGAAACTGCAGGTCAGAAAATGGAATAAAAGATGCCAATTTATGTATTGATTATTTTATTATCTAGACATAGCAGCCTATCTCCACTTTAATAGTGATACTGTGGATGTGCAATAATGTTGATTAAGCCGAGTTATTAGGCCATAAATCACATGCAAAGGAGCCAATCTTGATACACACAGGTCTTAAAGGCCCAAAGAAAGACACAGAGACACTGGTTCATCCATCAGAAGTGCAGAAACTATCAAGAAACACTTAACAACTTCCCTCACATGCTGCTGGATTCCTCTATTAATTCATAAATTTTTATGCAAGTGTGTAACTGAACTTGGATGTTCCTGCTTCATATTTTGCAGCGTTTCCTCATGTCTACCCCCCCTTTCTCCTCTCCTGTGTGTGTGTGTGTGTGTGTGTGTGTGTGTGTGTGTGTGTGTGTGTGTGTGTGTGTGTGTGTGTGTGTGTGTGTGTGTGTGCATTTGTGGCTGCTCGAATGCCAATGCCGTCATCAAAGGATATGTCAAAATGAAGGCTCTGGCAGGGGCTGCTATCAGAATCTCAGACAAGAACACGCATAAACACGCATGCACGCACACACACACACACACACAGATCCGGCTATGCTTTCATATCACGCCCTGGCAACGCCCACTGACTGCAGCATATCTCCACCGGTATCACCAAGGTTACCAGCGGTAGCCAGGGATACCATCGGAGCCGCTTGTGAAAATGTAGAAAAGATGGGTGTGGCTGAAGTCCAGTTTGTCGACGTTCACGTCTTCATGTCAAAAAATGAAATCTGGAGGGCTGACCAAACCAAATAACATTTTATTTCCTAAGTCTTGAAAAGGTTAGCAAGATAAAATTAATCAGAAACAATACTTTACATTCACCTGACCTATTGCATATGTCAAGTGTGCAAAGTTAGATTGAACTGCTTTCTCCAAATTATTTTAATATTGTGTTTTTTTTCTCAGAGAAAACTGATTTATTTTCATGTTTAACACTTCACCTTTATCAATTATCAACCTCCTGACTGGTCATAATACTTACACACTAATTTATTATTGCCTCGCTGCACTCCTCTTCTTCCATTACAATTTCTGCACTCTCCAATGTGCCAGACGTCTTGGGTCCATCCATTATGCCCGACTGCATTTATTAGTCATTGAATTAGTTTGCTTATGTGATGTGTTTAAAGATCCCAGATTAAAAATTGATGTTTCCATGACACAGGAGGGCATCCACCGGCACCTTTGCATTTATGGCACTCAAATACAAATTGAGAGGGAGTATTCCTAGGTATGCTCTGAGCTCTGCAACAAAACAAGGAGGGTGGAATCACTTGGCTCTTCATCTTTCATAAATACATGGAAATATAAAAAATCTGTCCCCATATCCTGGCTTTTAAGAAATGTCTATAGAAGTCTACATTTTACTCATTTGTGCTTCATATGTGTAACGTTATATAATTTGAACATCAGATGACTTGTTCGTTCATAATGTGCCAACTATTTTTTCAGTGTTTCACATTTGAAAAAAACAGCAGATAGTCTATTCTTGCAGATGTTCTATGGTGGTGACACTTTACTGTTCCTGCATTTTCATTCTCCATCACAAGCCATTCTATTTTATGTCATTCTTCAGAGGAAGTAGAAGGTATTTGATAAATGCAGAGAAAATTACATCGACAAGACAACCTCACCTCAGAATATAAAAATCAAAGAGTCGTAGTGAAGGATTTTTTCCTGCTTTTCTTTTTCAATTTTAGACGACAGAATATTTTTTTAACCAATCAAATAAAAATGAATTGAGCTGAAAGCTCAATGATAAGCCCACAGCGGAACAAGAGCAATCGTTTACTTTAAAATAAAAAAAGTTTTCAGCAGCAATTGTCCTTCATCTGTTGTACAAATATTGCATTATCCAAAGCAAAAACTTGAACAATTTCTAAATTTCACAAGCAAAATATCTCACAAGTAGTAAACATTCACTCACTACTAGTTTCGATCATCTCACAACATTGTTCATTTGTTTGACTGAGAGGGAGTTGAATTTTTGAAAATGATAAAATTACATAAAGAAAGCTATTTTTTTCCTTAAGTTGCATTTTATGAACTTTTTGCCACATGGAAGCTGGCATGCAGTTAGTTTTCTAGACAACTCGGTGCTGTCTTCATGCTCGCCGTGCTCAGAAACATGTTGCACATTCTGTTTTTTTGAACTACTCCATTCTCTCTTTCTTTAGAGTCTGACCAAAAACTTTTAAGCCCCGCTGACTGTCGATCCACTCTGTTCTGTTTGTACATCTATGTGCAAAGACAATAAGCCTGTGACAGACAGCTTCTTGTCTATGATTTTTTTTGACCAACTCTGCAATAACCACAAAAGTGGAACTAATGCAAAAGAAACTCACAACTCTACTTGAGCATTACATTTTCTTTTTTTTCTTTTTTGAGAGCTGATGCCCTGACAGTTTAATTACAGGCATATAATATTTTATATGTGCATTAAACAAATCAGATGTAAACACTTGCATTTTGCTGGAAAGGGCCAGCAGCGGTCTTTGTGTAAATGCCTCTTGTTTTGTGCCAGATGGAAATGAGAGAAAACCTAGAATCCCCTTTGGCTTTTTTCACAAAACAAAATCTCTTAAATTTCAAAGTCAGTTTCAAAGAATATTTGTCCAGAGCAGTGTTGTTCGTCCAGTTAGATTGGATCAGATTTGGCATTTTTAGTTTGAAATAGAACAAATGCTGTTTTTTTTTAAACAGTAAAAACCCCATTAATGTAATAGCGTGCAGGAATAAAATAATAACTTCAGCATCATAAACCAGCCGTGGCATCATAAACCAGCCATTTTTTAAACTGGCGTTCATTTACACCATGTGTAAGGAAGTCGCCCAAGTCCACACTTTACAACTTCTTCTTTTTTTTGGCCTCTTTTCTAACAAGCCTAATAGTGACCGGTCATAGTTTCCATAATAAAAACTACCACCGGCAATGGCCGCCAATTATATCAACACAAAAAAATATGTCATATGGCTCCTCTAACTTTCAAGATGACAGCAAAGCTGCAGCATGGATCAAGCAGTGGTTAACTTGCAGCTAACATGGATATCCCCAACAGAAAAAAAAACATTATTGCATTGAAACAGCATGCAATTGGCAGGCAGCTGGTGCGAAGTCAGACCTACATGAGATGTAAAACCATTAATCGACTGATGTATACAGTCCAGATGTAAGCATATTTAGGGGACACAGAAGACGGTGTAGATAGCCTGAGGCAGTGCAAGTGTTTAAATAAATGCATGAGTGTATGTTTTAGTGCATATATTTGTGGTGCCAATTAAAACGCTGACACATCTACACAGCAACACATATTAACATCTGAGCCACAGGATTTAACACGTACCTCTAATCCCAAATCTACAAACTGTACATGCCACACGTAAAAAAAAAAAAAACTTATTACATTTTTTCCTCAGAGAAAACTCGCCAGCTGAAAAATAAAAGATGAGGAAAGCTATCAAACTGGCAATCACCAGGGAAACCCACCACTTTCAAACAAATAAATACGTGCTTGTGCATCCTTACACTCTGAGAGACACATATTCACAGACAAATGCGCATCCGTTTCTCTCTGAACACTCCAATTCATCGTTCCTCTCTTCTAAAAAGAGATTTCATCCACAGGGGAAACACCATGCTCCTTTATTACCCCCAATTATGGGACCTGGAACAGAGTCAACAGCGACATTTTTAATACAATCACATTGTCTGAGAGGAAACCAGACGCTTTTTACTGCTGCTTTGAGATGAGCGGTGCTTGTTATGTTTCAGCACTTAAACCATCATGTTCTAAAAGAAAAGGAAAAGTGACCTCAGTTCCTGGTGCAAAAAGGATCTTATGCAATTTTGCTGAGAGATGTCCTCTACGTCCTTCTTTTTCATGTGATACTTTGACAGAGATCAAACAGACACCTTAATCCCAAGAAAGCACACAGGCCCGCGCTCGGCACTTCATCCGGTAGTAGGAAAGCCTATAGGTTCAATTTGTTTGCAATTTACTGTGCGCGTGTGCACAATTGTGTAGTTTGTGCAAGCCATTCTGCTTTCTGCAAGCTCGCTCGTATTGCCGTTATACATCACGGCATAGCACCAGTGAATGGCTGTGTCAAAAAGCCTGCCTTCTTCTCCGCCATATCTCATAGTTACCTCCCCTAACCAAATTACCCCCAACCCCTGCTTCATCCACCCCCTCATTTTCTAGACATTGAGAGATGAGCTTCAGAAAAAAAAAAGAAAAAGAAGGCTGTAATGTCCAGCAGCATTTGAGGAGAAATGAGAGTAAACAAATGCATTCCGCAAGGAGAGATGGTGCACACATTTCTGCTGTAAATCAAAAGCCATTTGCAACGAAAAAGTAAATACAACTTCTTTTTTCTTTCCTCTGTTAGTCACTGAAAAAGGACTCTTCATAGACAGTTTGTCACCTCTTTTACGCTTTCACTTAAAAGGAGATAAAGAATTTCTACAACCAAGCCTAAAAATACAATCACTGAAGAACTGAGTCTTCACTGTGACACAAATTAACACTCATGAAGAAGAAGCAGGTAGGAATGATACCTTTTGGAGCACAACAGCATGTGTTGTCATGGGTTAACAAATTAAAGTCTCACCTTCCTCCCTATCAATGATGTGATCAAAATTCAGCAGCATTTTAAACAGTCCAGGATGCTAAAACAATGTTTGAAATTAAAAGCCATTATTCAGTAAAATTACAGGAGCTGCTTCGTTGTATGTATTGTCAATATGCCACATATGCTGTAAGTCGGCTCAAACCTTTAGAAAATGCCTTATCATAGATGAATACGTGAGGCACATCCTGGCTTTGGATGTAAAAGTGTGCACATAAATCATTTAAAAAGTAGGTCAAATCATTTTATGGTTGGATGCACTAAAAGTATTTATTTGACATTTACAAAATCATATTTTAGACAAGAACGTTTAAATAAATCAGAATTGTGAAACGATATTGAGACATAAACTCCCTTTCCGCAGGTATAAAGGTGAGCGTGTTAGATTTTTCTTCCAGCGAGTGTGAGAGTAACTTTGTAAACTGAGCTCTCAGAGGTAGCAGCAGCTTGTGGCTCAGTCGGGGTTATGACCTCTACACACTTTAGTGGGAAAGTACAACAGAAATAAGGAGAGGGTAATATCGAGATAATGATTGATTTGGCAGCAGGAAAAAGACAGAAAAAAAGCACATCAGACAAAGAATTACCGTCTCACAACACTAGGTTGGTCTGAGCACCTTTCATGCAGTTTCATGCTACCTTCACACATGCAATCAGTGTAATAGGTTGTTTCACTGAATTAGCACCAGACTGAGCAGGTCTGTACAGCTGCTTCCACAAAATCCACACTCCTGGTAGGATGTGCAAAAAGCTTAAAATAAATTCACCTTTGATTGCAATCGCAGTAGTTTTGGAAATTGTTTTATTTTACCAACCATCTAGTTTATTGTGCCTGGATAGAAGATTAGCTCAGGTACTCATCAAGCAGTGGTTGTCACATTGACAGTTGCTTAAAGTTTTTATTTATGCTCTGACTCTGGATATGACTAGATTTAGATTAATTACTCATTTTCTTTATGTTATTTCTTGACTTATGAGAATTATAACACATCTGCCTCAAAGGCAAAAATAAATCCCTTTTATTTAACAATGCACAGCAAAGCTGTCTGGTCTGCTGCCAAAGCTCTAAGGATCAGTGCCCAGCAAATCTTGTTTAGCTTGATCTATTAACAAGCACGGATAAAAACCAGCCACGGCTCGACGTGGTCTCATAAGGCTTCAGTAAGACAGTGTGTTAGAGGTGCCTGCTGATGTAAATAAATTAATGGGACCCATCTCTGGGCACCCTATGTGCATTCACCTTTACTCAAATCGCCTGCTCCCCTCTCTTTCCCATTTCTGCAGATTAGCTAGGAAACAGAGCTGTGTGACACATTATGCTACAGAGGACCAGAGATCATGATCTTAGGTTAAAAGCTTCTCAACACTCAACTGCTTTCTTCTTCTACTACTCTGCATAATTTGCTGCTATTTCCAGTGTTAATTTTGTTTTCTCTTAGCGTTTTTCTCTCCTCACATACCTGGCCTGGCAATCTTTTTAGCTGTGACGCATTTTTTAGAATGAGATAATGTTGCTAACTAATAAACGTTGTACTTCTCCTGCTGTGGACTTTTTCACTCTTCTTTAACGTAGATAGTTCTCGTACATCAAAAAAGTACCGTTACTTTTTTGCGTATCTGTTGTTTTCTCAAACCGCGTCGATTGGTGTCAGATGTCTGCTTATACTGAACCTGGTTCTGCTGGAGTTTTCTTCCTGTTAAATGGTAATTTTTCTTGTGTGCCAAAATTTGTGCAAATGAAAGTGATACATTTTATAACAATACTTAAAAACAACTGAAAGATGTGGAAAAATACTGTTATTCACATAAATTTGAGCAAATGCTTTTGCAAACGTAATAAAGGACTGAATAAGAACAATAACAAACCGTTGAACCAGAAATTTAAGAACCCCTTCCACATTCCTGTCCTCTACAAAGTCTTTATGTGATTCTGCAATAAAAATATATATGTTTTTTTTCTTATTTTTTATCCACTGCACAAAATACATGAATAGTCTAATAAACATTGGCTACAGTAGCTGGTTAAAGCAGACCATTTGTGCAGCCAAAAGCCTCCTTGATTACACAAGCGGATATACTCAGCCAAAAAAGTGTAATGGGTTTACACAGATTTGAGTAATAAAATTTTATGTCCGTGTTCTAGAGACAGATGTTAACTACAACCTTTCCTCAGCCAAAAAAAAAAAAAACACAACATAATTATCCTGTAACCGACCTCAGATTTCAGGGTGTAGTCTTCATTAATTGAAGCGGTGTATAACTGGATTTATGGCACTTTGTTGTAAAAAGCTGTTAAGCTGTTCAAGTCATTTATCTACAATCACATTTATTCTACAGGAAAACAATTTACACAATTAACACATCAGGGATCTGAGGGAAAAAAAAGGCTGTAAATCCCAAAAGTGACTTTTAAAAGTCAATATTTTCTGACAGTCAATGTAGCTCAAACTTCGCCACCTATACACTGCGTAGGAGAACTGATCTTGGTGGACTGAGGAAGTCCTTAGTTCACAACCAAGATGAAAAAAAAAACTGTTTTGCTATTAAAAAAAATACAGTGATTCATTAGAACCTGAGATGAGAATTTTTTTCAAATCGTCATTTAGTATAGACAAGATGTACATGCTGATGAAGAATGTTTTTGACGTACTTTAAGAGAAAACATAAGCTTTTCCAAGAAGTCTGTTTCTTGAAAATTGAAGGTATTTGAGACCTTCTCCTGGAGCATTTATTAATAACGCTTAATTATCTCTATGTTTTAGCAACACACTGACGAGGGAAATTGTTGAGGAAAGTATAGAAACTATTTCACAAATGCAACATCCACACAAACCAATGATTCTAGATGGACTCCAGTGCTGGAAGAAACCTTTAAACCAGCAGCTGTAAGAAATAAAGCAAGGAATTGGGAAATAAGACACAACTGAATGACAGCTTCATTCTGTCACACTCAAGTGAGAGAAACACAGAGAAGGGTCCCTTCACATCGCATCAGTCAGATGCAGCCACGCCCGCCCTGAGAGGGAAAACCCCGCAGCTGGGAGAGAAGCTCAAGAGCACAGGACAAATGAGAAAGCCTCAGTGTTTTTATGCTACTCTCTCTTCTCTCTCTAGTCTCATTTCAGGTCTTCACCACACGTCTAACCTGCTCCCTGTCTGAACAGCTCTGTTTCTCTTTCAACCACGCTTTGAGTCCCCCAGATTTAGCTTTCCACCGGGTGCTAGAAATGTGGAGTCCCTGCACTGGGCCAAAATGTCTGTTTGTAATCGTGAATAAAAGGAGAAAAGGGAGCAAGAGGATTAGAAATGAACTGTGGAGATGGTGCGCAACATGACAAAAAGTCCATACTCCCCTGTGTGTCACTGTGTGTCAGCGTATTTGAGAGACAGAGGCAAAATATTAGCTTGTGAGAAAAAAATAAATGAATGAATATATATATATATATATATATATATATATATATATATATATATATATATATATATATATATATAATTTTTTTTTCTTTGTCTTCAAGCAATGCTGTCAATCACTTCACCACAGGCAGAACTTTGGCCAAATGTAAACCGACCTTAAAAATATAATTGGCTTTTAGCAATAGCCAAAAATACACAAAAGGACCATTAAAACATTTATTATTTCATTAGTCTCATTTTTTCTATTAATGTTTTCACACATGACTATATTAAATATACCAAAGCAAACATGCATAATGTATGTAAACCATACAAGATACATAATGTACATAATAGTGCCAGTCATCACTATTACAATGATTGGCACTCCTGGACAAGGCCAACGTAATCCTTAACAAGTTTTATGCAAAAAAAGGGTGTCAAAACATCTCTGCTCCAACAACAATATAGTAATCAGTAAATGTGCATTTAAATTAAAAAATAACCAATTTAATATATGAATGAACATTGACTGTAGTCTGAGTTAGGAATTGGAGATGGTCTCTATCCACAGTTAAGAACAGAGCAACACATCTGAAATAAATATATATACCCATTACATTTACACTCTGAATAAATCAGGAGATATTTTCTGCACCTTAAGGTTTGTGCAAAAAGAACTGAGAAACAAACCATTTTCACCAAAAACAATGTTTACCAGTCTTTGTACAAAAACCAAACAGAACAGTGAGTGAATACAAAGATTAATGTTAAAATTTGACAAATGTTAAAAGATATGGCAAAATGGAGAAGACATTGCTTGGCCACCAATCTTAGAAAAGTACATTTATGTTCCATGGTTTATATTTTGAACTTTTGGAATAAATAAAAACATGGAATCACCTATTATTCTCTAAATCCTACAACAAATAAAACCTGACTGAAGCATGCATTTTATCTTAAAGGGAGTGTCCCTCCATCTTGGAATGCTAGTGGTTAAAGAGGACAGATTGATGGGAGTTTTTAGAAAATGTCAGTGGACGGCGTGTCTGCAGAACTGGAATGGCTCACGATATGGCTGGAGACGTTGGTTTTCTCAACAGTTTCAGAAACTGCGGAGAGATACTATTGGCATGTATACATGACAGAACGCGCTCAGTAGTACAAAAACAACAACAAAAGAACTAACAAGTAAAGTTGGGGTGAATAGTTCAATAAAAAACCAGGGGACACAAACTGGGAGTGACATTATGTGTGTGTGTTTTTTTTTTCTTGCTACTGTTTTTTTTTAGAGAAAGGTCTAAAAATAACATCGAAGCACCCAAATAAGAAGGAAGCAATAATAAAAGATATGGATGCTCTGCTGTTTGCCTTTTTTGATAGCAGTCCACAAGATGAAGAGGAGGAAATTGAGCATTTTTGAAAATCCTAAATGTAATTCACACAAATTACACATTATCACCAAAGAATTGTATTGTATTGACCATGTTGGTAAATGTGACCATTTCCAACATTAATATGCATAATTAAGATTTTGCAATTAAAAAGCTTGTCTTTCTGTTTTGTTTTGTTTTTGTTTTTTAATCTGGAACTTCCCAGGTATCATTTCAATGCATATTATATTCATATTATTGTCGTTTAAAGATACTGTAGTCAAATCTTAAATCCTGAATGCAGACTCAGTACAAACGACAACAAAACTGCTGCAATGCAGTGCAAGTTTCCCCTGTCTGTCTATAGAGTTGTCAGTAATTTAGTGATTCTAAATTGGGTGTAGGTGAGAAGCTGATGGCCTTGTCATTGTGTCAGCTCTTTAACTGACTGTCAGCTTGTCCAGTGAACCACCAACGTCTCTTCCAATGAGGGCAATGCTGAGCTCTGGAAAGCAGGAACAAATAAAGACATGCTCTCCTTTGATCACTCTGAAAGTTTACCTTTAAAATAGAAACTCTTCTAATTTCCTAATATTTTGTACAGAGACAATTAAAATGTTATACAGTCCAACAAGATTTGCTGAGTCTGATTATGTTATTAAGGATGTGCGCTATAAGTATTAGTGATGCAACAATCAATTGGCTAAGGTTTGAAATGGGTCAGTTTTCCCATAATCGGTCCTAACTACTAATCCACCAGTCAAATGCAGACAATTCAGATAAACTTTTGTTCACGGCACAAACCTCAAGCTTTTCTTTTTACAAGCACAAAAAAAACAGCAGGAGCTTCAAAGAGGGAAAAATGGGGATAGGTTTAACAATTGCTTCCTTTTCCAGGTGGTTTAAAAACTCCCATCTCTTTCACAGAATTTGAAGGATTTATTTGTTGGATAAAACAATGTTTAAAGATATGAGCTTCCATAATATATAGCATTTTCACAGAAAAATCAAAATCAGCAAAAGTTGGAAAAACAAAACTTGCTCCAGAACAGTAAAGCCTGGTTGTTACCTCCTAATAACTAAGCGCCGTCTTTCCCTTGCCATAATTGAGAGGATGCACCAAGAACGCATTAATGCCACACTAAAAAGTATCCCACTGCGCTTTACATGTAAAAAATAAATAAATAAATTCTCTCACAATGTCCATTATTTTCTTGGCAAACAGGTTATGTAATTGTACGGCCGTATCCAAAGCTTCCCATGTACACGTTGGCAAACAATAAGTCAGACTGATCAAAGGAAACCATGTCTTTATTTCTGCTTCTTCACTCCAGCCCCCACAGTGTCAGTTATTAGATACAACATGTCATTATATAATATATTACATATGCCTGTTCTGTTACAATTTCTGAAGTCCTTATGCACAACCAAAAAGAATGTGTAATGTTTTTGTTCCAGAAAAAAAACAGAAGAAAAGAAGACAATCCAAATGAGAGACAACAAAACAAATAACGGTCTGAGGGCAGCAGTACAAAGAGCATATGAGGAAAAAACAGATGGCAAACATAACATACCTCCATAATCAGTAACTGAAGTTTTCAAGCTTCTTGAATCAAGGATGTAACCTCTGATTTGAAGTGTACATGCTAATTATACCTCCGTCACCAAAAATAGCTATAAACAAGTGTCCACACCTTTCACATTTTCCTACGCTCTCTGTGATGTTGTTTTGCGGGGAAACATGAAACGGGAGGGAAAATAAGCTCCAGATGATGTAGGCAGGGTCAGTTGGAGGTGGGGCTGGAAGACAGCTTGTTAAGACGGTGGGATGAGAGGACGATGTCTCGTCTGGTTTTCTAAGAAGCCCTACAGAGGCTGCAGAGATCTGCAGAACTGCTGATGTTGCGAGTATCGATCAGTTCTCTGCATGGCTGTGCAGCCCGGGGGACTCCCATGCTTAGAACTGGTCAAACAGGCACAAAAAGCATTTAATGTTACATTTCTAAATTATTTCCCTACTTTTTATGTACATCACTATATGCTTGGTGAGACAAGTTTGCAATGATGGAGAACTAAAGGAAAAATAAGTATGAACTATCTACATTTGTATCTACGCATTTTCCAGCTAGAGGAATTGTTACTCACTAGAGGATCAGATGTGAGGCCCTCAGATATTAGTGATTCATACTACTTAAAAAAATCACTCTTCATAAATACATGTCATTCCTTTGCGACTCTGTCTGTATATTAACAGCTGTTGTCCTGTTGGAAAGAGAAAAAAGGATCCCCACAGCATGATGCTGCCACCATCATGTTCCATAGTAATGAGATTGTACTCAGGGTTACGTAACGTTTTAGTTTTTCACCAAACATAGTATTTTACATGAAGGCCAAAAAGGTCATTTTTTTTTAATGAACAGAGGATAATTTAATGAAAAAACATAACATAGAAAACAACATGTTTGTTTTGTTTTCTATCTGGATTCAAGCAAAGTTTAATCTGGACATTTTATGGCTGTCTTCTGTAAAGGCCAAATTTATGATGTGTATGACTGATAGTGTCCAAATCAATAAATTCGTCCACCTAAGTAAAGAATCACTTTCGCTCGTCACATCAGCTGTAAAGCATAGAGTGTAACAATAACCCACAATAACCCACTTGTATTATGACATCACAGAGGTATTTCCCTTAAATTGTTGGGGTTCCACTGCTCTATTTTCTGTAGAGAGTCCTATTATTTGAAGCACTCAGATAAACGGAGGCAGCCCTGTGTGAATGACAGAGAGCGAGGGGAGGAAGAGCGGCGAGGGGGCTGGTTAAGTGCATAGACTGAGTGGCAGTAATCACAGCTCTGGTAAAAGCACTCGTTTGCTCAGTGTAACATTCCTCAGAATGAGTTTACTCTATGTCTCTCTCGCGCTCTCTCTGTCTTTTCCTCTGATTCTGATAATAGCTCCAGATTGAGTAATTGTATGTTTGAGTAGAGCTACACTGCAATCAGATACTAGGGGGTATCTCTCTCTCTCTCTCCTTCTTCCTCACTTCATTCATGCCGTACACTGGCCTCTTATCCAGTGTACCAGGCTCTCCCTCCAGCCCTGTGGCTCCAGCAGGCCTCACTCCACTTTTTTTTTTTTTGGTCTTCTTTTTTTTGGTTTGTTTTACAGTCAGGCAGGGCTATGGTCAATAACAGCTATGTGTTGTGCTATAATTGATGTCATCATTTCAATTTGAGCTGATTATAGCTGAGAGCTGCTTATCGTGTGACCCAGGGAGAAATAACACACTGCAAGGCCCAAAGTTGCTACGCCTGACCAGGCTTAGCTGCTGGGTCGGCTGGATGGATACATGGTTTGGCTCGGCACACAGCTGCCTTTTCTATTAACTCCTAATGTGGAGGTAATGACTGAGCGTGCTCCATGGGCTGCAGGCTGGGGCAAGTGGCACTGACACATTTTATTGTGATTCTGATTATTTTAAAGGATTTGGCGTTCACTTCCATCTATAAACTGTGGCATGATTGACATATCAGCAGACATGCAAGCAAGTGGTTGAGAAAGGCAATTTAATATTTAATGTTATCTAAACGTAAAATGCACTAAATAAGATAATTATATTCATTACCTTATCATGTTGTAAATCTTTGAAAAAATCAAAATAAATTCAGTGCAGATTCTTAGCAAATTTCAATCCAACTCGCTTTTGTTATTGGAGAGCAAGACATTCAGTCAATAACAGGAAGCATCAACAGAACACAGCAAAATTACTCGTATCATTTTAGGCTTTCAATCAAGTATAGTAACTCTTGCATCATTGATATTTGCATAGAGGTGAAACAGTTATATTTTTTTCACAGTGAGCCCTTCTGTAGGATCGCAAACACATATTTGTATAAGTTCACACCACCATTACCACGATCTAAAACATATTGCAAATTTGACTTGTTAACTTGTTTCTGGGAATACTTAAGTAATCGTATAAAAAAACAGTTTATATTTTAGTGCAGCCGATGATCCACTAAAAATGTACTTTCCCTTTAAGTGCACCACAAGTAAACGGTCAGAACAAGTTCTTCAATACGCTAGGAAAGTGCGCAAGTCTGTAAACTTTGCTGCAGACATCTGGTCAGGCTCAGATGATAGTGAACTTTTAGATATGCCAAGTTGAGTTGGTAACAAGAACGTTTAGTTGACCAGACTCATACTGCATATTAATCTAACGTTGAATCGCTCCAATTTAAAAATTAAGTTAAAGTTGCTAAAGGCATTTACAACCCCGGTAAAGTGCAGTGAGTAAAAGAAAATATAATTGCAGGTCAATGTTAACACTGTTAAATAAATCAAGATATAAATAACACTTTTCTTAATGAGTGCTATAATTAGGGTCAAACCTAAACCAAAGAACAAACTAAGTGGAAGCTTATATACCTAAAACTTGAAGCTAAGAGAATGTGGTCCTGATTTGACCAAACATCTATGCATCTGCTACAAAATGAAAAGGCAAAAGCCCATCAACATAAACTATTTTGCGATTGTTATCAAGGAGTTCCCTATTTGAGTCTTCAGTGCTAAAGTGTATGAAAGGAGACTTTTAGAGGATCTTTAACAACAAAAAATAAACAAAAAAAATAAACATAACCACACACTTAATGTGTGTGGTTATTAAAGTTGCAAGTAGTTTAATAACCACACACATTAAGTTCTATGAGGATCCTTGTCATTAAAAATTAAACAAATGAATAAATACTGTTATTTAGAAATGATTAATACTCCAACTAAATAAATGTCTCTATAAATAAAAAAAAATACTAAATATATATATATTTTTTTTAATCAGAGTTTGTAAATTAAACACTTATTTATTTCATTTTCTTGTATTCAAATTTGGGGGTGGAGTTTTAATGAAATTCAAAACATCTGCATGAGAGTGTAATGTGAGAGGGTGCGTCCCATTAAGGCTTGAGTAAAATAAATAAATCTTCAATTAAAGTAAAACTTAATAAGAAGCAAAAAAATGCTTCATGTTAATTTTGTTTGATGGAATATTTATTAATGATAATAATTTAGAAATATTCAAATTATTTAACTTGAATGAAAAGGCTCCCTATATGAAGCAGCACTTGCTCAAACCCAAACTGGAAACATTCAGTAAACAAATGGAATCCAAGATTTATGAAATATTCTGCATAAAATAAATTCTGTACCTGTACGGTCTTAGACAGGAGTTAAGAAAATTTTGGCCTCATCCATCTTTGTGACATTAGCAAATAGGCAGCATCTTCCTCAGGGTCTGTATGCTCCAGGAAATCTTTGAAACACTGAGTGGGCTGCTTCTGTGTGGAACGAGTCAAAAACAATGATTCCAACCCAAAGAAAATGAATCAATAAACAACCTGTCAATTCTTTGGCATTTCTCTTTGCCATTTATGTCAGAGTGTTTTCAATGCAAGCACAAAGTCACAGTGATGCTTTCCAGCCTCCATGCTGTGTGCTAATCAGACACAAAAAATTCACAACAAGGAAAAGAATACAAGAGTATCACCTGTGTGGAATAAGGGCTAAAGAGTAATCAACTTGAGATAATTCATGCTATTGAAAGACCACTGAACAATTTTGACAGCTGTAAACTTTCTGCATAGATGATGGGCAATACCCTTAACCCTGAACAGCACTTGTCTGATCATTGCACAGGAGAAGAGCTGTTGCTAAAAACAGACAAAGAGTGCTCATAAAGGAACACTGTCTCTCCTCTCGCTGTCTCTCTCTTTTTTTCTTTGCTGAAGCTCTGAATCTGTGGGTGTGAGGAAGCAAGAAGCTATCTCCTACATTCTTTTGTCTTTCACCTTCTCTGTCATTTTCCTGACTCTTTTAATACCATCATTAGGAGAGTCCTTCTGCTTTGCTGCTGGCCAAGAAACAGAAAGAACAAGGGGAACTGAGGGGCGAATCCAACAAGACGTGTGCACGTAGCTTTGATTTCTGAAATTGTGTTGCACATATACTGTGCATTTATTTAGGGATGCAACAAGCAGCAAATATCTGCACCAGAGCAGTATTTAATCATCCAGGTGTGCACCCACCTGGTTTGCAGCTGCAAAACCGCAGATGAGTGGTAACACACGTCCTCTATGAAACACCTTGTTAAAGATATCCATCCTCTCCATTGTTGATTTGTGCAGTCCTTCATTTCCCTGTAAGACTCTATGTTCACACTGTAACTGGAACATTAATGCTCAGAATCTACTGATTACTGTGGTGCATCTAAAAGAACATCGAGTCCTCAAAGTGCAGGTTGATATCTAACGAATAAGACACTGAGAAATAGAACAATTTTCTTTATACAGAAGTGGACTACTTTGTAGGTTCTTCTGGTAAAGTTGTGCACAAAATGCCTTTAAACAACATCATCCTTTACATGCGGCAGCATAAGTGCATACAGGAAATGTAATATAAGCTACACTTTAATTTCAAAATATTTATTCATTAGACAAAACATTCAAGGTAACACTTTATTTGACAGGTTGTGAATAAGACTGTCATGACACCATCATAAACATGACATAACACCCGTCATGAACATGAAAAAGTCTAAATGAATATTTGTGACTGTTGTCATAAAGTCTCATTCAGTAAATTATGACACTTTTAATACAAAGTTGACATTATTCAAAATGTCTTTGTTATGACAACTTGACATTGACCAAGAAATCATAATCTGACATAAATTTGTTATAAAAGTGTCACTGATTAAACTTTAGCTTTAATAACATAAAGCTACATAATTTTTAAAGTTACGGTGAGACAAAACTGCTTAGCTTCCCACAGAACAGCTCTACTTGTAAATATTTTCTGTTGGTTTTTATGGAAACTTGTTGACCACAAGGAGATCGTTTCGGCTCTCTTAGAGTGAGCATCAGTGTTTTCTTTTAACCCCTTTGACCAGCCTCCTGACTCAGTGGAAACATAATTATAGGTCCTCTTTCTAGTGTTTTAGTGACTTGGTGTGTGCCGTGTCATTTATGCTCAAGAGAAGCTAATCGGCTAATTAACTTCAAATGATGCAAAAGATATGAATTTTAAAAAATGCCTCAGGATCGTTAGGAGTATCTGTAATTGTTCCACCAGTGTTTCCGATTCAAACAACAATTTCTTAATGTAGGATTTTTCCACATTGGATTGTTTGAAATCAAAATAAATGTTGAGTTTCTCAAAATTGTTCAGCTCAAAAATATGGAAATGCAACAAAATGTTATTTTAATGTACACATTTCACCTGTCAAAGTCTGTATGAATAAACTGCCAAATTTTTATTCTAGAGTTGAACGTAAAAGATGATTCTGTGTAAATTCAAGAGGTAAGTCATGTAACTTTAGTACTTACTTGCCTATTCAATTTTTGTGTTTGACTCATTATTTATTCTTTTTTTTTATATCAGGTGAAATACTTTGGAGTTCATAATAAATCAAAATAGAGTAATATACATATGTCTTTGAATAGAGCATCTCGTGTGCTTTCTCTTCTTCAAGGATACTTTACCTCGAAGAGTCACGACTACATAATGGAGAAAACTTAACAATGAGCTTGAGGAACATGCTCTAAGGAAATGTTCTCAGAAACTGGGCAAAAAGGACATGGAGCAAAACTTTAAGTAGCATACAGAGTTCCTTCAAAGCAGCACAAGCCTTAGAGGAGTGGAATGATAAAAAGATGAAATGTTTGAAGTGAAAATGAAAGCGTCACTTTCAGCCTGTCGAGATGCATCTCACAGTAAAATACATGTCTGTCATTAAAACATAAATCGCAATGTTGTCATAACCATAGCCATCGATCCAATCTTTGCGACAGAAGATACAAACCCAAATGTGCACAGAATCAGGCCAGAACAATCAACAGCCTCCCTAAACAAACACACAGAGACGAAAGGAATTCAGGAATTCAGATCCTTGTTTTGGTCCAATTTCTCTTCACTAATCCTCTTCCGTCTGCAATGAGAAACGATTTCTAGGATTTCATTCTTGTTTCCATGTATCTGAGACTAACTTTCCTCAATTTCACAACCACACAACTTCACTAAATTGTCCTTTATTAAAAGGTAGCTTTTTTTCCCCTTTCTAACCTTGAAATATATTGCTTCTCATCTCATCTACTCAAAATGCATAAACCTTCATTGAATAATACATTGTAGACATTCAGAAGCTTTCACTGATTTGTATGGAGCCACCAACATCACTCCAAATAAGCAAAGTTTTTTCTAAACCACCGAAAAAACACATTTAAGCAAGAGTCCTGGCCAACACAATCTTCCTTAATATTGCTACAAACTTGAATCAAATCCATTCAACTTTATAAATAAGATATTGTGGAGCACTTCATTTTTATCCATTCATCCATCCCAGCTATGTTTCAAGAGCACTTTTCATGCAGCCAAGCGTGATTTGAACATTTAAGAGCTGGAAAAACACAACCGAATGACCAAAATGAAATTAATGAGTAAAGTAAAAAGACAGACAACACAAGTAATTATTGGTAATAAAATGACCTGGAATTAAAAGTGAGACAAAAATCAATTATAAAGAATGAGGAACCGTTATGTTTAACTGTGTCTCTACACGTCTACACTGCCCAGGAATATTTGCTCTTAAAGAATTTAAAATTTATAGTTAAAATCGGAGGTGCTCTGGCATTAGGTAAGCCAGCCTCATGTTTAAATAGTGAAACCGCCGTAACATGAGCCAACCTCTAAAGCCCTGCAGCCAACATGCAACAGACGACAAACAAAAACTGCTGACAAAACATTTAAATCCTTGATTTACTCAACATCCTGAATTCAAAGATGTTACACGCTTTTGAAGTAGTGAAGCCTGGTCCTTTTCCCCGTGCCCATAACCTCTCAAAAATGCATCTGGACAGACATTTATACTCAGCCGAGCCTGTTCCCGCATGCAGATGACAGGAAATTTACATGTGTTGATAAATCCTTTGGATATGTGGAACAAGAGTGCAGTTAACAAACTCATGATTGGTACTGACGGATCTGTGATCTGCTACAACTTTGCTTTAGCAGCAAGCTTTTCCAGACATTGCCCATAAGGCCTGAAAGGACAATGCAGAACAAGAAGCAACAGCGGTGAGGTGCCGCTGGCTGGTATCAAGCTAAGTGGGCATGTCAGGCCAGTCCTGTTCTGGCTTCTTGCCTGCTCTCTCAGCTGCTCACTCAGTCCCCAGTGTCCTCAACCCTAAATGGATCCAGTTGCTGCCGCTCAGCTTCAATGGTGGGCTGATCTGACTGACTAATGAACCATTTCCCTAATGAGAGGATCAACCCCTCCTTCCCCAAACTCAACATTTCCTGTACATATACTCCTTTTTTTTTGCATATTGCTTCCATATTTACCTTCCTTTTACCTCCTGCACTGCCTTAGGCTTATCTCGTACTGTCGTCCCTTCCACCTCTTCCTTTAGCACTGGGTCTGTCTCTCTTCATCTTCTCATCTCAGTTCCTATGCACAATCTTCACACTGTGTACATCTCACTTCGCTCTCTCACTGACAGTCATTCACCAACAGTTTGCCGTATCCTTCCTTTTTTCTCCTTCCATCTATTAAAAGTTATTTGAGCAACTGTTGGGCAACAAAATATTTCATGGAGGCAGTTTAAATCCCGAGAGTTGTTGGACCGATAGTTTTTGCTCTCTCTGCTTGCATCGAAATGAAGCCAAATACAACTCAAAAAGCTGAGACTGCATATATTCTGATTCACTCTTTTTTTTAAATTTCCCCTAATTATTCACCCAATTTATGCGTCAACGCATTCTTTGACGCATAAATTGGGTAAATCTTTTAATTCCTTCATTTTTGTTGGATTCAAAACTATAATTTGGAGGGTAGAGGAATACATTATTGTCTCTCTGCCACCTGTTACCACCAATTATCTGGCTGAGACGGGACTATTTGTTTTTAACGCTTTCATGTTTTAAATCTGCTTTTTGGAAATATTTCTGGTCACAAAAAAACCTGGACAGTCAAAGTGAGGGAACTAAAGAAGTGTCACCCATCGCTTTTGCTAATGCGCCCATCACACTATTTCATCTTTGTTCTTGCATTTCAGTTGTCTAGAAAGGCGTGCTAACTTACGTAAATCACTCAACATCAATTTTGGATGCATTTGATGCAAAAACATTTGACTATTTGATCATTAGCCAATTCATTTAAAATGATTAAAGAATCCGTCATACAGATACACCATGTATAATGCATCAAGTGGCAAAAATATAACATGTGTTATATGTGTGATTTAAGCTGCTACAGCAATTACACATCTGCTACTGAAACACGGCACCAAAGACCCAATAAAGAAAAAAACAATCATGTAATCTCATTCAGGACAATGCATAACTTCTGTCATTGAGACCATGATTGGAACTGAAAGTTAAACTGACGACATGGCCTACTTTCTGAGTATTTCACAAAAATCATCCGCCCACTAGATGGCGAACGAAAAGCTTTCAAATTTCATTCCAGGGTGGATCAAACAAAAATACAACACAGGGATGTCAATGCAAAAAAAAGTTCCGATGCAGGTTAATGCTCCACGTATTTGATTCCAACGCCACACACACAGAACACAAAGTTGGAGGGCATCAAAAAACATAATAGGATGTTTAAAAAAATGCTTACATTTCTTAAGACATATCAATATCCCAGCAAACCTGTCTGTGGTATTAAATAAAAGCAATTACATTATTCCTTTTTGTTTTGGACTTCTGGGCTAATAATGTGATACTATGGCAATTTTGTTCAAAGTGACCATAAGAACCTCGTACCTGTTTATGCTTAATATGAGATTATTAGAGAAATAATGATGTAGTCCTTTGAAAACTCCTTCCATACAGTGAGAAGACTGTGAAGAGGCTAAAACATGATTCAGCTTTATCTCATGGCAGGTCTAGAGTTGTAAGGAGTGGATGTGACAGGAGAAGGAGCTCACACCACAGAGAAACCTCTGGAAAACATGCAATATGCATTAATATTGGTGGATGACAACTATATGACTTGAGATGAATAATTAATAAAAAGTAATACAAAGATTAATTAAAATGTGTTAATGTCCCTAAATAATGAGTGTGCAATTCAGCTACTGGAAAAAAGAAAATATCATTTAGATTTATAGAACAAGTTTTCATTGAAAAAGTTCCTTCCAAACAACATCTGTTGTTTTGGCCTTGACACAGGATAGCTGTAGTTTCTAAATGACTTGATCACCTTATCACTTCATCTTCCTGTTGCTGTTTTAATGATGTACCTGTGATGTATTGTGCAGCCCTAGAGTAACCCAATCCATTTGGATGGATTTTGCGCTCTCCTGTGTCACATCATGTTTTTGCCAGATGCTTTCGTGGCGAGCCCCACATCCACTCGAAACACACATGCTTGTCCACTCACCAGTCCGTCACAGTTGCTGAGAGCCACGGCGCCTCCCGGTGTGTCTGTGATGTCCCCCACGTACAGGCACTCGTCATGCAGGTGCTCAGAGAACCGGATGCTGTCACTGTCGTCATGCCACTCCATCTTGGCTCCGGGGGCCACCAGCCTGGCGTTGTGGCGCAGGCGCAGGTGGAACTCCCGGCCAAAGACAGTGACATTGTAGTAAAGCCTCTCCTGACTGGCATGGTACTCTCTGTTCTCCTCACCTCCTCTATATCCTTCCCACTCATCGTTGCCTTCTCCTACCTCCCTCTTCCGGCGCCTACGGGACTGCCCCGCTGCCACGCGACCACCCGAGACGGCATGTGACAGAAAACGGCCCTCTGCGTCCACACGGATCGGCCTTACCAGTCCATAGTCCCCCAGGATGTGCTGCAGGGAGTCTGGGGAAAAGGAAAAACGGTGTTGGATCAGGGAATAAATCCAGAAGAAAGATGTAAAGAATGTCATTGGGTGAAGAGGACAGAGAAGAACAGTAGGATGGGGAAGGACAAGAACGTTATAGGACAAGTAATAAAAAAGTTAGAAATCAAACAATAAAAGTTACAAAAGGTAGATATTAAGGAATTGTACACTGTTATGTTTTGGGAGTAGATGATGATCCACTTGCAGAAACCAGGATAGCAGAAGCATTGTGGAAATATAGATGACTTAAATTACCAGAACTTATTAGCCAGGAACAGACTGTAAACAGCAGGGTGCGAACAACAGAGGGTCTGACATGGAGTACCTGAACCAAGAAGTATTTATTTGATGCTACTCAGATGAAAGAATGAACAGATGGGAACAGCTTTTAGAGACTAGGTTACTCAGGCACTGAAATAAAAGAGTAACACTGGTAATCAAAAACAGAGGAGTAAAATTCTAAAACCAAAATTATCAAGCTAAACTCAAAGTCCAACAGCTTACAACAGAGAGAGGGTTTTGACAAAAGGTGCATCAATCAATGTGACAGTTGAGCATCTTCAAGTTTATTTACATCATACCGATTCACAATCATTTCTGGAGCAGCTATTAATCTCCGAAAGTCATCGATCAAATTAGCTACAACTTCAAGTTATATAGAAAATATATAGCATTTAAGATCAAGCGTTAAACTATTAAAAGTTGTATTATGTTATTAATTTTACATGCACATTTCTCAATGTTGTAAAACTGAAAAATGAAATACATAGTGAAGATGTCATTAAAATTCTCTAGAAAGAAAGATGAAATTACTGAGCCATATTTTTATTGACATAAAGAGAGTGGTTGTAAATGTGTGCAGAGAACATCTTCCTCTTTGTCTAGTTGATTATGTTTTTTGAGTGTTATGTCTGTCTACAGCAGACATGCATGTGTCCCTATGCTGAAGGTCTGTGTTCTACCAATTTAGTTTGCAGGTGTCATACAGAACAGATTTTATATTCATTTGTGGTTTATGCCCTTTAATTTATGAATCACGGCAATCTATTTAGATACCATTACATTTACACAAAGGCTACAAGATTAGACATTAGTTTAAAAGTATGCCTGTAATTCCTAAATCTTGAACTTAGTCAAATTTAGTTGCGTTATAACCATAAGCTTCAGTGTAGCTTATTGTGATTTTACATAGTACAGCAAAACAAACTATTGCATAATTTTACTTGTTTTAAACAAAACATTTTAAAAATGGTTGCACATTTACTCTGATCTCCCCAAATAAAACCAAGTGGATCTGACTAGAAGGAAACAAAGTCCATCTGTGTGTCATCAAATGTTTGAATAAAGCCAGCTGTCCTGTGAATGCCTCGCAGATTTGTTGGATGACTTTGGTGAACAAACAGACTCACAACGCTCTTAAGGTGAGAAGAGCATTAATCAAGAGGCTTGTAGTATTAGTGGAGGAGCTGCAGAGTTTCATAGCTCCGGTGGGGGAAGCAAACTGCAATGTACTGAAGAGTGCAGAAATCCAATGCTCAAAATGAGATCAAAAGAAATCACACTACTTACACTTTATAACTGGTGATTTATAAAGTGAACTATGTGCTGCTTCACCGCCAATACATTGTCAAAGTAGCTCGAGTTTGTGCTGTAGACAGACTCAACATAGTGTTTGTTTGAAGGTCTGTGTTCTACCAAACTGGAAAACTGGACTTTCTGTCCTGTATACCACACATTAACAGAATACTGCGCTCGTCACACTGAAAACACATCATCCCCACATGAAAGCAAAGCGTTGGCAGAATCATGCAGACGCTATTTTGAGGTGGTGACATTTTCGGGAAGCTGGTCAGTGCTGATGGGAAAAATGGGTGGAACTATAATGAAGAAAAGCTGAGAAAAGGCCAAAACAAGACTTGAGTCTGCATAGGACATTTAATGTCAGGTAAGACATTGTTCTAATATGGAGCCACAAGGAAAAGTGGATAATAGGACATATATATATATATATTTTTTTAGAAAGGCCTAGTCAAAGTCCAGACATAAATCCAATTAAGAATTAATAAAAAGACTTATTTATTGTTTCATCCATCCAATTTTACTTACTTTAAGCTATTTTGCAAAAAAGAGAAATGGATAAAAAAAAATCTAATGTAGTAGCACAAAAGATTTACAGCAATATTTGCTGCACTAATACAAAGACAACTGATTACAAATGCATGGCACACTTGTCACATTTTTCTAGTAAGAAGAAATATACAAAACCATGAATCACACTACATCCAATTTACAATCATCCCTTCCTTTTCATTTGCTTTGCAAAGCCCTCAGTAAAATGCATTCAAATTTTAAGTTGCAATTTGACAAAGTATGAAAAGGTTCCGGGGACGTGAATACTTTTGAAAGAGGCTCTGCTTTGACTTTGGAAGGACTCGAAACCATCATACTCTAATCCCCCCCCCCCGATTGTATCCCTTTCATACAGAGAGAGGAGCAGACCCCACCCATGCACCCAGAGGCGACCCCGACGCTCGGGTTGCGTGCATTTGGAAACGGCAGCCTCAGCAGTGCGCGCTGCGCTCCTGACACCTTCTGTGCCCCTTCCACCGACAACAGGAAACCCGGAGCAAGATCAAGGTGCTAATTGCAGCTTTCTCACGCTGCTTCATCACTGTCAAACTGCCCGACTTACAAAAAGAAGAAGGAAAAGCATTCGTGCAAACACGATACTAAACCCACCTAATATTTCAGACACGCATGATCTTTCTTATAATAAATAGTTTGCATTTAAAAGAAAACGGCGTTACTTTGGACAAATTACAGATCCTCTTATGTTATTATCTGTAGTTCACACGTGACAGTGACCTTACAGGTACACCACGGAGAAGCTCCCCACACCTGACACACACGCAAACACCGCCAGCCAAGGCCGTTTCGTGGTGCCAGCGTTACCCAGGAGTCAGGTGTGTCACCTCCTTACAAGCATCTCTCCGGCGCACTCATCAGGTCTAAATGGATAAAGTTTGCTGACTGATAAAATCAAGCGCACTCTCTTAATCCCTCTTGGACCTCTCCATGTTTGGGGAACGATTTGATAATAGTGTGATCAATAGGCTGACATCCGACTCCATGCGTCCTGTCACAGATCGATAGATGCGACAGCGGCCGAATCAGATAACGTTACGGCTACTTCCCTGCAAAAACCCGACAGTGTGATCGTTAAATGTGATGCTTCTCTAAAAGAAGAATTGAATCCAGTGAATGGATGGGAGATGTGGAGGGGGCGAGCAAATCACAACACTGCTTGCAGTTCCGCCGCCCAGGGACCCTCGGAAAGTACGCGCACAACAGCAGGGCGCACAGAAGTTGCAAATTGTGTTATTTTGGGCAAAGAAGCTGAAAAGGCAGATCTAAGATGAAACAAGCGTGAGAAAAGCGGACAGTTTGGAGCGGAGTTTCCGGGGGAGCGCTCAGAGCAGAGGAGCCCCGCTGATGAGAGATCAGATCAGATACGGAATATAAACACTGGCCACGTTTGGCTGTACTGTACTCACCAACGCTACTGGCGATGTAAAGGCCGCTGGTGTGCAGCAGGAAGGCCGGCAGAATAATTAGGACAGTCAATCCTGGCGAGAGAGCCATGGCAGCTCCGAACTGCGCAGGTGAGAGAGTGGGACTCCGGGCTCCAGTGCGGTGAAGTTCCCCCCGCCTGGCGCGACCAGCCACGCCACGACAGCAACAGCACAGCAGCCCGCAACTAGACTGCCAAGTGCACCGGGAAAGACGGAGCTCTCCTCCTCTCTCTCTCTCTCTCTCTCTCTCTCTCTCTCTCTCTCTCTCTCTCTCTCTCTCTCTCTCTCTCTCTCTCTCTCTCTCTCTCTCTCGGTGTCTCTCTCTCTCTCTCCTTCTTCCAGTCGAGGTCCCTCACTCTCTCCCCTCTCTCACTAAACTCTTCCTTTTCTTTCCGCTCCACGTCTCCTCTCCCCCGCTCCTCTCCCCCCGCCTTGACACTCGCGCCGGGCACCGAGCTCCCACCCACAGCCCGTGTGTGTGAGTGTGTGAGATGGGGAGATGTTTCACGGAGCGCTGGCCCACTGACAGACAGGCCCGCTGACAGCTCGCTGCTTCATCTCACCTCCGGCGCGAGAGGGGCCTCTGCCTAAAGTCGTTTTTTTTTTTTTTTTTTTTATTACAACTTGGCCACTCTTCCCAGGTTCATAACTCCAGTTCGGCGCTCCGCTCCAGCGGTCCCTGATATGCTTGCGAGCCTTTTCATAAACTTTGAATATTCAGCTCGCCGTCCTGGACTGGCTGGCTGGCTGAGCACCAGCGCCTCTTGCGGCCGCCTGCGGGAACCGTGCTGGCTATTTGCAGGACCCAGGGTCCAATTTACAGGCAGAGAAAGGAGAGCTCCTTCCAGTCCTTCCTAGCATGCATTGCCCTCATTTAGCACATCATTTACCCTTGTTGACTACTAAACTCTTAAACACAGATGCACATTGTAATTTAGACAACAGACATGAGCAATAAATTATTATTGTTCCCATATTTTATTTCATAGGAGTTAGATGAAAACAGTATACATCTTCCTGTAAAGTGTGCAATGGTTTCTGCTACTATAATACTGATCAAATCCAACTATAATCATTAACCTGGCAATGGCAGCATCATGCTGCAGGGAAGCGTTTCTTTAGTTTTCCTAGGAAAGCAGAATAAACTCATAACTTTGTGGAACCTCCATTCACTGCAGTTGCATCTGAAAGTGTTTAAGGCCACGTCTTTACCCGCCTTCCACATCCAAATACAAAATTTCTATCCATTTTTTTATACAATAGCTGAAATTCACACTGACTGGATGGGGAGTGTGAGGATGACCAACAATTTGCCAGCCTTAAAACCGATTCTTAATTTATTTTAGGTTTTGACAAGAAGTTCCTCACACTTGGGTAGGCTTAGCTCAGGTCCATAAAGTTGCTGCTACGTCTGTGTGCTTACAGATGTCCCTAGAAGGCAAATTGTATTCCCAGACTCAAGTCTGTTGCAGCCTCTAACATGATTTCTTCCATCATTGCTCTGTGTTTAGCTTCACTCAACTTACTGTCTTTGCATCCTGAAGAACAACCATCCCTGTCATCACAATGTCTCACAATGGGATAACAGATGTACCGCGTTCACTTCCTTCCCATGTAGACTTTTTATGGGGACCAAAGAGTAAAATTAAGCAAATATTTTTTTTAGAATATTTTTATTGTAAAACAAAAAATATTATTATTGAAAACTGTATAAGTACTTTTGGACTTTGTGATATTATATGTTGGTCTGTCACATCAAATCTCATTAAAAATGCAAGCAGGTGATGGGCGTAAGGGTTTTAAGTGAATTTATGTATCTAAAACAAATAGTTGAATAGTGAAATAGATTAACTCCAAAGCGTATGATCCAATAAACATATTACCAATAAAAATATCTGTTAGACTTATCTAAAATATGGCGTATGAAAATCCAGTCTGGATTTATTTTGATTTTTGCTAATGTACTAAAAGCCGTCAGATTTTACAACACAGTAGACAATATTATACTCTATAAAAAGTAAATATTCAACAAC
Organism: Poeciliopsis prolifica; assembly: GCF_027474105.1. NCBI lineage: Eukaryota > Metazoa > Chordata > Actinopteri > Cyprinodontiformes > Poeciliidae > Poeciliopsis > Poeciliopsis prolifica. The sequence goes on from NW_026562384.1 coordinate 9,687,792, forward strand.
ATAATTTGTATCACTCATCATTATGACTCATAATAATAACAATAACAATAATAATAATAATAATAATTATTATTATTATTATTATTATTATTATTATTATTATTATTATTATTATTATTATTAATTGTATGTTATTTTTATCTGTCTTGTTTGGGGAAATGTCTTGTTCTCCTTTTACATTTTATATTTGATATACAGGAGGAGAAAGCGTCCAAAATAACAAATTTCCAATTACACTTACTAAACAAGTCAGCTAAAAAATAGTCTCATTCATAAGTAATTATGTTCATTAACAAAAGCACAACTTAATTTTGACATTGAAACAGAAACTTTTATATTCTTTAATAGAACAATAACACACATTCATGAAATACTGTTTCATATAGATGCAGTTAGTATACATATTAAATTGTTATTCTAAATTACAGAGCTCGTGTAGCAGTCCTTCATTAATCCTTAACTCTAATTATAAAAATAATCATATCCTGCAAACAGTACTAAAATAAAGAAACAGTAAAAGGCACATATTATTTTAAGGTAGAAAATTTAGTTAAGGTTTCTGACAAATTTAAGTTAGTGACAGAATTAAATATTATTCCATAATTTACAATGGGGACAAATGCAATCAAATTGCTTCTGCACGAATTAATCAGATTATTATTTAGCTTTTTGTGACATACAGAGCACAGGTTAGTAATAAACAACCGTATTATATTGAATAAATTAGGATACGAGTTCAAATGAGGCACACAATTATCTTAACAGAAATAAAGCCTTGAAAACAGATATATAAATTGTGTTTTACTAAATCAGTTGAGCTAATCAGTAAAAAGAACTTTCCATAAATTTTCAAACTTTTTGAATGGGCCTCTTTCTGACGTGCTAAACTACATGCTAATACTGTAAGAAAATATGAGTTAGCGCGGTGGGCTAATTGACACTATTTTACCGTTTTTATTGTATATGGGTTTTTTTCTTTCTATTACCCAATTGAAAGTGCTACCCAGTTGGTAGCAGTGCTGCCTTGCAGCAAGAAGGTCCTGGGTTCGATTTCCAGCCCAGAGTCTTTCTGTATGGAGTTTGCATTGTCTCCCTGTGCATGTGCGGGTTCTCTCCGGGTACTCCGGCTTCCTCCCACAGTCCAAAAACATGACTCTTAGGTTAATTGGGCTTTCCAAATTGTCCCTCGGTCTGAGTGTGTGTGCATGGATAAATTAATCACTTTTTCTGATTTGCAAACTGGTATTCAATTTGTGAAGTGAGTGTAATCTGAGATTTTTCTTGTTTCTTCATCCCATCTGTAAAGTTCTTTTTATTGTTCAGCCCATCTCACTTTTTACATCCATCTTCTAATGTATACTTTCCAATTGTATCAGTCAAACATCTTAACAAAAACCTAATGAAAAATATTTGACATGCCTGGTTGTGTTACAAAAGTAATATGACAAAGTTTGAAGGGCAGGAATATGGCTAGCAGCCAAAACAAGACAGTGACAAATTGAAAAGAAGAGTTTCTTCCAACTGCTTCTATCTGCTTCTATGGCCAAATAAAAACAGTTTCCTCTATCTGGCCATAGATTATAAATAACATTGTCACTGATTAACTTGCTGTGTAGCAAGTTCCTTACAATTACAGTTTGAGAAAAGGCAACTAACATAGGCATAACAAAAAATCACCTTAAGACAGGTGTGAAGAGTCAGGAGAGAAACAATTCAAGAGAAATTTGCTCTCTAAAACGTTTGTAGTTTTTTTGTCTAACCAAGATGAAGAGACTGCAGTAGAATAAAGGTCAAATTAAAGAAAAAAAAGAGAAAGAAAATAAGAATCTACAGAGGTGGACAGTTCTGGGCCAACGTGGACACATGTACATGTAAACATAACCCAGTAATACCTGGAGGTCTGCGCCTCACAAACACTGACCATCAAGGGGTTGTGTGACTTACAGCGAGAGGTCAGCCTTCACCAAGAATCAGGGTTATACCTGGGCTCTGAGAGAACAGTTCTCCTCAAGGTTGTTCAGGAGCACACAGGCAAAGATGTCGCTGAAGATGCACACAGAAACCCTTCAAGAGAAAGCCACTCCCTTTTCACTTTTATTTTCCGCTGTCACGGCACAAATGTCACCGTGTTCCCAAGTCTCTGTGTCCTCCTCGTCTGTCTGAAACCAGAAGACCAGCCGCCCCCCACGCATGCCTAAAAACCTCCTCCCGTGTTCCCTGCCCACGTCTAAATCCCCCCCCGCCCACCTTCCTCTCCCTCCCCTCACTCCTGGTCGCTTTTGCTGTTTCTATGGCAATACCAAGCCCTGCACCTTGAAAAGTGCACTCTGAAGGCAAATGGGAGAGACAGACAATAATATCCCTCTTCTAGACAAACAGCCACTCAAACAAAGTCTTGCTTCACTGTTTGCGAGAGTTTATGTGCAGTCGCATAATTTGTGTGATCGTCATTAACAAGTAGTGTTCAAACGTCCATTGCCTGTGCAAACAGGTTGCATGGAGAGAAAAGGAGCTATCTTGTCAGACAAGTGGGGGGGGGAATCCGCTCTGTTGGAGCATCATGCACTGTCGCTATTGTGTCCATTTTCTTTCGGCGGTTGTGAACTTTGTTGGCTTGAAATTTTTGATTCAAATTCAGAAATGCTTTAAGTATTTACATAATTTATGTGAATACTTTATGTTCCACTTTGTGAATTGCCATTTGACATCAAATGCATTTGAGCTACGATGAGAATTTGTATGTTTCACAAAGTTGCCTTGGAAACACTTTTTATCACATCACGCCAGTCATGTGATCAACAATCGGATGACTTTATTTTCAGAAAAGATAAAGAAGACGACAAGAAGTGGTAGGTAGTAACAAGATGGTGCATTATCTTTTTAATGACTTAATGACTTTTAATGACTTAAAATCACATTATTCACCTTTGATTTTTGCTGTGTTTCTTATTTAATGGAGATTTTTTGTTTTGTTTTGACAATGGAATATCGACAAAGTTTTTGCACACATTTGTATTGGAAACACAGCTACTGCTTAAGACGGTTCAACTGAAGGAAAGGGGTTGGAACATGAAGTGAGATGTAATTGTAGGCTTACCACGACCACTATTGTCACTGGAACATTTAACAAGCAAATTGCAGCTGTATTACTAATATCATACAGTCCTGTGCAGGATGGTGGTGACTTGAACACATTTAGGTGTTCAAAAACGAAAATGATTACAAACACACATTAAAAGTAGCTTAAGAAAAAAGATCATACACAATAAGTCAACTTTTTGGAGTTTTAAACATAAACTTTCAAACTTCCCGTATCAGCGAGCTGTGCTACATGAGTTGACTCTAGCTTGTACAAAAAAACTGTTTTAGTTGTGTTGTTACAATCCCCTCTTTTCAGTCCGACAGCCACAAAATCTTGATCACCATAGCCATTAAAAAAATACAATGTTTTTTATTGCAGTTTTCCATCTGTGTTGTTACACAAACAATAACAATGCCTCTTATTAGGGGCATTTGGCTATCAAACAGATCTTTGGCCAGATTTGTTTTATTGCTATATTCTGGTTTTGTACAGTGTTTGCTTATACCAGCAAGCAGCTTTAGACAGCTAGCTCACGCTGGATTTGTTAAAGACTATACTGAGTGAACATATGCCAGAGAGAGTCCTGCAGCGCGGTCACCACTATTCTCTCCAATGACACAGGCTCTTTTAGCAAGGTCAGGCAGCGGGCCACCATGTGTCTGCATGTATTAGCATAACTTATGAGTCCAAGGACAGGTGTTCCCTGTTTCTCAGAGAGGCTACATGATGAGGCATCAAAACCTAACGACAGCACATCAGGCCAAAGCGATGAACTCTGACATAATCAGAAAGTTAACTCGCATAAGCGAGATATGTAGGAAGTCTGATCCTGAAACAAGGCAGCCGAACCATCACAAAATTAGAAATTAAAAACATCCATTTTGTTCGATTTAAAAGATATGTATCACTTTTCTAGAAATATAAATACAAAGAAAGATACAGAACTTTTGTCCAGATATGGTGGGTCATTGCGATGCAACAAAAGACGACACACAGACTTGAAGTCTGCCAGTGGGTTTCCTCCTTTCTGTTGCCCACAAAATGACCTGGGTGGAAAGGATGATGATCACCAAGTTTATCTTTAAAATGAAGGAGCCACAGTTTGGCTGGAGGGGGAGATACCACTCGAAAATAGGGATGACCTGCCTCAGAAATTTTGTCTTTCAAAAATCACCTGTTTCTATTTTTGTCTTATACTGGTTTGGAACAAAGGACTAAATGGAAGGAAAGAAAAGACCAAAAAAAAAGTATTTTCTATCATAAGAAATGACATGATAATTATTTGTAGAAGATTTTAATTGACATGCATGTACATAATTATATTGATTTTTCAGGATGCACTGTATTTCATGCATAGAATATAAACAAAACATTTTGCAGTTCGTTATTATTGATGACAAAATATGACAGAGTTCAAAGGGTATGCTATGAATACTTTTACAAAGCACTATGCATTGCTACTGTTACTGGAAAACTTCAGATGGTTAAATTTGTTTTTTGCCAATTACAGAAATGACCTTTCCCGTGCTGAACGAATACCAACAAACATATCGAAGAGTTAAAAGCAACAGATACACAGATAACTGTCTCTACAAAAGGCTTGTGTAATATATTGCATTTCAGTTATTGGACTCAATACCTCTCAGTGCCAGCACAAAGCAGTCTGCTGCTGGACCACCAGGTGCGTTTATGTCGGCGTAGTACACAGACGGGTTTACACAGACTTTGCTATTGACTGTTTAAGCACCATATGTTATCCAAGCCTCTCATCGGGTTTCTATGGTCAATTTTCTTTTATGCTCCTAACGGATCTGAAGGCTTATATGACCTCTGTTCTGAGTGATGACTATGAATCTAGAGAATGGAGATTTGATTTCTCCTTTCAACTAAGTGGTGTGGAAGTTTTACAGTGAGGGATGTTTTATAATCTATATTTATAAAATGCTGTACAGGAAAACTCCCTTAAGTTCTGTTCAGAAATAAGCTATTTTGTTTTCCAAATTATCTTCTTGATCAAATCTAAATTAATATTCCCTAATCTTTTTCTCATATAAGAAGATTATGGGGAATCTCTATCACAGAGGATTTTATTCTTTGCACTTACTGGATGGAATATTGCAGAACTGAGAGTTACAGCCACTTTCTCAAAATGAGCCTCAATAATTAAAAATCTGTTTGGATTGTAATTCCAACAGGGGTAAATAGTAACTGGCTTGTACTTGCTTTATCAAGTCCATAGGACCTCAAAGCTTTTTACATTACACTTAGTCGTTCACCCACTCACATATATATTCTTATACTTATGATGGAAAGCTATTGGATAGTATCTACAACTACCCTCAGGGCAATCTAACATCCCACTAAGATGGAGAAATAAGAGGCAGAGTCGTCTAAATGACCACTGACCACAGGAAGCTAAAGGTTCTGCTTAGAAGTAAGGATTGTTTTCTATTATAATTACAAGAGAGAGCCAAAGACTGAAGCAAATAATTTGTTGATCTCATGTTGATACACAGATGTGTTTCCTAAACCACATCTGTGAGGCTGTGATCACTACTGGCAACTTGACAGACTTCCAGCACTCAACTAAACCACAAATTCACCTCCAAAAACCAATGAATAGGTCTAGGATTTATTGCATTTCTTGCGATATGCATGTAACTTCTTGAATCAGGAATCGTTCACGTTCTTCTTGTTTGTAGTTTTTTTTTGTTTGTTTAACACTGAGTGTCACAAATGTCAAACCATGTTCATGTTCTATAAGTTTTTCCAGTTCTCTTTCCATTTCAGAGGGAGCCACCACACCGGTGCAGAGCTGATCATCTGATCAGCCCACCTGCTCCCGTTTTCTAATAAGCTACAAGTGCAGGCAACAGATGCTCATAGCTTGTTACAGTGAATGCATCTCTTAGCTCATCAGTCACGATTTATCTCTGTTTGATTACCTCTACTGACAGTGGGGCTTTTTGTGTCGCATGAGCAGTAACATGTTCACAAAGCAAAATGCATATATCTACTTTTTAATTGTTTTGCTTGGCAGTGATTAAGATGTATAGCATGCACAAACAAAACCAAAGAAAAAACATCAGGCAATTTTGAGCCTGTTTATTTTCACACAGGGTGCTAGACTATCCAATTGACTATCCAATAGTCAAGTGCAGAATCAACATAAAGATACTTTTTGTGTGCACAGAATCATTGTGTTGGGAACTCACAAAAATAATCAGATCTCTGATATGTGATTGAGCTTTATTATTCTGGGTTTTACGTGCAAGAAGAAAATGTTCTGGTCTAGAAAAATTATTTCATGGCATCAGTAGGATAAAATTGCCATCCATTTTACAATGTGATTGTTGATCAATTCTGACACACATTTTTTTTCCACAGTGGTTCGGTATGCGTCAGTATGTTGTTGAAATATAACAACGTCCATTTGTTATATCTCAGCAAAGTACAAACACAGGAAAGATTATTCAGTTTTGCTGCACACCACCTGAAGCCAGGAATAGTAACCCAAACATCACAACTTTGTTAAATGCATAAAGGTACCTGAAAAGAAATCTAAATTATGCAATATAAATAGAATATTTTTATTCTATTTATAAAAATATAAATAGAATATTTAGATTCCATAACATCATTTGGCTGGGATGCCAAATGATGAGCTATTGCAAGATAATTGTTTTTTTGACTTATCAAAATCATACTGAATGCCTTTTCCCCAGTTTCAGCTCCAAATTCACTTTGGCTATTTGATACAATCCAGAGGATTAACATTTGGCGTTTGTTGATGCTTTTAATTTGCAAATGGTGACTATGTATTAGGTGTTTTTATAGTCATCATTTAATCTTAATCTGCTTGTTAGATTGGTGCATGATTGTTATTTGTTGCTTTTTTAAATTGCTTGGCCTACTTTATGCTGTCAGTCAGATTTTTCTAAATTGATTTATTGTTTCTACAAGTTTGGTAATAATCTGGCCTGGTGATTTACTGTTCACTGAACCACAAATTTATTGTTAGTCTTTGTTCATTTGTGTCTTGATGAAAAGGCAAATTACATTTTAGCAAAGTGAATCAAATGGACACCCTCAATTTCCTGTCAGTAACTTTAAGCTACTTTAAGTGCAAACTTTAGGAAACTCTAAGAGTTATCTTTAAATATTTTGTGATCTTCTCTCTACGCTGTACAACACTGACAAAAATGTAATTCTTGCCTTCACCTCTGGCTTCAATGCTTATATTTCATTAATTTCTGAACATTCCTTGAGTTTCAAAGAAGCCTTCAACTCGTCCAAAATTCTGAAACTAGAGCCTTTGCAAGGAGATAAATAAAACCATATTTCTTCTACTGCACAATCTGCTGTGGCTCTACAAGCCAGAACAGATTTTCACATTCTTCTTTGCACCTTCAGAACTCCCAATGCCCAGGCCCCATCAAATCTTAAAGATATCCCACTCCCCTGTCAACCCAATGGAGTACTTTGCAATGTGAATGCAGGATTTCCTAGATTTCCAGTCTAGCATAGCCTTCAGCTGTTATATCCCTCCTACTACGGTGCAACCAGCATGTTTTCATTAAAGAGTCAGAAATATTCTACCTTTAAATTCAGACAAAACAAATTTAACTTAAGTCTTATAGTGATGCTTCCAAGTCTGACCATAAATCACTGCATATTTTTGTGATCCGTTTCTTTTATCTTCACATCTGCCTTCTGGTTACACAGCACTTGGAATTCTGATTTTTTTTTTTCTATGCATTTTACAACTCATTTTAACATTTTTATCTTTACTTGACTTTATTAACTCCAGAATTTCTATTTTACTTTTATTTATGTGGATATCTTATCCAAGCAAATTTGGCTGCATTTGTGGTTTTTGGTAAATAAAACACTTTTATTTATATGACTGCTGAAAATGGTCTATTTAATTGTAGACTGACTGATAGATTAATCTCCTGCTCTGTCTGCTGTCCATTTTTCTCCTGTTTCATCTCCTCCTCTGGAAATGGTGCAGAGATTTATTCCAAGAATTACCCAGGCTTTGGAAAGCTGGATCAGTTTCTCCACACAGAGCTGAGATTCAGACAGGAAATCTTGCTGTAAGCTCAGGGTTCTGCACCCCCCACCATCCATCACTTATTCACTGGGCTTGTTTCGGCAAACTCCAAGTCTGTCACTATCAGAGGCTGATCTAATGTTGGTTTCAAAATAATAATAGTTTTAATAGCGAGAAAAGCTTAAAATGGACTTTTATCTCAACTTATAAATTATTAATAGAATCCAGTGTGTTGGATGGACTGAACGTCCTCTTTCAAGTCGAACATGATTTTATTTGTACCTTTCAGAAGAAAACAGAAAAAGAGAATGTAAGGGTAGAACTGTAAACATTTTTCTTTACAAATTAGAACACTGTGTATGAACTGAAGATTCGGCCTTCATATTAACCATTGAAATAATATTTGATAATATATGCGTGAGTGCAAGGACATGCAAAGCTCTTATTAATGGAAGGCAGATAACACAATCCACCACCATGGCAAAGGTGGAAACACAAAGCCTGAAAATACTTCTTTCTTCGTCAACAGAAATAAAAATCTTAATGACGGCGTAGGCATGAAATACATATTTAAAAAAGTAATGTTACTGCTGCTGTAACATAGTGAGAGATATCAGATATTAAGTTAATGCATTGGGTGTGATTAACAGGAAATTACCCAGATAGCACAGGATGGCAATTCAACGTTGAATTATAGTCAGAATGGTTGATTTTGACAACTGACAATGAATCAACAATCAATCAATCATCCAATTCTAGGCAAGTAAACAATGTTGAAAAAGTGTCATTGAGTCAATGTTGTTTCACTCATATTTGCTGTCTGGGACAGTCATGTCCTCGACAATGCTAACATTTAACGTCAATAAACAAAAAATGAGACTAATGTAATCATATGTTTGGTCGAAATACAAATTTTTTCTTGATTTTCACCTACCGGAAAAGATGCTTCATGACATGAAAAGACTTAGCTCAGGATTTGACTGAATGATCACCGGCTCAATTTTTTTTCCAATATTTAAACTCCGCAAACATTCGTCATGCTAAGGTAAATGTGGTAACACCGAGCCGTGTGGCAAACGTGATGTAGGAGTTCAGAGTTAAGAAGTCAAGAGTTACTGATATGAAAACACTTTGTTTTAACACTGGATTTAAACTATTAGTAACATACACCCCAGAGTTGCATAAACAGAATGTGACTATTAGAGTAAAATTAACTCTGCTTTCTCATAGTCTACCAACACCAAAACATTTAACACTTTTGAATTTGAAGCAAGTTGGTTCTCTGTTAGTCTTTTCCATTTGATTTTTGAGTGTTTATTCAGCTCCTTTTTGTTCATTGGTCTCCCCGCCTCAACTTTGCTGTTTTTGTCCTGCCACAGCTGTACCATACCTCTTCTGATTAGTTCATCTGATTCCTTTGTCATTCTCCATCTCTGTGTCAGTAGCCTGTCAACAAAAGAGCAAGTTCCCTTTGAGGATCTTGCTCTTTTGTGTATTCTATTCTCTTCACTAACCAATTCTCATATCGTTTAATTGACTGAACTCCGTGTTGCTACAATTTTGAACATGCC